>NC_141063.1:7500-607500 GCF_041138505.1 Cibotium barometz
GCAACTTCGTCTTCGATGGTTTTTCAGAAATGCACCAGATAGACCTCTTCCTCCTTTTCGAGTTGCAAACCCGAATTGGAATCCTTCTAAAGTTTATCAGCCTCTGGAAGACATCATCAACACTGGAAGAGTCATACTTCAAAATTCAATCTCTTCATGTGAGCGACTTCCTCAGAACAAGCTTTCGCTTCATTTGAGAAGAGCCCTTAACAGATTGATAAAGAACCATAACATCATTATCAAGCCAGCAGATAAAAACCTTGGTTTGGTAATTCTTGATAAATCATGGTATCTTAATGAAGGTGATCGGCAACTTCTAGATCAACAGGTCTATCTCCCAGTCACCCAAGCTCCATTGAATGAACTGTTTGATAGGCTTGCCTGCATCTGTCAAAAGTCTAGTGTGCTCTCAAGGGATGAAGCAAAGTTTATTTTGCAGAAGCCAGAGCAAGGGTTCAGAGTTTGCTCTCTTTACTTCTTGCCCAAAATCCACAAACCTACAGTGGTCGGAAGGCCAATCTGCTCTTACAATGGCTTTGTTTTTGAGAATGCATCTATATGGCTTCATCATAAGCTTTTCCCCATTCTCCTCCAACAAAAGCAACATCTAAAAGACTCCCTCACTCTGATTAAAGAGTTATCTGAGCTTCATCTACCACAAGAAATTATCCTCTTCACATTTGATGTGGAATCTCTGTACCCCAGTATTCCCACCAATGAAGGACTGCATGCCCTCAAGATGATGATACAGGGTGACTTCAACCATGTAGAGCTCAACCTCATCATGACAATTGCCTCTCTTGTTCTCAAGAACCACTATCTTGAGTTTAATGGCACTTTTTGGCATCAAATCAGAGGCACTGCTATGGGGAGTAATTTTGCTGTTGTCTATGCCTGCCTTTTTCTATGTTATTTAGAAAACCTTCAAGAACAGGTACATCCCACAACAGAGCTACTCTACTACAAAAGATACATTGATGACGCTTTAGGATTTTGGCATGGGTCTCACACCACTTTGCTTCAACATCTTAGCAACTATGCAATGGATCTTCAGGAGCATATCAAGATAACACATGTCATCTCCAATTCATCTGTGGATTTTTTGGACATTCACCTCTTCAAAGGTACTAATTTTCAAACCACAGGAAAGCTTTCTACTAGTTGTTTTCAGAAAGAGCTGAACAGGTATCAATACCTCCCTTTCTCTTCCTGGCACCCTAGTCATCAAAAGGAATCCTTCATCATTGGAGAACTTAAGCGTTATGTCATCAGGGAAAGCACGCTTCAAAGCTACATCAAGCTAAAGCTTTTGTTTTTCCAACGACTTCGAGGTAGAGGATATCCGGATTCTCTCCTTCGGAAAACTTTCAGCAAGGTCAAGTACAATATGCGAACAGCTCTACTTCTAAAGGCTTCCAATCGAGAAACCTCTTCGAGTAAGCGGATCCCCCTGGTTCTTAAGCTTTGACTACTCCAAGTACACCAAAGCTTTAAACTTGGGGGCCTCCCTAAACCCTAAACTTTTTCGGCTTTGCCAACAAAATCCCGAGTTGAAGCATATACCTAGACCTATGATTTGCTGGAGAAATCCAAGGAATCTGCGCTCCTATCTTGTTAGATCAAGGTTTCGAACCTCTAATTTGTAACTTTCTATTTTTAGTAAGTACTATTTTTAGCGTGGACCCACCTTTGTAAAGCAACCCTTGGGAGCATCGGCTTAACAGCATATGAGACCTCCCATGTTTGGTTCTGCTATCGGGAAAACCCTCCACGTATTTTATGCATCTCTCTAGTCTTCTAGTTACCTTATGTAACTTATTTTTGCATGTAGAGTCAACATGTCCACTCTAGCCTAATGGTTAAAGCTTGTGACTCTAATGCAAGAGGTCATGAGTTCAAAACCCATAGCTTGCATGAGATGCTATTGAGCTTCTTTTACTTGTTTAGAGAGCTCTACTTATCCGATTCGAGCGCCGTTTGTTGCATTGGGTTCTTCATGTCCTAAGCTTGCTTTTTCACAACAAAAGGCTGAATTATCCCACATGCAAAGAGGCAAAAGCTAGCCCTCCCTTCTCTACATAAGGGAGAGCTCTCATTCTTGTAATCTCAAACTTGGGTGTTCCACTGAAGAGCTCATTCTAGAGCGAAACTAGTTTGGAACTACACCCTCAAGTTAATACAAGAAATCGACTTTTTTAAGTCTTTTTTGTCTCTTAAATCAAATCAAATTTTGTCTTGTGTTTTGTGTATGTTAGGCACTTAGTCCTTTTTTTTGGACAAGTTAAGTGTCTTTCTTGTGTGTGTGAGTAAGGCCATTGGTTTGGTGCTTAGCAAGAGGCACTTGGTCATTAATTTGGCTGGTTTAGTGTCTTTCTGCTGAGTATGCTCCTTCGATCTGGCATAATGTCATATTACGTGGCATGCTAAGTGTCATTTCGATTGATGCACCTTTCCTTCCCCTTACCTTTATTTTTGAGGGCAACTAGTCGTTCTTTTGCGGCAAGTTTTTGTCCCCACGTCTTAGCCTTTGGTTTGGTGGACAACTAGTCGTTCTTTTGCGGCAAGTTGTTGTCCCCACATCTTAGCCTTTAGTTTGCGTGGGCAACTGGTCGTATTTTTCGGCTAGCTGTTGTCCTCGTGAGGTGGGATTTTGGACTTCTTGGTCATAGTGCGTGGCCATCTTAAGTTCATACTATTCACACCTCAACACCATATCTTACATACACTCCACTTGACTATCACGTAACCGGCCCCCCGAAAAATTTATTTTTTGCTGCCGCAGCCACTCTTAGCTGCCGCAGCTACCGGTTATTTATCTTTATCACTCCACAACCGCACACCTGAAAAAACCCCTAAACCCTAAACCCTAAATCCCTAAGCGGCTTCTGTTCATGGCGGCGTCTCCCTAAGTGCCTTCTGGATTTTGGGTTCTGGTGTTGGTTCTGGCTCACTAAACAGCAATTCTGCACGCGTAAAAAACAGCAATTCTGCGCGCGCGAAAAACACGCCCTCCCATCATTTTTTGGCGATTCTGACGTGACGAGGTGGATCGTGACGCTGCGTAGCAGCAACGCTATGGCGTTGCTACTCCCTAAGCGCCTTCTGTTCACGGCGGCGTCTCCCATCATTTTTTGGCGATTCTGACGTGACGCGCAGAATTGTGACGCTGCGTAGGGAAGCATGTCCTTCAGCAAACATTTCAGAGAGTAGCAACATACCCGGCCCCCCGAAAAATGTTTTTTTTCAAGCGCAACTACTTTTAGCTGCCGCAGCTGAACCCTGAACCCTGAACCCTGAACCCTAAGCCCTAAACCCTAAACCCTAAAACCCTAACCCCTAACCCCTAAACCCTAACCCCTAACCCTAAACCCTAAACCCTAAACCCTAATCCCTAAGCGGCTTCTGTTCACGGCGGTGTCTCCCTAAGCGGCTTCCGTTCACGGCGGCGTCTCCCTAAGCGCCTTCTGGATTTTGGGTTCAGAGTTTGCTCTCTTTACTTCTTGCCCAAAATCCACAAACCTACAGTGGTCGGAAGGCCAATCTGCTCTTACAATGGCTTTGTTTTTGAGAATGCGTCTATATGGCTTCATCATAAGCTTTTCCCCATTCTCCTCCAACAAAAGCAACATCTAAAAGACTCCCTCACTCTGATTAAAGAGTTATCTGAGCTTCATCTACCACAAGAAATTATCCTCTTCACATTTGATGTGGAATCTCTGTACCCCAGTATTCCCACCAATGAAGGACTGCATGCCCTCAAGATGATGATACAGGGTGACTTCAACCATGTAGAGCTCAACCTCATCATGACAATTGCCTCTCTTGTTCTCAAGAACCACTATCTTGAGTTTAATGGCACTTTTTGGCATCAAATCAGAGGCACTGCTATGGGGAGTAATTTTGCTGTTGTCTATGCCTGCCTTTTTCTATGTTATTTAGAAAACCTTCAAGAACAGGTACATCCCACAACAGAGCTACTCTACTACAAAAGATACATTGATGACGCTTTAGGATTTTGGCATGGGTCTCACACCACTTTGCTTCAACATCTTAGCAACTATGCAATGGATCTTCAGGAGCATATCAAGATAACACATGTCATCTCCAATTCATCTGTGGATTTTTTGGACATTCACCTCTTCAAAGGTACTAATTTTCAAACCACAGGAAAGCTTTCTACTAGTTGTTTTCAGAAAGAGCTGAACAGGTATCAATACCTCCCTTTCTCTTCCTGGCACCCTAGTCATCAAAAGGAATCCTTCATCATTGGAGAACTTAAGCGTTATGTCATCAAGGAAAGCACGCTTCAAAGCTACATCAAGCTAAAGCTTTTGTTTTTCCAACGACTTCGAGGTAGAGGATATCCGGATTCTCTCCTTCGGAAAACTTTCAGCAAGGTCAAGTACAATATGCGAACAGCTCTACTTCTAAAGGCTTCCAATCGAGAAACCTCTTCGAGTAAGCGGATCCCCCTGGTTCTTAAGCTTTGACTACTCCAAGTACACCAAAGCTTTAAACTTGGGGGCCTCCCTAAACCCTAAACTTTTTCGGCTTTGCCAACAAAATCCCGAGTTGAAGCATATACCTAGACCTATGATTTGCTGGAGAAATCCAAGGAATCTGCGCTCCTATCTTGTTAGATCAAGGTTTCGAACCTCTAATTTGTAACTTTCTATTTTTAGTAAGTACTATTTTTAGCGTGGACCCACCTTTGTAAAGCAACCCTTGGGAGCATCGGCTTAACAGCATATGAGACCTCCCATGTTTGGTTCTGCTATCGGGAAAACCCTCCACGTATTTTATGCATCTCTCTAGTCTTCTAGTTACCTTATGTAACTTATTTTTGCATGTAGAGTCAACATGTCCACTCTAGCCTAATGGTTAAAGCTTGTGACTCTAATGCAAGAGGTCATGAGTTCAAAACCCATAGCTTGCATGAGATGCTATTGAGCTTCTTTTACTTGTTTAGAGAGCTCTACTTATCCGATTCGAGCGCCGTTTGTTGCATTGGGTTCTTCATGTCCTAAGCTTGCTTTTTCACAACAAAAGGCTGAATTATCCCACATGCAAAGAGGCAAAAGCTAGCCCTCCCTTCTCTACATAAGGGAGAGCTCTCATTCTTGTAATCTCAAACTTGGGTGTTCCACTGAAGAGCTCATTCTAGAGCGAAACTAGTTTGGAACTACACCCTCAAGTTAATACAAGAAATCGACTTTTTTAAGTCTTTTTTGTCTCTTAAATCAAATCAAATTTTGTCTTGTGTTTTGTGTATGTTAGGCACTTAGTCCTTTTTTTTTGGACAAGTTAAGTGTCTTTCTTGTGTGTGTGAGTAAGGCCATTGGTTTGGTGCTTAGCAAGAGGCACTTGGTCATTAATTTGGCTGGTTTAGTGTCTTTCTGCTGAGTATGCTCCTTCGATCTGGCATAATGTCATATTACGTGGCATGCTAAGTGTCATTTCGATTGATGCACCTTCCCTTCCCCTTACCTTTATTTTTGAGGGCAACTAGTCGTTCTTTTGCGGCAAGTTTTTGTCCCCACGTCTTAGCCTTTGGTTTGGTGGACAACTAGTCGTTCTTTTGCGGCAAGTTGTTGTCCCCACATCTTAGCCTTTAGTTTGCGTGGGCAACTGGTCGTATTTTTCGGCTAGCTGTTGTCCTCGTGAGGTGGGATTTTGGACTTCTTGGTCATAGTGCGTGGCCATCTTAAGTTCATACTATTCACACCTCAACACCATATCTTACATACACTCCACTTGACTATCACGTAACCGGCCCCCCGAAAAATTTATTTTTTGCTGCCGCAGCCACTTTTAGCTGTCGCAGCTACCGGTTATTTATCTTTATCACTCCACAACCGCACACCTGAAAAAACCCCTAAACCCTAAACCCTAAACCCTAAATCCCTAAGCGGCTTCTGTTCACGGCGGCGTCTCCCTAAGTGCCTTCTGGATTTTGGGTTCTGGTGTTGGTTCTGGCTCACTAAACAGCAATTCTGCGCGCGCGAAAAACACGCCCTCCCATCATTTTTTGGCGATTCTGACGTGACGAGGTGGATCGTGACGCTGCGTAGCAGCAACGCTATGGCGTTGCTACTCCCTAAGCGCCTTCTGTTCACGGCGGCGTCTCCCATCATTTTTTGGCGATTCTGACGTGACGCGCAGAATTGTGACGCTGCGTAGGGAAGCATGTCCTTCAGCAAACATTTCAGAGAGTAGCAACATACCCGGCCCCCCGAAAAATGTTTTTTTTCAAGCGCAACTACTTTTAGCTGCCGCAGCTGAACCCTGAACCCTGAACCCTAAGCCCTAAACCCTAAGCCCTAAACCCTAAACCCTAAAACCCTAACCCCTAACCCCTAAACCCTAACCCCTAACCCTAACCCTAAACCCTAATCCCTAACCGCCTTCTGTTCACGGCGGTGTCTCCCTAAGCGGCTTCCGTTCACGGCGGCGTCTCCCTAAGCGCCTTCTGGATTTTGGGTTCAGAGTTTGCTCTCTTTACTTCTTGCCCAAAATCCACAAACCTACAGTGGTCGGAAGGCCAATCTGCTCTTACAATGGCTTTGTTTTTGAGAATGCGTCTATATGGCTTCATCATAAGCTTTTCCCCATTCTCCTCCAACAAAAGCAACATCTAAAAGACTCCCTCACTCTGATTAAAGAGTTATCTGAGCTTCATCTACCACAAGAAATTATCCTCTTCACATTTGATGTGGAATCTCTGTACCCCAGTATTCCCACCAATGAAGGACTGCATGCCCTCAAGATGATGATACAGGGTGACTTCAACCATGTAGAGCTCAACCTCATCATGACAATTGCCTCTCTTGTTCCCAAGAACCACTATCTTGAGTTTAATGGCACTTTTTGGCATCAAATCAGAGGCACTGCTATGGGGAGTAATTTTGCTGTTGTCTATGCCTGCCTTTTTCTATGTTATTTAGAAAACCTTCAAGAACAGGTACATCCCACAACAGAGCTACTCTACTACAAAAGATACATTGATGACGCTTTAGGATTTTGGCATGGGTCTCACACCACTTTGCTTCAACATCTTAGCAACTATGCAATGGATCTTCAGGAGCATATCAAGATAACACATGTCATCTCCAATTCATCTGTGGATTTTTTGGACATTCACCTCTTCAAAGGTACTAATTTTCAAACCACAAGAAAGCTTTCTACTAGTTGTTTTCAGAAAGAGCTGAACAGGTATCAATACCTCCCTTTCTCTTCCTGGCACCCTAGTCATCAAAAGGAATCCTTCATCATTGGAGAACTTAAGCGTTATGTCATCAGGGAAAGCACGCTTCAAAGCTACATCAAGCTAAAGCTTTTGTTTTTCCAACGACTTCGAGGTAGAGGATATCCGGATTCTCTCCTTCGGAAAACTTTCAGCAAGGTCAAGTACAATATGCGAACAGCTCTACTTCTAAAGGCTTCCAATCGAGAAACCTCTTCGAGTAAGCGGATCCCCCTGGTTCTTAAGCTTGACTACTCCAAGTACACCAAAGCTTTAAACTTGGGGGCCTCCCTAAACCCTAAACTTTTTCGGCTTTGCCAACAAAATCCCGAGCTGAAGCATATACCTAGACCTATGATTTGCTGGAGAAATCCAAGGAATCTGCGCTCCTATCTTGTTAGATCAAGGTTTCGAACCTCTAATTTGTAACTTTCTATTTTTAGTAAGTACTATTTTTAGCGTGGACCCACCTTTGTAAAGCAACCCTTGGGAGCATCGGCTTAACAGCATATGAGACCTCCCATGTTTGGTTCTGCTATCGGGAAAACCCTCCACCTATTTTATGCATCTCTCTAGTCTTCTAGTTACCTTATGTAACTTATTTTTGCATGTAGAGTCAACATGTCCACTCTAGCCTAATGGTTAAAGCTTGTGACTCTAATGCAAGAGGTCATGAGTTCAAAACCCATAGCTTGCATGAGATGCTATTGAGCTTCTTTTACTTGTTTAGAGAGCTCTACTTATCCGATTCGAGCGCCGTTTGTTGCATTGGGTTCTTCATGTCCTAAGCTTGCTTTTTCACAACAAAAGGCTGAATTATCCCACATGCAAAGAGGCAAAAGCTAGCCCTCCCTTCTCTACATAAGGGAGAGCTCTCATTCTTGTAATCTCAAACTTGGGTGTTCCACTGAAGAGCTCATTCTAGAGCGAAACTAGTTTGGAACTACACCCTCAAGTTAATACAAGAAATCGACTTTTTTAAGTCTTTTTTGTCTCTTAAATCAAATCAAATTTTGTCTTGTGTTTTGTGTATGTTAGGCACTTAGTCCTTTTTTTTTGGACAAGTTAAGTGCTTTCTTGTGTGTGTGAGTAAGGCCATTGGTTTGGTGCTTAGCAAGAGGCACTTGGTCATTAATTTGGCTGGTTTAGTGTCTTTCTGCTGAGTATGCTCCTTCGATCTGGCATAATGTCATATTACGTGGCATGCTAAGTGTCATTTCGATTGATGCACCTTCCCTTCCCCTTACCTTTATTTTTGAGGGCAACTAGTCGTTCTTTTGCGGCAAGTTTTTGTCCCCACGTCTTAGCCTTTGGTTTGGTGGACAACTAGTTGTTCTTTTGCGGCAAGTTGTTGTCCCCACATCTTAGCCTTTAGTTTGCGTGGGCAACTGGTCGTATTTTTCGGCTAGCTGTTGTCCTCGTGAGGTGGGATTTTGGACTTCTTGGTCATAGTGCGTGGCCATCTTAAGTTCATACTATTCACACCTCAACACCATATCTTACATACACTCCACTTGACTATCACGTAACTGGCCCCCCGAAAAATTTATTTTTTGCTGCCGCAGCCACTTTTAGCTGCCGCAGCTACCGGTTATTTATCTTTATCACTCCACAACCGCACACCTGAAAAAACCCCTAAACCCTAAACCCTAAACCCTAAACCCTAAATCCCTAAGCGGCTTCTGTTCACGGCGGCGTCTCCCTAAGTGCCTTCTGGATTTTGGGTTCTGGTGTTGGTTCTGGCTCACTAAACAGCAATTCTGCGCGCGCGAAAAACACGCCCTCCCATCATTTTTTGGCGATTCTGACGTGACGAGGTGGATCGTGACACTGCGTAGCAGCAACGCTATGGCGTTGCTACTCCCTAAGCGGCTTCTGTTCACGGCGGTGTCTCCTTAAGCGCCTTCTGTTCACGGCGGCGTCTCCCGTCATTTTTTGGCGATTCTGACGTGACGCGCAGAATTGTGACGCTGCATAGGGAAGCATGTCCTTCAGCAAACATTTCAGAGAGTAGCAACATACCCGGCCCCCCGAAAAATGTTTTTTTTCAAGCGCAACTACTTTTAGCTGCCGCAGCTGAACCCTGAACCCTGAGCCCTAAACCCTGAGCCCTAAACCCTAAAACCCTAAAACCCTAACCCCTAACCCCTAACCCCTAAACCCTAACCCTAAACCCTAAACCCTAATCCCTAAGCAGCTTCTGTTCACGGCGGTGTCTCCCTAACCGCCTTCTGTTCACGGCGGTGTCTCCCTAAGCGGCTTCCGTTCACGGCGGCGTCTCCCTAAGCGCCTTCTGGATTTTGGGTTCTGGTGTTGGTTCTGGCTCACTAAACAGCAATTCTGCACGCGTAAAAAATAGCAATTCTGCGCGTACGAAAAACACGCCCTCCCATCATTTTTTGGCGATTCTGACGTGACGAGGTGGATCATGACGCTGCGTAGCAGCGTTGTTGAACGCTACGGCGTTACTACTCCCTAAGCGCCTTCTGTTCACGGCGGCGTCTCCCTAAGCGCCTTCTGTTCACGGCGGTGTCTCCCTAAGCGGCTTCTGTTCACGGTGGCGTCTCCCTAAGGGCCTTCTGGATTTTGGGTTCTGGTGTTGGTTCTGACTCACTAAACAGCAATTCTGCGCGCGTAAAAAACAGCAATTCTGCGCGCGCGAAAAACACGCCCTCCCATCATTTTTTGGCGATTCTGACGTGACGAGGTGGATCGTGACGCTGCGTAGCAGCGTTGCTGCGTTGCTACTCCCTAAGTGCCTTCTGTTCACGGCGGCGTCTCCCTAAGTGGCTTCTGTTCACGGCGGCGTCTCCCTAAGCGCCTTCTGTTCACGGCGTGGTCTCCCTAAGCGGCTTCTGTTCACGGCGGCGTCTCCCTAAGCGGCTTCTGTTCACGGCGGCGTCTCCCTAAGGGTTTAGGGTTTAGGGTTTAGGGTTTAGGGTTTAGCGTAGGAACTAGGGTTCACCCAGTCCCTAGGGTTACAGTGCCATTAGGGTTTAGGGTTTAGGGTTTAGGGTTTAGGGTAGGAACTAGGGTTCACCCAGTCCCTAGGGTTACAGTGCCATTAGGGTTTAGGGTTTAGGGTAGGAACTAGGGTTCACCCTGTCCCTAGGGTTACAGTGCCATTAGGGTTTAGGGTTTAGGGTTTAGGGTTTAGGGTAGGAACTAGGGTTCACCCAGTCCCTAGGATTACAGTGCCATTAGGGTTTAGGGTTTAGGGTTTAGGGTTTAGGGTAGGAACTAGGGTTCACCCAGTCCCTAGGGTTACAGTGCCATTAGGGTTTAGGGTTTAGGGTTTAGGGTTTAGGGTAGGAACTAGGGTTCACCCAGTCCCTAGGGTTACAGTGCCATTAGGGTTTAGGGTTTAGGATTCTGGTGTTGGTTCTGGCTCACTAAACAGCAGTTCTGCGCGCGTAAAAAACAGCAATTCTGCGCGCGCGAAAAAAAAACCCTCCCATCATTTTTTGGCGATTCTGACGTGACGAGGTGGATCGTGACGCTGCGTAGCAGCGTCAGCAACGCTACGGCGTTGCTACTCCCTAAGTGCCTTCTGTTCACGGCGGCGTCTCCCTAAGCGGCTTCTATTCACGGCGGCGTCTCCCTAAGCGGCTTCTGTTCACGGCGGCGTCTCCCTAAGCGCCTTCTGGATTTTGGGTTCTGGTGTTGGTTCTGGCTCACTAAACAGCAATTCTGCGCGCGTAAAAAACAGCAATTCTGTGCGCGCGAAAAACACGCCCTCCCATCATTTTTTGGCGATTCTGACGTGACGAGGTGGATCGTGACGCTGCGTAGCAGCGTTGCGTTGCAGCAACGCTACGGCGTTGCTACTCCCTAAGCGGCTTCAATTCACGGCGGCGTCTCCCTAAGCGGCTTCAGTTCACGGCGGCGTCTCCCTAAGCGGCTTCTGTTCACGGCGGCGTCTCCCTAAGCGGCTTCTGTTCACGGCGGCGTCTCCCTAAGTGCCTTCTGGATTTTGGGTTCTGGTGTTGGTTCTGGCTCACTAAACAGCAATTCTACGCGCGTAAAAAACAGCAATTCTGCGCGCGCGAAAAACACGCCCTCCCATCATTTTTTGGCGATTCTGACGTGACGAGGTGGATCGTGACGCTGCATAGCAGCGTTGCTGCGTTGCTGACGGCGTCGCTACTCCCTAAGTGCCTTCTGTTCACGGCGGCGTCTCCCTAAGTGGCTTCTGTTCACGGCGGCGTCTCCCTAAGCGGCTTCTGTTCACGGCGGCGTCTCCCTAAGCGGCTTCTGTTTACGGCGGCGTCTCCCTAAGCGGCTTCTGTTCACGGCGGCGTCTCCCTAAGTGCCTTCTGGATTTTGGGTTCTGGTGTTGGTTCTGGCTCACTAAACAGCAATTCTGCGCGCGTAAAAAATAGCAATTCTACGCGCGCGAAAAACACGCCCTCCCATCATTTTTTGGCGATTCTGACGTGACGAGGTGGATCGTGACGCTGCATAGCAGCGTTGCTGCGTTGCTGACGGCGTTGCTACTCCCTAAGTGCCTTCTGTTCACGGCGGCGTCTCCCTAAGCGCCTTCTGTTCACGGCGGCGTCTCCCTAAGCGCCTTCTGTTCACGGCGGCGTCTCCCTAAGCGGCTTCTGTTCACGGCGGCGTCTCCCTAAGTGCCTTCTGGATTTTGGGTTCTGGTGTTGGTTCTGGCTCACTAAACAGCAATTCTGCGCGCGTAAAAAACAGCAATTCTGCGCGCGCGAAAAACACGCCCTCCCATCATTTTTTGGCGATTCTGACGTGACGAGGTGGATCGTGACGCTGCATAGCAGCGTTGCTGCAACGCAGCAACGCTACGGCGTTGCTACTCCCTAAGTTCCTTCTGTTCACGGCGGCGTCTCCCTAAGTGGCTTCTGTTCACGGCGGCGTCTCCCTAAGCGGCTTCTGTTCACGGCGGCGTCTCCCTAAGCGGCTTCTGTTCACGGCGGCGTCTCCCTAAGCGCCCTCTGTTCACGGCGGTGTCTCCCTAAGCGGCTTCTGTTCACGGCGGCGTCTCCCTAAGTGCCTTCTGGATTTTGGGTTCTGGTGTTGGTTCTGGCTCACTAAACAGCAATTCTGCGCGCGTAAAAAACAGCAATTCTGCGCGCGCGAAAAACACGCCCTCCCATCATTTTTTGGCGATTCTGACGTGACGAGGTGGATCGTGACGCTGCGTCGCAGCGTTGCTGCAACGCTACGGCGTTGCTACTCCCTAAGTGCCTTCTGTTCATGGCGGCGTCTCCCTAAGCGGCTTCTGTTCACGGCGGCGTCTCCCTAAGCGGCTTCTGTTCACGGCGGCGTCTCCCTAAGCGGCTTCTGTTCACGGCGGCGTCTCCCTAAGTGCCTTCTGGATTTTGGGTTCTGGTGTTGGTTCTGGCTCACTAAACAGCAATTCTGCGCGCGTAAAAAACAGCAATTCTGCGCGCGCGAAAAACACGCCCTCCCATCATTTTTTGGCGATTCTGACGTGACGAGGTGGATCGTGACGCTGCGTCGCAGCGTTGCTGCAACGCAGCAACGCTACGGCGTTGCTACTCCCTAAGTGCCTTCTGTTCATGGCGGCGTCTCCCTAAGTGGCTTCTGTCTACGGCGTTGCTACTCCCTAAGTTCCTTCTGTTCACGGCGGCGTCTCCCTAAGTGGCTTCTGTTCACGACGGCGTCTCCCTAAGCGGCTTCTGTTCACGGCGGCGTCTCCCTAAGTGGCTTCTGTTCACGGCGGCGTCTCCCTAAGCGCCTTCTGTTCACGGCGGTGTCTCCCTAAGCGGCTTCTGTTCACGGCGGCGTCTCCCTAAGTGCCTTCTGGATTTAGGGTTCTGGTGTTGGTTCTGGCTCACTAAACAGCAATTCTGCGCGCGTAAAAAACAGCAATTCTGCGCGCGCGAAAAACACGCCCTCCCATCATTTTTTGGCGATTCTGACGTGACGAGGTGGATCGTGACGCTGCGTAACAGCGTTGCTGCAACGCAGCAACGCTACGGCGTTGCTACTCCCTAAGCGGCTTCTGTTCACGGCGGCGTCTCCCTAAGCGGCTTCTGTTCACGGTGGCGTCTCCCTAAGTGGCTTCTGTTCACGGCGGTGTCTCCCTAAGCGGCTTCTGTTCACGGCGGCGTCTCCCTAAGCGGCTTCTGTTCATGGCGGCGTCTCCCTAAGTGCCTTCTGGATTTTGGGTTCTGGTGTTGGTTCTGGCTCACTAAACAGCAATTCTGCGCGCGTAAAAAACAGCAATTCTGCGCGCGCGAAAAACACGCCCTCCCATCATTTTTTGGCGATTCTGACGTGACGAGGTGGATCGTGACTCTGCGTAGCAGCGTTGCTGCAACGCAGCAACGCTACGGCGTTGCTACTCTCTAAGTGCCTTCTGTTCACGACGGCGTCTCCCTAAGTGGCTTCTGTTCACGGCGGTGTCTCCCTAAGCGCCTTCTGTTCACGGCGGCGTCTCCCTAAGCGCCTTCTGTTCACGGCGGCGTCTCCCTAAGCGGCTTCTGTTCACAGCGGCGTCTCCCTAAGTGCCTTCTGGATTTTGGGTTCTGGTGTTGGTTCTGGCTCACTAAACAGCAATTCTGCGCACGTAAAAAACAGCAATTCTGCGCGCGCGAAAAACACGCCCTCCCATCATTTTTTGGCGATTCTGACGTGACGAGGTGGATCGTGACGCTGCGTAACAGCGTTGCTGCAACGCAGCAATGCTACGGCGTTGCTACTCCCTAAGTGCCTTCTGTTCACGGCGGCGTCTCCCTAAGTGGCTTCTGTTCACGGCGGCGTCTCCCTAAGCGGCTTCTGTTCACGGCGGCGTCTCCCTAAGTGGCTTCTGTTCACGGCGGCGTCTCCCTAAGCGCCTTCTGTTCACGGCAGCGTCTCCCTAAGCGGCTTCTATTCACGGCGGTGTCTCCCTAAGTGCCTTCTGGATTTTGGGTTCTGGTGTTGGTTCTGGCTCACTAAACAGCAATTCTGCGCGCGTAAAAAACAGCAATTCTGCGCGCGCGAAAAACACGCCCTCCCATCATTTTTTGGCGATTCTGGCGTGACGAGGTGGATTTTACGGCGTTGCTACTCCCTAAGTGCCTTCTGTTCACGGCGGCGTCTCCCTAAGTGGCTTCTGTTCACGGCGGTGTCTCCCTAAGCGGCTTCTGTTCACGGCGGCGTCTCCCTAAGTGGCTTCTGTTCACGGCGGCGTCTCCCTAAGCGCCTTCTGTTCACGGCGGCGTCTCCCTAAGCGGCTTCTGTTCACAGCGGCGTCTCCCTAAGTGCCTTCTGGATTTTGGGTTCTGGTGTTGGTTCTGGCTCACTAAACAGCAATTCTGCGCACGTAAAAAACAGCAATTCTGCGCGCGCGAAAAACACGCCCTCCCATCATTTTTTGGCGATTCTGACGTGACGAGGTGGATCGTGACGCTGCATAGCAGCGTTGCTGCAACGCAGCAATGCTACGGCGTTGCTACTCCCTAAGTGCCTTCTGTTCACGGCGGCGTCTCCCTAAGTGGCTTCTATTCACGGCGGCGTCTCCCTAAGCGGCTTCTGTTCACGGCGGCGTCTCCCTAAGTGGCTTCTGTTCACGGCGGCGTCTCCCTAAGCGCCTTCTGTTCACGGCAGCGTCTCCCTAAGCGGCTTCTGTTCACGGCGGTGTCTCCCTAAGTGCCTTCTGGATTTTGGGTTCTGGTGTTGGTTCTGGCTCACTAAACAGCAATTCTGCGCGCGTAAAAAACAGCAATTCTGCGCGCGCGAAAAACACGCCCTCCCATCATTTTTTGGCGATTCTGGCGTGACGAGGTGGATTTTACGGCGTTGCTACTCCCTAAGTGCCTTCTGTTCACGGCGGCGTCTCCCTAAGTGGCTTCTGTTCACGGCGGCGTCTCCCTAAGCGGCTTCTGTTCACGGCGGCGTCTCCCTAAGTGGCTTCTGTTCACGGCGGCGTCTCCCTAAGCGCCTTCTGTTCACGGCGGTGTCTCCCTAAGCGCCTTCTGTTCACGGCGGCGTCTCCCATCATTTTTTGGCGATTCTGACGTGACGCGCAGAATTGTGACGCTGCGTAGGGAAGCATGTCCTTCAGCAAACATTTCAGAGAGTAGCAACATACCCGGCCCCCCGAAAAATGTTTTTTTTTCAAGCGCAACTACTTTTAGCTGCCGCAGCTGAACCCTAAACCCTAAACCCTAAACCCTAAACTTTTTCGGCTTTGCCAACAAAATCTCGAGCTGAAGCATATACCTAGACCTATGATTTGCTGGAGAAATCCAAGGAATCTGCGCTCCTATCTTGTTAGATCAAGGTTTCGAATCTCTAATTTGTAACTTTCTATTTTTAGTAAGTACTATTTTTAGCGTGGACCCACCTTTGTAAAGCAACCCTTGGGAGCATCGGCTTAACAGCATATGAGACCTCCCATGTTTGGTTCTGCTATCGGGAAAACCCTCCACCTATTTTATGCATCTCTCTAGTCTTCTAGTTACCTTAACAGCATATGAGACCTCCCATGTTTGGTTCTGCTATCGGGAAAACCCTCCACCTATTTTATGCATCTCTCTAGTCTTCTAGTTACCTTATGTAACTTATTTTTGCATGTAGAGTCAACATGTCCACTCTAGCCTAATGGTTAAAGCTTGTGACTCTAATGCAAGAGGTCATGAGTTCAAAACCCATAGCTTGCATGAGATGCTATTGAGCTTCTTTTACTTGTTTAGAGAGCTC
The DNA here is from genome assembly GCF_041138505.1 of Cibotium barometz. Taxonomy (NCBI): domain Eukaryota; kingdom Viridiplantae; phylum Streptophyta; class Polypodiopsida; order Cyatheales; family Cibotiaceae; genus Cibotium; species Cibotium barometz. Next base: position 23,423 of record NC_141063.1, read on the forward strand.
TACTTATCCGATTCGAGCGCCGTTTGTTGCATTGGGTTCTTCATGTCCTAAGCTTGCTTTTTCACAACAAAAGGCTGAATTATCCCACATGCAAAGAGGCAAAAGCTAGCCCTCCCTTCTCTACATAAGGGAGAACTCTCATTCTTGTAATCTCAAACTTGGGTGTTCCACTGAAGAGCTCATTCTAGAGCGAAACTAGTTTGGAACTACACCCTCAAGTTAATACAAGAAATCGACTTTTTTAAGTCTTTTTTGTCTCTTAAATCAAATCAAATTTTGTCTTGTGTTTTGTATATGTTAGGCACTTAGTCCTTTTTTGGGCAAGTAAAGTGTCTTTCTTGTGTGTGTGAGTAAGGCCATTGGTTTGGTGCTTAGCAAGAGGCACTTGGTCATTAATTTGGCTGGTTTAGTGTCTTTCTGCTGAGTATGCTCCTTCGATCTGGCACAATGTCATATTGCGTGGCATGCTAAGTGTCATTTCGATTGATGCACCTTCCCTTCCCCTTACCTTTATTTTTGAGGGCAACTAGTCGTTCTTTTGCGGCAAGTTGTTGTCCCCACGTCTTAGCCTTTGGTTTGGTGGACAACTAGTCGTTCTTTTACGGCAAGTTGTTGTCCCCACATCTTAGCCTTTAGTTTGCGTGGGCAACTGGTCATATTTTTCGGCTAGCTGTTGTCCTCGTGAGGTGGGATTTTGGACTTCTTGGTCATACTGCGTGGCCATCTTAAGTTCATACTATTCACACCTCAACACCATATCTTACATACACTCCACTTGACTATCACGTAACCGGCCCCCCGAAAAATTTATTTTTTACTGCCCGCAGCTACTTTTAGCTGTCGCAGCTACCGGTTATTTATCTTTATCACTCCACAACCGCACACCTGAAAAAACCCCTAAACCCTAAACCTTTGCTATCATGGTGCTTTTGAACACTATCCCAGAGGCAGCAAACGAAGGTCAAGACAACCCTTCTACCAGCCAGGGAGCGTTTCAATTTGCTAGTGGAGAAAGAGAACGTGCTAAGCGGAGAATGGATGATTCTACAGATACTGCTAATACACAAAACCAATACAGGTTTACACTTGGTGCTTCATCATCATCCTATGATGACCTTTTTGCTCTGCCTACTCTTCCCATCGCTCAACCTTCTCACCTTAAAGATTTCTTGAAGAAGTCTATCGAGGAGTACAAGAAGATGTTTTTAGCTTTTGAGAAAAGTCAAGCTTACCTCAAAAAGCTTAGAGAGCAAAGAGAAGAAGGCACCGTACCTAACAGTCTTCGACTCAAACCACCCCGCCTTACTGTGCAAGATGAACAAGGACAGGCCTTTCTCAATTAAACTCTACAAGATCTTTGTAAAAATTACAGGAGCAGCTGCTTGGAAGTCCTCATTGAAGCCCAAGCAAAGCTGGTAGAGAATCAAGAAAAGAAGCTGGACGCTTATGCCTCCACTTTTGAAGCCAGTCTCCAGGAAATCCTGAACCTCATGGCTGCTTTGGAACTCATAAACAGCCCACATGCTTTATGGGAAAACACCATGAAGACTTGGAAGAACAAGCTGCTCAAAGATTTCAAAACTGCCATAAATAATTTCAGGGTCTCTCATCTCCTTAACTCTAAGATCAAGCAAGCTGCTTTCACCAAGAGGAAAGCTGCACAGGATCAAGCCATGGGAGATGCAGAATCTCTTCCTACTGAACCCTCTATAGCCAAGCTAGTCAAAGAGCAAGTTCAGAAGCAAGTTCAAGCACAGATCAACAAGCTAAAGAAAAGTCTAGCAAATGACACAGGTGGGACAAACAAAAAACGGAAAGATAATCAACAAAAGAAAAGCCAGAACAATAGCCAGAACAACAACAAGAAGAAAACTAGAAGCAACCAAGCTTCTAAGAAAGGCAATCAACAGAAAGACCGGCAAAACAACCACCAAGGTAAGCAGCAGGGAAACAAGCCAAATAAAGGCAAGTCTACCCAGCCAAAAAACCAGCGGGGAAACCGGCAAGGGGGTGGAAATCAACCTCAAAGGAAGAAGACTTCCACCCCCTCCTCTGCACAGCCTTCCTCTTCTCGACAAGACCGCAATACCCAGAGATCTGGTTCGGGACAAAAACAAAATCGGCAAAATTCACGAAGCAGATCCGCTCCACCGAGCCGATCTCGGTCTCGAAATCCCCGGCGTTAAGGCACCTCTTCTGGCTCCCTCTCCAAGATCCCGAGCGCTATGCTCTATTGCTTTTCTCTAGAAAGACCCCAACTGAGGTGGATCAACGTGTTTCAAACACTGCCATCCACAATCTCTCTCAGTACAAGCTTTCATTTAGCGAGAAAAAGCTTCTAGGACTTGGTTTGGGATATATTCCTCCGTCAAGGTTTCCGGATTCAACACATCTCACCAAAGACTATGATAATTTTGCAAGGCAACTTTGTCTTCGATGGTTTTTCAGAAATGCACCAGATAGACCTCTTCCTCCTTTTCGAGTTGCAAACCCGAATTGGAATCCTTCTAAAGTTTATCAGCCTCTGGAAGACATCATCAACACTGGAAGAGTCATACTTCAAAATTCAATCTCTTCATGTGAGCGACTTCCTCAGAACAAGCTTTCGCTTCATTTGAGAAGAGCCCTTAACAGATTGATAAAGAACCATAACATCATTATCAAGCCAGCAGATAAAAACCTTGGTTTGGTAATTCTTGATAAATCATGGTATCTTAATGAAGGTGATCGGCAACTTCTAGATCAACAGGTCTATCTCCCAGTCACCCAAGCTCCATTGAATGAACTGTTTGATAGGCTTGCCTGCATCTGTCAAAAGTCTAGTGTGCTCTCAAGGGATGAAGCAAAGTTTATTTTGCAGAAGCCAGAGCAAGGGTTCAGAGTTTGCTCTCTTTACTTCTTGCCCAAAATCCACAAACCTACAGTGGTCGGAAGGCCAATCTGCTCTTACAATGGCTTTGTTTTTGAGAATGCGTCTATATGGCTTCATCATAAGCTTTTCCCCATTCTCCTCCAACAAAAGCAACATCTAAAAGACTCCCTCACTCTGATTAAAGAGTTATCTGAGCTTCATCTACCACAAGAAATTATCCTCTTCACATTTGATGTGGAATCTCTGTACCCTAGTATTCCCACCAATGAAGGACTGCATGCCCTCAAGATGATGATACAGGGTGACTTCAACCATGTAGAGCTCAACCTCATCATGACAATTGCCTCTCTTGTTCTCAAGAACCACTATCTTGAGTTTAATGGCACTTTTTGGCATCAAATCAGAGGCACTGCTATGGGGAGTAATTTTGCTGTTGTCTATGCCTGCCTTTTTCTATGTTATTTAGAAAACCTTCAAGAACAGGTACATCCCACAACAGAGCTACTCTACTACAAAAGATACATTGATGACGCTTTAGGATTTTGGCATGGGTCTCACACCACTTTGCTTCAACATCTTAGCAACTATGCAATGGATCTTCAGGAGCATATCAAGATAACACATGTCATCTCCAATTCATCTGTGGATTTTTTGGACATTCACCTCTTCAAAGGTACTAATTTTCAAACCACAGGAAAGCTTTCTACTAGTTGTTTTCAGAAAGAGCTGAACAGGTATCAATACCTCCCTTTCTCTTCCTGGCACCCTAGTCATCAAAAGGAATCCTTCATCATTGGAGAACTTAAGCGTTATGTCATCAGGGAAAGCACGCTTCAAAGCTACATCAAGCTAAAGCTTTTGTTTTTCCAACGACTTCGAGGTAGAGGATATCCGGATTCTCTCCTTCGGAAAACTTTCAGCAAGGTCAAGTACAATATGCGAACAGCTCTACTTCTAAAGGCTTCCAATCGAGAAACCTCTTCGAGTAAGCGGATCCCCCTAGTTCTTAAGCTTGACTACTCCAAGTACACCAAAGCTTTAAACTTGGGGGCCTCCCTAAACCCTAAACTTTTTCGGCTTTGCCAACAAAATCTCGAGCTGAAGCATATACCTAGACCTATGATTTGCTGGAGAAATCCAAGGAATCTGCGCTCCTATCTTGTTAGATCAAGGTTTCGAACCTCTAATTTATAACTTTCTATTTTTAGTAAGTACTATTTTTAGCGTGGACCCACCTTTGTAAAGCAACCCTTGGGAGCATCGGCTTAACAGCATATGAGACCTCCCATGTTTGGTTCTGCTATCAGGAAAACCCTCCACCTATTTCATGCATCTCTCTAGTCTTCTAGTTACCTTATGTAACTTATTTTTGCATGTAGAGTCAACATGTCCACTCTAGCCTAATGGTTAAAGCTTGTGACTCTAATGCAAGAGGTCATGAGTTCAAAACCCATAGCTTGCATGAGATGCTATTGAGCTTCTTTTACTTGTTTAGAGAGCTCTACTTATCCGATTCGAGCGCCGTTTGTTGCATTGGGTTCTTCATGTCCTAAGCTTGCTTTTTCACAACAAAAGGCTGAATTACCCCACATGCAAAGAGGCAAAAGCTAGCCCTCCCTTCTCTACATAAGGGAGAACTCTCATTCTTGTAATCTCAAACTTGGGTGTTCCACTGAAGAGCTCATTCTAGAGCGAAACTAGTTTGGAACTACACCCTCAAGTTAATACAAGAAATCGACTTTTTTAAGTCTTTTTTGTCTCTTAAATCAAATCAAATTTTGTCTTGTGTTTTGTGTATGTTAGGCACTTAGTCCTTTTTTGGGCAAGTAAAGTGTCTTTCTTGTGTGTGTGAGTAAGGCCATTGGTTTGGTGCTTAGCAAGAGGCACTTGGTCATTAATTTGGCTGGTTTAGTGTCTTTCTGCTGAGTATGCTCCTTCGATCTGGCATAATGTCATATTGCGTGGCATGCTAAGTGTCATTTCGATTGATGCACCTTCCCTTCCCCTTACCTTTATTTTTGAGGGCAACTAGTTGTTCTTTTGCGGCAAGTTGTTGTCCCCACGTCTTAGCCTTTGGTTTGGTGGACAACTAGTCGTTCTTTTACGGCAAGTTGTTGTCCCCACATCTTAGCCTTTAGTTTGCGTGGGCAACTGGTCATATTTTTCGGCTAGCTGTTGTCCTCGTGAGGTGGGATTTTGGACTTCTTGGTCATAGTGCGTGGCCATCTTAAGTTCATACTATTCACACCTCAACACCATATCTTACATACACTCCACTTGACTATCACGTAACCGGCCCCCCGAAAAATTTATTTTTTACTGCCGCAGCTACTTTTAGCTGCCGCGCAGCTACCGGTTATTTATCTTTATCACTCCACAACCGCACACCTGAAAAAACCCCTAAACCCTAAACCCTAAACCCTAACCCTAAAACCTAAACCCAACCCTAAACCCTAAACCCTAAACTTTTTCGGCTTTGCCAACAAAATCCCGAGCTGAAGCATATACCTAGACCTATGATTTGCTGGAGAAATCCAAGGAATCTGCGCTCCTATCTTGTTAGATCAAGGTTTCGAACCTCTAATTTGTAACTTTCTATTTTTAGTAAGTACTATTTTTAACGTGGACCCACCTTTGTAAAGCAACCCTTGGGAGCATCGGCTTAACAGCATATGAGACCTCCCATGTTTGGTTCTGCTATCGGGAAAACCATTGGTTTGGTGCTTAGCAAGAGGCACTTGGTCATTAATTTGGCTGGTTTAGTGTCTTTCTGCTGAGTATGCTCCTTCGATCTGGCACAATGTCATATTGCGTGGCATTGTAAGTGTCATTTCGATTGATGCACCTTCCCTTCCCCTTACCTTTATTTTTGAGGGCAACTAGTCGTTCTTTTGCGGCAAGTTGTTGTCCCCACGTCTTAGCCTTTGGTTTGGTCGACAACTAGTCGTTCTTTTGCGGCAAGTTGTTGTCCCCACATCTTAGCCTTTATTTTGCGTGGGCAACTGGTCGTATTTTTCGGCTAGCTGTTGTCCTCGTGAGGTGGGATTTTGGACTTCTTGGTCATACTGCGTGGCCATCTTAAGTTCATACTATTCACACCTCAACACCATATCTTACATACACTTCACTTGACTATCACGTAACCGGCCCCCCGAAAAATTTATTTTTTGCTGCCGCATCTACTTTTAGCTGCCGCAGCTACCGGTTATCTATCTTTATCACTCCACAACCGCACACCTGAAAAAACCCCTAAACCCTAAACCTTTGCTATCATGGTGCTTTTGAACACTATCCCAGAGGCAGCAAACGAAGGTCAAGACAACCCTTCTACCAGCCAGGGAGCGTTTCAATTTGCTAGTGGAGAAAGAGAACGTGCTAAGCGGAGAATGGATGATTCTACAGATACTGCTAATGCACAAAACCAATACAGGTTTACACTTGGTGCTTCATCATCATCCTATGATGACCTTTTTGCTCTGCCTACTCTTCCCATCGCTCAACCTTCTCACCTTAAAGATTTCTTGAAGAAGTCTATCGAGGAGTACAAGAAGATGTTTCTAGCTTTTGAGAAAAGTCAAGCTTACCTCAAAAAGCTTAGAGAGCAAAGAGAAGAAGGCACCGTACCTAACAGTCTTCGACTCAAACCACCCCGCCTTACTGTGCAAGATGAACAAGGACAGGCCTTTCTCAATCAAACTCTACAAGATCTTTGTAAAAATTACAGGAGCAGCTGCTTGGAAGTCCTCATTGAAGCCCAAGCAAAGCTGGTAGAGAATCAAGAAAAGAAGCTGGATGCTTATGCCTCCACTTTTGAAGCCGGTCTCCAGGAAATCCTGAACCTCATGGCTGCTTTGGAACTCATGGACAGCCCACACGCTTTATGGGAAAACACCATGAAGACTTGGAAGAACAAGCTGCTCAAAGATTTCAAAACTGCCATAAATAATTTCAGGGTCTCTCATCTCCTTAACTCTAAGATCAAGCAAGCTGCTTTCACCAAGAGGAAAGCTGCACAGGATCAAGCCATGGGAGATGCAGAATCTCTTCCTACTGAACCCTCTATAGCCAAGCTAGTCAAAGAGCAAGTTCAGAAGCAAGTTCAAGCACAGATCAACAAGCTAAAGAAAAGTCTAGCAAATGACACAGGTGGGACAAACAAAAAACGGAAAGATAATCAACAAAAGAAAAGCCAGAACAATAGCCAGAACAACAACAAGAAGAAAACTAGAAGCAACCAAGCTTCTAAGAAAGGCAATCAACAGAAAGACCGGCAAAACAACCACCAAGGTAAGCAGCAGCAGCACGGAAACAAGCCAAATAAAGGCAAGTCTACCCAGCCAAAAAACCAGCGGGGAAACCGGCAAGGGGGTGGAAATCAACCTCAAAGGAAGAAGACTTCCACCCCCTCCTCTGCACAGCCTTCCTCTTCTCGACAAGGCCGCAATACCCAGAAATCTGGTTCGGGACAGAAACAAAATCGGCAAAATTCACGAAGCAGATCCGCTCCACCGAGCCGATCTCGGTCTCGAAATCCCCGGCGTTAAGGCACCTCTTCTGGCTCCCTCTCCAAGATCCCGAGCGCTATGCTCTATTGCTTTTCTCTAGAAAGACCCCAACTGAGGTGGATCAACGTGTTTCAAACACTGCCATCCACAATCTCTCTCAGTACAAGCTTTCATTTAGCGAGAAAAAGCTTCTAGGACTTGGTTTGGGATATATTCCTCCGTCAAGGTTTCCGGATTCAACACATCTCACCAAAGACTATGATAATTTTGCAAGGCAACTTTGTCTTCGATGGTTTTTCAGAAATGCACCAGATAGACCTCTTCCTCCTTTTCGAGTTGCAAACCCGAATTGGAATCCTTCTAAAGTTTATCAGCCTCTGGAAGACATCATCAACACTGGAAGAGTCATACTTCAAAATTCAATCTCTTCATGTGAGCGACTTCCTCAGAACAAGCTTTCGCTTCATTTGAGAAGAGCCCTTAACAGATTGATAAAGAACCATAACATCATTATCAAGCCAGCAGATAAAAACCTTGGTTTGGTAATTCTTGATAAATCATGGTATCTTAATGAAGGTGATCGGCAACTTCTAGATCAACAGGTCTATCTCCCAGTCACCCAAGCTCCATTGAATGAACTGTTTGATAGGCTTGCCTGCATCTGTCAAAAGTCTAGTGTGCTCTCAAGGGATGAAGCAAAGTTTATTTTGCAGAAGCCAGAGCAAGGGTTCAGAGTTTGCTCTCTTTACTTCTTGCCCAAAATCCACAAACCTACAGTGGTCGGAAGGCCAATCTGCTCTTACAATGGCTTTGTTTTTGAGAATGCGTCTATATGGCTTCATCATAAGCTTTTCCCCATTCTCCTCCAACAAAAGCAACATCTAAAAGACTCCCTCACTCTGGTTAAAGAGTTATCTGAGCTTCATCTACCACAAGAAATTATCCTCTTCACATTTGATGTGGAATCTCTGTACCCCAGTATTCCCACCAATGAAGGACTGCATGCCCTCAAGATGATGATACAGGGTGACTTCAACCATGTAGAGCTCAACCTCATCATGACAATTGCCTCTCTTGTTCTCAAGAACCACTATCTTGAGTTTAATGGCACTTTTTGGCATCAAATCAGAGGCACTGCTATGGGGAGTAATTTTGCTGTTGTCTATGCCTGCCTTTTTCTATGTTATTTAGAAAACCTTCAAGAACAGGTACATCCCACAACAGAGCTACTCTACTACAAAAGATACATTGATGACGCTTTAGGTTTTTGGCATGGGTCTCACACCACTTTGCTTCAACATCTTAGCAACTATGCAATGGATCTTCAGGAGCATATCAAGATAACACATGTCATCTCCAATTCATCTGTGGATTTTTTGGATATTCACCTCTTCAAAGGTACTAATTTTCAAACCACAGGAAAGCTTTCTACTAGTTGTTTTCAGAAAGAGCTGAACAGGTATCAATACCTCCCTTTCTCTTCCTGGCACCCTAGTCATCAAAAGGAATCCTTCATCATTGGAGAACTTAAGCATTATGTCATCAGGGAAAGCACGCTTCAAAGCTACATCAAGCTAAAGCTTTTGTTTTTCCAACGACTTCGAGGTAGAGGATATCCGGATTCTCTCCTTCGGAAAACTTTCAGCAAGGTCAAGTAAAATATGCGAACAGCTCTACTTCTAAAGGCTTCCAATCGAGAAACCTCTTCGAGTAAGCGGATCCCCCTGGTTCTTAAGCTTGACTACTCCAAGTACACCAAAGCTTTAAACTTGGGGGCCTCCCTAAACCCTAAACTTTTTCGGCTTTGCCAACAAAATCCCGAGCTGAAGCATATACCTAGACCTATGATTTGCTGGAGAAATCCAAGGAATCTGCGCTCCTATCTTGTTAGATCAAGGTTTCGAACCTCTAATTTGTAACTTTCTATTTTTAGTAAGTACTATTTTTAGCGTGGACCCACCTTTGTAAAGCAACCCTTGGGAGCATCGGCTTAACAGCATATGAGACCTCCCATGTTTGGTTCTGCTATCAAGAAAACACTCCACCTATTTTATGCATCTCTCTAGTCTTCTAGTTACCTTATGTAACTTATTTTTGCATGTAGAGTCAACATGTCCACTCTAGCCTAATGGTTAAGGCTTGTGACTCTAATGAAAGAGGTCATGAGTTCAAAACCCATAGCTTGCATGAGATGCTATTGAGCTTCTTTTACTTGTTTAGAGAGCTCTACTTATCCGATTCGAGCGCCGTTTGTTGCATTGGGTTCTTCATGTCCTAAGCTTGCTTTTTCACAACAAAAGGCTGAATTATCCCACATGCAAAGAGGCAAAAGCTAGCCCTCCCTTCTCTACATAAGGGAGAGCTCTCATTCTTGTAATCTCAAACTTGGGTGTTCCACTGAAGAGCTCATTCTAGAGCGAAACTAGTTTGGAACTACACCCTCAAGTTAATACAAGAAATCGACTTTTTTAAGTCTTTTTTGTCTCTTAAATCAAATCAAATTTTGTCTTGTGTTTTGTGTATGTTAGACACTTAGTCCTTTTTTGGGCAAGTAAAGTGTCTTTCTTGTGTGTGTGAGTAAGGCCATTGGTTTGGTGCTTAGCAAGAGGCACTTGGTCATTAATTTGGCTGGTTTAGTGTCTTTCTGCTGAGTATGCTCCTTCGATCTGGCACAATGTCATATTGCGTGGCATGCTAAGTGTCATTTCGATTGATGCACCTTCCCTTCCCCTTACCTTTATTTTTGAGGGCAACTAGTCGTTCTTTTGCGGCAAGTTGTTGTCCCCACGTCTTAGCCTTTGGTTTGGTGGACAACTAGTCGTTCTTTTGCGGCAAGTTGTTGTCCCCACATCTTAGCCTTTATTTTGCGTGGGCAACTGGTCGTATTTTTCGGCTAGCTGTTGTCCTCGTGAGGTGGGATTTTGGACTTCTTGGTCATACTGCGTGGCCATCTTAAGTTCATACTATTCACACCTCAACACCATATCTTACATACACTTCACTTGACTATCACGTAACCGACCCCCCGAAAAATTTATTTTTTACTGCCGCATCTACTTTTAGCTATCGCAGCTACCGGTTATCTATCTTTATCACTCCACAACCGCACACCTGAAAAAACCCCTAAACCCTAAACCTTTGCTATCATGGTGCTTTTGAACACTATCCCAGAGGCAGCAAACGAAGGTCAAGACAACCCTTCTACCAGCCAGGGAGCGTTTCAATTTGCTAGTGGAGAAAGAGAACGTGCTAAGCGGAGAATGGATGATTCTACAGATACTGCTAATGCACAAAACCAATACAGGTTTACACTTGGTGCTTCATCATCATCCTATGATGACCTTTTTGCTCTGCCTACTCTTCCCATCGCTCAACCTTCTCACCTTAAAGATTTCTTGAAGAAGTCTATCGAGGAGTACAAGAAGATGTTTTTAGCTTTTGAGAAAAGTCAAGCTTACCTCAAAAAGCTTAGAGAGAAAAGAGAAGAAGGCACCGTACCTAACAGTCTTCGACTCAAACCACCCCGCCTTACTGTGCAAGATGAACAAGGACAGGCCTTTCTCAATCAAACTCTACAAGATCTTTGTAAAAATTACAGGAGCAGCTGCTTGGAAGTCCTCATTGAAGCCCAAGCAAAGCTGGTAGAGAATCAAGAAAAGAAGCTGGATGCTTATGCCTCCACTTTTGAAGCCGGTCTCCAGGAAATCCTGAACCTCATGGCTGCTTTGGAACTCATGGACAGCCCACACGCTTTATGGGAAAACACCATGAAGACTTGGAAGAACAAGCTGCTCAAAGATTTCAAAACTGCCATAAATAATTTCAGGGTCTCTCATCTCCTTAACTCTAAGATCAAGCAAGCTGCTTTCACCAAGAGGAAAGCTGCACAGGATCAAGCCATGGGAGATGCAGAATCTCTTCCTATTGAACCCTCTATAGCCAAGCTAGTCAAAGAGCAAGTTCAGAAGCAAGTTCAAGCACAGATCAACAAGCTAAAGAAAAGTCTAGCAAATGACACAGGTGGGACAAACAAAAAACGGAAAGATAATCAACAAAAGAAAAGCCAGAACAATAGCCAGAACAACAACAACAAGAAAACTAGAAGCAACCAAGCTTCTAAGAAAGGCAATCAACAGAAAGACCGGCAAAACAACCACCAAGGTAAGCAGCAGCAGCACGGAAACAAGCCAAATAAAGGCAAGTCTACCCAGCCAAAAAACCAGCGGGGAAACCGGCAAGGGGGTGGAAATCAACCTCAAAGGAAGAAGACTTCCACCCCCTCCTCTGCACAGCCTTCCTCTTCTCGACAAGGCCGCAATACCCAGAAATCTGGTTCGGGATAGAAACAAAATCGGCAAAATTCACGAAGCAGATCCGCTCCACCGAGCCGATCTCGGTCTCGAAATCCCCGGCGTTAAGGCACCTCTTCTGGCTCCCTCTCCAAGATCCCGAGCGCTATGCTCTATTGCTTTTCTCTAGAAAGACCCCAACTGAGGTGGATCAACGTGTTTCAAACACTGCCATCCACAATCTCTCTCAGTACAAGCTTTCATTTAGCGAGAAAAAGCTTCTAGGACTTGGTTTGGGATATATTCCTCCGTCAAAGTTTCCGGATTCAACACATCTCACCAAAGACTATGATAATTTTGCAAGGCAACTTCGTCTTCGATGGTTTTTCAGAAATGCACCAGATAGACCTCTTCCTCCTTTTCGAGTTGCAAACCCGAATTGGAATCCTTCTAAAGTTTATCAGCCTCTGGAAGACATCATCAACACTGGAAGAGTCATACTTCAAAATTCAATCTCTTCATGTGAGCGACTTCCTCAGAACAAGCTTTCGCTTCATTTGAGAAGAGCCCTTAACAGATTGATAAAGAACCATAACATCATTATCAAGCCAGCAGATAAAAACCTTGGTTTGGTAATTCTTGATAAATCATGGTATCTTAATGAAGGTGATCGGCAACTTCTAGATCAACAGGTCTATCTCCCAGTCACCCAAGCTCCATTGAATGAACTGTTTGATAGGCTTGCCTGCATCTGTCAAAAGTCTAGTGTGCTCTCAAGGGATGAAGCAAAGTTTATTTTGCAGAAGCCAGAGCAAGGGTTCAGAGTTTGCTCTCTTTACTTCTTGCCCAAAATCCACAAACCTACAGTGGTCGGAAGGCCAATCTGCTCTTACAATGGCTTTGTTTTTGAGAATGCGTCTATATGGCTTCATCATAAGCTTTTCCCCATTCTCCTCCAACAAAAGCAACATCTAAAAGACTCCCTCACTCTGGTTAAAGAGTTATCTGAGCTTCATCTACCACAAGAAATTATCCTCTTCACATTTGATGTGGAATCTCTGTACCCCAGTATTCCCACCAATGAAGGACTGCATGCCCTCAAGATGATGATACAGGGTGACTTCAACCATGTAGAGCTCAACCTCATCATGACAATTGCCTCTCTTGTTCTCAAGAACCACTATCTTGAGTTTAATGGCACTTTTTGGCATCAAATCAGAGGCACTGCTATGGGGAGTAATTTTGCTGTTGTCTATGCCTGCCTTTTTCTATGTTATTTAGAAAACCTTCAAGAACAGGTACATCCCACAACAGAGCTACTCTACTACAAAAGATACATTGATGACGCTTTAGGTTTTTGGCATGGGTCTCACACCACTTTGCTTCAACATCTTAGCAACTATGCAATGGATCTTCAGGAGCATATCAAGATAACACATGTCATCTCCAATTCATCTGTGGATTTTTTGGATATTCACCTCTTCAAAGGTACTAATTTTCAAACCACAGGAAAGCTTTCTACTAGTTGTTTTCAGAAAGAGCTGAACAGGTATCAATACCTCCCTTTCTCTTCCTGGCACCCTAGTCATCAAAAGGAATCCTTCATCATTGGAGAACTTAAGCGTTATGTCATCAGGGAAAGCACGCTTCAAAGCTACATCAAGCTAAAGCTTTTGTTTTTCCAACGACTTCGAGGTAGAGGATATCCGGATTCTCTCCTTCGGAAAACTTTCAGCAAGGTCAAGTACAATATGCGAACAGCTCTACTTCTAAAGGCTTCCAATCGAGAAACCTCTTCGAGTAAGCGGATCCCCCTGGTTCTTAAGCTTGACTACTCCAAGTACACCAAAGCTTTAAACTTGGGGGCCTCCCTAAACCCTAAACTTTTTCGGCTTTGCCAACAAAATCCCGAGCTGAAGCATATACCTAGACCTATGATTTGCTGGAGAAATCCAAGGAATCTGCGCTCCTATCTTGTTAGATCAAGGTTTCGAACCTCTAATTTGTAACTTTCTATTTTTAGTAAGTACTATTTTTAGCGTGGACCCACCTTTGTAAAGCAACCCTTGGGAGCATCGGCTTAACAGCATATGAGACCTCCCATGTTTGGTTCTGCTATCAAGAAAACACTCCACCTATTTTATGCATCTCTCTAGTCTTCTAGTTACCTTATGTAACTTATTTTTGCATGTAGAGTCAACATGTCCACTCTAGCCTAATGGTTAAGGCTTGTGACTCTAATGAAAGAGGTCATGAGTTCAAAACCCATAGCTTGCATGAGATGCTATTGAGCTTCTTTTACTTGTTTAGAGAGCTCTACTTATCCGATTCGAGCGCCGTTTGTTGCATTGGGTTCTTCATGTCCTAAGCTTGCTTTTTCACAACAAAAGGCTGAATTATCCCACATGCAAAGAGGCAAAAGCTAGCCCTCCCTTCTCTACATAAGGGAGAGCTCTCATTCTTGTAATCTCAAACTTGGGTGTTCCACTGAAGAGCTCATTCTAGAGCGAAACTAGTTTGGAACTACACCCTCAAGTTAATACAAGAAATCGACTTTTTTAAGTCTTTTTTGTCTCTTAAATCAAATCAAATTTTGTCTTGTGTTTTGTGTATGTTAGACACTTAGTCCTTTTTTGGGCAAGTAAAGTGTCTTTCTTGTGTGTGTGAGTAAGGCCATTGGTTTGGTGCTTAGCAAGAGGCACTTGGTCATTAATTTGGCTGGTTTAGTGTCTTTCTGCTGAGTATGCTCCTTCGATCTGGCACAATGTCATATTGCGTGGCATGCTAAGTGTCATTTCGATTGATGCACCTTCCCTTCCCCTTACCTTTATTTTTGAGGGCAACTAGTCGTTCTTTTGCGGCAAGTTGTTGTCCCCACGTCTTAGCCTTTGGTTTGGTGGACAACTAGTCGTTCTTTTGCGGCAAGTTGTTGTCCCCACATCTTAGCCTTTATTTTGCGTGGGCAACTGGTCGTATTTTTCGGCTAGCTGTTGTCCTCGTGAGGTGGGATTTTGGACTTCTTGGTCATACTGCGTGGCCATCTTAAGTTCATACTATTCACACCTCAACACCATATCTTACATACACTTCACTTGACTATCACGTAACCGGCCCCCCGAAAAATTTATTTTTTACTGCCGCATCTACTTTTAGCTGCCGCAGCTACCGGTTATCTATCTTTATCACTCCACAACCGCACACCTGAAAAAACCCCTAAACCCTAAACCTTTGCTATCATGGTGCTTTTGAACACTATCCCAGAGGCAGCAAACGAAGGTCAAGACAACCCTTCTACCAGCCAGGGAGCGTTTCAATTTGCTAGTGGAGAAAGAGAACGTGCTAAGCGGAGAATGGATGATTCTACAGATACTGCTAATGCACAAAACCAATACAGGTTTACACTTGGTGCTTCATCATCATCCTATGATGACCTTTTTGCTCTGCCTACTCTTCCCATCGCTCAACCTTCTCACCTTAAAGATTTCTTGAAGAAGTCTATCGAGGAGTACAAGAAGATGTTTCTAGCTTTTGAGAAAAGTCAAGCTTACCTCAAAAAGCTTAGAGAGCAAAGAGAAGAAGGCACCGTACCTAACAGTCTTCGACTCAAACCACCCCGCCTTACTGTGCAAGATGAACAAGGACAGGCCTTTCTCAATCAAACTCTACAAGATCTTTGTAAAAATTACAGGAGCAGCTGCTTGGAAGTCCTCATTGAAGCCCAAGCAAAGCTGATAGAGAATCAAGAAAAGAAGCTGGATGCTTATGCCTCCACTTTTGAAGCCGGTCTCCAGGAAATCCTGAACCTCATGGCTGCTTTGGAACTCATGGACAGCCCACACGCTTTATGGGAAAACACCATGAAGACTTGGAAGAACAAGCTGCTCAAAGATTTCAAAACTGCCATAAATAATTTCAGGGTCTCTCATCTCCTTAACTCTAAGATCAAGCAAGCTGCTTTCACCAAGAGGAAAGCTGCATAGGATCAAGCCATGGGAGATGCAGAATCTCTTCCTACTGAACCCTCTATAGCCAAGCTAGTCAAAGAGCAAGTTCAGAAGCAAGTTCAAGCACAGATCAACAAGCTAAAGAAAAGTCTAGCAAATGACACAGGTGGGACAAACAAAAAACGGAAAGATAATCAACAAAAGAAAAGCCAGAACAATAGCCAGAACAACAACAAGAAGAAAACTAGAAGCAACCAAGCTTCTAAGAAAGGCAATCAACAGAAAGACCGGCAAAACAACCACCAAGGTAAGCAGCAGCAGCACGGAAACAAGCCAAATAAAGGCAAGTCTACCCAGCCAAAAAACCAGCGGGGAAACCGGCAAGGGGGTGGAAATCAACCTCAAAGGAAGAAGACTTCCACCCCCTCCTCTGCACAGCCTTCCTCTTCTCGACAAGGCCGCAATACCCAGAAATCTGGTTCGGGACAGAAACAAAATCGGCAAAATTCACGAAGCAGATCCGCTCCACCGAGCCGATCTCGGTCTCGAAATCCCCGGCGTTAAGGCACCTCTTCTGGCTCCCTCTCCAAGATCCCGAGCGCTATGCTCTATTGCTTTTCTCTAGAAAGACCCCAACTGAGGTGGATCAACGTGTTTCAAACACTGCCATCCACAATCTCTCTCAGTACAAGCTTTCATTTAGCGAGAAAAAGCTTCTAGGACTTGGTTTGGGATATATTCCTCCGTCAAGGTTTCCGGATTCAACACATCTCACCAAAGACTATGATAATTTTGCAAGGCAACTTTGTCTTCGATGGTTTTTCAGAAATGCACCAGATAGACCTCTTCCTCCTTTTCGAGTTGCAAACCCGAATTGGAATCCTTCTAAAGTTTATCAGCCTCTGGAAGACATCATCAACACTGGAAGAGTCATACTTCAAAATTCAATCTCTTCATGTGAGCGACTTCCTCAGAACAAGCTTTCGCTTCATTTGAGAAGAGCCCTTAACAGATTGATAAAGAACCATAACATCATTATCAAGCCAGCAGATAAAAACCTTGGTTTGGTAATTCTTGATAAATCATGGTATCTTAATGAAGGTGATCGGCAACTTCTAGATCAACAGGTCTATCTCCCAGTCACCCAAGCTCCATTGAATGAACTGTTTGATAGGCTTGCCTGCATCTGTCAAAAGTCTAGTGTGCTCTCAAGGGATGAAGCAAAGTTTATTTTGCAGAAGCCAGAGCAAGGGTTCAGAGTTTGCTCTCTTTACTTCTTGCCCAAAATCCACAAACCTACAGTGGTCGAAAGGCCAATCTGCTCTTACAATGGCTTTGTTTTTGAGAATGCGTCTATATGGCTTCATCATAAGCTTTTCCCCATTCTCCTCCAACAAAAGCAACATCTAAAAGACTCCCTCACTCTGGTTAAAGAGTTATCTGAGCTTCATCTACCACAAGAAATTATCCTCTTCACATTTGATGTGGAATCTCTGTACCCCAGTATTCCCACCAATGAAGGACTGCATGCCCTCAAGATGATGATACAGGGTGACTTCAACCATGTAGAGCTCAACCTCATCATGACAATTGCCTCTCTTGTTCTCAAGAACCACTATCTTGAGTTTAATGGCACTTTTTGGCATCAAATCAGAGGCACTGCTATGGGGAGTAATTTTGCTGTTGTCTATGCCTGCCTTTTTCTATGTTATTTAGAAAACCTTCAAGAACAGGTACATCCCACAACAGAGCTACTCTACTACAAAAGATACATTGATGACGCTTTAGGTTTTTGGCATGGGTCTCACACCACTTTGCTTCAACATCTTAGCAACTATGCAATGGATCTTCAGGAGCATATCAAGATAACACATGTCATCTCCAATTCATCTGTGGATTTTTTGGATATTCACCTCTTCAAAGGTACTAATTTTCAAACCACAGGAAAGCTTTCTACTAGTTGTTTTCAGAAAGAGCTGAACAGGTATCAATACCTCCCTTTCTCTTCCTGGCACCCTAGTCATCAAAAGGAATCCTTCATCATTGGAGAACTTAAGCGTTATGTCATCAGGGAAAGCACGCTTCAAAGCTACATCAAGCTAAAGCTTTTGTTTTTCCAACGACTTCGAGGTAGAGGATATCCGGATTCTCTCCTTCGGAAAACTTTCAGCAAGGTCAAGTACAATATGCGAACAACTCTACTTCTAAAGGCTTCCAATCGAGAAACCTCTTCGAGTAAGCGGATCCCCCTGGTTCTTAAGCTTGACTACTCCAAGTACACCAAAGCTTTAAACTTGGGGGCCTCCCTAAACCCTAAACTTTTTCGGCTTTGCCAACAAAATCCCGAGCTGAAGCATATACCTAGACCTATGATTTGCTGGAGAAATCCAAGGAATCTGCGCTCCTATCTTGTTAGATCAAGGTTTCGAACCTCTAATTTGTAACTTTCTATTTTTAGTAAGTACTATTTTTAGCGTGGACCCACCTTTGTAAAGCAACCCTTGGGAGCATCGGCTTCACAGCATATGAGACCTCCCATGTTTGGTTCTGCTATCAAGAAAACACTCCACCTATTTTATGCATCTCTCTAGTCTTCTAGTTACCTTATGTAACTTATTTTTGCATGTAGAGTCAACATGTCCACTCTAGCCTAATGGTTAAGGCTTGTGACTCTAATGAAAGAGGTCATGAGTTCAAAACCCATAGCTTGCATGAGATGCTATTGAGCTTCTTTTACTTGTTTAGAGAGCTCTACTTATCCGATTCGAGCGCCGTTTGTTGCATTGGGTTCTTCATGTCCTAAGCTTGCTTTTTCACAACAAAAGGCTGAATTATCCCACATGCAAAGAGGCAAAAGCTAGCCCTCCCTTCTCTACATAAGGGAGAGCTCTCATTCTTGTAATCTCAAACTTGGGTGTTCCACTGAAGAGCTCATTCTAGAGCGAAACTAGTTTGGAACTACACCCTCAAGTTAATACAAGAAATCGACTTTTTTAAGTCTTTTTTGTCTCTTAAATCAAATCAAATTTTGTCTTGTGTTTTGTGTATGTTAGACACTTAGTCCTTTTTTGGGCAAGTAAAGTGTCTTTCTTGTGTGTGTGAGTAAGGCCATTGGTTTGGTGCTTAGCAAGAGGCACTTGGTCATTAATTTGGCTGGTTTAGTGTCTTTCTGCTGAGTATGCTCCTTCGATCTGGCACAATGTCATATTGCGTGGCATGCTAAGTGTCATTTCGATTGATGCACCTTCCCTTCCCCTTACCTTTATTTTTGAGGGCAACTAGTCGTTCTTTTGCGGCAAGTTGTTGTCCCCACGTCTTAGCCTTTGGTTTGGTGGACAACTAGTCGTTCTTTTGCGGCAAGTTGTTGTCCCCACATCTTAGCCTTTATTTTGCGTGGGCAACTGGTCGTATTTTTCGGCTAGCTGTTGTCCTCGTGAGGTGGGATTTTGGACTTCTTGGTCATACTGCGTGGCCATCTTAAGTTCATACTATTCACACCTCAACACCATATCTTACATACACTTCACTTGACTATCACGTAACCGGTCCCCCGAAAAATTTATTTTTTACTGCCGCATCTACTTTTAGCTATCGCAGCTACCGGTTATCTATCTTTATCACTCCACAACCGCACACCTGAAAAAACCCCTAAACCCTAAACCTTTGCTATCATGGTGCTTTTGAACACTATCCCAGAGGCAGCAAACGAAGGTCAAGACAACCCTTCTACCAGCCAGGGAGCGTTTCAATTTGCTAGTGGAGAAAGAGAACGTGCTAAGCGGAGAATGGATGATTCTACAGATACTGCTAATGCACAAAACCAATACAGGTTTACACTTGGTGCTTCATCATCATCCTATGATGACCTTTTTGCTCTGCCTACTCTTCCCATCGCTCAACCTTCTCACCTTAAAGATTTCTTGAAGAAGTCTATCGAGGAGTACAAGAAGATGTTTTTAGCTTTTGAGAAAAGTCAAGCTTACCTCAAAAAGCTTAGAGAGCAAAGAGAAGAAGGCACCGTACCTAACAGTCTTCGACTCAAACCACCCCGCCTTACTGTGCAAGATGAACAAGGACAGGCCTTTCTCAATCAAACTCTACAAGATCTTTGTAAAAATTACAGGAGCAGCTGCTTGGAAGTCCTCATTGAAGCCCAAGCAAAGCTGGTAGAGAATCAAGAAAAGAAGCTGGATGCTTATGCCTCCACTTTTGAAGCCGGTCTCCAGGAAATCCTGAACCTCATGGCTGCTTTGGAACTCATGGACAGCCCACACGCTTTATGGGAAAACACCATGAAGACTTGGAAGAACAAGCTGCTCAAAGATTTCAAAACTGCCATAAATAATTTCAGGGTCTCTCATCTCCTTAACTCTAAGATCAAGCAAGCTGCTTTCACCAAGAGGAAAGCTGCACAGGATCAAGCCATGGGAGATGCAGAATCTCTTCCTATTGAACCCTCTATAGCCAAGCTAGTCAAAGAGCAAGTTCAGAAGCAAGTTCAAGCACAGATCAACAAGCTAAAGAAAAGTCTAGCAAATGACACAGGTGGGACAAACAAAAAACGGAAAGATAATCAACAAAAGAAAAGCCAGAACAATAGCCAGAACAACAACAACAATAAAACTAGAAGCAACCAAGCTTCTAAGAAAGGCAATCAACAGAAAGACCGGCAAAACAACCACCAAGGTAAGCAGCAGCAGCACGGAAACAAGCCAAATAAAGGCAAGTCTACCCAGCCAAAAAACCAGCGGGGAAACCGGCAAGGGGGTGGAAATCAACCTCAAAGGAAGAAGACTTCCACCCCCTCCTCTGCACAGCCTTCCTCTTCTCGACAAGGCCGCAATACCCAGAAATCTGGTTCGGGATAGAAACAAAATCGGCAAAATTCACGAAGCAGATCCGCTCCACCGAGCCGATCTCGGTCTCGAAAGCCCCGGCGTTAAGGCACCTCTTCTGGCTCCCTCTCCAAGATCCCGAGCGCTATGCTCTATTGCTTTTCTCTAGAAAGACCCCAACTGAGGTGGATCAACGTGTTTCAAACACTGCCATCCACAATCTCTCTCAGTACAAGCTTTCATTTAGCGAGAAAAAGCTTCTAGGACTTGGTTTGGGATATATTCCTCCGTCAAAGTTTCCGGATTCAACACATCTCACCAAAGACTATGATAATTTTGCAAGGCAACTTCGTCTTCGATGGTTTTTCAGAAATGCACCAGATAGACCTCTTCCTCCTTTTCGAGTTGCAAACCCGAATTGGAATCCTTCTAAAGTTTATCAGCCTCTGGAAGACATCATCAACACTGGAAGAGTCATACTTCAAAATTCAATCTCTTCATGTGAGCGACTTCCTCAGAACAAGCTTTCGCTTCATTTGAGAAGAGCCCTTAACAGATTGATAAAGAACCATAACATCATTATCAAGCCAGCAGATAAAAACCTTGGTTTGGTAATTCTTGATAAATCATGGTATCTTAATGAAGGTGATCGGCAACTTCTAGATCAACAGGTCTATCTCCCAGTCACCCAAGCTCCATTGAATGAACTGTTTGATAGGCTTGCCTGCATCTGTCAAAAGTCTAGTGTGCTCTCAAGGGATGAAGCAAAGTTTATTTTGCAGAAGCCAGAGCAAGGGTTCAGAGTTTGCTCTCTTTACTTCTTGCCCAAAATCCACAAACCTACAGTGGTCGAAAGGCCAATCTGCTCTTACAATGGCTTTGTTTTTGAGAATGCGTCTATATGGCTTCATCATAAGCTTTTCCCCATTCTCCTCCAACAAAAGCAACATCTAAAAGACTCCCTCACTCTGGTTAAAGAGTTATCTGAGCTTCATCTACCACAAGAAATTATCCTCTTCACATTTGATGTGGAATCTCTGTACCCCAGTATTCCCACCAATGAAGGACTGCATGCCCTCAAGATGATGATACAGGGTGACTTCAACCATGTAGAGCTCAACCTCATCATGACAATTGCCTCTCTTGTTCTCAAGAACCACTATCTTGAGTTTAATGGCACTTTTTGGCATCAAATCAGAGGCACTGCTATGGGGAGTAATTTTGCTGTTGTCTATGCCTGCCTTTTTCTATGTTATTTAGAAAACCTTCAAGAACAGGTACATCCCACAACAGAGCTACTCTACTACAAAAGATACATTGATGACGCTTTAGGTTTTTGGCATGGGTCTCACACCACTTTGCTTCAACATCTTAGCAACTATGCAATGGATCTTCAGGAGCATATCAAGATAACACATGTCATCTCCAATTCATCTGTGGATTTTTTGGATATTCACCTCTTCAAAGGTACTAATTTTCAAACCACAGGAAAGCTTTCTACTAGTTGTTTTCAGAAAGAGCTGAACAGGTATCAATACCTCCCTTTCTCTTCCTGGCACCCTAGTCATCAAAAGGAATCCTTCATCATTGGAGAACTTAAGCGTTATGTCATCAGGGAAAGCACGCTTCAAAGCTACATCAAGCTAAAGCTTTTGTTTTTCCAACGACTTCGAGGTAGAGGATATCCGGATTCTCTCCTTCGGAAAACTTTCAGCAAGGTCAAGTACAATATGCGAACAGCTCTACTTCTAAAGGCTTCCAATCGAGAAACCTCTTCGAGTAAGCGGATCCCCCTGGTTCTTAAGCTTGACTACTCCAAGTACACCAAAGCTTTAAACTTGGGGGCCTCCCTAAACCCTAAACTTTTTCGGCTTTGCCAACAAAATCCCGAGCTGAAGCATATACCTAGACCTATGATTTGCTGGAGAAATCCAAGGAATCTGCGCTCCTATCTTGTTAGATCAAGGTTTCGAACCTCTAATTTGTAACTTTCTATTTTTAGTAAGTACTATTTTTAGCGTGGACCCACCTTTGTAAAGCAACCCTTGGGAGCATCGGCTTCACAGCATATGAGACCTCCCATGTTTGGTTCTACTATCAAGAAAACACTCCACCTATTTTATGCATCTCTCTAGTCTTCTAGTTACCTTATGTAACTTATTTTTGCATGTAGAGTCAACATGTCCACTCTAGCCTAATGGTTAAGGCTTGTGACTCTAATGAAAGAGGTCATGAGTTCAAAACCCATAGCTTGCATGAGATGCTATTGAGCTTCTTTTACTTGTTTAGAGAGCTCTACTTATCCGATTCGAGCGCCGTTTGTTGCATTGGGTTCTTCATGTCCTAAGCTTGCTTTTTCACAACAAAAGGCTGAATTATCCCACATGCAAAGAGGCAAAAGCTAGCCCTCCCTTCTCTACATAAGGGAGAGCTCTCATTCTTGTAATCTCAAACTTGGGTGTTCCACTGAAGAGCTCATTCTAGAGCGAAACTAGTTTGGAACTACACCCTCAAGTTAATACAAGAAATCGACTTTTTTAAGTCTTTTTTGTCTCTTAAATCAAATCAAATTTTGTCTTGTGTTTTGTGTATGTTAGACACTTAGTCCTTTTTTGGGCAAGTAAAGTGTCTTTCTTGTGTGTGTGAGTAAGGCCATTGGTTTGGTGCTTAGCAAGAGGCACTTGGTCATTAATTTGGCTGGTTTAGTGTCTTTCTGCTGAGTATGCTCCTTCGATCTGGCACAATGTCATATTGCGTGGCATGCTAAGTGTCATTTCGATTGATGCACCTTCCCTTCCCCTTACCTTTATTTTTGAGGGCAACTAGTCGTTCTTTTGCGGCAAGTTGTTGTCCCCACGTCTTAGCCTTTGGTTTGGTGGACAACTAGTCGTTCTTTTGCGGCAAGTTGTTGTCCCCACATCTTAGCCTTTATTTTGCGTGGGCAACTGGTCGTATTTTTCGGCTAGCTGTTGTCCTCGTGAGGTGGGATTTTGGACTTCTTGGTCATACTGCGTGGCCATCTTAAGTTCATACTATTCACACCTCAACACCATATCTTACATACACTTCACTTGACTATCACGTAACCGGCCCCCCGAAAAATTTATTTTTTACTGCCGCATCTACTTTTAGCTGCCGCAGCTACCGGTTATCTATCTTTATCACTCCACAACCGCACACCTAAAAAAACCCCTAAACCCTAAACCTTTGCTATCATGGTGCTTTTGAACACTATCCCAGAGGCAGCAAACGAAGGTCAAGACAACCCTTCTACCAGCCAGGGAGCGTTTCAATTTGCTAGTGGAGAAAGAGAATGTGCTAAGCGGAGAATGGATGATTCTACAGATACTGCTAATGCACAAAACCAATACAGGTTTACACTTGGTGCTTCATCATCATCCTATGATGACCTTTTTGCTCTGCCTACTCTTCCCATCGCTCAACCTTCTCACCTTAAAGATTTCTTGAAGAACTCTATCGAGGAGTACAAGAAGATGTTTTTAGCTTTTGAGAAAAGTCAAGCTTACCTCAAAAAGCTTAGAGAGCAAAGAGAAGAAGGCACCGTACCTAACAGTCTTCGACTCAAACCACCCCGCCTTACTGTGCAAGATGAACAAGGACAGGCCTTTCTCAATCAAACTCTACAAGATCTTTGTAAAAATTACAGGAGCAGCTGCTTGGAAGTCCTCATTGAAGCCCAAGCAAAGCTACAATTCTAATTATTAATCCATTAAGCCTCTATTTCTATCCTATTTTTCAAAATCTTGGAGTTCTTGAAGCAGATTTAAAAGAAGTTTGATTGCTGAAGTACTTTTACAGAGATTTCATTACAGTTTTCAAAGACTAGTACAAACTATGCAGAATATTCAAAATTGCAAAGTTTATGTAGAGTACAGTTTGCTGTGTAGAAATTTGATACAAAGTGTGCAAAATCTTGGTGCAGATTTGAAGATTATATGCAATTGATACAGATTTTCAAGGATTGGTGCAAATCTAGAGTGCAAAACAAAGCAATTTACAAATTATACAAAGTTTGATCTACTGAAATCAAATCTTAACACAAAAAAATAAAACAATAAGTGATTCTTGATCAAATCTTTTTGATCTTGATACTTTCTTGCAAAGAAGATAAGCAAAGATTACAAATCTGTTGGAGTAGCACAATCTACACAGATACCATAAATCTTGATGTATTAGAAGTAAAGGAAGCAAGAAAAAGTGTTGAGAAAACATTGTTTACAACATTTTAGCACATTGCCATCCAGAAGATGTACAACATGTTGTTCTATTACAAATCTAAGCATTAGTATTATGCAAAATGCATACTGATAACTAGTTGATGCAAAAGTATACAAGTGTTACAATTTTGAGTGCAGAAATACAAAAAGTTTGTTGATTAACGCTGTGTTTGTAAGAATGGCATTGCTAGGAATTGAACCCAGTCCACTGGTATAAGCCAGTGTGTCCCATACACCACAAGGTTCTCCTAACTTGGATACAAAGTTCCTTGAGTGAGAAGATCTCTTACAGATTCTGTAAAGAACCAATTATGTGAGAGGAAAGGCTGTCAAGAAATAGAGCATAGTAAAGAACCTCTATGCAGATGGATAAAGAAGTGTGCAAAGTTTAAAAGTTCAAACTCACACAATTCTTAGTGCTATTTTGGAACAGCTTCATTGCCTTGGTGTTGGTTCAAAGCTTAGCATTGTAGTACTTGTTTCAAATTCTTTTCTAGAGTTGAGAGACCCTAGCATGAGAATTGCATTCAAGTGAGTGCTTGAAAGAGAGACTATGGTATGAGCATTATGCCACATCAACACAAGAGTCCTTAGTTTTCTCGACCAGCTCAAAAGGGTAGCTAACAAAAGTTCCTAATTACAAAACAGGCATTCAGCTTTGAGAAGATTCACATGCAAGAAGGAAAGCATACAAGATTAAGGGATGTCACATCCAAGGTGAAATCAGTGACAAACATGTTTTAAAAAAAACATGTTAAGGGGATTGAAAACAAGCCGGCTACAAAACAGCATCACAGCCTTGGTCTGCGAGGCTCAGCTAAGCAAGCACGCAGACCAAGGCTCAGCTAAGCAAGCTCTAGTGTGGGTAGTTGATCGTCTAGTGTAGGGACCCCCCACCATTGCTTTGCGGCCACAAAGGAAGATTGGAGGAGCAGTGCACCAGCAGGTGTATACTCAGGAGCCACACCACCCTCTTCATCCTCTTGCTCTTTACCTTCCGCAAAAAATAAAAAATAAAAAAAATCATGCCATCTGTGAGGTTTAACCAGAGATTGTCTATTTTATCACACTTGGCACATTTCCAGCCAGTGGGTGGCACCTACAGCCCATTCTGAAGTTGCCGGAGATTGCAGGCAAAAGCACTGATTGGCTTTTTCTCGGTAGTCCAAGCTGCAACTTGCTCCTTCCATTCAGCTCCTACTGCAGCTAACACACCGTCGACTGCAAGTCTTGATTTTTCTGGCAGTCTTGGTTGGGTCAGCTGAGAGAGTGGCGCTCCACAGTGGATCGCTAGTGGCTCCATGCACAGAAGCAGGCAGTTTACATTTTTTTTTAAAGAGAGAAAACAAAATAAACAAGCAAGGAAATGGCTTCATCACCTCTGTGAGGCTCGGCGCATTAGAAGCTCCACTATAAAATAAAAATTAAAAATTAAAAAAAAAAACCAAAATAAGCGCAAGTTCTCTTTAAACGCTCTCTGCAGTTTGCGCTCTACTAGCAGTGTAAGGCTTGCGTGTTTGCATCACTATTCCAGCACGCGTAGCAAAGCGCGAACTGGTGAGCCACATAGTGAAGAAGCC
Source organism: Cibotium barometz (assembly GCF_041138505.1). NCBI lineage: Eukaryota > Viridiplantae > Streptophyta > Polypodiopsida > Cyatheales > Cibotiaceae > Cibotium > Cibotium barometz. The sequence goes on from NC_141063.1 coordinate 49,686, forward strand.
AAAAGTAGATTCAGGGAGTGTGCACAACCCAACTTCACAACAAAGCTTCTTCTTTTTTTAAATTATTACAAGAAAAAAAAGAGGCTTTTACTTCCCAACTTAGGGTTTAACCCTTTTTCACATTTCGAGCTCCACACTTTGGCCAAGCCCATTCCATTTTGACCAAGCCAGACCTTTGGCCATTTCCTATGCCCATTCATTTTTTTGCCCAACCCACACTCTAGTGCTTTTGATCACTTATCCTTACCCATATTCCATACTCTTTCTCACCCTTGAACATTTTAAGATTTTTTTTATATACATTGTGGGAGATTTTTGGTGTATATTGGATAATTTTTGGGTGTTCTTGAGTGTGTTAGTTGGCCGCTCGCACAGTGTTCACATGCTTTGAGCCTTTAGGAGATGTGTTCACACGCGTATCTTGGCCTTTGTTAGTGTATTTTTTGTTGTTTTTCACACCTCACCCCTAGTCATTGGGCGTTCATGCGCACACTTTTGGCTATTTGGTGTATTTTGGATGCTCACATGCGCATCCTGGTCCTTGTTCATGCATAGGTGACCATTTTTTAGCATATTGGTGCCTTTTCCACATGCGATGCGTGACTCTTGAGCACATTTGGGTGTGTCCACACTGGGAGATTGATCTATCATGGGATTTAGGTCATATAGGGACACCAGTGATGGAGTTTGTTTATGCCTTTGGGGATGACCTTAGTGGCCTTGGAGATTCCATTGATAGTGAGTTGACTGATACCACTTATATCTCTTGTGTAAACACTTTATCAGTGCTTAGTGATGATGATCCAACTTCTATTTTAAAGGGACACACATATATAGAGTGTCTTGCACATAGAGATATTGTGCATGGGTCGGATCACACTCAAACATACATAGATATGGTGGATCATGCCCTCGACATTTTGAGTGGTGCTACATGTGACGGTGGCATGAGTTCACATTTGACTCTACATGAGGCCAACCTTGAGCTATGTTCATTTAGCTTCTACGGATGTCGACATGATCCTGTGTTCTTTGGAGTCAGGACATTTTTCTTTGGATGCATTCTTTGCCATTTGAGGAGCATAGTTTTTGGATATGTGGCTCGACATTCAGGTGCATCTATAACATATTCTAGTCTTGGCCTACACGATGATTCTTTTATGCCAGGACCACTTGACATTCTGGCCAGGAGTTTTGAGCTTTTTTGGCGGATACCTTTCATGCCAGATTCACAGTGTGGTCATGAGGATGGACATATGAGTTTTCCTTTCGACCCTGGGGCTACTATCTCTTTGGAGTCAAGCTTTCCTTTTGATCCATGAGCTACTACCATTCAAGCTTCGATGGTTTGGGATATATACCATCCCTATCCCTTTGATCCTAGAAGATACTCGACTAGATTCGTCATCGAAAACAGTGGTTCCTTATCTTCTCCACTTGCACCAGATTATTATGGGACCATTGCCTTGGATTTCCCTTTGATCCAGGAGGTTGCATAGATAGCCTCATCATCGACGGGAGCCCTCTATACTTTTCGTTTGACCCAGGGAGTCATATGATTCATGCACGGGTCTTCTGCTACATTCAGCCATGGATGAGATTTTTGGCTTTTGTACATATCCACTTGTATATGTCTTTTCTTTTGGCATGACCACCCTTTGATTTCAAGGACGAAATCATTGTAGGAGGGGATGGTTTGTAAAATGAAGTAGGTTTGGGTGCACATGAACATGGGAAATGGGGCCTAGGCACTTGGGCTTAGGGACATTTACATGTGTACTTTTAGGGGACCCCTATATAAGGCATAGGGCTCATGGACATTGTACTCTTTTTTATCATTATACTTTCATGAGTACTCTTACTCTTTGGAGCTCTAAGCTTTCATTGTGGACTTCTCCCTCTTGAGAAGCTATGTGTGTACTCCATTATGAGTGCAATAGGTGCTACTCCCTATGATGAGTGGGACATGTGTGTACTCCATGATGCTAATGAGTGCAATCTTTAGGTTTCCTTCATTGCACAAATAGAGAGGTGTAATTTATGGGTAAGCCCTAGTCATGATACCCATAGAGATCATACTGTTGCTGCTCATATGGGTCTTGTTGGTCATAAGACTCATAGCCCTCTTGTTGGTCATAAGACTCATAGCCCTCTTGTTCTTGGGTTTCTATCTTTGTAGGCAGGGTCACCAAGTACTGTTGTACTGGTTCGAGGAACTAGCTCTGGGGTTGTAGTACCAAAGTTGGATATGGCAATTCGGTTGTGGTCTATACATACCTCGCGGAAACTAGTACTATTGTACTGGTTGGAGGAACCTACTCTGGGGTGGTAGTATCAAAGGTGGATATAGCAATTTGGGTGGTCTATACATACCTTGTGGGTAAAGGGTTTTGATATGTATGCACTGGAGATTGTGCTTACTGTGAGGAGTTATTAATGGGGATGGCAAGGCCAATGGTTAACTTAGCATGGGGAGCATCGTGGTGCCACTGTTGCTAGGATTCCTTAGTACTAACAATGAGCCGTGTCATGGTTTCTATGGTGTTGGTAATGAGCGTAATGTTGTTGTTGACTAGGCCTTACCATTGGACACTCTATGCTTGTATGGTTTTGATGACATATTATGATAGACTATGCACCAATTCGTATATCTCCGTGGGAATAAATGTGGGTGTCTTGCCTGAGGTGTGTCATGGTTTCTATGGTGTTGAGCACAATATTGTCGTTGACTACACGTTAGCATTGGACATTCTGTGTTTGTATGTTTTTGGGGACAAATTGCACACAAAACCATATCTCTTTGTGGGAATAGATGTGGGTGTCCTACTTAAGGTGTTGGCTGGGGGGGTTGGCCTTGAGTTTTTACCCTTGGGGCTAGCCCTGCCCCACCACTCCTAGCCTAATTGGTTTAGCATATTCAGTACCAACTTGTCAATGCTCATGTCCTTGACTAGGACTCTAGCTAGTGGGGTTGGGCACCCTTGGTCGCCGATTAGGATTTGGATGAAGCATCCCCTATATCTTGGTTTGAGTGAACAACTTTTACATCCTTATCTTATAGATTATATTCGAGGTCTATTGCTTCGCACAGGTAACACTCATCAAAGATATAGTGCATAGACCTATAGAGATGGTCATGAAGCCTCTTGCCCTTTAGACCAATCATAAATCGATAAGTGACAAGTCATCTAGTCTTTGTCTCACAGGTGTTGCATCTCTTGTGGATAACGTATTCCTATATAGTTTATACCTCCTCTCACTTGAGGTTATATATATGTCTAACAAGGCTCCATCTATCTCCACTGGGTCAGAATCCCACTATTAAAGAAAGTGTGTCTCAAGACCTCATAATAGTAGCTAGACTTTTTGAGCTGGTTTAGTGACCTAAACCACTAGCCTGCTTTGTCTTTAAGGTAAAGTTAAAATGAGAAGATCTTAGTGGAATCATCAATTCATCCCATGGCCTCACAACTTTTGTAGGTATTGAATGAGATCTCCAATTCCATCAAATTTGGTCATCATTCTTGAGATATGGATTGGCTTGGTTTTGCCCACCTCTAAGTATCTAGGTGTTAGGCTGGTTGCTATCCCCTTCCCATTTTGAATGTCATCCTCACATGGTGGTGGAACATAAGGAGGTGGTTGTGTGAGACCCTCTATTTCAAGGTACAAGGTCTCTTGCCCTAGGGAGTTTGGCTGCATAGTTTCCAATGTACTTGGCATGGCTTTAAGGTTGCACGCTCACTACCTACGGCTAAGGATACGTTCTATGAATGCCCTTGCAATTTCCTTTCTGTGAGGAGGTAGTCCCTGATATTGGCTCTTTACCCTTGCTTGTATTCCCTATTCCTTGCCCTTGCAATTTCCTTTCTATGAGGAGGTAGTCCCCCTGATATTGGCTCTTTACTCTTGCTTGTGTTCCCTATTCCTTGCCCTTGCAATTTCCTTTCTGTGAGGAGGTAGTCCCTGACATTGGCTCTTTACCCTTGCTTGTGTTCCATATCCCTTGCTTGGTTGATGGTTTTTCACAGTCTACTGACATGAAAAACATGATGAACTCGAGAGCTCTCCAGCAACTCAAGTTTGCACGCTAATCTACTAAACTTCTAAAGGATTTTAAAGGGACTATAGTATCTAGGTGAAAGTTTTTCACACTTTTCCATCTTTAAAGTCTGACTTTTAACGGACTTTCAAATATACGACGTCACTGGCTACTCCTCTATGATCTTGTTTGCATACATCTTTGCCCGATCTTGTGTGCTATGTATGCTATCTTTTGCTACCTACAGCATAGCTTGCGTGTCTTCAAGGAACTCCTTAAAAGACTGCAACTTCTCCTTCTCTAGCCCTATGGCTATAGGATATGTCAGATAGAAGCCATACATCAACATGAATGAACTAAACCCAATCGCGCAGAATATTTTGAACTATTCCAAATGTGCAGGTACTCCTCCCAATTGGATTGCTTTTTACTGACATACACACGAATCATGTCTTCTAACACTTGGTTAACTCTTCCTGTCTGACCATTAGACTATGGCCGGATGATCGAGCATACTCATACTCAGAGTAGTGTCTAACTTTTTGAAGACTTCCCTCCAAAAGCAACTATCGAACTTCCTATCTCTATCAGAGACTATCTACGAGCAGCAGGCCATATAGTTTGCAGAGATGTTCTATGAAAACGTAGCTAACTCAGGTGTTTTCACCGTCTTTTTATTAGGTATAAACTTGACCATCTTGGTCAATCGGTCAATCACTACCTAAACCGAATCATTCCCTTGATTTGTTCTAGGCAAACTAGTGATGAAATCCATGAAAATACTTTCCCATTTCTCTTTGGGAATATCCAATGGATGCAGTAAACCTCCAACTTTGAGGTGCTCATGTTTATTGACCTAAGACTTCTTGCATTTCAGCACAAAGTCCTGGATGTACTTAAACAAACTATGCCAATAAAATTATCTTTTGACTAATGTATAGGTCCTTTGTATCCTGGGATGACCAGCACTCGGACTACCATGACTTTCTATAAGAAGTTGGGCCCGAAAATCACCAATAGCTAGTATGCAAACTCTACCTTTGTAGAGTCGGTACTCAACGTCAATGGAATAGTGTCTATGCTTTTTCCCTTGATGAAGTTTATCACCCCCAAGTGAACTAGTGTCAAATGGTTGTGAAGAGTTAACCCCCGAGCTCTTTGTCTTGGTACATAATACAAGAGGCTTGTCTAGTCACTCTGGACTAGCACTTGCTCCTCTTTCCATAGAAAACTTGACTGATCTCTTCGTACTAGTACTCCTTTCTGACAAGGGAGGTGGCTATTGTTGTATATAAGTGCGGCCATGTACAGCGTGTTATACCTCTAAAAAAGATAAATCATGCTCACATAGACCATGTAGTGCCTCCAAGAGTTCACTCTTGAAGGATGTGAAACTAAACTTGTTCACCTTTGGCATGTGGCTTAGCGCATCTGCTACTATGTTAAATTTACCTCTCTGCTAGTAACGAAGTGTAAGATCAAATTCCTATAGGATCTCCACCCACCGAGCTTTTCTACCCTTTAACTCACTCTAACATGAAAGCCATTTGAGACTTTTATGATCCGTTCAGACCTTAAGCATACCGCCATACAAATAATGTTGCCACTTTTTTAGAGCATGAATAATAACAAGTAGCTCTCGCTCGTTCGTAAGCCAAGTAGTTATGATGGGCATTGTCAAGCTTCTTGCTTTCAAATGCAACATGGCATCCCCTTTGTAATAAAACCACCCCAATGGCCTCCCCACTAGTGTTTGTCTCCAAAACAAATGGCTCATTAGAGTGCACAATGCTCAATAATGGTGTTGTTTTGCGATGGCCACCTTAACTTCTTTGTTGAGGATCCCCCCAACAAATAGTTTTATCCCTTGTCCTCAACTCATCAGTTAAGGGGACTGTGATCTTCATGCAGTCCTTTACATATTGTCGGTAGAACCTCGACATACCTAGAAAAATTTATAGTTCTTTGAGATTTCTAGGTTCAGCCATCTGACCATGGGACATCCACCTTGTCATCATCCATACGTGTACCGTCTGCAGAGATAATATGGCCTAATTAGTGGATCTCCTTAGCAAAAAAAAAGGATTTGGATTCCTTCCCAAATAGCATATTTTTCTTAAGGAGTTTGAACAATGAGCGTAAATGCTGTAAGTGTTCTTCTTTCAACTTACTATACATAAGTATCTCATCAAGGAAAACTACTATGAATTTTTTCAAATATAGACGTTAAACCTTGTCCATAAGCATCACAAATGTTACTACAGCATTCGTCAATCTGAACAACATGACTTGGAACTCATAATGTCCAAAAAACGAGTCCTAAATGTGATCTTGGGAAGGTGATACCTCGATCTAGATCAATCTTAGAAAAGTATTTCACACCATTAAGTTAGTCAAACAACTCGTCTTGCGTGGCATTGGGTATTTGTTCTTAATCGATTTGATTAAGAGCACGGTAGTCTATAACATCCATATAGACCCATCCTTCTTTTTTACCAAAAGAATGAGTGATGTCCATAGTGAAGAACTTGGGTGTATAAACCCTTTCTTCATATACTCGGCTAGTTTTCTATTCCACTTCCGTTACGTCATAGTGGATTAATATGTAAAAACAGGCTTACTTATAGGTTTTGACCATGGTAGCACATCAATGCCATGGTCAAGCTCCCTAGATGATGGAACCCCATCTGGGAGGTCATCGGAAAGCACATCCCTAAACTCTCTCAATAAATCACTCAAAGCTATTGAAATATGGTGCACGTCATGTCATGTATGGGATACATGTATGTGGAAGCAAGGTAGATGATGCCTAGAATGATATGAAACAGGAATGAATGAAGGCTAAGGGTATTTGGGCATATGAATGGATGAATGTAAAAAGGAGTCAATGGTCAAAAAGTAGGCACATGGAAAGTGCAAGGGTGCACAAGGCATGTGAACATTTACGAACACATGGATGTCACAAGGGTGCATGGAGCATGTGGATGAGAGCTCTATGAGAAAGCATGTATTTGGATCAAGCTGATGCAATAAGATTATGTGATTTTGAGAACTTACTTTGAGTACTTGTTCCGTGATTAGCATCCTTATTAGTGTTTACTCCTTGTTAATTATCTAATCATGGAGATGACTAATTTTGACCCTCCTTAACCTTGGCACTAGATCTATGAATTCCATCACGGTATCAGTACCATGGGCGTGCTTAGGCATTAGGAGGTTATTAGTAGGTTAATTAGGGAGAGAGAGAGAGAGGGGCTATGCTTGAGCTTAGAACTCATTAGGGAGTACAAGTCCACGCTTGCAAGATACAACAGCTGATCAACATCCACTTCATCATAGCCCCTTCTCAACTCTGCTTAGGGGAATCTCAGGTTCTGTACAAGGGTAGCAATGGCCATGGAAGCCACGATAAATCGCCAGTATTGTAGAAACAGTAGGCACAACAAAGGCAGGTCGGTGCACAGAGGGTGCTGCATTTTCCTCTAAAGCTATAGGCCAGCCTTTCGCCAATCTCTCAATCTTGTTGTTGTTGCGTGCAACCATCGAGAGCAGCCTTGCTGCATCCAATCGGGTGCCTGCCTACTACTGCACCAACGATCCCAACCACACTGGCCTCGTTTCTCGACCTACTACTCACCGCGGTCTGCTCTGGTTCTCGGTGTCTATTCGCACCTCTGCCGGCCACAGAGGGTCGACAAATCCAGTGCTCCCTCCTCCATGTAAGATCTACGCTGTGTAGCAGCCAGCATTGGTCGACGACTACCTAGTTGTCTCCTCCGTCCTCTTGCACCGTGCTCAGCACTGCACTGCTTCTCCTACACCGGCTTACCCAGCTGGACAACACCATTAAAACCTCCTATTCCTTAGCATCGTTGCCTCTGCTCTGCTCGGTGTTGCACAGCACACTTGCAACACCACAGATAAGGTTTTTTTTTAAAACCTTAGTCTAAAACAAAAGAGGTGTGAAGCGACTTCTATAAGGGTTGTTCATATGGAGGGCTTTCTCAAGGGTGAAATTTTACATGGACCTCACCAAGTCAGCCCTTGTATATCAACATATGTTTCCACAATATCAAAGGCATCATCGACATGGACTTCATCTAGTTTTTACATGCATATGCCCCAAGACGTAATGGCATCATCGGCATCGAAGGAGGAATCTTCCTCAAAATCATTTTTTTGTTTTTATATGTGTGTGAATGCTCATGGGTCAAGATGATGGAACCACATGAGAAAGATGAAAACCAAGATGAAGATTATGATGTTAAAGCAATCATGGAGATGGGGCTCGACATGAAGATAAAGATGAAGATGAAGAGCATGAAGCCAATGATAGCTATGTTCAGCTATGTTATGTGATGACGTGTATGTTTAGGTTCCCATGTATGTTGTGTTATGTGTGTGGCCACCCCATTATAAGGCATAGTGGCTAATGTCCCCATGTATATATACCTAGATGAATCCAAGAACATGCCCAAATTCACCTTTTAGAAATATGCATGTTATATACTCATAGTAGTCAACCCACAAGACTATATAACTATCAACTCCATTATGTATAGTATGGACTAGATACTACGACATCCCCACTAACGTCATCATCAGTGCCCAATAGTAGGTGTAGAACTCTGTATCAAGATATGTTCTCACACACGCACTCCACACACACACACACACACACATAAGAGCATATATTCACACAAAGCCCTTCGTACTGAGTTTCTATCAAACCTCTGGAGATGCAGGGCAAACTCAGCCATAATGAAGCCTAGCACTAAGGGAAGTAACAAATAGAAAGAATTAGTACAGCAAATAAGGAGTTGATAGGGTAAATGCACCGCTAAAGATAGAAAGAACAGGCACAATATTTATGTTTCCATGTATGTTTATGTTTTTATGTATGTTGTGTTATGTGTATGGCCACCCCATTATGAGGCATTTCTCCATGTATGATATCTACAATGATGTCTATGTCAACCTTGGGATTGGGAAACCCTTGGTGAAGATGTGTCCATATGTATGTGTATGTGATGATGTTTTATGTCATGTCCTATAATGATGTCTATGTCATCAATGTTATGCCAAGCTCTGAGCTCAGTGTGAGTGAGACAAGTTGGAAATGGGTAGTTATGCCAATGTACGTTCATGTTGATGTAATCACCTCTAGCCACCACCAATGATGTAATCACCTCTAGCCACCAATGATGTAGGCTAAGTGATGTATGTATGTGTCTCCATTAAAGGGAGACAAATGTCATGTCTATGTATGTCACATTATCTTCTTGGGATGAGACCCATTTGGGCACCGAGGGGGGTGTTGAAATATGGTGCTTGTCATGTCATATATGGGGTACATGTATGTGGAAGCAAGATAGATAAAGCCTAGAATAGGAATGGATGAAGGCTAAGGTTATTTGGGTATGTGAATACATGAGTGTAAAATGGAGCCAATGGTTAAAAAGTAGGCACATGGAAAGTGCAAGGGTGCACAAGGCATGTGAGCATTTACGAACATGTGGATGTCACAAGGGTGCATGGAGAATATGGATGAGAGCTATATAAGCACTCACTACTATAAGTATATATTTGGATAAAGCTAATGCAATAACATTATGTGATTTGAGTACTTGTTCCTTGACTAGCATCCTTATTAGTGTTTACTCCTTGTTAATTATCTAATCATGGAGATGACGGCTAGAGCCATGTTGAAAAAGTCTTGTTCTTTTTATTTATTTTACAAATAAATCACAAAATATGATAAAATAAATAAATGATAGGGTGAGAATTAGAACTAGTTACCCAAGTCCCATAGAGTGTGCGAGCCCCACTAGAGACGTAGTCTCATCGATGTCGGTGTCGATGTGCCAGTGTGACGTCGAGGCAATCTCCTACGCACTACGACGAGGCTACTCAAAGGGATGAGGGTGATGATCCGGTTAAAGAAGCGGATGGTGGCAATGATTGCTAGATCTTGCACCTGTTCATACTTGGCAGGTGACACTTTCATCCCAACAGTGATCATGCTTTCTGCAATGTATGCACTATCAGAAGTGGGGGGACTAAACCAAGGGAAGTTAAACTGGATTTTTGGGTTCTTCTTTTGTTCATTCCAGAACAGATCCCATGCCCATTGGATGGGGAGATTGTGAGGTTGATGATGTAGAGGTAGTGTGGGGCTTTGCAATACTCTACCCACATGAGAGGCTTTAGGAAGAGGAAGGGGTGCCGCCATACATGTTGTTTACCCATAAGATCAAAAGTGATGGGTCGAGCATTTGGGTTAGGCCTCATGTATCTCTATGCTACCCATGCAGGTGCTGCCGTTTTTCTAGGCATCCTGCTTGGCGTCGATGTAAAGTCTGAGGACATGGATGTCCATGCAATCAATGACTTTCGTCAAATGCATTTGTTGGAGTTGGCGACACGGCCAAGTAGGATTGGGATTGCATGTTCGAATTCTGTGTAATCTAGGGAGTTGTGCCAATTGAGGGGATTGAGTGGAGGATCCATCTCGTCCTTTACTTGTGGGGTTGGGGGGGTTTTGCCTTCCTCTAGGGGAATAGGGGTAGGGACTGCAAAGGGTTAGGGTTTTTGGTGGGGTGGGTTTCTTGATGTAGAGGGTGTGGTGCTGAGCTAGACATCGAGGGTGCGTGGGTGGGCTAACGAAGAAGGTTGGTCATGGCGGAGCATCAATGGGCCCAATCCAATATAAAGGGAGGAGGGTGGTGTCGAAGAAGGGGGTGGCAAGGGTAGGTGGATTGGCATGTGGTGAGGGAAAGAGGGGAAGCTTGTGCCAGAGAGGAGTTTGGCTTGGAGGGTGGGGGGGTCGAGGGGATGTTGGAGGGTGGGGGGGTCGAGGGGATGTTGGTGGGTGCCAGTGGTGGGCAGTCGATTTGGCGGGGGTTGAGAGGGGAAGCATTGTGGTCGTGTGAGAGAGGAGAGTGATGAGGGCATTGGGGGCAAGGTTCTTGGGAATGTGGGTCACCAAACGGGTGGGGGAATCATTGCTCTCATAATCATCACACATCTCATCATCACCCATGGGAGAAACGACAAGATTTTTGGAGAAGAAGAAGGCCTTGGCTTGTCGAGCCTCTTTGATGGTGAAGTCTTGGATGAAAGCCACATGTGAGTCATCAAACTATATTATGACAGTGGCAGCAATGCTCATTGATGGTAGCCCCTGGTGTACAATACAAGGAGTCCTTGGGGGGAGTAGGGTTCGATGGCACGGTGATAAAGAGGTTTGTAGGCCATGTAGATGTCGGGCCAACCTTGGGTGGGTAGGGTTCGATGGCACGATGATAAAGAGATTTGTAGGCCATGGAGATGTCTGGCTATCCTTGCCATTCCCTATAGGCAAGGGCAGTAAGTGATTTGGAGGAAGCGTATGGGTATGGATAGAGGCTAGGGGGCACTTTGGCTCGATGGATGCAACAGTGTTGGTGGCTTGTCTATGCTCTAGGAGGTGGGCCCAAGTGAAGAGGTTGGTGATAAGAGGATGTATGGGGAGGGTGAAGAGGATTGTAGGGTTTTCAAAGGAGATTTGGCTCTGGAGGAAGAGGGGCACAAGCAGGTTAATGGAGTGTGGAGGGATTTTGGTCATGACGTAGAAGAGGGTGAAGGCACTGATGAGCTTCTGAAAGAAGATGTTATGTTGGAGATGATTGAGCTGTAGGGCTCAAAAATTAAGCTCAAGAATGTTGGCAGGGTTTTGGGGTGGGTAGGAGAGGGTGGGAAGCTTGATGGCAGCATCCATCAAGGTGTCGACCTTGTGTTCAGTTTAATGGATACCTACCTCGGAGCTATTGGCTATGCTTGGTGTGAGCATGCTCCTCAGTTGCTTGTAGCTACACATTCTTTTGCACCATTGTCTTTTAACATCGAGTCATAAAAAATTAGCATGAGCCGTGAGTTGTCATTTGCAAGGCTCATCCAAAATTTCACAACTTAGCAAATGGCCACTTTTTCGAACATGTAAACCCATTTGTAATAAAGAGTTGCAATAGTGTTTTAAAAAGGCTAATTTTTTAAAGTAAAATTTTATAGCATTACTTGATGGTTTTTTGTCTTGACAAACAAGCTATTTTTCTAACAAAAAGACAACATAGACACCACCTACAAAGCTCTGTTTCCAAAACTTAGCAAAAAAATGAGCCTTTTCAATAAAATTTGTGACTCTAGCACAATAACTTTCATGGTTTTAATGTTTTTGTAGCTAGACATTCAATGAATACACCAAAAAACTTGGAGATATCAAGATACTAGGCCTACATGCATGCAATCTCCAAAGAAGCTTGATGAATTTATAACCCATGAATAAAACTCCATCACATGCCAATTAAATTTAAAACGTGCCAAACTTCAGCAAAACAATTTGAACTACAAATCAAAAAAAGTATCATCGCAAACAAAATGACAAGTTTTTTTATACTAAAAGTGTGTGTCAAAACGAGATCTAAAAAAGTCATGACAACTATGCTTGAATGGGAAGCTCGTCTTCCTCCTCTCCCATTGAAGTGATTGCAAGAGTAGTGTTAGTAACTTGTTCCTCAGCCTCTCGGCCATTTGGCTCATCATCCACAAGGTCAACTATCTCCCCAACCTGCTCACTACTAATCGGAGGCTTTGGCTCTCCAGATGCATTAATAAAATGAGGATCAGATACCATGCTTTTCATTCCCACCTCTTGGAACTCATTTGTGGTAACTCCTTGAGAGCTATCACTCTTTGCTCAATAAATTTTACCTGGAGTGGATCACATTCCACTGCAACCACATTTCTACCTCTTTTCAATGCACACTTATAGTTGTGCTACTAGTCCTCGCAAAGAGATCCATCAACCACTCTGTAAGGACATGCTGTACAAAAGTGGTCATGTCTTCAACTCTACCTTCATGAACACACCAAATGAGTTGGAGGTTTGTTTACATTATCAGGAATGAAAATTGTGAGACTAGGAGTGATTTCAATGCTTTGGGGCTATTGGCTCCTCCTCCTAGACGACAATGGGAAAGAAATTACTCAAAGTCAAGAGGGATTTGCTTGATGGAAACCTGTGGATCTTTGTTCTAAAAAAACCGAGCAAGATGTGGGAGGTGAAAAAAAAGGTTTGTTAAACAAAGATAAAAGCTTAAGCACAGTTAGATCTCAAAAGGTAGGGTATCAGTGGATTCTAGAATCTAAAGCAAAAACAAAAAAGAAGTGCTAGAAACCAAGTCAATATTTGGTTATTAAAATCCTAATCCTTCAAAAAAGGGGGGTCATTTTAAAGATTCTATAAATAAATCCATAAATAAAACACAAATAAAACATCCCTTGGGATTCTAGAAACCAAAGCCACAAATAAAAAAACGTTGTCTTGGGATTCTACAACCTAAAGACACAACCCAAAAGACAATTTAGAATCAAGAAAGGGGAGGAATATACTCTCATGTGGTCCAAAAAATACTCTTTGCCAATGGAGGGTTTGAAGTTCTTACTATTTGTTCCTTGTCATGAAATTAAACGATAAAAGTACATGCTGCTCTCTACAATGAGCAAGACACAAAAATTTGAGAAAGAAAATCGCTATGTTTATTTTCTGCAATGCTTGAACGAGATCAAGGAGACAGCATACGTGTATTTTCCAGCGATCTCTCTAGCATGGTGGGAGAGTTTTTTTGCAAATCAAGAGAATTTGGTTGAAGAGTTCAAGGATGACACATTTCGGCTACAACATGCATTTGTGTGGCACAAGAGTGGCCTTAGTGAAAGGAGTGACAATATTGTAGCTGTTGGTGCCAGTGATGTGCCAATTTAAGTTATTATCTCTTGTTCATGGAGAAATAAGGGAAATGTATGTTGGTCCCACGAGGATCACAAAGCATCGACAACAAGAGAAAGAAATGTGGGGAGGAAATGTAAATGAGCTAAGTGAGGGCACAATGATCACAGTTCTTGCTACCAATGATGAAAATGATAATCAATTTTGGCTTATAAAAGTCACAAAGGTTTTCAAAGAGCCGAATGTATTGAATGATGTGGAAGTGCATTGGTATCTAGAGAAGATCCATTGAAAGCCAAGTACGATCCTGAGATGCTGAAACAAAGCAGAAAGGGAAAGAAAGCAAGAAGTTATCGTCGTGTGGATACGCTCAATCTAGAGGATGTAGAAATCCTTGTGTTGTATGGGTTTGATTTAAAAAATTATGGTCACTTACGCAAGACAACCGTAGAGATATTGAAGCAAAAAGTCAAAGATCTCTCTTAGTTGCAAGGAGAAGAATTTGTTTTCTACAATTATTGTAATGTTTTTTGTGCTCAAATTTTCATGGAATGTGAAGGTTTTGGTTTCATCCAAATCAAGTCTTTTTTTGAGAGTTCTCTTGATTTAAGTGATCAAATGCATTCTAAAATGTCTGAAAAGATAGCAATATTTATTAATTTTTTAAAGCGCACCTACAAAAAAAGTGATTTGTTTTAATCAATCTCTAAAACGTAGTCTTTTTTAAATGTTTTTTTGGCAGAATGGACTCAAGTTATCATTTGCATGATTTTGTTGTCGTTCTTCACATGACTTGCTATTTTTTTCATGAGGTGTTGTAGGCCCTAAATGAGGTGTTGATATGGTCACGTCTTGGGCGATGTGGGTGATGCGACACATTTCTTGGGTCTCTCACCGGGTGAGGGAGCAGTCAATGTGGGTGGACTTGGCTTCCTCCTGGGCTGTGAGGAGCTGTGCCTATAGGTGGTCGACAATGTTGAGGGCTTCGGGCAAGGCTTCTCTCTTAGTCCACAAGCGAGGCCTATAGTTGGCATCGTGTAGAGCAGCATGGAGGTCTTGTTGGCTTTGGAGAAGATTGGCTCAGGCTAGAAGCATGGCTGACTGTGAGGCCATGATCTACTTGTGTTGGCACTGCATATAATGGGTCATAGAAGTAAGGAGCTCCTTGCATAGATTTGAGAAGCCTCCCACAAATTCTAGGAGGGCATCCTATGAGGAGCGGATACCTTTGGAGAAGCATGTTGGTAGCAAAAACATATGGCGTGCACCCAACAAAATGTGTCCATAATGTTGGGATGTGGAAGGTGATGCAGAGGGGGCCTTTGTTGGGGTGAGCTGGCGAGGATGAGGGGAGGGGTTGGCCACTTGGGGGGCTAGGAGAGGAGTGGAGCAAGGTTTCCTCTAGGAACTGGGAGGTCTTGCGAAGCTCCTCCTCTTTGGCATCCTTGCATCATGCTTCTTCTTCATGAGTTTTAAGGTGTTGGCGCTTGGATGAGGGAGTGGTGGGGGAAGGCTTGGGTTCGGGGATGGTGTGAGGTGGTGGTGTCCCCCCTACAAGCAGGTGGGAGTGAACGGTTGTGGATAAGAGAGTGAACAACCATGGATAAGAGTGAGTGAACAATCGTTCTTTCATCCTTAGAGAGAGAATTTTTTTTGGGCACCCTCTTTACAAGTTTTGTACCCTTGGACTAGGTGGTTAGCACCCCATTGGGGGGTCTTCGCAATGGCTTCATTGGCAAGGTTTGCAACTCTTCTTCGGGCCATGCTGCAACTCTGTTAGGGATAGCTTGACAGTTAGGGGTTGGGGGAATGAGAGGCTTAATAGGGGGAGGGTATATCACTGATGAAATCAGTTGTTGTAGTAGTAATCATGTCCTTGGCGCCCTCTTGCACTTTTCATTTTCCCTTATCTAGCAGAGCTTTAGTGGTGACATGTGTGGCCGCCATTTTCCCTTATCTAGCAGAGTTTTAGTGGTGGCATGTGGGGCAAGATGCTATGCATCGGTCTCTTCAGTATGCCTACGTGCCTATTGCCTTCATAGAACTTCTGGGCTGTCATCAGGAGATTCTTTGGCACCCATATATTGGGTGGTTGTGGTTTGAGGACAAGGTGGGGCTTTTTGATGTCTTTGCTTCGGTGATGGCCTCCTTCAGATGTTGTCACTCCCTCATGGGTTTGCGGTTATGTTGTCAGACGTCATCATGATGTCTTGGTAGTGTATCTGTGTGTCAGAGCCTTTGGTGTCGCCGAGGCTTGAAAGGTAAGCTAGGATCTCTTTGGGAATCCACATGGTAGCAGCACCCTTGTAGTAACCTTATGCGATGCGAGGACCTTCTTGGGTACACACCACGAGTGTGAGTATTAGTGGGTTGGGTGAATCTCTTTGGTGCCAAGATCATGCTAGAACGGTGCAGGGCGGGACCTGTTGGTAGTTAGTAGTGTTAGCCAAGTTAAGAGAGTTAGCAAGCATCATTGGTGAGGCTTGGCATGTTGTGGAGTTTGTCCTCATTGAGGCTTTGTTGGAGACGGGTTCTTGGTAAAGGATCGTCCTCTTTTTTGGTGGTGAAGAGGATGATATGCCTTATTGTGATGGAATCCGTAGCTCTGGATCTTCCTCTATCATGAGGGCCATAACTTGCCTCAAGGAAAGTTGTAGTGTGGCCACCAATGAAATAACAAAGGGTCCTAAATGCCCTCGCTATTTTTGTGGGCATTGATATGAGCGTCAACAAAGTATTGTCAGTTCCCACATTGGTATAATCACCGCTATATACACTCTCTAGAAGTGTCGCTATATAGCAATGCATTTAGTGATGGTTTTAACAAAGCTTATAGCGACATTGTTATTGACAACTATAGTGACCATAAAAACGAATGCTCATACCCACAATAGAAAAACCATAAAAACAATGTCTTTATCAACGACTAGAACTATGGAAAAAACTTGGATGGCATAGACTCTTGGCTATGCCATCGAATGAACTTCAAGGGGCTGGTCTCTTGCCTAGCCACCCACCAACATGATGTACATTTTTGGGTGCATGTACATCATGATCATATATGAAAAAGTAAATGCATAGAAAACACTTATATTTGTAGGATTGAGGGATTGATTTACAATAACCAACATCAGTGTATGCACTACAACGAGTACAAAAATGGATCCCATAGCTTCAAAAATCCATTCATACAATGTGTAGACGTTGCCAACATGTCCGTAGCTACTAATAATTTGTACAAGAACATCTATGGTGTATACAAGAACCATCCACGTTTAGATATACAAAAGAATATAGCTCCAACAAATAAATGATATGGTGGAAGCCCTACAACAAAATGCTAGCTGTCTCTTGCATGCAACAAGCTATTGAACTTCAAGTGGCTTGTCTCTTGCCTAGCCACCCACCAACATGATGTACATCATTTTTGGGTGCATGTACATCATGATCATATATGAAAATTAAATGCATAGAAAACACTTATATTTGTAGGATTGAGAGATTGATTTACAATAACCAACATCAGTGTATGCATTACAACGAGTACAAAAATGGATCCCATAGCTTCAAAAATCCATTCATACAATGTGTAGACTCTGCCAGCATGTCTGTAGCTACTAATAATTTGTACAAGAACATCTATGGTGTATACAAGAACCATCCATGTTTAGATATACAAAAGAATATAGCTCCAACAAATAAATGATATGGTGGAAGCCCTGCAACAAAATGCTAGCTCTATCTTTCATGCAACAAGCTATTGTGGTAGATCCTCCAACTCGTCTCTCTATAAGGCATGATTGAAAAAACATCAAAAGGCTGCAAAAAATATAAAAACAATGCTAAACATCTTCTAGCTGTTGCTAAAAAACTTGCAGTAAAGACGATAGTTGTACGCACCTCTTCCTCATGTGATGACAAAGAAACCTCTCCACTAGTGCATCCATGTTGTGCTAGGAAGCAAAGGATCTTTGTCGCCTACTTGGCTCCTTGCCAGTACAAAAATACTACACAAAAACAAGAAAAAGCTACAATAAAGTGTTAGGAGAGACATGCTACACGTGTGAACGAGATTTTTGTGGTTGAAATACTTACAAAATCTATCGTGAAGCTTGACCAGCCGGTGCTGCGCTAAGATGATGAATGGCTCTCATTGCCAGCCTTCTCATTGATGCATCCTTATGTTGCTGCCACCACTTTGGAGTAGTCTCTACCTTCTATCGGATGATCCTCCCCTCTTTCTTGTCGAGCCCCTCTATTCAACGAGGGGCTCTCCAAGCATCAGGCTTCACCTCTAACAAATACAACTACATATGCGTGATAACATCTAGCTACCATGAGAGAAGGTGTCAGCAAGAGTGTGCACAAGATAGTTTCTCATGGGCATCTCTATGACATAATCCTTCTTCTCCTCAGAAAGCTCTACCCATGGCATCATCAAAGCATGTCAAAACACTTGTCAATATAGCTTGTGCATGCGGTGAACGAACGCCCTCCCCTTGTCTTGCATGATGATCTGACCACTCCGATAGTTGATCACAAAGGTTGTGCCCTTATGAGACTTTTGGTGGGGGTTGAGAGAGCCAAAAGCCAAAGCAGATGCCTCTCTCGTGATACCCACAAGTCAGCCGGACTTTTTGGTTTTTGAAAAAATTGAAATGCAATGATGTTTGCTTGTACTTATTATTTTTCATTATGTTTTATTTGGGCATCCAAGCTTCCAGTTTGTACATGATTTTCAAGTTGATTTGCCAAGCTAGCAGGATCTTGCCATGGTTCTTTGAGACCATGTACACATACACATGAGACCCTTGCTTGGTGTATAAAGGCTAGTTTTGTAAGGTGTTTTCACTACTTAATTATAATTTTAGAAACATTATCATGTCAACTAAGAGCCTGTGTGTGTACTTATGCCCCCTTTTGAGTTGTTTTGTGTTTTTGTTTTGGTTTATTTTTAGAGTAGAAAAGTAGATAAATATCTCATTTTGATCCAGAGCATATTCTGTTTGTAAAAATTTCTTGAATTGGAAAGACAAGGAATTGTACTAGTTGATGCCAAAAGTGCTCCAACTCAGTCAAATCAAATGAGTTTTAGGTGATTGTACTTGAAATGCATTGCTAGAGACTCTAGTAAATCACTAATTTTCTCCAGAATTGAAAATATATAATTTTTGCAAGACCAGACATCAGGTGTGCCTATTGTTTGAACGAGACAGAACAAGGCATTCTTTGCAATTTTGATAATTTCCAGTAGGTTACAGGCACTATTTTTGCAAGACGAGACATTAGGTGCGTTTGTTGTTTGAAGGGGACAAAACAAGGCATTCTTTGGAATTTTAAAATTTCCCGCAGGTTTTAGGCACTATCCTAACTTATTGTATATGCTCAAAGGTAAAGTTTTTCCTGCCCAATTACAATATTTCTCATCAGAGTGATTGTCTAGGTGCATAAAAGTTACTTTCAAGGACGTTGATTGCTTCTGCGATTCTTACAGCTTGAGTGTGTTTGTACACTTCATATTTTGACCATCAAGCAATGGCTACATCCCATCAGACTTGCTACTAAAGATGTAGTCTTCAGGTGCATCTTTGGTTACATCCCATTAGACTTGCTATAAAAGATGCAATCTTCAAGTGCACTTGATATCTTTTTTGCTGCCTTAAGAGGTCAAACTTCACATCTAAGCTCATATTCTAATTTAGGAGGCCATAATGAGCTTGTGCACAAAGTTTGAGAGCATTTGGACATCTAGATTGCATACAGTCATTTTCTCAAAACTTTGAAAGGTGAATTGGCAATCTTTGAATTGATTTTGCATTGGATATTGTGACTTGAAGTTTTTACCACATCATGTGCTTGTATTTAGGATCACAAATGTTAAGGCCCAAACCTTCGTCTTTTTGTACATTGACATTATTTTGTAATTACGGACGCGAGGAGCCAGGAAACGGTGCCGTGTTTGTTCTACAGAGTTGTATTTATTGGGAGATGTGGCTCGTATTGTATAGAGCCTCTTTTGATGATGAGATAACGATGAATATATGTTGCTTTGTTATTTTGTATTATGTGTACGGTCTCTCGTACCTTGAATTCATATAGTCTAGTGTAATTGATGTATGTGTGTGGTGTAGTATGTATGAGTTAACACTCACGACCACGATCAATTTCGGGCTCGTGTTGGGTCTGGAGACAAAGTTGATGGTGGTTGAATCCGAGATGCTAAGGCTGTAATGTTTAGGCAGACACATTCCAACAGTCCATCCTCTCCCATTTCCATCTCGTGCACTTGCCGTCATTGTCACCAACCACCACTGGAGGATGTCCCCGTAAAAGCCAGCCTCACGCACTCAGCGGATTCATATACGAGGATTTGGAGCCAGAGTTAGAGTAGTTGGGAAATGTAGTAATAGTTACAAACACATTGGTGCAAGCGGATCTAGTGGAGTTGGCATGGTTGTTGTGGCATGATCCCGCCCTATCATCCCCTCCGGAGTTGATGCATACGGCTCCCCCATCTTCATCTCGTCTGGGGGAACTTCTTGAGACTAGCAGGAATCTTCAGAACGAGAGTACCAAACTTAGCAGATCTTGGTCTAGGATTCGTGGCACTTCTCTCAGCACTGGGCCTCTTACTAATGCTACCGGGTTACTCACTATATCTTTTGCTGGACCTCTAGTTTTGGGCCCACTTGGGTCGTTACGATTGACTATTCCAGCAATTGTGGCAAGGCTTTCAGGCACAACCTCTTCTAGTGCTACAGCAGGTGGTGCGGGTGGCCTGGGCTGGCTGGTTTGTTTAGCAGGGCCATAGGAAGTGGCGGGGTTCAGGACTTGGGGGTGGTACCGGGGATGCGAGTGGTTCTAGTGTTCTAGAAGTGGTCTCCTCTTCGGGGTTTGAGTGGCGCACCATCCAGCCGTTGGAATCCACCTAGCTGCGGACCCTTGGGAATGGCGAGACAAAGCAACAAGAACCACGAATTTAAACATAATAAGTTCCTTGGGAAACATAATGAGAAACTGGACTCCCATGTCCGATCTTTCAAAAAGCATTATGCGTCATTAGATGGCAGTCTGGACATGTTACACAAAGAGGTTGTGTCATCAAATTGTTCTTAATGAGTGGAAATGTATATGATGTAATCTTGCATGGTTGCAAAAAGGATTGCGTAACATTCATAAGCCACTAAGTCATATTCTATGGATCTCGTTTTATAAAATGGGATCGCAATGGCATAGGAAAGGACCTCCGAAAGATATTTGGAAGAGGGAAACAAGATCCATGGGAACCTAGTGTTAAAGGTGGATAACCCTCAACCACCCATGCACAAAAGACTCTTAGAAAGTAGAGGAGGAGCTTCATCATGAGGAAAAGGAGAGGGCAAGGGCAAAAAGCAAGTAGGACTACCTGATTTAGACCTAGTGATACTATTTTTGGATTATCTCAAAATAAAAGTACGATGTCTTAAAACTGGCCACGTGGGTTATCAGAAACGGTGAGATGAACAACTTTCGTATTGAACATTTTTCCATCCGAGGACCGTAGAAGGTAGTAATCTTCGAATTAGTGCAGCAGAGAAGAGCTGTCTCCCCTAGCAGAGCAAGGCTTTGCAGAGGTTAGCTTCTCCCTTCTACACAAGGGGTTCTCTTTCTTCTTCTCCTTCTCTTCCTCATATAAGTCTCCATATCCAAGAGCTATGCTAATATGTGCACACAAGCAAACTACTACTTTCTATCTCGAATATACTCCTTCTTCTTCTCAATCTATGCTCAATCTCCGCAGGTCTCATCGCTCATGTAGTGTTTGAGGCTTTGAGACTGAGATTTCCGAAACTTCTGTGCTTTCTATAGAACACAAGCTATGCTTTTGGTTATGGAAGAAGCAATTTCCATAAACCAAAGAGTTCAAGATCAGAATAAAACCCTTGTTGTAAGGAGAAATTGAAAAAACAAATATTTCTTGAAAAGTGCCTACTTTCAGAGCATCAAATGGTCATGAGATCATTGGATTTAGATAAGGGTCAAAGAGACAAATGTTTTCTCCACAACATAAGAAACATTTCATGCATACAAGATGTTTCCTAACCCTCACTCTCGCATGGTCAAGAATGCCCTTTGAAACAAAGAAAACCACTTTTAAAATTTTTTGACTCGAGATCTCACATGTAAACATACCCAGAATGACATAAAACACAATCAAAATAATGTCTTCATGTGCTCAAAACAAAATGTTCTTCATAAAACTAGCCTATTACATTCTCCCTAACCTTAAGAACTTTCTCCTCAAAGTTGGAATGCGGGAAATTCTACATGCAAATTGTCGAAATTAACCCAAGTGGCATCCTCAAATAGGATAGTTTTGCCACTTAATCAAAACTTCGATACTACTTCTATTCCTAAGATTCTTGACTTGCCTATTCAAAACAACATCATGTTCCAATTTCAATGTGCCATCATCTTTCAACTTAGAGTTGTCTTGCAAAACATGTGTAACATTAGGAACATAGGTGCTCAACAAACTCACATGAAAAACGGGATGAGCTTTGACATGCCAAGGCAACTCAAGTCGATAGGCTAATGAACCTATCCTCTTAAGAATCTTAAAGGGTCCTACAAAATGAGGTGAAAGTCTCTTATCCCTCCAAATATTTAAATTGGTCCATTCAAGATTAACTCGCAAAAAAAACCATTTTTGAATCATATTGAGTTCCTCTTCCATCTTCTCTAACATTTAACGAGACACTTCCACATTGTTTTGGGAATCCACAAAACTAATGGGACAAACACAATTATAACCATACATTGCTTCAAAGGCTATCATGCAAATGGATGCATGATAGAAAATATTATACGAAAATTCATCCAAAGGAAAATACTCGTTCTAATTACTTTGGTGTTCATTCATATACATACAAAACATGTCTTCAAGAACTCTATTCACCCTTTCAGTTTCCTCATCAGTTTGAGGATGAAATGCAGTTGACATTCCTAATTCGGTGCCTATGGCTGCAAATGTGGCTTGCCAAGAATGAGATGTGAACTTAGTTTCACAATCAGAAACAATACTTTTAGGCATACCAAGCAATCAAAAAATTTATTTTTCAAACAATCGTGCAACAATCAAAGCGGTATCAATCTTCTTCATCGGAAAGATAATTGAAATCAAAGTCATACTACTCAACGAAAAGTTTCAATACAACGTCATTGTTGCCACAGCAAGGGCTGTGTAAAGATATATTTCAGACTTTGATGATTGGTGTGTAATTCAAATTTCTCACCAAGTAGAAGATGTCTCCAATGTTTCAATAATGCATGCACAACGGCCAAAAGCTCCAAGTCATGGGTCGTATAATTTGATTCATGTTTTCTAAGTATCCAAGATTCATACGCCACAATCCTCCCTTTTTGTACAAGCACACAACCCAATTGATCCCCACATGCATCGCAAGAAACAACAAAAGGTTTACCCATCTTAGGCACTTTCAAAACACAATTTTTGGCAACCTTTTAATTTAACATATCAAATGCATGTTGACAATATGAAGACCATAGAAAACCCTTATTTTTCTTGTAAGGAATCTCCTTAATGAAATAATCCATATTCTCATCAAAAATCCGCTATGAATCAAGGAGTTTCTTAGTTATCGTTACATTGGTATTCAGAGCTTGTTAGGTTACTCTTTTCTTGCTTAAGAAGAGAGGTCCTAGGGTAGACCACAAGGTTAGATTTGTTTCTAGCAAGAACATACTTAAATTTTGCTTAGCATGGCTGAAAATAATCAAGAGAGTAGGATTAATGTTGATAACTTTGATTTTGCACATGATGGTGCTACTAATGATGGTCGTTGGCTTGTAAATTATCTAGTGACTAAGCTTCAACAAGCCATGGATAACCCCGCTCTACTAGGTGAAGTTATACAACAACTTCACACACATCGTATTCTTCCAACCACCCAAGAAGAGAGAGCTCCTATGAGGCCTCTAGGTGCGACCTCCAAAAGAGGAACCTCTATGGGTGATAAGGAGAATACCCACCATGAAGAGCTTCAACAAACATTTGGGGATGTACCTCCACTCAAAAGGAGAGATCATGCTCCAAATGAAGAGTCTCCATTAATGGAAGGATATAGAAGTGAGTCTTCAAACACTTCTAGTGAAGATGTGGCTCCAAGAAGACGGCGGTCACAAAGGTCTCCAACTCCTCCAAAGAGGAAAAGATCGCCGCATAGCTCTTCCTATCCTAATTCCAAGAGAGAAGGAAGAAGTACAAAGAGGAAAAAGGAGAGAGAGAGAGGTCACCCTCTTCTCCATCTTCCTCATCACCTTCTTCCAATGGAAGTAGCGGCTATTCTTCTAAGGAACCCAAGAGGAGAGGACATCGAAAATCCTATGCCGCATGGAAAAGCCGCATGGAAAAGGTTCAACAAGCTCAACATTGTTAATTTAGTCAATGGACTACCAGTTTTAGAGAAATCATGAATATGGGCTCTCTCATATTGTGCTAACCCTAGAAAACTCCTCATGTCCCTTAGACTCTTATGCGTAGGCCACTCCACTATGGCTTTAACCTTATTAGGGTCAATATGTATCCCATCCTTGGAAATTACCCTTTCCAAATAAACAATCTTGTCCTTGGCAACAAAGAAGCATTGGACAATTTATGTTCACACAGGATCTCCAAATTGCACAAATGATGAGCAGGTTCTTCTTCATGTTTTGAATAAACAAAACCATCATCCAAAAATACAAGAGTAAAGATATCAAGATACAGATAAAAAATATTGTCCATCAAAGACATGAATGTAGCAGGTGCATTAGTTAACCCAAATGCAACAACAATAAATTCATAATGCCCATAACGTGGTCTTTGGAATGTCTTCGTTTTTTAGTCTAATTTGATGATACCCAGAAAGAAGATCAATCTTGGAAAAAATCATAGCACCACTTAGCTAACTCAACAACTCCTCAATATGAGAAAGAAGATACTTATTCTAGATTGTTTGTTTAGCCTCCTGTAGTCAATGCACAACCTATAGGTACCATCTTTCTTTTTTGAAACAGAATTGGACTATCCCAAGGAGACACATTAAAGGTCAAATGAAATCTTTCTTCAAGAGACTATCAATTTCCAACTTAAATTCTCTAAACTCATCAATGTTAAATCGATATGGAGCCCTTGAATATGGTTTGGTGCCAAGGTGAAGGTCAATTGCATGGTCCATGGCTCTAAGGGGAGAAAGACTAGGTAAGTGATCGGGGAACACATCTTGATATTCACTTAGAAGTTTTTTAACATATTCAAAATTTGGGTTTTTTTCTTTCTTTTTCTCGAGAATCTCCTTGGCAAACACCAAGAAAGTTTGACAATCCTATCGGACACCCCTAGTGAGACTCATTGCAGATACCCCTATCGAACACCCCTAATGAGATTCATTGCAGATACCAAGATTGATTTTGCGTCTCTCTCTCAATAGCCTTAATCTTATGGCCATTCCCATCCCGTCCCCTGAAGACTAATTTTCTCGTTTTGCAAGCAATAATAGCTCGATGGAAACATAACAAGTCCAAGCCCAAGATGAAATCATGCATGCCCATACTAATCACATTAAAGTTAAAAATTTATTTTTTCTTATTTAGCATGAAAGAAACATTCCTAAAATGTCCTTGTGTATAATGCTTCTTTTCATTGGCTAACTCTATGTGCCATTTTGTGTTTGAGTCTACCATCAATTTTAGTTTTTGGACAAGTTTTGATGAAAGAAAACAATGTGTACTACCAAAATCAATCAAGAAATTCACTTTCTCAGTACCCATATTTCCCAAGAGTTTAATGATAGAAGCTCTTGAATGATGCAGAGAAGATGTCATGCACTTCAAAGTTGGGTCAATGCACTTACCTTTGTTGTTTGCATCATCAATTATAGTATCCATCCCATTTATCTTTGCTTACACCACACACACACAAGGATTCTCACTCTCTCTCTCTCGCACACATGCACAAGTATACACACACAGTCACATGATCACATGCCAACACGTACATGCACACATGCAAATACACAGGTATGCACACATATCCACATCTAATTACACTTATGCATACACTTGTTACACACACATGATTTCAAACACAAACTACCTTTGTCGTCTCTGCCTCATTGTCCGTACCTACTGCTTTTGAGTCCTCCTTTGCTAGCATTAGCTACGTCTAGAACACCATGAGCCAATTCTCTATCTCTAGAATGTATTGCTCTAGCTGCATCACCTGCTCACGATTTAATATCTATAAAAACATTTACTCCAACAACAAATACAACCAGCGAGTCTACAACATCATCAACTTTTTGCTTAACCCTATCTCTTTGCTTAGAAGGTACCCCTTAGTTACCCATGGGAGGAGGAAGAGGCAACAGGGCCGGTAAACAAGGTCAGGGCACATCCTACCAATTTTGGACTTGGGCTTCCCAGTGCCCTTGGATGTCCGCCTTCATTTTTGTCATCAAATCTCGAGGGTCAAGCAGGAGAAGGTTGGTGGCAGCATGCTGATAAGCCGTTTTTCGACTAGCATCCGCCCGATGCTGGGCCAATTTATCCCTGACCGACAAGGCAAAAGCCGCTTGCCAGCCCTCTACTATGGCTATCACTTGGGCTACAGCTAGTGCTTGATCCTTTGGTATTCCTCCACTTGTTGTTCCACTCGGCAGGCCTTTTCTACTTCCGCTCTGTGTTGCACTTCCAGAGCATCAACCCTCTCTTGCAATTGCTCATTTGCGGCTTGGAGCACCATATGCTATTGTTGGATAGTAGTCATCTGGGTGGCATGCTCTCTCGGAAGCAAAGATTCACTTGATACAAAAATCGCAGGCAATCTGTCATGTTGTAGTTGTCTAGCACATACCCTAAATCCAACCACAGAAAGTTATTGTCGCATTGTTGTAAGCCAGGTGCTCCTCGCAATTCTGTAAAATATGTGCCTTGGCTGCCATGCCAATCGGTGGACTGCATCGGTCTCAGCAAGGTTGTCCTTTCAGGATGCGTGGTCAAGACCGTGGAATCAATCTACACCATGGTCATTGCGAGTGCAGTTCTGCCCGTAATGAGTCCAACGGTGATGACTCGTGTGGCTTCCCTTCCAGAGCTGTGTGCAAGCCCTAATTATTTTAAGCCGTTGAATCTTAAGCCTAAGGTTCATATGATGTGCAAGTGGCCAAGTGGGCACCCCCACTTGCAAATTTCGAACCCCCCTTTGTAGGACTGTGACTCCTCATGTACTCTAAGTCTTTAGACTCTCCTCTAGGACACATGTCAAGCACAGAGTATTGTGGCCCTTGAGTAAGCTTAAATTTCATTGGATAGCTCACTTTGAGAGCCAATGAGAATTAAGCTTTACACATACAAAGGACTAAGCTCACCCTTCTCAAGAGGGAATGAAGGACACTTGTCACAATGCTAACACTCTGGCTTTATGAAGCTATTGGCTAGTCTATGTAGCAAGAGCCAATAGCTTCCAAGCATGCCTTTCTAGGGAGAATCAATTGGGGGTAGTCTCAAGAGAAGCCTCATTCAAGCTCTTTATGCTCAAGCAAGTCTCCTTCTCAAGGTGAGAGAAGTAGAGAAGCCTACCTCAACAACACTTGATCATGGAATGCAAATCCAAGCAAGTGCCATGCTCACAAGCAAGCTCTCTTTCTTCTCTAACTATTGTATTATGCTATGCTATACTCTATGAGTTGATGTAAGTAGGAAGAGTACTTCTTTCTTGTAGACATACTTCTTCTTCCTCTCAAACTACCTCTCCCCCCACTAGCTCTCTTCACCTTTGAAGGTGTTTGAGGTCTTGGGATGGAGGTCTCATCATCAAGTGTAAGTATTGGCGCATGAAGTTTTCCATCTTCATGGTATCAATGTGGCTTTTGAAGAGCACAAAGCTTGTATTGTAATCAAGTCTCTCTCAATGGGAGAAGTTATAATACAAAGTCCTTTTGGAGGGGGGACCGGCCCCAAGTAAATCTGGTCCTCAATTGTGAAGTTCAAAGAGGGAGGAAAGAGCATTACTTTCCTTACCTATGATGGAGGTTTTGGAGCCACTGACAAAGTGTTGGCCTTTATACAACAATTTGATGCGGCCTTTAGAGATGAAGGCTTCACGGAGTCTTCTAAGCTACGACATGTTGCTATGCATTTTCTAAAGTCCGCCGCTAGGCAATGGTGGGCTAGTCTACGAGCTAATGGAGAAGCTCCAAGAACTTGGAAGGCCTTAAGAGTTGCTATCATGAAACAATTCCTTTCAAGTGATGCCGAAGACAAAGTCCTCACCGAATGGCGAAGTCTAAAGATGGCACCTTATGAGTCTATCAACAAGTATATAGATAAGTTTTGGGACTTACATCTCAAAGCCACTGTCTATAAAAAGATAGGCTTTGCGGAGCAAAAGCAACAATTTTGTGCCGGATTCCCGAGGACATGAATGAATATGTCAACTCCCAAAGGCCTAAATCTATTTCGGCGGTCATCCACCATTCAATGGTTGCTTCAAAAATTAATTTCCAACAAGGGGCTAAAAAGAATTTTAAGCCCATGGAAATTAAGGATAAAAATGAGCACAAGGGGAGGAATAACGCTATGCAAAGTTCTTCCAAAGGTGATTCCAACAACAACAACAACAAGAAGGCAAAAGACAAAGGCGTCTACAAAGGTAAAAACAAACTCTCACCCGAAGAGTTAGAGTGTTATCGTAAGGATAACAAGTGTTTTAAGTGTGGGGAGCAAGGACATGTATATCGATCTTGTCCCCAAAGGAATGCACGTAATGTACCACCTAGAGCTTCTATGGTTGAAGCTCTAAAAGAGGATGGACATTACAAAGGATCACCACTCTCCTTTGCTTGGGGGAAAGTGAGAGAACATAATGCTTTCATACTCTTTGATCCTGGCTCTTGATCTTGGCTCAACTCACAATTTTATCTCTACTAAGCTAGCCGCCAAGCTAGGAGTACAAGCTTGTGAGATGGGGGATACTATGAAGGCGGATGGAGCCTTTAAAGGACAAGATGTCCTACTCACTCCTTTGATTGGGAAGTTAAGACTCCATATCCAAAGCTATGTAAATAAAGAAGACTTCTTTATCTCTCCTCTCAAACATGAAGGTGTAATCTTAGGGGCACCATGGTTTTCTCGCATGGCTGCCACTATGAAGTTTCCCGAGAGAATCTTTTCAAGCATAGAGAGAAAGATGTATATGATGCGAATGAAACAGGTAGCACTATACCCCTTGTACATACACAAGCTTTTAACAAGTCAATGAAAAGTTCTATTTCCGTTTACATGATTTTTGTTAAAGAGTTGATGAATGATTCTAATGCTTCACAAGGTCTCAATGATGGAACTAAAGAGGATTTAGAGTTATCTAAATTCCTAAATCAATTCCAAGATATTTTCATTGATGACATCCCTGGGGAGTTACCTCCAAAATGCGGGGATGATGATCATGCCATAGAACTTCTTCCAGGAAGTTCACCTCCCAATAAGCCTCCTTATAGAGTTTCCCCCTATTAGTGCAAAAGAAAGATGGCACTTATCGTATGTGCGTAGATTATCGAGCACTAAATAGAATCATAGTTAAGAATAGATTTCCCGTGCCACGGGTAGAAGATCTATTCGACAAGTTACAAGGGTCTACCTACTTTAGTAGAATTGACCTTAAAAGTGGCTATCATCAAATAAGAATAGTCAATGAGGATATTCTAAAGACTGCTTTTCGTACTACATGAAACTAAATTGGGATTAATTCACGACAATTAAGCGGAAATTAATTGCCTATTTAGCAACATTCATAAAAGAGAGGGAGAGAGAGCACATGCATACATGAAATCAGAAAATTTAGAGATAACTTGTATTAATGAGTTCTCTACAAGAGAGACTTGAGATTAATACATCTTTGGGACTTGCACATATTGAACTCTTTGGTTTATGGAAATTGCTTCTTCCATAACCAAAAGCATAGCTTGTGCTCTATAGAAAGCACAAAAGTGTCGGAGATCTCAGTCTCAAAGCCTCACACACGAGCGATGAGACCTATGGAGATTGATCATAGATTGAGAAGAAGAAGGAGTATATTCGAGATAGAAAGTAGTAGTTTGCTTGTGTGCACATATTAGCATAGCTCTTGGATATGGAGACTTGTATGAGGAAGAGAAGAAGAAAGAGAACCCCTTGTGTAGAAGGGAGAAGCTAACCTCTGCAGGGGGAGACAGCTCTTCTCTGCTGCAGTGATTCGAAGATTACTACCTTCTACGGTCCTCGCGGATGGAAAAACGTTCAACACGAAAGTTGTTCGTCTCGCCGTTTCTGATAACCTACGTGGCCGGTTTTAAGACATCGTCCTTTTATTTTGAGATAATCCAAAAATAGTCTCACTAGGTCTAAATCAGGTAGTCCTACTTGCTTTTTGCCCTTGCCCTCTCCTTTTCTTCATGATGAAATTCCTCCTCTACTTTCTAAGAGTCTTTTGTGCATGGGTGGTTGAGGGTTATCCACCTTTAACACTAGGTTCCCATGGATCTTGTTTCCCTCTTCCAAATATCTTTCGGAGGTCCTTTCCTATGCCATTGTGATCCCATTTTATAAAACGAGATCCATAGGATATGACTTAGTGCCTTATGAATGTTACGCAATCTTTTTTGCAACCATGCAAGATTACATCATATACATTTCCACTCATTAAGAACAATTTGATGACACTACATTTGGTCTTTATGAATATCTTGTCATGCCTTTTGGCTTGACAAATGCCGTTGACATTTATCACAATGTCTCACAAACTCGTCAGCCTCTTGAATTAAGGTAGGCCACCACATTCCAGCAGTCAACACAATCTTGACTGTTCATTCAACTGAGAAGTGACCCCCCGTAAGCCCTCCATGAGCCTATTCTAGTAAAGGTATGCACTCATTTTCGTGAGCACATAACCTTAGTTGACCATCTGGTCCTCTTTTGTAAAGTTGCTTGTTGATCAATGTATATCGACTAGCCTCTACTTCTAGAAATTTGCGACGTGTTTTTGACCAATTCCCTGGAAGTTTTCTTGTCGTCAAGTAATCAACGATAGCTTGACTCCACTGGGGTGCTATAGTGACTTGGTATAACGTGGCATAATCCACTGGTGGTTTGACCGCACAGAATGCACATGCATTGACATAATCTATTACATCTTTCTGCATTTTGGGCCAATACACTCCAAGTCTTCTCATGCGCTCATAAGTTCTATTCTTTCCACAATGAAATCCGCCCGATTATATATGAGCCTCCTTTAAATAACCAACGTATTCCTCAGGGCTTATGCACAATCGCAGGATATCATCCTGACCATAGTTATACAAGCGTCCGGCAATCATCTGATAATTTCGTGCTTGTCTAACCTCGTCCACCGTACTTTGTTCATCGAGGTTCAGTCCGTATGTCAGAAGAGGTATGATGTTCTTTGCCCATTGTGGTACCATCTCAATGTTGAAGAGGTAAGCATCTGGAAGGTCATCGTCTACACCACTCGATTGTTCACCATGAAGTAACCTTGAAAGGTGATCCGCTCTTTGATGAGTGGTTCCCTTCTTTACCACTACGGTAAAGTCAAACTCAAGAAATATAATAAACCATCTAACAATGCATCCGGTATTACAAGGTTTGTTCACCAAATATAGCAATGTCGGATGGTCCACAAAGAATGTGAACTTGTTGGTAAGCAAGTAGTGGCGGAACTTCTTAACTGCATAGATCATTCCTAGACCCTCTCTCTCCGTGGTTGTATAGTTTTTTTTTACACTGTTCAGCTGTCTGTTGGCTGGCATAACTAATGGGGAAATTCGTATTGCCATCACCTGCTCTGGTGGCGCTAGTATGCAACCAATTACAAACGCAGATGCATCCACGTGCACGTGAAAAAAATTCATCCAGTCCGGTGCTTTCAAGATAGATGCAAACACCAATGCATCTTTAAACATGGTGAATGACTTCTTGCATTCATCCGTCCAGATAAATACCGTGATAAGAATGTAGAGTGGCTTGGCAATGATGGCGTACATGTAGATGAATCTACGATAGTAGCCACAATGTCCCATGAACGATTGTACTTCCCTCACAGTCGTCGGCCTTGGTAATTCTATGATTACCATTATCTTAACTTCGTCTGTCGAGATTCCATTAGCAGACATAATATGACCCAAGGTCTTGCCTTGTCTAACCATGAACACGCATCTCTGGGTTAAGACAAATCCTGTAAGTCCTGCACTTCTCAAGTACTTGCCTAAGGTGATCTATGTGGTCTTCCCACAAAAGAGAATAAACGCACGTCATCCATGTATATGTCTAAAAATTTGTGTAAGTATTCTTTAAATGCATGCATCATGAGCCTTTGAAAGGTTACAAGAGCATTGGTAAAACCAAATGGCATTACTCTAAATGCGAAAATGCCCCATTCCGTAACAAAAGCTGTCTTGTACTGGTCCTCTGGCCTTATAGATAACTGGTTGTAGCCCGAAAACCCATTAAGAAATCTGTAGGCCTTCTTACTCGCTACACGCTCTAGCACATGTTCCGTGATAGGGAGAGGATAGTTGTTTGCAGCGTTTACCTTTTTGAGATTCACACATACTCGCAACTTTCCATTTTTCTTGGGAACCACTACAATTGGTGAATAGACTTCTTCATCTAGTGGCTCCTTATATTGCTCCAATACAGGAATTACTTCATGTATTGGTTGACTTTGTATCATTTCCTCACTATTGCTCAGGTTAGAGTCTTGATTTTCTTCTCTCTCCTCACGAATAGGGCTAAACATGTAATAGGGGATTATGTCATAGCCATTCTCATCACTATTACTCAGGTTAGAGTCTTGATTTTCTTCACTCTCCTCAACGAATAGGGCTAAACATGTAATAGGAGATTATGTCATAACCATTCTCATCACAAAAATTCGTTGGTGTGACTTCATTGACAGAGACATCCAAGGTTGCCAGAATTTGGGTCCACTCTAAAGGTTCAAGCTTGTCTTCTGGGAAGGGTTCTCTAATGTAAGCATCGTCTTCTAGTACCCTCTCCAGAACAGCTTCATTTCGTGCGAAGTTGCTGCACTCAGATGCTCCACACATCCATATCTTTTTTTTCTTGCATAACCATGCAGGCACTTCTGACCCACTCTGTGTGGCTGAATCAAAGTCTTCAATAGGGGTTCTGATGACATCCTTGTAGAGCTATGATCGCGTAAATCGATTCTCGTCGTCGTCTCTACATGTCGTAAAGTACAAATAATCATAACCCCAATCGTGAACCATCTTGAGTTGTCTCATGAATGGTCATCCCAAAATGACATCATAATTATTTTTCCTACCGAAATCCACTATGGCAAAAGTATGTTCATACTCAATGCCACATGACAATACCACTACAGTTTCTAACAAGCCTAAGGGTTTCTCCACATATCCGTCTGCGAATTGCAGTTTTATACGTGTTGTTGGGATAGCTGGTCTCTCCCACTTTTCCCATATAGCTCTCCTTGCTATGGCAATTCCAGCTCCACTATCGAGGATAGCTTTAGTTGTGACACCATTAAACTCGACTGGTAGAGTGGTATTACCATCTTCACCTTCATAGTACTCTCCTACTTTGTTCAGAGGTACCGGTCTGGAGTCCTCCCTTGGTCTCTTCATTTCTTCTAGTTCTCTATGTAGGAATTTAAGTGGACTTTTGACACCAAATTTCTCCAGGCACTGTCCAACCTCGGTCCACATACTTGGCCTAATCTTTAACAATTCAACCAATGTTATTGTGCACTTCACTGGCGTGGATAGCAACTCCGTCAACACTTTGGTATCGAGTTGTTGCTTTTGCCCTCACCTTTGCGATGGAACCTATTAAAAGACTAAGGTTATGTAAAAGGGTAGGAGAAGGGTGTGTGTGTGAATGGGACTTATGGTCCACTAGCTCACCTATTTAAAGGTGGAGCTAGAAGGCATTTTGATATGAGCAAAAGGCCAAGTTGTATTCATAAGCAACTTAATAAACAAGATATGTTCTTGTATTTTGAGTCTCTTTCCTCCACTCATATTGATCTAGCATAAGCACCACGAATTTTATCATGGTATCTAGAGCTAGGCAACTTGCAAGGTGTAGAATAGGTCAAAAAAGTGGTTTTTAGAGTGCACCTCATCTACCCCCAGCCAGTGGAGGCCTTCCAGCAGTTTGAGGAGGCCGAATCTCGATGTGATTTCAACTAGAAACTTGAAGAAGACCTCCGGGCGCTCAGGTTTGTACAGGCAATTGATGGATTACATCTCTCTCAGCCGCGCCATTGCCGTCTGAGCAGGCCGGCGCACGATTTCTCTGTAGCGCTTGTTTCGTACACAAATTCACGGCCTATGGTAAGAGTTAAGCCACATAAACTTAGGGCTTTTGAAGCCCATAGTCTCAAGGTTCTACAGCCCAGAGATGAGCCCCAATGGTTGCTCCGATGCGCGCGTAAGAGGCAAAAGACCAGGCGGCTACTGGTTTTCTCCATGAAAGCTTGCTCAAGAGCTTGTTAATAGTGTTCATAAATACTAATAGTGTTGATTAACACTAATGATGCTATTAATCCAGCAAAGGAGAGCCATTCCAAAGTGTTTCTAAACACTAATTATGTTCTTAAACACTAATGGTGAATCTAATCACCAATACAAGTGTCAATTGATGCCAAAAATGTGCTCTTAAGCACTAATAGTGTTGCTCAACACTAATGATGATCTTAATTACCAAAGAAAGTGTTCCTTGACACTAATGAAGCTTTCTCCATCAGAATTAGTGGTTGGGCACAAATCCTAAGTGCTAAACCATAAGCTTCACAATCTTAATCTCCTTTTTTATGCAACATTCTTCGCTTGATTAAGGGTTGTTGCACTCTCATAAGCCTTTCTCTTTCTACTTAAGCCAAATCATCACAAATTTTCTGGTTTTCTTCTTCATAAATCAGCCCATTACTCTCTTGTAATCTCCCTTCAATACCCAATGTCAAAGGAAAATACCCAAATTAAAAAGTTCTCATGAGAGGGCTTCCACACTTGGCAAGTTCTTATCAAGTACAAGATGATGTCCAAAGGTTTTTGGCCATTCATCTCCGGCACTAAGGTTATTGATCAAACTAAGGCTGAAGATGATGAGAGGGCACAAGCCATCATCATGCTTCATCTTGGATGAGGCTCTTATTCACCATGTGGACCAGCTTCCGCCGACTGCAAAGGAGAAATGGGATGAGCTTGACAAGCTCTATGGAGCTCGTGGTAAGAATTCCAAGATCTCACTTAAAATTGAATTTTTTAGCTTGGAGCTCAAAGAGGGAGATGGCATTGGAGCCTTTATCTCTAACTTGAAGGACCTTATGGCTGAACTTGCATCAGTGAATGCGAGAATGGATGAAGATGATGTAGTGGCTGTACCCCACCTTAGTCACCACCCTGAAGAACATACCTAATCCCACCCTTGAAGGAGTCATTCAATCTTGTCTTGATGAAGAGAAGAGGCCAAAGGGAGGAGCTGAATCTTCAAGTGCAACAACTTCATCGAATTTCGAACAAGCTTTGTCACATCAAGCGATCAAAGTAAGGTGTGTCCATTGCAAAATGTGGGTCATTTAGCAAATAATTGTTGGATCAAATATCCCAACAAGATGAAATGTAACAAGTGTAAACAAACGGGACATATCACTTCTAAATGTCCTAACAAAGAGTCAGCGGCTAACTTTGTATCAGCCTCTAACTCCACTGACAAATTGTTTTAAATCTCAATGTAACAACACCTATATTCCTAACCCTGTACACCTAATGTTATAAAGGCAGCCTATGTCCAATAC
This sequence comes from Cibotium barometz, assembly GCF_041138505.1. Classification (NCBI taxonomy): domain Eukaryota; kingdom Viridiplantae; phylum Streptophyta; class Polypodiopsida; order Cyatheales; family Cibotiaceae; genus Cibotium; species Cibotium barometz. The sequence continues at coordinate 85,365 of NC_141063.1, forward strand.
CACCTATTCCAATTTTTTTCATAGTTGGTATTGAGGGGGGGTATTAAAAGACTAAGGTTATGTAAAAGGGTAGGAGAAGGATGTGTGTGTGAATGGACTTTTGTATTTTGAGTCTCTCTCCTCCACTCATATTGATCTAGCATAAGCACCACGAATTTTATCAGAACCTTCATTAACTCTGACCTTGCCTCATAATCTCCAATGTATGGTGGCAAAGTCCTTAGTGATGGTAGTCTTCTGTCTTCGGAGGCTACAGAGCCCACATCACCATAGAATGACCTCATATCAACATCCATTGGCGGTCGATCTAAAACGATTTCAGAGAATGGAGCTGATTTGACGTTATCTTCCCTTTCTTGGGCATTTTTGATAGCCGTCCATAACTCTTCTGGCCATTGCTCTCTTCAACAATAGGAACATAGAGTGGGAATTCCATCATTGATTCGTCCGTTGTGTTAGGAACTTCCCTAGGGTCTTGCGACCTAGGCAGCGGTTCTTCCCTACGAACCTCTTCTTCTTTAGGCATAATGACTTTATCGATCACTTCTCTGTGCACTGGTTGTACTACTCTATCCTTTAGATCTAAGGGTGGAGGTTCCAACAATGCTTGAGCAGTCTCTATAAGCTGCTTACACATTTCCAGCCTCTGCTTTTCTAATTCTGGATAGGGGATGAGTCAACCACCTTTGTTCTAGGGTCTGTCTGTTCCTCAATCTCCCCTCAAGTGCTTGCAATATGGCATCAAGCGGCTCAAAAACCTTGTCTACCAAGATGGATCCCCCTGAACTCGCACTTCTCGGTACATCAGCTGGTTTTAAGGGTTTTAGCCAATCCCTGAGGCTTAAATTGCTCTCAAGCTGCTCCCAGCTCAGCTTCTACAGCCTTCTACGCTCTACGTTCTTTCCATGGGTTGTCTCGACTAGAAGTTCTGACGCTAGACTTGTCAGTCTTCTCTTCCTCTGTTCTTTGCTCATCAGGCTTAGGCTCTTTTGCTCTCTTCTTAGCTTGTGCTCTTGTCACTACCTTCACTGGGACGGTCGTCTCATTCTCAGATCCTACTACCAGAGATCGTATACTGTGAACCATGTTTAAAGTTGACTTTCCTTTTTGGTCCGGATGGTTTGGACACTCAGGAATGAAATGTGTGATTCCACAGTCATTACAGTAAACATTGACTCTCAATATATTTGTTCTTGGACAATCTTTCATCAGGTGGTCTCCTTGGCACTTATAGCACAGTCCCCTAGGCATTGGAGTACCTGCATAAGGTCTGGGAGGGTAAGTTGGTCTAGGCTTAGTACCTCCTTACGCTATGAACATGACGGTTCTCTAGTCCTTAGCATAATGCCCTTCCATTATCGCCGAAGACGTTCCCGGAATGGCTACACTTCCTGGTACCCAAGTCTCAGGATGTGGTGCCTCTTCATAGACAGGGTAACCTGCACTGTTGTATCCACTGGGGTCCTCGTAATATGACGTTGACACTATAGCTTGTTCTTGTGACTCGTTCGCTGGTGAAGCGTAACGCACAACAACTTGTCCTTCTCCTGGCAGGGGTGGTTGCGCTCCTAGTACTGGCATCGGTTTCTCCACTCCTGCTGGGTAATGCACTGGCCCAGGTGCATATCTTGGTTGAGGCGATGCTAGTGCTACCGTTGGAGTCATTGGTCGCTCTCGGACATAACCTTTATTGTAGAAGCACTCCTCGGTCGTATGATTCGTGTATTTCTTTTCAATGTCACACCATTTAGGCATCTTTGGGGGAAGTGTTGTTGGGCAATCCCTTGATAGATGGTCCACCATTACATGTGTAGCATCTTTTAGGCTTAGGAACTATTACTGCTGCTACGGCGTTGACTCGATGAAGCACTTCCTCTGTGACCTGCTCATAGTCCACAGCTACCTCTGCCTTCTTGGTTGCTTTGACAGTGGAAGTTTCACTTGAAGTGGAACTTTTCCTGTTGCCATGCTTGTCAGCGTCGTCTTCAAAGACTTTGCAATTGTCAACTAAGTCAATTGCTTCCTTCGTGACCTCATCTAGGGAGACGCACTTCTTTATGTAGAGATTCTTCTTGAGTACTTCACTTCTCAACCCACGAATGAATCTGCTGAGACGATCCTCGCCTGAGTTAGAAGCTCCTCTAAAGGACATCTCTTCACATACCTCTTCATTCTCCTAGATGCATCCCTAACTGACTCTTTTGGTTCTTGTTGGAAGTCATAGATTTGGGAGTAGCTGTTGTGCTCAATTCCACGTTTCGAGAACTCTACCATGAATTCTTTATAGAATTCGTCCATGTTAGCGTATTCCACACTCTTCAAGGATTGGAACCAATCTGTAGCATCACCCTCTAGGGTCATTCCAAATCCTTGATACTATGTTCTCGTGTCAGTTACATTTTCTGCTTCTATGACTTGGACGTAACTTGCCACAAAAGTGAATGGGTCTCCAGATCCTGAGAATTTTTTATTGACCCACTTGGCAACCTGTGAGATGGTCGTACTCTACGCTCCTCGTACAATCTGCCCCTAGCTATATCTGGGAGATATTCACCCCGAGGAACTCTCCGAAGAGGTTCTCCTAGGTGGTCACCTCGATCCATTCTTCGTTCAGGAGCACGCCCGCCTGCTCGTTCTCCTCGTATTACCGAGGCATCTCCTCTGGGGTGTGGACGCAAAAACTCTATTTCGGCCGTATGTCCACCTCTTAACTCCGATGTTTTTGCAATCATACTGGGTGTAGGGATTCTACCGCCATGTCCTCTCATCTCGTTCCAGCTATAACTACTCCATCTTTTAAACTTCCCCTCTCAGGTCGTATCGGCATCCTCTCGAGTTGAGATTCAATCGCTCGTTCCGTTTCTACTCTTGACTGAGGTGTGGGATTAGCGGGATTCATTAGCACTTGAGAAGAAGGCGACCCTCCTATATGGAACCTGTTTAGATCAACAGAGTTGGCTCGACAATACTTCCGCTCAAATTTGTCCAGGATGAGAGTAGGCGCTCCAGCCTGTCTCTGATGTGTAAAAACATACAGATACTTCTCATCAGTCAACTCTCTAGCTCTTGGGTCCATGCACTTATAAAATGTGCCTCCTGTCTTCGTGTTCATCCGATAGAGCCCATCAGCTGCATGGTCAGTTGGTATCTTCTTGCCCTTGCATACACTCTTACGTATCCCCATAGGAACTATTGGTTGTATCTCTTCCACATCTTGTTCATCTCTGGCTAATGCCACGTTCCCATATTCGTCTATAGAGTCTGGGTCCTCTACTGTACGATATTGCATGCCTAACCGGTCCACATAACAATCGGAGTGTAAAAAACTTCCACCCTTTCTCAGGCAGGGTTTGACACATCTCCAACTCTATAGTAATAATTACGGTTGTCATCCTGGTAGATGCTAGCTCCATGTTGGTTAGAGTACTTGAGTTCTAACTCAATCTAGTTTCCCTCGTCAAAGAGATTAGAGGTTCCAGCCATTAAGTTACCACTGTGGAAACTCATAGCAGATCCTTCAGCAGCCATATTGACAGAGAAAACTCAGAACAAGTACTGGAGTACTCTTCCTCGAGGGGTCTTGGTCAACTTGGTTGACACTCTCTTCAGTCGATACTCTACTCTTTTGACTCCTGTCACTTCTATCTCCTGACTTAATGAATACTCCTGACCTCAAATACATATGGAGTAGAAATCAGACTTGATTGCTTACCTTAAATCGCTTCTGTCGTCCTTGATGGGAGCTCCAACTTCCTTTAAGTATGATTACCCTTTTTTGCTACTTACAAGGGTTGTATGAGATCTTGAACAGAAAGAATTTTAGAATTCACACTCAATATTCTATTCCAAGTCTTCTATGTTGCCTATACTTCTGCTCTATAGCTATTGACAGTACCAATGTGTGACTTAGACTCTTATACTTTTGGTCGTACCCCTCAAGGGTGGTTTAGTAATCAACTGTGTATGGAACTTAGGTTCCTCCTTGTATTCAACTGTGTATGGAACTTAGGTTCCTCCTTGTATTCAAGTCTAGCTCACCTATTTCTACTGTGCAATGGCTATCTGCTCGACTAGACCTTTTTATACAAGTCAGTGACCAAGTTTGACTGGTGTAGTCTTTTATCTGACTTGCTATCCTGGGTGCTCTGTTAGTCCAATTTCAAATCTAGAAATATGTATGAGACCCTTCAGAGAAGTATGAACCAAGGATGGAGTCAAAATATGACCTGGATCTTGTTTGCAGCAGACCAGTCTTCTATCACGAGAGAAGTCTGAACTGACTCTCTAGAGGTCAAAATCAACTTTTGCCTCTACATCTGGGTTCCATCACTTCTCACTAGTCTCCTCACCAATTTTCACCTGATTTGAACCTCTTATGATCTCTGGGTTAATTTTGGTGTTTATCAGAGCTACAAACTCAAGATGTGGGCTTAGGGTCAGTTTCAGGTGTCCGAATGCCTCCAAATTTTGTGTGTTTTCTCTATAGTTTGGCAATCCTGTGGCTAAGAGGGATTAGAAAAATTCAAATTCTATCACCTACCTAGTAGACTGACAGTGGTCAAATTTCATTTTTTTCCAAGTCTCTTTTTACCCTCAGTCTCCTTGTGCCTTGGGAAGTGTGTTCACCAAGTTTCACCTTATTTGGATTTATACTTTAAGCCCTAGGTCTCCAAATAGTGTTCTATCTCATTGGATGCACAAGGCTATTGGTAATCATCATACTTATCCAATGACCATGAAACTTTGGGTGTATACTATTTAAACCCTTCTTGACCTGGTGCCAACCCAAAAGATTGCAAAAAATGTCAAGAGGTAGCATATAGTCTTCTATCGTGATAGAAGCATATCTTGCTGTCCCTAACTCTTTTTACACTTTTCTTGAATTACACAGACCTTATACCTTTATACTCTTGCACTCAAGCCATAAAAACTCACTTCACACTTCTCTTTTACTTTTGCAAGCTCAAATCCATAAAAACACCTTCTGAAATTTACTAAATTGGACTTATCATGATACCTAGATGTCCAAATGATTCCCAATTTACTAAACTGGCCTTATCATGATACCTAGATGTCCAAATGATTCCCAATTTTAGCCACAGGGTAACTATGCTATGTATAACCCAGCCAAGTCAGCAAAAGTTCAGTTTGATTTTTCTTTTGTATGCTCTGACATCTATCGCGATAGAAGTCTAAACTGACAGATATGAGGCCAAATTCAATTCTCGAAGATTTCTGATGTATCTAGAATTTAAGTGGAAGTCAAATCCCTCAACAAACCAGAAATTCCCTTTGTTTTTACCCCTTATCGAGTCGGTTAGTGTTTCTTTGCAACTACCCTTGTTTTTCTCAGATTTCTCGCTAATCTTGCGTTTTTTTCATGTGCTAGATCAAAATCAAAGTTTCTATCCTACCTATAGACCTATGTTTTGTGTCGAAGGGTTGGATTTTGTGCTCAAGCAAGCGGATATCACTCTACGCTTAACTCGCGTTTCCCAAACTCTTCCGATACCATACGCATAACCCTAAATCCTACACTAAACACAAACCAAAAACTGAAACCCAATTACATTTCCCAATAGCGGACCCTCGGCAAGACTCACGCTTCCTGGCTATGCACTAGATCGCGAGATATCCTCTCTCGGATCCTATCAGAAAAATCGCTCTCTCTAGTCAAAACTAGAGCAAGCTAACCATCACTCGAGTGACATAGGCCTTCCTACTTAGAGTCTAGTGTCCCCGGCAACGGCGCTAATGTTTTAGGGGTCTACACACCTGCTCATGCATACACGCATAACCCTAGATTAACATGAATGTCAATTCGAAGACACAAGTGGCTCATAGGTGCACGGAGGTAATCTCGAGAGCTTGTGAGGCTGAGACTGTCCTATACATACGCACTCAAAAATGTATCATCCTAATCACATCTTAGTACATCAAAGATCGCCATTATCCTACGATCGCTCACGTTAGCATCTAACACCTCCAATCATGTGAGAATCGAACGAAACTAAACAGGTACCATCCCTACACTAGGATACACCTACCGAAGAGCTCCTATAACTCAAACCCTAACCCTAACCCTAACCCTAACCCTAATCCTCTCTGCAACAACCGTGATAGAGGACAGAGCAGAATTTCAAAATGCACGAAACTTAACTTTCTGAGTATCAATGTGTAGCTGATTTCGGCGTGGCTCTATAGACTACTAGAACACTCGGCTCTTACCTTCAGATTTACTCCGAGGGTGGAAGAGCTCGCGTCGCGCGATTGAGCGCGCGTGTTGAGTATGAGCGCATAGCCCTCGATGAGGCTACCGTGATGGCATTGTCCGCTCATCAATGCGGCAAGGGAGCAAGGTGTAGCGCAGTGGATAAGGTTGCAGCACTCTCTCTCTCTCTCTCTCTCTCACACACACACACACACACACACACACACACACACACACACACACACATACACACACACCACGGCACAGAAATCGATGCACCTTTGATTATGACTAAAAACTTGTAAGGTACAAACCCTAGGTGCCTTATATACTAAGGTCACCTAGTGTTGAAAATAGGAAAAATGTAAAAGATAATCCTACGACTACTCATACTGTACAAAGTGGAAACATCGCGTGTCCCAGTTTTTTATGGCATCTCAACAAAATTACATGAGTCGTTGCCGTTGCCGGTCAACACACATGTAGAGGATATGACGTACTCACGAACTTGACACTAGCGCCTTACATAATCTGTGTCATTTCACAGTCCTAAGTTCAGTGCTTGTCGCTCTCCTTTTGAGAGGATTGCCTTTTTCTAGCACTCTACCATCTAGATAGCTTAAGTGGCCACCATTGTCTATATTGGTGTGGGTTGTAGTTTCACAACCTTATATATTTTCCACACAAGAATTCTGCAATTTTGTCTTGAACCTTAATCTTGGCTCTACTGCTTGACTAGTATTGGTTCAGTGCTATGAATTTGCATATGATTATGATCATAGATGCTATCTTAGCATGTTCAAGTTCTTTTTTATAGCCAAGGCTATTATGTTTTCTTGAATCTTAATCTGACATTATGCTCACGATTATTATCCGTTCACAACCTTAATGTTTTATGTATTGAATTTGCATACGGCTTATTGATTTATGACTTCCTACTTTTGGTTTTTGGGGACAAAAACTTTTTCCAAAGGGGGGAGTAGTGTCAGGACAGTGATCCTGGAGTACCGGCCGTCCTAATGTGAAGAGAACGAAGGGGCTAGGGCATGGCTCAGGGGGCTATAAATAAAGAGAGCACGATTGGGTGGAGAGTCAGTAAGCCGGTCCCCTGTTCTCACACAACCATAAACTGCTTGGCCAAAGAAGGAGAGAAATTTTTTTACCCCAAGCTATCTCTTACACTTTGCTGGTGCACTACTTAGCGGCCTTGCGCTCACACTAAAGTTGCTTTATCGACCTCCCTAAGATTGGCGTGCCGCTTTGCCAACCACTCAAAGAGAGTGAGTGACAAAGTCTTAGGAATCTCTACGTGCTGCCCTATGCAGGGTTTGTAGCCACGCTTGCAAGTCCAAGTCTTTATCCCTTTGTTTGCATTTCCTGTTTCTTGCAAGAGAACGTGAGAAATGAAGCACAGAAGGCTCTGATACCAATGTAAGAGGTGTAGTGGAAGAATTGTGATGCCTTGCGGATAGTTGTACTTCACACAAACTCAAGCATTTGACAATGAATGAATAGGGTGAGCCTTAGGGTTACTCATGCCTTGAGAGACAGAGATAGATATGGAGAGAGAATGAGAGACAGAGATAGATATGGAGAGAGAATGAGAGAGTGAATGTGTAAGTGAGTGGAGAGAGAAAGATAGAGCAAGAAGCGACACCGGATGGGGTCCCAAACCCACCAAGGCCCCCCCACTCCGCAAGCGAAATGGTATTTGCTTTGATTGCACAAATAAATGCGATACAAGAATACCTCAATGGGTGAATGCTCGAGGGTGAATACTAATGCTCAAAGATGAAGGTAAATGCTCGAAGGCAAAGGTAAATGCTTGAAGGCGAATGCGAGAATTAACGCAAACCGGAGACGAACTCTGGAAATCGCAAAGACAGCGAATGCTATTGCGAATGTGCAACAGGAGGACAAACGCTAGAGAAGACAAGATGAGCCCATTAACCTAATGCGGTCCACTCAACCCAATCAGCCCAAACAAAAGTGCTCCAAGTGCCAAGCCTAAAACGCAAGCCTGCCAATACGCAGGCTAATGACCCCAAAATGCAAAGATCCCAAAAACGATGGGAATATGCAGAAAGGGGGGTGCTAGAGCTTGTGGATGCTGGTGCATGTATGGGATGCCAGATGGGGAGAGAGATCTACCCTTGGCAGCCTATTTATACCTGCTCCAGTCCCCCATGATTCTAGAGAGTGGGTGGCACTAATAAACTATTAAAGTCACTTTTAAAGTTATGAGTGACTTAACCCGATTTATGGTGCCAAAAAGGCACATTAGTTGGAGCTCTAACTGGCTGATGAATAATTAGATTGGCCTGAAAACTGGTCCACGAGTTGGCCTCTTAGTGCTCTACATGTGGACAGTCTCAAACGCCCACTTGAAGTGTAAAAACGCCCAATTTTGCCTTGTACAATCAGAGGGTATGATTTGAAGACGACTGTGCTAGCTTCCTTTGATGATGGTTGCTTCCAGTCCTTTAACCTGATTGAGAGCCTCCACACCTACCTTCCGCCCTTGTCTTCCATGGAGTGGTTATACCCTTCTGGGCTTCTCTTATCCCTTAAGTCTCATGCGTGCGGTGCTTTCTGATGTGCTCATCAACTTCTTCGCCCTCATCCACTATTTTGCTCTTGGAGGGTGCACCTAGGAATATCTTGTTTATCACGCCCTCATCCACTATTTTGCTCTTGGAGGGTGCACCTAGGAATATCTTGTTTATCACGTGCAATCCGGGGCTAATTACAAACTCCCTCGACACATATTTCATACATTGATAAAACAACCCCTCTTTCTTTATAAATTTACAGTTAAAAAAAGAAATCAAAACCTCACGTAGGCAACGAGCAACTTTTTTTTGTTTATAGCCGGGCATGGGTAACCTATTTCAAAAGCTCCTGTTTGAATTACCCCCAAGCGCGAAGAGCAGTAGCGAAGAAGAAGCAGGCGCGTTCTTGCAAACATGGCGAATTGGATTGGGGAGTGTGTGCCCAACGAGCGGTTGATTAGAAAGCAGGGCCTTTGGACCTACGATATAGAAGATTTCAAGAAGCTGTGGGCGTTCAACGACGATAGGATGCTGTCGTCCTTCACGTAAGATCTTTGTAAATTTGCCTGTGTGAGTGTGCGCTTGCGCGTGTGTGTATTAAGAAGGCTTGTTTCAGTTCTATCCCGGACATCTACGAGGAGAAGGTGCTGGACGAGAATCGGCAAGTGTTCACAGGCACAAAAATTTTTGCGTTGAGGTCAAGTGGTGGACGTGCATCTGCGTTTGCCTTATCACCTCCTGTGGCACGCTCTGCGCTTTGTGCCAGTGACGGGACTTTGCAAAGCTTTGCTAATGAAGTAGATCAGCTTTCCCAGCCATGGGATGGCTCCCATGTGGTTTCGTTTGCATCCGCCGGTCATGCTTTGGGAGCGTCAGACACAGATGTAAGAGCCACTGCCCTGCCACTTGCTTTAACTAGTATGCCTTTATTGTTTTGGCACTGTGAATATTTGAGAGAGAGAGAGAGAGAGAGAGAGAGAGAGAGAGAGATGCGTACAAAAGATAGTCTTCTCTCACGATGGAGAGGGAATGGTTGTTACATTGGGACAACGCCCTGAAAGTTTGTATGACTAAGTAGGCCCTAGCGACTCGACTGGTACAAGCGTAGGATTACAAAGGGAAACTAAAAACTAAAAGCCCATGGATAGTAGAAAGCTTGGAAGAGCAAAACTCCTCTATGATTCAATTGTAGTGGAGTGAGCTTGTCTCACGAGACTTGCGACGGAGCTCCTCTGCGATCCAAAACTTGGTGTCTTTGAGAAGGCGTGATTGTTGGAGGAGCCTAAATCCCTTCCCTGTCCCCGACTTCGAGAATGGCATGCCCGCTTCATATGTCCTTGGCCGCAGCCCTCGAGGAAGTACATTCAATCTTGTTGTAGTCGAGTTTGACTCGTTTGAGGGTCTCATTGAGAAAGTTGAAACACTCAAAGAAATCATCGGTGATTGTATCCCACGCTTGGGATAACCTGCCAATGCGTATCTGGAGCATAGAAACACGGAACGGGAAGGGGGGGCTCCGGAACGGGAAATGGAACGGGGGGCCCGGAAAGGCGGAACGGGAACGGGGGCCGGAACGCTAAACCTAAAATATGCATAAATTAGGCTGGATTTAACCTATATGGTAGTAGAGAGCCTGGTACACCCATTAGTCCAAGTAGAATCCTGTTTAGGCATGCTTTTCAATCATAGAATAGGGCTTAAGAGTCAAGACTTACGCGCGATAACCGGTTGCAAACACACTATTCATATTCTGCATAGAAAGATCAATAACTTAAAGTTGAATATTCAATAGAGTCCACACTCCACAGTGCACACAAAAGTTTGGAGGCTTGGAGCAACAAGATAATAGATCATTATTGTGGCTTACAAGGGTAGCGAAGCTGCTATGAAAAGATATGTAGAGGCTAGAGACTAGAGTGCAAAACAAAAACTGCAAGTCACTAGGTCAAGGCTCAATCACTCATGTGGTGGGCCGTGGGGCAATACAAAAAGGGGGTAAAGCTTCAAGAGTCAAGACTCAAAGGAAACAAAAAGTTAAAACCAATGAGCAATGAGTCGTGGCTCATGCCTCATGCCTGGGTAGGAGGAAAAGAGGCCCCCGCCTCCCAATCTGTAGTGGTGCCCTGCTGATCATGAATATTGTCCCAATCGTCCTGCATATGCTCATCCTCATGCGTAGATCCTCCGGCCTCTCCAAGCACCTCTGCCTCTGCCTCCATTTCCCACTGCAGAAAAGGGTCTGTCACTTTGGATGCTGACTTGCCAAGCATTCTTAAAGGGAGAGGAGTAGTAGTGGAAGTAGTAGAAGGAGGAATCATAGTAGATGAAGTTGCCATAAAAGGCATAGATGTTGTAGGGGGATATACCATAGAGGGCATAGAAGTATGTGGATAGGAAGGCATAAAGGACAAAGAAGAAAGAGAGAAAGGATCCGTAGAAGGTAATGGATATGACGGAAAAGAGAAAGTAGAAGCACCTACCGAAGAAGGAATTGCACCAACTTCCGTTGTAGTAGTTGCCAGTCCAACTATCGTAGGAGATGTAGGATCCATAGTATCTTCAAGTTTGCCTTTGTCTTTTGGAGTAGAGGACTTCCGAGATCCCATAGGGAGAGGAGAGTGGGAAAACACAAGGGAAGAAGTGTCGTACCTCCAAAAACGCAGCCAATAGATGGGCTGTCCACCAAGGAAGTATCTCCAAAATATGCACAAAGATAGTGCGAAAACGCAGCCACAAAACGCAGCCGATATATGAACCAATAGACTCCGTAGAAACCACCAAAAGAGGGCTGAGAATGTAGCCTTAGGTAGAAGGAGTATGGAGGAGTTCATTGTCCACAAAAACGCAAACACAAAGTATGTAGCAAAGTGGAATTTTCAACCAGTAGAAAGGTGTAGAAAAGAGGATGAATATATACCTCAAAACACCATGAAGAGGGCTGAAGTTGATGATGAAAACGCAGCCAAGAAATGGCTACAAATCTCTCCACAAGAAGCCTCCAAAAAAAACGCTACCGCATGTAGGGAAAACTAGTTGGCAATGTTTTCACCGCAAGTAGAGTTGTAGCACTCGGATTGAAGTGCTTTAAAAACACACTTGTAGAGGATGGTAAGGGGCTGGTTTGAAGCCTTTTGCATCATTAAATGAGTGCAAGGATGATGAGTAAGGGCTTCTGCAAAAAACGCAAGCAGAAATTCTGCATGCAGGCAGTCTGCGAAGAATAACTCAAAAACGGTGAGGTATTTGCGAAAACTTTCTTCTGCTAAGTTGTAGACCACGATGATTCCAGTAGGTCTCGCGGGCACAATCCTCAAAAACGCATTCGTTTAGCAGAAAATCAAAAAATGAAAAACGCCATTGAAAGCGGGGTTGTTGAAGAGGACTAGAGGTAGAGAGGAAGAAGGATAAGGAGGCTCTATGTGCGCCACCACCTTGCTCTGATACCATGTGAGAAAGAAGAGATGAGAGAAGAGACAATGTACTCAAGAACTCATCAATGAACCACTAGCCAACTTCAATAGAAATGAACTACAATGCCTCATATATATAGGCAGAAGATGAACGGATCTCTTGAAAAGTTCCTCCACCCTTTCCTCCACCCAAAAATGTGTAAATAGGAAAAAATGGAAATGAATGCTATAAATCCCAAAAATGCCTAGAGGCTAAAGAGTGTGCCACTAGCGTGACACCATCTAGAGATGACACCTATCCAACACTTTATTGGGTATAGAGTAGGAGATACTTTTAGATTGGATGGACATGATATTCAAGGTTCATTCCCAGGATATCCTCTTACTTGGATTACCTCTTTGGATCATGCACACCTTAAGCTTTCTGTATCAGAGGATGAGTTTAAGTCAAGGTGGAACCATACGCAGTGTACGATATGTAATCCAAACGTAAGGTACGTATATGTGTACTGTTAAACTTTTAAGGTACGCGTTAGGTACATACCATTTGTAAAAGCAATAGAAATTATGAAAGTTTTCAGCCAGAAATGAAGTTTAACCATATGATGCTTACGTCATGCTTCATGTTTAACCTTTATTGACAACCTCAGTGACATTGGTGTAGAGTGCCCAGGCTGGATTGGTTGAGCGCAATATGATGAAGGTTGCGCACAAACGTACTACAAAAGAGAAGAGAGAGAGAGAGAGAGAGAGAGAGAGAGAGAGAGAGAGAGAGAGAGAGACTGTGACTAAAGCTCTGATTCTCTTTGAGCACTTAGCAAAACGCATGTCTCTATGAATACGCAGATCTCTATAATCTTTAGCTAAGGTATTCTAAAAGAGGTGTGTGGCTTTCTAAGGGGCCTAGTAAGGCTGTTCGACCCTCCACTTGTGAAATCACGCTTGAGTTTTGATCGCGTGTGGATCCGTACAGTACAAACGGAACCGTACCTTATCCACGTACCTTACCTCAAGTAAGGTACATACATATTGATCCAACCGATTTGGAGGCTACTCTTCATCGACCGCATACCCCTACTAGTTTCTCTTGTATGCAAGGTGCAGTGCCTATATATTACTTCTCTATATACTCGGTTGTAAGGTGCAGTGGAAGATTTGAATTGCCTTGAGGATAGTTGTACTTCGCACAAACTCAAGCGAGCATACACTTGACACAATGAGAGTGGGAGTGATAGAGAGAGAATGTAGATGAATTGTGGAGAGAATGTGCAAGTGAGTGTGGGAGGGGGGGGGAGAGAGAGAGAGAGAGAGCGACACTCGAAGCCCCCCCCATTCCGCAAACGAAGTGGTATTTGCTTTGATTGCACAATGAATGCGATATAAGAATACCTCAATTGGTGAATATTGAATGCCGTCAATGTCGAAGGCAAATGCGAATGCGAGAATTAACGCAACCGGAGACGAACTCTAGAAAACACAAAGACCGCGACTGCAATTGCGAATGCGCAGGAGGACAAAGGCTGGAAAGAGGGAAGAGTCTGTCGACCTAACACGGCCCGCTCCAGCGGATCAGCCCCCAATCGCAAGCGCTCCAAACGCTAGCCCAAAATGCAACCTGCACGAAAACGCAAGTGCAAGCAGCCCCAAAACGCAAGCAATCCAAAATGTTGGGATTCTTGCTAGAAAGGGGGGCGCTAGGGCATGGAAGTGCTGGCGCATGCACACAGTGCCCGATGATCCCCTAATCGCTAGGGGTACCTGCCTATATATAATGCTCTAGACCCCACCATTTCTAGAGTGTGGGTGGCTTAATAAATTATTAAAGTCACTTTTAAGGTTACAAGTGACTTTAACTCATTTATTAAGTCAGGTGCCGGAAAGACCCATAAACCGGAGCTCTAACTGACTGATGCCTAATTTGATTGGCATCGTGGGTGCCCCGATCTTTGAACTTCAGGAAATATTGGTGTTGCTTCTTCTTGGAACCATGCTGAAACGATGAAGTAAGATCTGCTGCGGCTCCATCTCTTTAGCCTCATCAACAATCTCGGGTTCGTCCTCCTCAAGAATGGCCGTTGGTGGATCACCCTAAAACAACTTAAGCCACGAGACATGGAAAACATTATGCGTAGACCATGAATGAGGTAATTGCAATCGCATAGCAACATCATTGATTTTCTCAGTGACCAGAAACGGTTCATACATGCGGAAAGACAACTTAGGACACGTCTTACCGACTTCCTTCAATCTTTGCTTCATAATCCTTGAATAACCCAAATCCCCTTCATTGATCGTGACGACTTGTCAATGCTTATTAGCCTGCCTTGAATAAGATTCTTGAGCTTTGCTAAGCCGCAACTTCACACTCTCAACAACCTCAGCTAAGGGCTAGCTCTCAACATTAGCATCAGACACCCGGCTAACCGATCGAGTCAACAGAGACCGGAACGATCGATCGAAAGTTGCCTCGCAAGGAGTACGACCAACTGCACTGGAATAAAAGTCATTTAAGATAGCTTGCACAAGCGGGAGATACTGTTCCCACTTGGCCTGCTGATCATGAACATAAGACTTCCAAGACATTGAAGGCTAACTGATTGTAAATTTCAGTTTGGCCATGGGACTGTGGATGAAATGCAGAAGAAAAATTAAGCTTTGTACTAAAATTCTCAAACAATGCACGCCAAAATGCAGAAGTGAATTTTGCATCCCTATCAGACACAATGGACGTGCAAGATCTTGCCTTGTCTAACCATGAACACACATTTCTCCGGGTTAAGACAAATCTTGTAAGTCCTGCACTTCTCAAATACTTGCCTAAGGTGATCTATGTGGTCTTCCCACAAAAGAGAATAAACACACAAGTCATCCATGTATATGTCTAAAAATTTGCGCAAGTATTCTTTAAATGCATGTGTCATGAGCCTTTGAAAGGTTGCAAGAGCATTGGTCAAACCAAATGGCATTACTCTAAACGCGAAAATGCCCCATTCCGTAGCAAAAGCTGTCTTGTACTGGTCCTCCGGCCTTATGGATAACTGGTTGTAGCCAGAAAACCCATTGAGAAAACTGTAGACCTTCTTGCCCGCTACACGCTCTAGCACATGTTCTGTGATAGGGAGAGGATAGTTGTCACGGATAGTTGCAGTGTTTACCTTTTTGAGATTCACACATACTCGCAATTTTTCATTTTTCTTGGGAACCACTACAATTGGTGAAACCCAGTCAGTGTGCTCTATCTCATAAATGAACTTTTCTTCCTTTAGCTTATCTATCTCTTCCTTGATTCTCTTAGCGAACGTCTCATTATAGGTATAAGAACGTTGTCTACTTGGCTTAGCATCGGACTTTTGAAGGGATAGTGTGTTCACAGATGTTAGGATCCACCCCTTTTAAATCCCTATACGACCATGCAAAAACATCCTTATATTCTTTGAGAGTTTTTATCAAGAGGTCTTCCTCTTCCTGACTTAAATTTGTGGCGATGTAAGCAGGTTTGGGATCTTCCCCTGGTTCTGCTAAGTTTATCTTCTTGGCATTCTCGGGACCATCATATGATTCGTTTTGCTTGGGCTCTCTCATTGGCTGTTGGACTACTAGTCTTCTGTCTTGGATGGTATACTTACAGTAGTGTGAAGACACATCAATTTTGCCTTTCCCACTCTCATCTGTAGACTCATCATTGCCTTCTACTTTCGTAGTCCACACATTCTTGAGCGTCTGCTTGAGCTCATTGTGCCTCTTTTTTCTCTCAACTTTGGTGAGAATTGGATCACCGAACATGTCCAATTTTTCCACTAAGGGCTTTGTATGATTTTCAATGGTCTCTTGGTCTTCGTCGTCCTCAACTTTGGCTCGTAATCTTTGATCATAAGCACAAATCTGCCAGACAACTTGTCCTTAACACAATCAATTGCATTGATCTTCATAAGGAATTGTGTCTTGTTTTTGAATACGGGCATAGGTTTCAACTTTGTACTTAAACCTTGATCACGTCGCTTCCGACGGTCTCTCTCCTGTCGTTTAGGATGCTGGTTAGGAAAGTCATAAAACTTATGTCTCTCATCCTCTCCATCACTCTCACTCATAGGACACTCGGTCTTCTCGTCATCCGCATCATTCGAAGGCTCTAAGTGTCTGTAAGAGTCGTAATAGACTTCTTCATCTAGTGGCTTCTTATATTGCTCCAATACAGGAATTACTTCATGTATTGGTTGACTGTGCATCATTTCCTCACTATTGCTCAGGTCAGAGTCTTGATTTTCTTCACTCTCCTCAGGAATAGGGCTTAACATGTAATAGGGGATTATGTCATAGCCATTCTCATCACAAAACTTCGTTAGTGTGACTTCATTGACACAGACATCCAAGGTTGCCAGAATTTGGGTCCACTCTAAAGGTTCAAGCTTGTCTTCTGGGAAGGGTTCTCTAATGCATAGTTGCACTAGTACCTGGTATGCTTTTGCCCTAACCTTTGCGATGGAACCTTCATTAACTCTGACCTTGCCTCATAATCTCCAATGTATGGTGGCAAAGTCCTTAGTGATGCTGGTCTATTGTCTTCGGAGGCTATAGAGCCCACATCACCATAGAATGACCTCATATCAATGTCCATTGGCGGTTGGCGGTCGATCTAAAACGATTTCAGAGAATGGAGCTGATTTGATGTCATCTTCTCTTTCTTGGGCATTTTTGATAGCCGTCCATAACTCTTCTGGCCACTGCTCTTCAACAATAGGAACATAGGGTGGGAATTCCATCAATGATTCGTCCGTTGTGTTAGGAACTTCCCTAGGGTCTTGCGACCTAGACAGGGGTTCTTCCCTACGAACCTCTTCTTCTCTAGGCATAATGACTTTATCGTTCACTTCTCTGTGCACTGGTTGTACTACTCTATCCTTTAGATCTATGGGTGGAGGCTCCAACAATGCTTGAGCAGTCTCTATAAGCTGCTTACACATTTCTAGCCTCTGCTTTTCTCATTCTGGATAGGGGTGAGTCAACCACCTTTGTTCTAGGGTCTGTCTGTTCCTTAATCTCGCCTCAAATGCTTGCAATATGGCATCAAGCGCCTCAAAAACCTTGTCTACCAAGACGGATCCCTCTGAACTCGCACTTCTCGGTACATCAACTGGTTTAAGGGTTTCAGCCAATCCATGCTGCTTTAATTGCTCTCGAGCTGCTGCCAGCTCAGCTTCTAAAGCCTTCTGTTTACGTTCTCGTCTAGCCTTCGTCTGCGCTCTACGTTCTTTCCATGGGTTGTCTCGACTAGAAGTTCTGACGCTAGAATTGTGAGTCTTCTCTTCCTCCGTTCTTTGCTCATCAGGCTTAGGCTATTCTGCTCTCTTCTTAGCTTGTGCTCTTGTCACTACCTTCACTGGGACGATCGTCTCATTCTCAGATCCTACTGGAGATGGTATACTGTGAACCATGTTTAACGTTGACTTTCCTTTTCGGTCCGGATGGTTTGGACACGCAGGAATGAAATGTGTGATTCCACAGTCATTACAGTAAACATTGACTCTCAATATATCTCCTCTTGGACAATCTTTCATCAAGTGGTCTCCTTGGCACTTAGAGCACGGTCCCCTAGGCATTGGAGTACCTGCATAAGGTTTGGGAGGGTAAGTTGGTCTAGGCTTAGCTCCTTCTTGCGCTATGAACATGACGGTCCTCTGGTCCTTAGCATAATGCCCTTACATTGTCGCCGAAGACGTTCCCGGAATGGCTACACTTCCTGGTACCCAAGTGTCATGTGCACGCTAGGGGCAGGCAGATTGGCGAGCTAGAGTATGATATGTTGTGGGCGGACATGTGCTTTTTGGGCGTTCCTTCTCTTTTTATTGGGGGAAGGGATACGAGTTGGGCACACACTGTCAGATGGAGCACAGGAGTGCAAAGCGCGTGGAGCAGCAGCACCATCGCACAGGAGGCCGTCGTCCTTGGGGGACAACCCTGGGTGGTAGAGGACACCGGATGAGGACGATGGCAAGGCACTCACAAGAGCATGACGCTCTAGCTCGTGGCTAGGTGGGGACGGCCAAGATTGTGAGGTTCGCTCACGGGTGTCATGGTTGGGTGGCGAGTATGCCTGCACCTAGATATGTTTCTTCCGCTTTGCCTTGGTTCGTTGCTTTGTCTTGCTTTTTCATGGCTGTTTTGCAGGTTTCCTTCTCGGAGAGATCTCGGGATTTGACACCAAGTCTCAGGATGTGGTGCCTCTTCATAGACAGGGTAACCTGCACTGTTGTATCCACTGGGGTCCTCGTAATATGACGTTGGCACTATAGCTCGCTCTTGTGACTCGTCCGCTGGTGAAGCGTAACGCACAACAACTTGTCCCTCTCCTGGCAGGGGTGGTTGCGCTCCTAGTACTGGAATCGGTTTCTCCACTCCTGCTGGGTAATGCGCCGGCCCAGGTGCATATCTCGGTTGAGGCATGCTACTGCTGCCGTTGGAGTCATTGGTCGCTCTCGGACATAACCTTTATTGTAGAAGCACTCCTCGGTCGTATGATTCGTGTATTTCTTTTCAATGTCACACCATTTAGGCATCTTTAGGGGAAGTGTTGTTGGGCAATCCCTCGATAGATGGTCACCATTACATGTGTAACATCTTTTAGGCTTAGGAACTGTTACTGCTGCTGCAGCGTTGACTCGACGAAGCACTTCCTCTGTGAGCTGCTCATAGTCCACAGTTGCCTCTGCCTTCTTGGTTGCTTTGACAGTGGAAGTTTCACTTGAAGTGAAACTTTTCCTGTCACCATTCTTGTCAGCGTCTTCTTCAAAGACTTTGCAATTGTCAACTAAGTCAATTGCTTCCTTCGTGACCTCATCTAGGGAGACGCACTTCTTTATGTAGAGATTCTTCTTGAGTACTTCACTTCTCAACCCACGAATGAATCTGCTGAGACGATCCTCGCCTGAGTTGGAAGCTCCTCTAAAGGACAT
Source organism: Cibotium barometz (assembly GCF_041138505.1). Classification (NCBI taxonomy): domain Eukaryota; kingdom Viridiplantae; phylum Streptophyta; class Polypodiopsida; order Cyatheales; family Cibotiaceae; genus Cibotium; species Cibotium barometz. The sequence continues at coordinate 104,488 of NC_141063.1, forward strand.
CTCTTCACATACCTCTTCATTCTCCTGAGACGATCCATTATCGCCGAAGACGTTCCCGGAATGGCTACACTTCCTGGTACCCAAGTCTCAGGATGTGGTGCCTCTTCATAGACAGGGTAACCTGCACTGTTGTATCCACTGGGGTCCTCGTAATATGACGTTGACACTATAGCTTGTTCTTGTGACTCGTTCGCTGGTGAAGCGTAACGCACAACAACTTGTCCTCCTCCTGGCAGGGGTGGTTGCGCTCCTAGTACTGGCATCGGTTTCTCCACTCCTGCTGGGTAATGCACTGGCCCAGGTGCATATCTCGGTTGAGGCGATGCTAGTGCTACCGTTGGAGTCATTGGTCGCTCTCGGACATAACCTTTATTGTAGAAGCACTCCTCGGTCGTATGATTCGTGTATTTCTTTTCAATGTCACACCATTTAGGCATCTTTGGGGGAAGTGTTGTTGGGCAATCCCTTGATAGATGGTCCACCGTTACATGTGTAACATCTTTTAGGCTTAGGAACTATTACTGCTGCTGTGGCGTTGACTCGATGAAGCACTTCCTCTGTGACCTGCTCATAGTCAATAGCTGCCTCTGCCTTCTTGGTTGCTTTGACAGTGGAAGTTTCACTTGAAGTGGAACTTTTCCTGTCGCCATGCTTGTTAGCGTCGTCTTCAAAGACTTTGCAATTGTCAACTAAGTCAATTGCTTCCTTCGTGACCTCATCTAGGGAGACGCGCTTCTTTATGAAGAGATTCTTCTTGAGTACTTCACTTCTCAACCCACGAATGAATCTGCTGAGACGATCCTCGCCTGAGTTGGAAGCTCCTCTAAAGGAGATCTCTTCACATACCTCTTCATTCTCCTAGATGCATCCCTAACTGACTCTTTTGGTTCTTGTTGGAAGTCATAGATTTGGGAGTAGCTGTTGTGCTCAATTCCAAGTAGTGTTCTATCTGATTGGATGCAGAAGGCTATTGGTAATCATCAAACTTATCCAATCACCATGAAACTTTGGGTGTATACTATTTAAACCCTTCTTGACCTGGTGCCAACCCAAAAGATTGCAAAAAATGTCAAGAGGTAGCAAATAGCCTTCTATCGCGATAGAAGTATATCTTGTTGTCCCTAACTCTTTTTACAATTTTCTTGAATTACACAGACCTTATACCTTTATACTCTTGCACTCAAGCCATAAAAACTCACTTCACACTTCTCTTTTACTTTTGCGAGCTCAAATCCATAAAAACACCTTCTGAAATTTACTAAATTGGCCTTAGCATGATACCTGGATGTCCAAATGATTCCCAATTTTAGCCACAAGGTAAGTATGTTATGTATAACCCAGCCAAGTCAGCAAAAGTTCAGTTTGACTTTTCTTCTGTATGCTCAGACATCTATCGCGATAGAAGTCTAAACTGACAGAGATGAGGCCAAATTCAATTCTTGAAGATTTCTGATGGATCTAGAATTTAAGTGGAAGACAAATCCCTCAACAAACCAGAAATTCCCCTTGTTTTACCCCTTATCGAGTCGGTTAGCGTTTCTTCGCAACCACCCTTGTTTTTCTCAGATTTCTCGCTAATCTTGCGTTTTTTTCATGCTCTAGATCAAAATCAGAGTTTCTATCCTACCTATAGACCTATGTTTTGTGTCGAAGGGTTGGGTTTTGTGCTCAAGCAAGCGGATATCACTCTACGCTTAACTCGCGTTTCCCAAACTCTTCCGATACCATACTCATAACCCTAAATCCTACACTAAACACAAACCAAAAACTAAAACCCAATTACATTTCCCAATACTAATCTAACTTACTAACACTACCTAGTCGCGGACCCTCGGCAAGACTCACGCTTCCTGGCTATCCACTAGATCGCGAGATATCCTCTCTCGGATCCTATCAAAAAAATCGCTCTCTCTAGTCAAAACTAGAGCAAGCTAACCATCACTCGAGTGACATAGGCCTTCCTACTTAGAGTCTAGTGTCCCCGGCAATGGCGCCAATGTTTTAGGGGTATACACACCTGCTCATGCATACACGCATAACCCTAGATTATCATGAATGTCAATCTGAAGACACAAGTGACTCGTAGGTGCACGGAGGCAACCTCGTGAGCTTGTTAGGCTGAGACCGTCCTATACATACGCACTCGAAAATGTATCATCCTAATCACATCTAAGTACATCAGAGATCGCCATTATCCTATGATGGCTCACGTTAGCATCTAACACCTCCAATCATGTCAGAATCGAACGAAACTCAACGGGTACCATCCCTACACTAGGATACACCTACCCAAGAGCTCCTACAACTGAAACCCTAACCCTAATCCTCTCTGCAACAAACGTGATAGAGGACAACAGAATTTCAAAATCATGAAACTAAACTTTCTAAGTATCAATGCGTAGCTGATTCCGTCGCGGTTCTATAGACTACTAGAACACTCAAATCAGACATCATTTGAGGCTCTTACCTTCAGATTTACTCCGCGGGTGGATGAGCTCGCGTCGCGCGCGATTCGGCGCGCGTGTTGAGTATGAGCGCGTAGCCCTTGACGAGGCTACCGTGATGGCGTCGTCTGCTCGTCCATGCGGCTAGGAAGCAAGGCGTAGCGCAGTGGATAAGTATGTAGCACTCTCTCTCTCTCTCACACACAGCACGACACAGAAATCGATGCACCTTTGATTATGACTAAATACTTATAAGGTACAAACCCTGGGTGCCTTATCTACTAAGGTCACACATGTAGAGGATATGACATACCCACGGACTTGACACTAGGGCCTGACATAATCTGTGTCATTTCAAAGTCCTAAGTTCAGTGCTTGTCGCTCTCCTTTTGAGAGGATTGCCTTTTTCTAGCACTCTATCATCTAGACAGCTTAATTGGCCACCATTGTCTATATTGGTGTGGGTTGTAGTTTCACAACCTTATATATTTTCTACGCAAGAATTCTGCAATTTCGTCTTGAACCTTAATCTTGGCTCTACTGCTTGACTAGTATTGGTTCAGTGCTATGAATTTGCATATGATTATGATCATAGATGCTATCTTAGCATGTTCAAGTTCTTTTTTATTGCCAAGGCTATTATGTTTTCTTGAATCTTAATCTGACATTATGCTCACGATTATTATCTGTTCACAACCTTAATGTTTTATGTATTGAATTTGCATACGGCTTATTCATTATGACTTCCTACTTTTGGTTTTTGCGGACAAAAACTAGCACGATTGGGTGGAGAGTCAGTATGCCGGTCCCCCGTTCTCACACAACCATAAGCTGCTTGGCCAAAGAAGGAGAGAAAAAAATTTATCCCAAGCTATCTCTTACAGCTTGTCGGTGCACTACTTAGTGGCCTTGCGCTCACACTAAAGTTGCTTTATCGACCTCCCTAAGATTGGCGTGCGGCTTTGCCAACCGCTCAAAGAGAGTGAGTGACAAAGTCTTAGGAATCTCTACGTGCTGCCCTATGCAGGGGCCACGCTTGCAAGTCCAAGTCTTTATCCCTTTGTTTGCATTTCCTGTGTCTTGCAAGAGAATGTGAGAAATGAAGCACAGAAGGCTCTGATACCAATGTAAGAGGTGCAGCGGAAGAATTGAAATGCCTTGCGGATAGTTGTACTTCACACAAACTCAAGCATTTGACAATGAATGAATAGGGTGAGCCTTAGGGTTACTCACGCCTTGAGAGACAGAGATAGATATGGAGAGAGAATGAGAGAGTGAATGTGTAAGTGAGTGGAGAGAGAAAGATAGAGAGAGAAGCGACACCAGATGGGGTCCGAAACCCACCAAGACCCCTCCACTCCGCAAGCGAAATGGTATTTGCTTTGATTGCACAAATGAATGCGATACAAGAATACCTCAATGGGTGAATGCTCGAGGGTGAATACTAATGCTCAAAGATGAAGGTAAATGCTCGAAGGCAAAGGTAAATGCTTGAAGGCGAATGCGAGAATTAACGCAGACCGGAGATGAACTATGGAAATCGCAAAGACCACGAATGCTATTGCGAATGTGCGGGAGGACAAACGCTAGAGAAGACAAGGGGAGGCCATTAACCTAATGCGGTCCACTCAACCCAATCAGCCCAAACACAAGTTTACGATTGTGGGGGGGTGCATCCGTTGGAGGTATTCACGACCACGCTGGTTCGTTCTGCGCTTATCTTATCATCCACCATGACTCCATATTAGAGCTCGGAGATGAGCCTCATTGTACAGATAGTATATCCTGTAAGTAGGCCACTCTGGCACTCACGGGAGTTCTATACTCAGTAATACAGAGACGTGTGCACCGGAAAAGAGAGAGAGAGAGAGAGAGAGAGAGAGAGAGAGAGAGAGAGATCATTTTAGTCTTTTTGCTTTAGTTTTGTGTTTCAATTTATGGGAACCAGCCCATCTCGTTTGTGTGTGTGTGTGTGTGTGTGTGAGAGAGAGAGAGAGAGAGAGAGAGAGAGAGAGAGAGAGAGAGATTTTACGTCTATTAAAGGCCAAAACCGGCCTATGAGACAAATCAGATTTACATGTGGTGTGTCTTCCCTCTGTCGGAAAAGACAAATAAAGCTGAACTGATACTACATTATAACTAAGTGGAAAATGGAAAAAACCCACTGGTGAGTGGGATGGAGCTCTATGTCTATGGGTGTATATGCTTATGTTAGTACAATCATGAGAATGCAGATACCTAGCTAGCTCCATCCACCAGTACTAATGGGGGGGTGTAAGATGTGATACATGGGTGGGTCGGGAGCAAAGGCTGCTCGTATGAGCGCTGCTGGGTCAGCCATCATCTGGGCTCGTCGCTCCTCCGTAGCGCAACTGTCTGTGGCGTGGATCTTGTGAATCTGTCTGCGGTGAAGTCGTGGGGCCCGACATCCTGCATCTCGTGGTCATTGTCTCGCCCCATGTGTCTCAGCCTGTTGCAGAGTCACTCCTCTCTGAGTGTCAGTGTGTAAAGGAAGAGGGGTGGTCCTTAGGACGAAGTTTGTGAGCTGTGCCTGTCGTCCTCCCGACTGTGCCGCCTTGGGGGGTGCAGAAAAGTGTCTCTGTGACTTTGTATCTCAAGTATGAAGCGCCCCACCTAATGCTGATCTCTACCATCCATGATCTCTCGGAGAGTAGGCTGCTCTCTGAACAAGGTCCCTGCAGATAAAGTGCTCCTCGCACTCAACCTCTCTGCAAAACTGGCAAACTCTCTCCTCCCGAGGGGTATCATCAGCTCGTCCAGTCTCGATCCGTAATGCCACCCTGTGCTGGCTGATAGCTACCCGTGAGCTGTGAGGCATGTATGTGTCCATGTAGCGTGGGCGTTGGATAAAACCATCATCTGACACCGTGAGGAACTGGTCTCTGTAGTCTGACATCTTCCCCCCCAGGGTGGATGTAATCCATGTCTGTCTAGTGTAGAGTTGCCATAAGTCCTGACGTGAGAGATGAATGAAGGGTGAGTCGGGGGATCGTATCGGAAAGGTGGTAGCCTTTCCATGTAAGGCCATGCGCTCTGAACCATGCTCTAACATGTGTGTACCATGATCTGTCATATCCAGACTCGGATATCTGGATGGAGGTGCAGCTAGCTTGGCTCGGACAATATCATGTGGCACTGTATGCTTGCTGCGAAATAAGCGTGAGATCATACATATCTGGAGCCTCTCGACCTGTCTCCACTGAACATCAGCCAATCCTGGTGTCCAGACTGCCGATGCATACATCAAAGCTGGAGTGACCAAAGTGTTGAATAGCCACCCCTTCGTATGGGGCTCCTGAAAGTGCGCTTGGTGGCATTCTTTCTCTAGCATGGCTAGAGCTGCATAACCTCGAGTAAGTCTGTCAATGGCGACCTGATGCATGGAGAAGGGCCATGGTAGGTCGACAAAGGTGACTCCTAGGTAGACATATGAGGTGACTACCTCAATCGCTCCTCCTGCTGGTATAAATGTGGCTGCACTCTGACTGCTGGGGAAGTGTGAAAGATCATGACCTTGGTTTTCTCAAGGTTCACCGTCAATTTTCAATGTGTGCAGAACTCATCCAAGACGCCTAGGTGGCGTTGTAAGCCCTCTGGCGACTTTGAAATCAATACAATGTCATCAGCATATAGCACAATATAAACTGGGGTACCTGCGAGATCAACTCTGGTCCCTCTCGCCCGTAAGATGTAGTAAGAGATCTCGTCGATGTATAACCCGAAAAGAGTCGGAGAGAGCGGGCATCCCTGCTTCACACCAATGGTGCTAGACAAGGACTCAGAAAACACCACCTGGGCATTGAACTTACCCCGTCTCCCTCTCATAGAGAGCATAGATAGCCCATAGCATCAGTAGAGCCTCTTCTTCCGCGTTTTCGCCCCATCAATGAGGCAGCACAGAATGAAGACATGGATGCTCGTCTAAAGCCTGCCTGGCCAGGGGCCTGTAGACCCTCCGCCTCTGCAAATGGGCTGAGGTCTGCCTCAAGTATTGCCCCGTAGAGTTTGGCCATTACATGGCCAATCATGATAGTCCTGTAGTTCCCTAGATCTAGGGTGTCGCCAGATTCGTGAATTGGCACAATGGTGTGCCTGGTCCTTTCCGGAAAGCCCTTCCCTATAGTGGTTGAAGACATGTGCGATCAACGGGGCTATTGTGGCGGCTGCGTGGATCAGGTGCTCACTCTTTAGTCCTATATGGTGAGCTGATCGTCGATGCTATAGACGGCGGATGGCTCTCTCGATCATCTCTGCTGTGAAGAAGGAAGAGCTCATGGGATGGGGCTCGGGTGGATGTGGGATAGGAGGCTGTCGTGGTATGTCATATAGCCGCTCAACGTAGTCATGCTATGTCTGTGGATCCTCAATAGGTGTACTCGGCTGGGGCTCTCGGAGGATGTGCCATGCTGTGGCACTATCCATACTCATGATTAATCGGTAGAGCTCAAGCTCATGTGCCTCCTTAAGTCTTCTGTCGTATCATTGTCTTCATCTGTCGCCTTGTCCCTCTCTCAGTGATCTCCCCAAGTGCTCGCTGCGCTCGAAGTCGTCGATATAGCTCTCTCCACTCATCATCGTACCAGCGATTCTAAGGCATAGTCCCAGGGGCGAGTGTGGCCTGTGTGAGTAGTATGTGGAAAGGGGCTAATAGCTGATGTCTGGAGGACTGAAGTGATGTGGGAGGTGAGTATGGATAGTGGCGTAGTGGGATGGAGTAACAAGAGGTCCTTCTTGACCTCAGCCGAGTAAATGGGGGCTAGCTCGTGTGTGAAATGGATAGTGGTGTGGAGTACGTGTTGTGGGTGTGTGGGATATAGTAGTATCTGCAGTGAGAGAAAATGTAAGCTATGTGTGGTTGGCTCCGATGGGTATGGGAGAGACGGTGAAAGAGGTGAGTAAGTGAGTGGCCTCCCTGGATCCCAAGATGTAATCCACTGTGCTCCCCCCTCGTCTGCGACTCCATGTGGCATACATGTCAATCCTCCTGACGCAGGCCACTGTGCTATCCCGTTATAAATAACGAGACGGTGCTATGAACCCAATCTCAGTAGACGATGGCTGTAGGCTAAAGGATCAGTCGTGTCTACATAAGTCTCGCACTGCTCACTGCGTGTCCAAGCATTGAAGTCTCCCGTAAGGAAGACTTCAATGCTCGGATGGTGTCCTCCGGTGTCCTCCTGTGTAGCGTGTAATGACTCTGGATCCGCGAGATCATAAGTCTCGCACTGCTCACTTCGTGTCCGAGCATTGCAGTCTGCCGTAAGGAAGACTTCCTTGACTGTAGAGTATTCTATGATCTCCTCTGATAAGCATGCATATGGTGATGGATCTGATAACTCTCGATCAGTGATGGCAAAGCTGGAGCCCATGGAAGCAAAGTAGATCACCCTATCGCGTGAGAGCTCAAAGTGAATCCTTTAAGTCTGTTTGCTTTAGTTTTGTGGTTTAATTAATGGGAACCAGCCCACCTCTTTTCAGAGAGAGAGAGAGAGAGAGATCCTTTTAGTCTATTTGCTTTAGTTTTGTGTTTTAATTTCAATTAAAAATCCTGATTTTTCTACCTTCAACGTTTTGATATAAGGGTGAACCATTTAATTCTTTTTTTGTTTTTGATTTGATGTAATGTTTTTTTTTCAGGTGCGTATCAACAGTGAGGTTTTTGTTGGTCGATTTTGTTCGGAGAGAACTTGGAAAAAAGGCGTACACGTGCTGGCACGGAATTTGCAGCCGGCGTGGCCAAAAATGTCGACTCAAAAGCAAAAGTCTCCACTTGTGAAGAAAAAGAAACTTGACTCGAAGCTGTCACCTGTCAAGCCGACATCTTCTAGTCACCATAATATTGAGCCCGATCTATTGTTTGGAGCAGTGACTGTTGGGAGCGATCTCTATGGCGACGTGTGGCCGAACCATCGCATAGAACCCAACGACAAACATTGGTGGTATGTGCCGACATGTGCCATTCCAGACACAGATAGTGACGAGCTAGTCTATTGTGTTAGCTATCCAGGTTAGTAGTCTCTCGCGAGGAACTAATATGGTTTGGGTTACCCTAGGTCTAATTTTTTCTTGCTATTGCTCTAGGTCCAGTCCAGGCTGCCGAGATGGATTTGAAATACGGCGTTGTGGATAGCAAAAAGGCCGTACAATTATTGACAGCTATGAATCAGTCCACTGTGGTACAGGACAGAATGTCATGCAGTGTGGGGGATATAATTGGGGCAAACGATTACATGTTGAAGTTCCGAGCAAGTACAACGAGTGGAAGCTCTGGAGGGCCGGTTGCCTCATTAGTCGAACCCCTCAAGCTCTATGGGGTCCATGTCCGTGGAAACTTCGATTATCGACTCTCCTCGGACATGGAGAGCAATTACAACCTCGCAACGAGTGTAAACAATCCCGTGTGGGTTGTCAATTATGCGAGGAGCGTCTTGCCCGTCCTCGCACACGTGAAAGAATGGCCAAATGGCTATATGTTAGATACTCTTGTCAAGTATTTGAATCACCATGAGGCAATTCTTCAAGATAATGACATGTGGGAGGTTGTCAGAGATTTCAAAAAATCCCAGGGAGTGGAAAGGTAGGGTCATCTCATAGATCAGCCCCATTTTGGATCAGCCCTATTTTGGATCAGCCCTATTTTGGATCAACCTTGGTGTGGTTTTCGGGCTTCCCTTGAGAGTTGTTTCTATCTACATGTTTTGATGACTGTGTGCTGGGCACTTATAGACATCGGTTGTCATGTGTGCGAGCCTCGTACGCCTGTGGTTTTTGTTTGCAGCTTGAGGGTGTCGTACATGCGTGCGGGCCAAGAGCCCTTGACAGGTTTCGATCCTTTAGAGATTTGCTCGCAATACTAGAGGTTTCAAAGCTAAGTGGAGGCGTGGATTTCTTTGTCATTGAGTACTTGTTGCCTTATTTGTGTACTTTAAGAAGTCTTTTCCGTGCTAGATGTTAGCAATGTTGATAATACCAAAACATTGCAGGGAAGAAAGCAATTGGCAAGCTTGCTGAACTTTCACATGAGTTTGGTTGACATCATTTTCTGTTTATTGTCTACTTGTGGCTCTATTAGATTGCGTGGAGTAGTTTAATGGTATTAGATTGTGTAGAGTAGTTTGGTAATAGCAAACGTGTATTTCCGAACTTCTAGCAAATGGATGTACTTAGTTTGTCTCTACTGCCTGATGGTCGAGTTGCGAGATTGAATGCTTTCAATGCTCTAGTGACAATGTGATGGAATGCTTTCAACTCAAATGTGATGGAAGGTTCTTGTAGATTCTAATGCTTGTTATTTTGTAGGTCCTTGTAGATTCCAATGCTCTCTCTCTCTCTCTCTCTCTCTCTCGCGCGCGCGCGCGTCAAGTCGCCACCCAATAAGCGGATAATCAAGTAGAAAAAGAATACGATGGCCTCGGTCATCTCCACTCATCTTTTCAACGTAGGGATTAGTGTTATCTAGAGAAGTGGAAGTAGGACCCTCCAGGGTATTTAAGGAAAAAAAACCAAGGCGCGAGAGGTGGGTAGGCAGCAAGGCGTGAGGTAGGCGGGTGTTGGCCGATGATGCGTAGGGGGAGGTAGGTCGATGGGGGTGAGACAGGGGGTGGAGCAGGTAGTGCGAGTAGACAGGGGAGGGAGTTGCATAGCAGAGCGCCACGACGATAAGGTGCATAGTTGGGCGGGGCTTTATTCCCAAAATATTCTGTGGTATCTTTTGAAAAATCTGTTTTTTTAATAAAAGAGGGCCAATAAAATAGGGCCCCCCAGTTGGGTTTTTTTTGGAAATAAGCAGAATGTAGTGATATTCCAGGAATGTAGATGTAGGTTTGTGGCTGTCAACAATGTTATTGTATGTGTCGTGCTCCTTGCATGCACAGGTGGAAGTTGCCTTCCAGCTTTTGCGAGTAGCCCTCTAAGGCGGTGCTCTCTCTCTCTCTCTCTCTCTCTCTCTCTCTCTCTCTCTCTCTCTCTCGGAATGTCGACAACCTGTGTTTTTTGCTAGTTGAGAGCTTCCTGCTCGCGCTCCTGCGATGCCTACCTGTGTGTACCCGTCAGCTCTTTAAACGAGAGGCCCTCTGCCTGCCTGAGCGGGTCTCACACCGAAGCTAACTGTATGAGCGCCTCACTCTCTGGCTCTCTCACCCTCTTGTTTCTGTGCACGGTTGATTGCCTTGCATCTCTCTCTTTCGCTCCCCCTATCTGTGTTTCTCGCCCTCTGTTTCTGCGCAGGGTTGGTTGCGTGTAAGGTTGAGTGTCGTCTTCCTGTCTGCGTACATAGGGCTTCAATATTTGCCTATTCTAAAGTTTCCTAAGGTGCTTTTGTTGAGTAAGAATATAATTGGAATCTTGCTGGGATGCAATTATTATTCTTGATGTCTGGGTTTGACCTATATTTTCACAAGTGGAATCTTTCCAACTAAGGAGTGGCCCTCTAATCAAGCGAGTAGGTGGTACCCAATCCATTTCTGGGTACCAAAAAGGAGAATCAGCAGCTATTCTAGCAGATTTGAAGGCGCAAGCACGTAATGCTTTTCACCCTTGCGTGCTCTCTCTCTCTCTCTCTCTCTCTCTCTCCCACTACGCGTGCATGCCGAAGGGCCACGACAACACAAGGCAAGTTGAAACGGCCTGCCCCTTTGGTGCGCTCTCTCTCTCTCTCTCTCTCTCTCTCCCTCCCCTATAGCTTCTTTGTTGCGCAGGCCATGTGCTACTGCACTCTCTCTGGCCCTTTGCCTGCCTGTAGCACTACGGGCTCCCCGCCTCTCCCTTCCAGCTATGTGCTCTTTTGTGTGTCGTGCCGCAAGCTGCTGGTCTATATCAGCAACTGTCTGCGATCATGAGGTACAGCGCGGCGCAGAGAGCCTGTACGCAAGGCAAGGCGAGAGGGGTAGAAGGGAAGCTGACAGAGGATTGGGATCATGGGAAGATTCTGGTTATTTCTTCACAAAGAGAATCTGTAACGATTCTAAAATTTCTTGCGTCCAGTAAAGTTTCCCTTATGGAAATGGCAAGAGAATCTCGCTCCATCTTACTCATTCCCAATTTCCTCCAAGATTCCATCATTTTTAAATAGGCTGAACAATAAGAACCCCTGAAAATTCAAGAATCAGAAAGATTCTCTGCCATAAAACAATTGGGAGAATCATTCTCGATTCTCCTATTACAAAACTCGCAAGGCTCCGTGTCCTCCACTGCTGCATAGGCAGCCAACACACAGACGCGAAACAACCAGAGAGCCTGCGTAGGCGAGAACACGCATAGAGACAGAGGAGGGATCATGGATGGCACACGTGATGGATCATGGCAGCTTAAACACCAAGGTTGTGTGCTGAACAAGAAAATCACAGGGCTGATCATGAGAGAGCTGGCCCGTTGAGCCAAAGAAGACAGAGAGTGCATGGTTGCGACCAGAGCTGCAAGAGCGAGATGCAGTTGAAGCGATAGAGAGAGGCAACTGAGGCAATCCAGGCTGGGAGACAGAGCCGTGTGCTCACACATCACATGAGAGATGGACATGGGCAAGTCAGACAGGGTACGATGGAGAGTGCGTGAGACAGCTAAGAACCCGAATGCTTGGGAAACCCCAACACTCACGGGCTGAGAGAGAGAGAGAGAGAGAGAGAGAGAGAGAGAGAGAGAGAGAGAGAGAGAGAGAGAGAGAGGCGAGTAGGTGACTTGTAGAAGAGTGGAAGTAAGTGCTACATAAAGAGGTAAAAAATCGTGGAGTGAAGGCACCTAAAGGTATGCATATCTCTCTCTCTCTCTCTCTCTCTCTCTCTCTCTCTCTCTACTTAGGTGTCCAAGAGTGCAATGAGCACAACAAGAGCTGTTGAGACCCCCACTAAAGCAAAACCTCTCGGTGCAAAAGGATGCGAATGCTCCAAGTTGCCACCCAATATTTGCAAGTTCAAAAGCCACCAAACAAAGCACTCAATGGCGAGTTGTCAGCAATTCCAATGCACAACAAACAACTGTGAAGCCCAAAGTAAAAATGGCGAGGACACAAAAGGGTAAGTCACGGGAGGTGGACAAGCTTACAAACCTTACCCCTGCAAACGCCAAGGTCACCATAGTGCCAGAGATGACGCCTAAATAACCTTATCAAAGAGTTATGGTAGAGCTACTAAGTGTGAATCAAGCATAGGTGCACTGCATAGCATTGATTATAGATGATGAAGACACCAATCACCTATTACATCAGAAATGGCAACAACTAGGTATGCATGAATTAATGCCCTCAACTAAGAAAGAAGCAACAAAGTTTTTCAAAGCAAGTTGAAACTCACATTCCACATAGAGATAGTTCACTTTTATGTGATGGCTACCGGAAAATTGCAAGAAGATCTCATTCTAGGCTAAGGTTGGATATCATAGCGGTTATGTTATTATCCCGCGTCATTGTTATAGACATTGTTATACATCACTTCCCTCATGCGAGTTTTGATATCTGGAGGGGGCGATCCATTCTCCAATCTCTAGTGCCATGTCAAGTATATCTTTATCCCTCTCTACATCTTTTCATGTACCTTCTTCTCAAGCGACTTCTTTGTGTTTTTCCATATATGCTTGCATAGGCCTTACTATCAATCCTCCAAGTTGACCTCCCGATGCAAGGGTTTTGTGGATTTTGTTGCTTGTCTTTTTGGCTTATAGGAAAGAAGTGGTGCAATTCTTCATGCATGGCCCGTTGTAGAACACGTGTGGCATTTGAATTTAATCAGCCTACATGCACAAAGACATGTGAGTTTCTTTATGTACATTTGTTTATGAGTTTTTGACTTGCAAAATGCCATAACAGAGGGTAGACAAAATTGATGCATCTCTTTTTCCGTTGGATGGATGCCGCATATTTGCCACCTGGTAAGGGTTTTTTACTATTAATATGCCTTTAATATTTTGCTATAGAAGGGGGCAACTTTGTACAAGTGCCCTCTGTGGGATCTCTTCGCATCTAGGTCACTTCACCAATAGATCGAGACCCTTCACCATGAAGCAAACTACCACAGACAGACTCACTCGAGGGTACGCAACTTTGGCTATGCTAGAGTGGAGATGCCCTCAGGCACACTTTAAAGAGCCCTATACGAAGGGGTGACTACTTGATGCACTAGTCACTCGAGCGTTGATGTATGGGCGTAATATGGGCATCTACATTGACGGTTGATCATTGAGCAAAGATCGAGAGGCCACATACATGTATACTCTCATGGTTGTTTCGCGGCAAGCACACAATGCCACATGACATTATCATAGTAGAGCTCACTACACCACCCATGGTAGTAGAGGCACTCTTCCAGACAGTTTGTTTTATTCAGAGGATGAGAGAGCTACCTGCTGATCGACTTGCACGCAGAGCTTTTGAGGCAGCTATACAAATATTAGAGTCTGGATATGATAGAGCGTGGTATACACATGTTAGAGCATGGTTTTTAGCAGATGGCCTTGCTATAGAGAGTCTACCACCCTTCGAGTATGACCGCGACTCAGCTTTTGTCCTTGTCTCTCGTAGTGAGAGGAAAATGGTGCTCAAACACGATCTTTAGCAGCTTATATATCAGATAAACTACATAGATCGGTTCCGTACTATACTAGCTGACGGGTTTATTCAACGACCACACTATATAGACACCTACATGCCTCATAGCTCACGAGTGGCGATTGGTAAGCTTAGGGTAGCATCACGCAGACTAGAGATCAAGACCGAACGAGCTATGGATACTCCTAGGGAGAAGAGGGTTTGTCGGATATGCAGAGAGGAGGTGGAGAGTGAGGAGCACTTTATTTGCAGATGCAAATTATATACATTGGGGACAGATACGAGGCCTTTATTTAGAGAACAAGCTACTCTCCGAGAGATCATGGATTCTAGAGATGAGTGACAACTAGGGCACTTCCTACTAGAGCTATAGAGACATACACACACTATTGCAGCCCCTTGCAACGATCAAGACAGGAGGGAGACAGTCACAACTCAAAAATTTCTCTCATGGACCGCAACCCCTCCATTCCACGGAGGGTGACTCTCCAACAAACAGAGATGAGTTGCGCGAGACGACAGTCATGAGCTACAGGATGCCGAGCTCTGCAACTCCATCGCAAACAAATCGAGGAGATGCACCATTTTTTGCGGACATGAATCACCTTTTGTAACAATCTTTTATTCATCATAAATCGGGACGCATGGCATTTCCACCTTGTACAGTATTCAGTAGATGTAGGTCCGTCTTTTCACATTTTTTCAACTTGATCACCAGGTGACCTTAGTATTTAAGGCACCTAGGGTTTGTACATTGTAAGCTTTTTATTATCATAATTGAAACATCATCGAAATTTGTGTCGTGCTGTGTGAGAGGGAGAGAGAGAGAGAGAAATGAAATGAAATGAAATGTTATATTAACGTCTTCAAAAGGCCATAATGACCTATGAGACCAAAAGTTACATCATGGTGGATCTGATACAATGTCTGGATAAAAAAACCCAGAAAATGAAAAAATAAAGATGATACTACTGGCACCTAAAAAATGAAACTGGAACTGGAAGGTACACTATGGAGGTACCTCCATCTCATAATATGTGCCGCATCGGACACTGGCGGATCTCCTCAATATCCTGTGTGGTCAGCACCCTGACTGGGTGTCTCGCATGCCTCGCAAGAATAATCCGAATCTGCCGCTGCAACATCCGTCTATGCTGGGATGCCCTCCTCCGTGGTCGTGGGCGTCTGGACCACCCAAGCTCAATCGCACGATCAATCAGTGTACCTCTGGTGTGGGCGGTATCCATGTCCTGCTGCTGCTGTGGTCCATCTGGCGCAGTGATGGCCGGACTAAAGAAGTCTGTAATGTGCCTCTGAGTCTGGCTCTCTGTGCGCCTAAGCAGGCTATCTCTATGTCTCCGTAGCTCAAGCAAGAACAATCCCAAACACCTCTGGTCCTGGTATCCCATGACTCTGGAAAGTGGTCCAAAACCCTCTCTGAATAAACAGTGGAAACGACCACGTATCTCATAGTATGCAGTACAATGGCATATATAATGCAGCTCTGTCTCTGGCTCCCCATGGCATACTCGGCATATCCTGGCCTCAGCTGGTATACCTCTATATCGGCCAATCTCAATCTCAAGCTGGTGTGAGGATGTGCGAATCTGACCAATAGCACATCGTACTGCATGAGACAAGTGTACATCCATGTAACTAGGTCTGATCACAAAACCATCTGCTGTGAGCTGAAGAAAATGTTCTCTGTAGAAAGCCATCTTCGTGCCCAGCTCCTCAGTCGGCTGTATCCATGTCCTCCTAATGTCCAGCTGAACTAAATCCTGACGGATGAGTCTGGTAATCTCTGTCCGTGTAAGAGTGAGAGAGGGTGCCTCCAGAGAATACTGGAAGGGAGGCAATCTGTCCATGCTAAAACCATGTGCCTGGAACCAAGATGTCATCTGTCCATACCAACAAGCCGTGTCTCCCTGTAAAGCTAACTGTCGGGAGGACTCCAGGGCGAGGCGTGCATATCTGTCTCGGGGGAGATCCCACAAGCCATGTATGTAGGAGACTGATCTCGTAAGAGCCTCAATCACCAGAGGGGCAGCCGCCAGCTCTGCTCGAATAATCTCATGAGGTACCACAGCCTTGGCTCTAATAAGCCTAGCAATCATAGATACCAAAGGCCTCTCCATACCTCTCCACCCGCCTGCGCTGTGATGGCCCACTGAAGGTCCCCATATCTGCACTCCATAAAGCATAGCTGATGTCACTAGAGTGTCAAAAAGCCAGAGTTTTGTTCGAGGTTCCTGAAACTGAACCTGCGAACACATCCTCTCCAAACCACCCAGGGCTGCATGTGCTCTAGTCAATCTAGTCTCTGCTGCTCTCCTCATCGAAAACACTGGCCCACTGAATACTACCCCAAGATATGTATATGCATCTGTATACTCCACAATCTCCTGCCCATATGTAAATGTGGAAGCTGATCGCCGAACCCACTGTGGCGTGGTGTTAAACACCATAACCTTGGTTTTGCCAAGGTTAACAGACAATCCACTATCATGTGCAAACTCATGTAAAGCATCCAGATGACGCTGCATACCCTCAGGAGAGTCAGAGATCAACACAATATCATCAGCATATAACAATAGTGGGATCCATGTACCTGCTAGCTGGGCTCCTCTGTCCCCCAATCTCTCAATGTAGTCAGAAGCCTCATCCACATACATACCAAACAGTGAAGGAGATAACGGGCAACCTTGCTTCACTCCTATAGTGGAGTGAACCAAAGTAGAGACCCCCTCTGGGGTGCGTACCTGTCCTGCAACTGATCTGTATAAAGCCATAATTCCCCATATGAGCTCTGTGGGTACCCCCATCTCCTGTAATCGCCTCATCAATCTGGCTCTGGGCACTGTATCAAATGCTTTGCGGAAGTCTACAAAGCTACAATAAATCCGTCGCCCATGCGACCTGCCCTCCTCAATAATGGCCCGGAGAGTCAAGATGTGGTCAAGAGTAGAGAAACCTCTCCTGAACCCTGCCTGTCCCTCTGCTCGAATGCCAACTCTCTCTGCCCATCTACTCAACTGCTGCTCAAGAATGGATGCATACAATCGTGCTAGTGTGTGACCAATCATAATAGTGCGATAATTCCCTGGCTGCATAGGGTCCCCTGACTTGAAGATAGGCACGATGGTGGACCTACTCCAAGTCTCGGGTAAGCCTTCGCACATAGCACGATTGAACATCACTGCTAGAAGCTCTGCCAGCATGTCTCTCGCATGAATAAAGTGCTCAGCAACCAATCCATCGTGATCATATGCTCTCCCAGTCTTCATCCTATCAATGGCCTTCCTTACCATCTCTGCGGTAAAGAAAGTACATGTCTGTGGGCATGGTGCTGGCGGGTCAGGAAAAGGTGTCTGTCCAGGAACTGTATATAGAGATGCTGCATAACTACCCCAGACCTCTGTAGAAGTGATGGCCAAAGCAGGGGAGGACTCATGAAACTGTCATGGCCCTGTGAAAATGGAGCAGGACAAGTGTGGGCATGGTGGTTGCAGGGTCAGAATATTTTATGATTCACATGGGGGGTGCCCGGACAGTGTTCAAAGATGTGTGGACAACCCTAGGTGTGAAGGGGGAACATTAAAACATTAACTTTTAATGTTTATAAAAGTTGCCCCTAGGCCTTAGTGGCCCTAGGGAACTTATTCAAGTTGGGCCCTAGGGATTATTATTATTTTTGGGGGAGGAGCCACTTTTGGAGAGTTTCTCTCTCTTCTCTCTCTCTCTCTTCCCTTTTGGGAGTCGTGGAGCAAAAGCATGTATTCTATGCGTGGAGAAGCTGAAGAAAGGGGAGGCGGCTGCTGAAGATCAGAACTGTTGCTGATTTTCTGAGAGAACCAGCCGTACAGCACTGTACGGCCAGAGCAGGACTCTCTCTCTCTCTCTCTTTCTCTCTCCTGTTGCTGGCGGCGCACAAGCTGTTGCTGTTAGGGGCTGCGCAGAAGGCCTGTGCAGGCTGCACAGCTTGTTTTTCAGCAGGTACACTTGGTACGGCTGCCGTACAGTGTACGGGCAGCAAGGTACAGACGGTACAGTTGCTGCAGAAGTGTTTACAGGTGCTGGACAGACCTGTACATGCTGATTCAGACAGGTACAGAAGTGGACAGCAGGCTGTTTTTGCAAGTACAACGCTTGGCACGCATCCCGAGGCGGTACAATCAAGTACAGTGCTGATTTTCAGATCTGTACTTTCAAGGACAGCATAGGAGTGAGCATCAGGAGGAAGATACAGGCAAGTGCAAGCACATGTGTGAAGCAGGATTGTGGGTTCAAGTGCCTGCAGGCACAGATTGGTGCTGTTGCCTCCTCCAGAGTTGTTTCACGAGCTGAACTTGGTAAGCCTTGACTCTGTTCATCCATCTCTCTTTCTATTGCTTGATGTCTGCTACAGGTATGTATTATCTGGCTCCTTGTGAGAGGAGGAGAATAGCAGATTGACAAGAGATTAAGACAGGGATTGAACAGCACATGTATGTTGAGCTGAGAATATGTATCATGCTTATGAGTTATGCCAGATGTATGCCCATGGCTGGCCTGCTTTGTGAACTTGGCTGATCAGAGGGAGGCACAGTGTGTTGCTTGAGGACACAGATCTGTGTGCATAGATCCTCTGTGCTGAGAAGGATTTGTGGGCAGTCAGATTGGACTACAGGTGTAAACTCTTGGCTGGTTTTTGTTTTGTACTCAGCCATACATATTATTTTAATGGAATAAAGAAATACCGCAAGGGGCGCCAAGCTTTGGGGCCAACAGGTGTCGTTGTGTATTCAGATTTGGGCACTCTAGCTCCAATCTGTGTTTGGTTTTTCATCTAGACTACAAGTGGACGTGTGTTAGCTCTTACCGCACTCTGGTTTTCTATCAGAGGCCGGTTTCAAGGTTCCGTTGCCGGGACCAATCATCAACTTTCTGAAGGGGGTGAGCTCGTGGTTGTTTTGGAGAAAGCCATCGCTGAAAATTCAGCAACCATGTCTGATACAGAGGAAGAGTACTTCTATCAAGAAGAAGAAGAGCAAGAGACTTCTCCTGAAAGAGATGTATCTGAGGATATTTTTGCAGGAGAACAGGCTGCAGATGTTGAGCCTTATGAGGATGTAACACAGCCAGAAGATGTGCATAGTAAAGAGGATGATGATGCTCGGTTCAAAGATCGCTTGGCTGGTGTTATGGATACTTTTATGCAGCTCACACAGAGCGAGAGATTTGCTGAATTTATGAGATCTCGCTCAGAGCCCCGCACAGAGCCCCAGAAAAAGAAGAAGAAGGTTCGTTCGAAGAATCTTTCTCATGGTCATAGTGGTACCACTCCACAGGATCCATCTCCTGCACAGTTTCCGAACATGCAGCATGCTTTTGGTGCAAACCCACAGAGTTCCTTCTATGGACAGCCACCTATTCCTCAGCAGAACATGCATCCAGGGTACTTTGGTGGTGGCTCAGTGTTTCAATCCATGACTGGGGGTTATCCTCAGGGAGGCATGGGTATGTATGGGCCTTTTGGAGCCAATTTTCAGCCTGGCATGCAAGGGAATATGTATGGTGGTATGCAGTCCGGTATGCAAGGAAATGTGTTTGGAAGCATGCAACCTGGAATGCAAGGCAATATGTTTGGTGGCATGCAGCCAGGTATGCAGCATGGAATGTATGGAAACATGGCTGGGATGTATGGTATGCCTGGTGTTGGAATGGGAAATGTTGACCCAATGATGGGTATGAATGTTGGGGGCAGCAATCTCACGAAACCACTTCCATATGATAATCTAACGCCTATGGGAAAGGCAAAGGATTACAAGGAAGGGGGAGCTGCAGTGAAGTTTGACACTTTCAGTGGGGCCAAGGATAAATTGAAGGCACTTACCTTTTTACAGCAGTTTGATGCTGCTTTTTCTGGTGGGAATTACACAGAGTCCTCGAAGGTGAGGAAAGCTGCCACTTTTCTCAAGGGCAATGCTTTGCAGTGGTGGTCTACTCTTCTTTTGCAGGGCATAGCACCCACCACATGGGTCCAATTCAAACAGGTTTTCTCTTCCGTATGGCTCACATCTACATTTGAGGTGGATGTTATGACAGCATGGCACAAGCTGGATGCTTCAAAGTGTGATAGTTTGGAAGACTATAACAAGAAGTTTTGGGAAGCTCTACTCCCAGTGACTTCTTATCGTGCCGTGCCATTATCTGAGCAGGTAGAGAAGTATTGTTGTGGGCTGCCCAAGGAGGTACGCGATTACTGTATAAAGACAAGAGTAACGAACATGTCACAGATGATTGAAAATGCTATGACAGCCAATGCGTTACTCACAGGTGGTTCATCTGGATTTAAAGGCAGTAAGAAATTGGGCAAGAAAGCTGAAAAATTTGGGCATGCTTCTCGTGATGCTAAAGGGTCTACAGAGACAAAGTATAAGAAGTTGCCAATGCCCAAAAGGACTTCTGAGGAAAGACAGGCTTTGAGAGATGCTCAAAAGTGTTTTTACTGTACTGAAGAGGGGCATATGTCATTCAATTGTCCCAAGAGAACGTCCAAGAAGGATCCTGACAATAAAGGAGAGCCCAAGCCAAAGAAACCAAAGCCTTCTGCAGGTTTAGTTCCTGATCTTGTGGGTGAGCAGCTAAGTGGTGAAGCTACAGAGTTGTGCAGGGCATGGGGCAAAGTGAGAGATCAGAATGCTTTGATCTTCTTTGACACAGGTGCTAGAGCCAACTTCATTTCACCAGATTTGGCTGGCCGATTGGGGATTCGCGCAGAGGAGATGGGGCCGTTACATGAGGCAAATATGGCTTGTCCAGGGTATGCAGAACCTGTTACTCCTATCATTGGGAAGCTTCGGCTTCATTTGCAGGGTTATGTGGACAGCGAAGAGTTCTTCATCATGCCTTTGGATGGCTGTGATGTTTTGTTGGGGATGCCATGGTGCCACAGGGTACATGCGGTGGTGGATACTTACAATAGGAAAATTACTCTGACTCATAGAGGGAAAGAGCATGTATTGGATGTAAAACTCAAAGGGGAATCTGTTCCTATTGTATCCGCTTCGGCGATTTCATCAGTAATGAAAAAGCATCTTTCCGCGTACTTGATTTATGTAAAGGATGCACAGGATGATGAGTCTAAGTCTAATTTGTCAATGTTAGATAAAGACAGGGCTGATTTCTTAAGTGAGTTTCAAGACTGTTTTTCCGAGTCATTGCCAGGAGAATTACCTCCTGAGAGGCCAGAAGATCATGCCATAGATCTGATTCCTGGTAGTACTCCACCGAATAGACCGCCGTATCGTGTTAGTGCAGCCCAACAGGAAGAGATTATGAGTCAGGTACAGGAGCTATTGAATAAGGGGTTGATACAGCCTAGCTCATCACCCTTTTGCTCACCTGTGCTCTTAGTGCAGAAGAAGGATGGTTCTTGGCGCATGTGTATTGATTACAGGGCGCTGAATAAGAATACCATCAAGAATCGATTCCCCATACCAAGGATCGATGACATCTTGGACCGCTTACAGGGCTCCACAGTTTTTAGTCGTATTGACTTGAAAAGCGGGTATCATCAGATACGCATTAGACCCGAGGATGTGCATAAGACAGCATTCCGAACCACATTTGGGTTGTATGAGTTCTTGGTTATGCCCTTTGGTTTAACGAATGCGCCTGCCACATTTAACCGAATGATGGACAGGATTTTCCGACCTCATAGAGAGTTTGTGGGCACATTCTTTGATGATATGATTGTGCATTCACAAACTGAGGAAGAGCATAGAAGGCATTTGGCCATTGTGTTTGCAGAACTCAGAAACCATAGGTTGGTGGTTAATGGCAAGAAGAGTGAGTTTTTCTTGCAGGACATACATTTCTTGGAGCATATTGTGTCTGGTCATGGAGTCCGTATGGATCCAGCAAAGGTGGAAGCAATACTTAATTGGCCAGCTTTGAGGACCGTGCATGATGTACGCAGCTTTCTAGGATTGTGTTCCTATTACAGGCGTTACATACGGCACTTTGCTGAAATTGCTTCGCCTCTTCATGCTTTGACGAAGAAAGCAACTCCGTTTAGATGGGCTGATCGGGAAATTACAGCATTCAAAAAGCTCAAAGAAAAGCTTACTTCGGACCCAGTATTGGTGTTACCGGACCTCCGAAAGGCTTTTGTTGTCCAGTGTGATGCATGTGGAAGTAGCATTGGTGCAGTTCTCATGCAAGAAGGACACGTGATAGCCTATGAGAGTAGAGTTTTGCAAGATGCCGAGAAGCATTTACAGGTGTATGAGAAAGAGATGTTGGCTGTAATTCACGCTCTTTCTACATGGAAACACTATTTGCTTGGGGCTGATTTCACTGTGCAGACAGATCATCAGACTTTGCGATATTTCCTCACGCAGACTAAGCTTTCAGAGAAGCATATGCGTTGGGCAAACTTTTTGTCAATGTTTCACTTCCAGATTGTGCATGTGGAAGGCAAAAAGAATGTAGTGGCAGATGCTTTGTCACGCAAGCCACAGGTCTCTGCAGTTTCACTTGCTTATCACCATGAGCTTGATGAAATGAAAGAGCAGTATGCCCATGACGAGGATTTTGAAAGGTTGTATGATCAGATGTCTGAGGGTCAGCGGCATGAGCATTACACTCTTAGAGATGGGTTTTTATTGATGCATGGCAGACTGTGTGTTACCAGGCCATTGCGACTCAAGGTTATGATTGAAAGTCATGCTCCACCGTATGCAGGTCATAGAGGTATTGACGCCACGGTCAAAGCAGTGGAGACTTTCTTTTATTGGCCAACCTTGAGGAGAGATGTTGACGCCTTTGTGAGGCAATGCATCGTATGTCAGAAGGTAAAGTTTGACCGTCAGAAGACACCAGGGTTATTACAGCCTTTACCTATTCCGGATAGACCTTGGGAGAGCATTGCCATGGATTTTGTATTTGATCTTCCACGGACACAAACGGGAAATGATGGTATCTGGACAATCATATGCAGGTTCAGTAAGCAGGCTCATTTCATTCCCGTGAGGAAGACAATTAAAGTGGATCATATGGTGAAGTTGTTCATGGCGAACATCTTCAAGTATCATGGCTTGCCTACGTCTATCATTAGTGACCGTGATCCACGGATGACGAGTTTGTTTTGGAGAGGGTTGTTTGACAACATGGGTACAACTCTCAAGTTTTCATCGTCATTTCATCCACAGACAGATGGTCAGTCAGAAGAGGCTAACTCTACGGTGTTGGATCTTCTAAAGTGTTATGTGTCAGAGCACAAGCAACAATGGGAAAAGTATCTTCCTTTGGTGGAGTTTGCATATAACAACACTGTACATAGCTCGACAGGCAAGGCGCCTTTTGAGATTGTAGAAGGAGGGAAGAAGATACCACCCATTTTGCATACAAAGGATAAGATTTTTGAGGCTGATCAGTATGTGGAGAGCTTGGATGAAGCTTATCGGAGAGTTAAGTTGGCCCTCCAGAAAACTCAGCAGAAGCAAAAGAAAGCCGCAGACCGTCACAGACGTGATTTACAGTTTGCATTGGGTGATTGGGTTCTTTTGCGTTTTGAAAAGGCTAGACTCAAGAAGATGAAGGGTAAAGAGCGCTTATTCCCTAAGTTGAGTATGCGATATTATGGGCCTTTTCAGGTTTTGGAAAAGATTGGTGAGGTAACCTATCGTTTGAAGCTACCAGATCACTGGAGGATTCACAATGCTTTTCACGTGAGTCTTCTTAGACCTTTCCGTGGGGATGTGCCTGAGGATGTATCAGATGAGGCTCAGCCGGAAGTTGAGGAACTTGATGAGGTTCTGATTCCAGAGCAGATACTGGCACATAAAGAAAGGAAGGTACGAGGTAAAGTTTCCCGTCGCTATCTTGTGAAGTTCAAGAACTATTCACCGATGGATGCGAAGTGGATGGAGGAAGGTGACTTAACAGATTCACCTCAGGTTTTGCAGCTTTATCTCGATGCCTTTGAGTTAGAGCCGACTCTTATTGTGGCTCATTCAGGTTCAGCAGAGCATGGGTCTGGAGCATTACTTGATGCTCAAGAGGGGGGTAGCACCTCCACTCCCTTGATACAGACAGGCTCAGATGACATCTAGAGGTCGCTTGGTGCAGATTTTATCTCATCCGAAGGTACTGAGGCTGACAGTACATCTGTTTATGGGACTTCTATGATATATGTGTACTAGTCACATGGAAATTTTTGTGGATATGTATGGTTCACAGTGGTATACAACTTGGACTATTACTATGCCATTGGTTTGCAGTGAATATTGATACATGTGTATGGCTCAGAGAGATTGGGACGCTGATCTTGCCATATTGTATATTTCGCTTTGGATATTTTGATGCATCACCAGAATGCAATCGAGGACGCTTGCCATCTTTCAAGAGGGGGGTATGTCATGGCCCTGTGAAAATGGAGCAGGACAAGTGTGGGCATGGTGGTTGCAGGGTCAGAATATTTTATGATTCACATGGGGGGTGCCCGGACAGTGTTCAAAGATGTGTGGACAACCCTAGGTGTGAAGGGGGAACATTAAAACATTAACTTTTAATGTTTATAAAAGTTGCCCCTAGGCCTTAGTGGCCCTAGGGAACTTATTCAAGTTGGGCCCTAGGGATTATTATTATTTTTGGGGGAGGAGCCACTTTTGGAGAGTTTCTCTCTCTTCTCTCTCTCTCTCTCTTCCCTTTTGGGAGTCGTGGAGCAAAAGCATGTATTCTATGCGTGGAGAAGCTGAAGAAAGGGGAGGCGGCTGCTGAAGATCAGAACTGTTGCTGATTTTCTGAGAGAACCAGCCGTACAGCACTGTACGGCCAGAGCAGGACTCTCTCTCTCTCTCTCTTTCTCTCTCCTGTTGCTGGCGGCGCACAAGCTGTTGCTGTTAGGGGCTGCGCAGAAGGCCTGTGCAGGCTGCACAGCTTGTTTTTCAGCAGGTACACTTGGTACGGCTGCCGTACAGTGTACGGGCAGCAAGGTACAGACGGTACAGTTGCTGCAGAAGTGTTTACAGGTGCTGGACAGACCTGTACATGCTGATTCAGACAGGTACAGAAGTGGACAGCAGGCTGTTTTTGCAAGTACAACGCCTGGCACGCATCCCGAGGCGGTACAATCAAGTACAGTGCTGATTTTCAGATCTGTACTTTCAAGGACAGCATAGGAGTGAGCATCAGGAGGAAGATACAGGCAAGTGCAAGCACATGTGTGAAGCAGGATTGTGGGTTCAAGTGCCTGCAGGCACAGATTGGTGCTGTTGCCTCCTCCAGAGTTGTTTCACGAGCTGAACTTGGTAAGCCTTGACTCTGTTCATCCATCTCTCTTTCTATTGCTTGATGTCTGCTACAGGTATGTATTATCTGGCTCCTTGTGAGAGGAGGAGAATAGCAGATTGACAAGAGATTAAGACAGGGATTGAACAGCACATGTATGTTGAGCTGAGAATATGTATCATGCTTATGAGTTATGCCAGATGTATGCCCATGGCTGGCCTGCTTTGTGAACTTGGCTGATCAGAGGGAGGCACAGTGTGTTGCTTGAGGACACAGATCTGTGTGCATAGATCCTCTGTGCTGAGAAGGATTTGTGGGCAGTCAGATTGGACTACAGGTGTAAACTCTTGGCTGGTTTTTGTTTTGTACTCAGCCATACATATTATTTTAATGGAATAAAGAAATACCGCAAGGGGCGCCAAGCTTTGGGGCCAACAGGTGTCGTTGTGTATTCAGATTTGGGCACTCTAGCTCCAATCTGTGTTTGGTTTTTCATCTAGACTACAAGTGGACGTGTGTTAGCTCTTACCGCACTCTGGTTTTCTATCAGAGGCCGGTTTCAGAAACAGACGCCAAGCCTCCCTCGAATCCTGGCTCAAGAACAGCTGGTATAATTCTTGCTCTAGCTGAGCAAGGAAGGCCCGCTTCTTCCTTCGCACAAGGCGTCGGAAGGCAATACGTGACTGTCGGTAAGTAGTGACTCCCAAAGCAACCTCCCGCTGCAGTCGGGCTCTGGTCTCTCTGCACTCCTCATCATACCAGCTGTTCTGGGGCATACATCTAGAATGCTGTCTCTGTCCAGGCTGAGTTTTACGCTAAGGCTTTGGAAGGCGTGAGAAGCGATTGACGAAAGCAGCAGACTTTGACAGCGGCAGAAGCGGTTGACGGCGGCAAGAGCACAGGCGAAGGCACGGTTTGCAAGCAGGCCGTCGACTGCTGTGGCTAGTGAAGAGTGGCAGCCTGCAGAAGAAAGCTTGCAAGGTGGCTGCAGCAGCTGACGTGGCTGGAGCTGACGTGGCCTGCAGAGGCGGCTGAAAGAAGACGAGAGGCGCTGGTCGTTTGCATCGAAGGCATCGTCTGCAACCTTGGCCGGTGTGGAGCTGCATCGTGGAGGGGGTCGTCTGCCTTGAGCGTTGCATTGAGAGGCTGCGGCTCTGGCAGCCGGTTGAAAGAAGACGAGGAGGTGGCGAAGGACCTGCATCAAACGCTGAAGTGGAAGTAGGCGGCTGGAAAGAGTGTCCGGCAGGCAGTTGAAAGCGGGCGGAGGAGACTGTGTGGGAGGCGGCTGGAGCTGAGGAAGCGGGCAGCTGCTAGGCAGTCGGCAGAAGCGGGAAGTAGCCAGCGTGGAAGGCTGCGTGGTGGCTGGAGAGAACGAATACGCCGATGGATGCATGGAGGCATTGAAGAGGAGCGAGGAGAGCGTCTGACTGAGAGCTGGCAGCATTGAAGAATCCGAGCGGTGCGGCGAACGGCGCGAAGAGGATAAGGTTAGTCGACTTTTCATTTTTTTTTATTTTTTATTTTTTTAATTACTTTTTATGTTTTTTTTAAAATTAAAAAAAAAACAAAAAAATATATATATATAGTATTTCTTACTAAAAAAAAAAAGAAAAAAAAAAGAAAAAAAGAGATCAAAAAAAAAATAGTGGAAAATCTTTTAAAAAAAAAAAATAGAGAGAAGAAAGAAAGAAAGAAAAAAAATTAAAAAAATAAAAATTCTAAAAATAAAAATAAAAATAAAATTATTTTTTTAGGAGTCCATATTGTTTGCATATTTTTTATTTTTCATTTCTGTAATTTTTAGCATAATTAGAGTGATTTGCATTGTTTTAACTTTTTGTTATTAATAAAAAAAAAAAGACAAAAAAAAAATAATTTTTATTTTTGTATTTGGAAACCATTGTTCATCATTTAAATTTTTGCATAATAAAGAAGCTTGCATTTTTTATTTTTATTTTTTAGAAGTTTTGTAAATGAAGCATAATTAGTAAATTCATATTTTTTATATTTGGTACGAAATTTATTAGTTTTATTAAAAAAAAAACAAAAGACAAAAAAAAAACAATTGTTTTAACTTTTTGTTATTAATAAAAAAAAAAAGACAAAAAAAAACAATTTTTATTTTTGTATTTGGAAACCATTGTTCATCATTTAAATTTTTGCATAATAAAGAAGCTTGCATTTTTTATTTTTATTTTTTAGAAGTTTTGTAAATGAAGCATAATTAGTAAATTCATATTTTTTATATTTGGTACGAAATTTATTAGTTTTATTAAAAAAAAAACCAAAAAAAACATTAAAAAAAAACAAACAAATAATAAAAAAATAGGGTAGATAGTTACGCCACACAGACCCATTTTTAGTTGCCTTTAGTGGTTAGGTAGGGTAAAAAATATATATATATATATACAAATATATATATATTTTTGTCAAAAAAAAAAAAACAAAACACAAAAACCAAAACCAAAACAAAACAAAAAACACATAACAAAACCAAAAAAATTTGACCTTATGCACTTGCGGTCGGGACGTTGTGTAGATTCTGCCATAGGACCTAGGGCACCTTCTAGAGTACCTACGCAAGAAAGTGGGACCCAATCGGTAGGCAATTTGACAGATATTGCTGAAACCCTATCTGAATCCCAATCCGATACCCTTTCCTCTAGAACAACTAGTTCATTGTCCATGGACAATCTAGGGCCGACAAATAGTCATCCCGTAGCCCCAAATAGAACACCCACAAGATCTTTTAATCCATTTGAAGCCGACACCATGGGGTTAACACTCAATGTGAGACTCCAATATGTCTACACAAATGCTCAAGGAGCTGAGATCTTTAGGGATCCACAACAACGGTATCTTGTTAAGATAGCCGACATATTCTCAGAACTTGATAGAGCACCTCTAGTCAATGACCAGGGTAACATGTACATGGGTGGAGATGGTGTTCGCTACGAAGTCACCTACCATCCAAAAAAGGTAGACAAATTAGGGGAGCTCTCTAAAACCGAGTTCTTAGATTTATCAGAACTTTCCAGAGCAAGGGAGTCTAGAGATGACTGGCTCATCGAGCCGGACATGCCTGGACCATCCAATGCCCAGTCCTCAAAGCCATCCATAGATGATTTACTTCTTGTAGATCTAAATTTGGAAAGGGATAGGAAAGGTAAGAGCAAACTGGATCAGGGGGCTGAAAGCCAATGGGAGTTTGTACGACAAATTCCTGTGACAAAGGTCTTACAGGATGACCCACTTCAAGAGGTCTATAAGGATTCGTTAGAGGGATACTATGCCACAACAAAATCGCCAGAGCTGGATCTTCCTCTAGCTTATGTGGTGGTAGTTGAGAAGCGTGCAGGACACATGAACAGAATAGTTGATAAATGGGCCAATGAATATCGAACGTTAGATTGGAAAGAGATTAGGGAACTCACGTGGAAAGGACAACCATTATTTATGGAAGTGTTCTCAACAAATACAGCCAAACCAGGAGAGACAGCCTTTCTTGGAGAAACTGTTGCTCCTCCCCTACGAGAGTTCACTAGAGAGGGACCTTCAACATCTAAGTGGACCTCTGCTAGTAGCCCAACTCTAGCACCACGATATCGTCCTACACCAAATGTGCGACCACCGGTCACACCACAACAACATCTTTCTCACTATAACAATCGGAGGATAGGGGAGCCAACTCGGCCTCCTATAAATGCACCTCCTGAAATGAGGGTGACAAGATCTTTGGAAGGGTTTGGTGAGGCTGGTAATAGGGTACCCACACCAATTTTGGAAACATGTGGACCATCTTTCCAAAGAGAGGAACAATTCCCACTAAGAGCGAGGGGCCGTAGGCCCTATGATGAGTATTCACGACAAGTAAGACCATCAACTCTTCAGAAACTGGTAAAGAAATATGAAGGGTCGGGAGATCCATACGATCATGTAGCAGCTTTTAGGCAAGCAGTTCGAGCTGAGCAAGTTGCTGATAAGCATACTCAGATAGAAGGGTTTGGACTCACTCTTGAAGGAAAAGCCCTGGCTTGGTTTCAGGCATTAGAGGCTTCAGACAAAACTTCTTTACGAGTTTTGGAAGAGAGATTCATTGCTGCTTTTTCCTTGATGGGAATACAACATGACACGGTA
Source organism: Cibotium barometz (assembly GCF_041138505.1). Classification (NCBI taxonomy): domain Eukaryota; kingdom Viridiplantae; phylum Streptophyta; class Polypodiopsida; order Cyatheales; family Cibotiaceae; genus Cibotium; species Cibotium barometz. The sequence goes on from NC_141063.1 coordinate 133,900, forward strand.
GCACACATCTACTCTTTCAAGCAAGGAGAGAATGAGAGTGTTAGAGACTGTGTAAATAGAATGAAGCAGTACATTAATCGTTGCCCAGAAGATGAGAAGCCCGCCCAAAGTCGATTAATTTCTCTCTTCTTAAAAGGCCTCAAAAATTCGACACTGCATACACATCTCTATGCGAAGAAACATACAAGTTTCAATGAGTGTTGCCATGATGCTATGGATTTCACCGATAACTTCAAGTTCCAAGATGGTTCTGGCCCTGAGGTGAAACCTAGAAATCAGTGGGGTGATGACCAAAGTTCAGGGTCTAGCGCGCTGGTAAATCCAGATCAGATAGCCAACCTAGTGCTAAGGAGATTAGGACAAACCTATCGTCCACCCATGCAGCCACAACAACAGCAGCAGAGAATGAGGAGTATACTTCCTACAGGTCCTCATCTTTGTGGAGCATGTGGCGGTGACCATAAAACAGAGGACTGTAATACCTTTTCTTCTCTAGTCACAAACCAACCCACAAAGAAGTGGTGCCAAGCCTGTGCTTGGAACTTTACTCATACCACACAGGATTGTACTCGCATTGCGAGAATGAGACAGGAACGTGAGCAGCCGAGGGGTGGAGTGGCTCCACAAATGTATCAACAATATACAAATTTTGAACGTAAGCCACTGATGACACAAGAACAAGCACGACCTGTTCTTGGTGCTCAACCTCCTGCTCCAGGGACTGCTCCTGTGAGGATTGTCGACTACGACAACTCAAATATGTGTAGAGAATTGGTAAACCCAGGCTATGTGGAAGAAGAATATGTATCATATTCATCCAAAGAAAATATCTTTGAAAGTCCCGCATACCCAAGCCAAGCACTGGAGACTCAACCAGGGGAACAAAACTCTTTAACGTTGCTAGGCGGCTACCAACCTAGGACTCCAGGCCCCTCAGGTCAATGGCAGCCAAGGAAAGTAGAGACCAAACCAATGGGCCCCTGTTATGAGTGCGGAGAACCCCATTGGGCTCGTGATTGTCCACATCGCTCAAGGCAAGCATCTAGATCCAATACAACAGTACAACAGTTTCCACCAATCGAAAGATATTGTCTAGGGTGTTGTGTAGAACACTTCCCAAAAGACTGTCTGCTGAAACCACATGAGGAAGGCACCTCTCAACCAAAGGTTTCACTTAACCTTGTAGGGGCAATTCCATCACCACCTTCATCTGAGAATGAGGATGTCGTGCCACTTAGAGTCATGACTCGATCACAGACACGAAACGCTGAAATACAGACTGATGAGACACCTCGAACCCGGGCCGCAAAGACAAATCTAGTGGACAAGACCCTACAGTCCAATAGAAAAAAAACCACTAGGAGAAAGAAGAACCGAAACAAACAAACTAAAAGTACATCCACTAGTTCTCAGGAGACCTCTAAACAAAACATAAGGGATAAAACTTTTACATCCCAGGAAGTGCGTGAGGAACATCAACCTCAACCTGAGCCTAGTGTTAAACAAGATAAGGCTAGTACGACTGAGGATAGTTCTGGGGGTTCTGTTTTTGTGGATAAAGTGAATGAGACTCTAGAGGCCATCATTGATGCTCATAGAAGTCGCATTGCAGCTTTATCTGAGCTACCCAAAAAGCTTCAAGAATACCCAAACCCTCGTGAGGAGAAGATCAATCTAGCTGTACACCAGCAACTCATTAGGGAAGCTCAGTCAATACTTGAGGGACCACCACCACCTATTCCTCGGGGCCCAGCCTCTCTTAAGCCAACATTAGAAACCATACCAGAAGTGTCATCAAGTAGGGAAATGAAAAGTGAGTTCATTTCACAAGCTCAAAGCGAAAGATCGGCACTAATTGACACTCCATTGAAAGAAGAAATTCTGCCATCACCCAGCCTTGTCTTCCCATGCAATGATGAAATTATTGATGCTAATGAGGACATGGCAAATGACATGTGGGCCGCAGTAAATGAGAAAATTAATGGGAACATGTCTTCTGTTAGTTCGCCTCCATTCTCTGAGGTGGATTTTACCAGAGAAACGGAAAACAACTTTGGACGCCCAAGCATCCAGGAGGAAGGTCAAACAATGGTTTCTCCTAGAAGTAAGCATACAATGAAAACCTTACCGTCCTATCTGGGAGAATATGAGAACTGTTCTCAAACTTTGAGGATACCCTCCATGCATAAAAGGTTGACAAAGGAGAAAGATATGAGTATGGTGCAAGCTATTTTGTCTGCACCAGTGGCTTGTACCTTACCTTTGCTTGAATTGATAAAGCTTAAACCTGAGTTGTGGAATGATATTGCCACATGTTTGTCAGAGCAGGTATTGCTACAAAAGGGTCACCATGAGTGTACTATACACTCTGAAACAAAGCATGTAATGCCAGTTCCTATCAACAAAGTAGGAAAATTTTGTGAAGACGATCAGGGAAATGCTACCCTCCCATTAGAAGTGCGAAAAGTATCTTCAACTGCAATACTTGATAGTGGCGCAGGAGTGGGCATTGTGACAAGGTCCATTTGGGAAAAGTGGGGCAAACCAGCTATTAGGAGTACCAGGATGCGCTTGCAGCTAGCAGATGGAAGCTTAGAACATCCCCTTGGGCTGCTCGAGAACATATTGGTCACCACATGTGGGATTGAATATGAGCATACCTTTGCAGTAGTGGATTTCGGAAAGCATCCAAACTATGAAGTGATATTGGGTAGACCATTCATGCGACAATTTAAAATGATTCAAGATTGGGGATACAACTACTTGTACCTCCGACATGATTCTGTCATCACAAGGGTCAACCTAAGTAATCACTCATATCGTGATGTAACAAGGTCTCCAATAGATGAGTTTGATTCTGCTTCATCTGAGGGCTCAAGAGTTACATTGTCCGACGGGCGAGAAGATCTATGGATGTGCGGAGCCTCATGTAGGGATTTCAACACTGAGAGACTTAAGGGTAATCGAAGTGTATCTGACGAGGCATACATTCCACAACCCTTCCCTGAGCATTTAATTGATCCATTAGAATGGAGTCATGTCCTTGCAACATTATCGACATGTGCTTTACCGAAGCCAATTCAATTCTGTGACTCAGATGGATATGATATTGTTCCTATACGAATGGTACAACCACATAACCTTCGAGATGATTTGTACTATAGGAATGCATCCACAACAGCTATGCATGTCGAGGAAGTCTCAGTTGAGAATTTAACACTCAAATCTGTTAATGATGCTGATAAGAAAGAGACACAAGCTCCAAAACAAATGATGTGGATAATTGATGAGTACTCAAGTGAGGGCCATGGCTGGCATGTTCCAACTACTCTAGTTGCTGCTCAAAGAAGGCCGGGCAAGAAGGAATTATCAATGTGGCTACCCAAAAATGCATACAAACTTGTACCATCTAGTCCAGTGGCTAAGCCTCTTAAGAAGCACATCATTTCCAAGCCCAAACCTCGGATTGTTACTCGATGGGTCCCAAAACGGGTTCTTAAAGCACAAGGTTATTATGAGGGTGCAACATCAATTTGGCTTCCAAAATGCCATGGATTGCTAAAGGTAAAAGAGTGTTTCAAAAAGATTCCAAGAGTCACCCCTGATTGCCCATATCAGTGGGTGCAAAAGAAATCAACACAAATTCTTCAAGAAAGGAAAGGTGGCTGTGATAGCACCTACAAAACTACTTGTGTTGATCTTCCTAAAACATGCCTTGAAACACCGATTGTCCCAATTTCACCATCAACTGGTGTACCTAAGACAAGTCCAAAGGAGTCTCATTTGAGCATAGATTCTAGCATTTCAAAGCCTAAATCCTCTTATCTTGCTCAAATTCCAAGACAATTGATAAAATTTCCACTCAAGAAGGACATACCTAACACCAAAGATAAGGCATTAACACTACAATTGAAGCTCTTTGGTAGATCAATGTTTGCATAGAGTGGTTCCTTATGCCTTTAAAGAATTATGTTCTTTTTGCGATGATCTCCACCATCAGCGCAAGAGTAACTCAGTGACTCCACAATAAGAACGACAAGCCAGGGCACTTTTCTCCCATTGGGTTTTTTCCCCTCGGCTATATTTGGTGATTGGCACCACTAACAAATTTTATTCTTTTGTTTTCTTTCTTTGTTGGTTAATAAAATTTTTGCAGAGATCTCAGCTTAAACAAGCAAGGCAGTGCGAAGCGAACAGGTTCACGCTGTCGTGCTGTGACACGTCCATATAGGGAAAATCTTCTCTGTGATTAATTCACATGAATTCAGAGACAAGGACATGCAAGCAGTGATGTATAAACTGTACATGGGCTTGATATGCTAGTACTCTGTAAATAGGAGTTCAAATATAGTGTGATTTCAATTATAAAGTGATACACTGGCATGGTTGATTTCTTTTGGGGTATACAGGGCATTTAGAGAGAGAGAGCGGCAAACTTATCCGCACGCTACGCCTTGCTCCCTTGCCGCATCAACGAACGGACTATGCCATCGCGATAGCCTTGTCGAGGGCTGCACGCTCATACTCAACATGCGCGCCGAATCGCCCGACGCGAGCTCGTCCACCCGCAGAATAAATCTGAAGGTAAGAGCCTCAAACGATATCGGAATTGAGTGTTCTAGTAGTCTATGGAACCGCGCCGGAATCAGCTACGCGTAGATACAAAGTTCAGTTTCGTGCACTTTGAAAATCTGCTCTGTCTTGTATCGCTTTTGTTGCAAAGAGGATTAGGGTTAGGGTTTCGAGCGTAGAGGCTCTTGGGTAGGTTTATCCTAGTGAAGGGATGATGCCCATTGAGTTTTGTTAGATTCTCACATGATTAGAGGTCTTAGATGACTATATGAGCTATTGTAGGATAATGGTGATTCCCGATGTATTCACATGTGATTGGAGTGATACATTCCCGAGTGCGTATGTATAGGACGGTCTTAGCCCAACAAGCTCACGAGATTGCCTCTGTGCACCTACGAGTCACTTGTGTCTTCGGATTGACAAGTATGTTAATCTAGTGTTATGCATGTATGCATGAGCAGGTGTGTTTACCCCTAAAACATTGGCGCCCTTGCCGGGGACACTAGACTCTAAGTAGGAAGGCCTATGTCACTCGAGTAGTGGTTAGCTTGCTCTAGCTTTGACTAGAGAGAGCAATTTTGCCTGATAGGATCCGAGAGAGGATATCTCGCGATCTAGTGGATAGCCAGGACGTGAGTCTTGCGGAGGATCCGCGACTAGGTAGTGTTAGTAAAATAGGTTAGTAGTAGGAAACACAATTGTGATTTAGTTTATGGTTGTGTTTAGCGTAGGATTTATGGTCATGAGTATGGTATTGAAAGAGCTTTGAAAAACGCAGGTTAGGCGGAAGGTGATAACCGCTTGCTTGAAAACAAAAACAAACCATTAGACATAAAACTTAGGTCTATAGGTAGAATAGAAATTTTGATTTTGATCCAGCGCATGAAAAAACGCAAGATGAGCGAGAAATCTGAGAAAAACAAGGGTAAGTGCGAAGAAACGCTAATTGACTTGATAAGGGGTTAAACAAAGGAAAATTCTGGTTTGTTGAGGGATTTGACTTCCAATAAAATTCTAGATACATCAGAAATTTTCCAGAAGTGAATTTGACCTCTTCTCCGTCATTTCAGTCTTCTATCGCGATAGAAGACTGAAAACTCAAGAGCAAAGTCAAACTGAACATTTGATGACTTGGCTGGGTTAAACATAGCATAAGGGAAATCATTTGGATACCTAGGTAACATGATAAGGGCATTTTAGTAAATTTCAGAAGATGTTTGTTGAGATTTGGGCTTGCAAAAGTGAAAAGGGAGTGTGAAGTAATTCAAAAAGAGTTTAGAAAGTGTTAAGGTCAACAAGATAGACTTCTATCGCGATAGAAGACTATCTGCAGCCTCTTGACATTTTTTGCAATCTTCTGAGTTGGCACCAGGTCAAGAAGGGTCAAAGTAGCACACACCCAAAGTTTCATGGTATTTGGATAAGTGTAGAGATCAAAAGTGGCCTTTTCCATCTAATCAGATAGAAGACTACTTGGAGACATAGGGCATAGAATACAGATCCAAATAAAGTGAAACTTAGTGAACACACTTCCCAGGGCATAAGGAGACTGAAAGTAAGAAGGGACTTGGAAAAAATTCAAATTTTACCACTACAGTCTTCTATCGCAATAGAAGACTAGGTAGGTGATTGAAATTGAGTTTTTCTAAACCCTCTTAGCCACACGACTACCAAACCACATAGGCATTTGGACAACTAAAAGTGACCTTAAGCCCACATCTTGTGTTTGTAGCTCTGATAAACACCAAAGTTGACCCAGAGATCATAAGAGAGGTTCAAATCAGGTGAAAATTGATGAGGAGACTAGTGAGAAGTGATAGAACCCAGGTGTAGGGACAAAAGTGGGTTTTGACCTCTAGAGAGTCAGTTCAGACTTCTATCTCGCGATAGAAGACTTATCTGTGCAAACAGAAACCAGGTCACATTTTGACTCCATCCTTGGATTATACTTCTCTCTAGGATCTCATACTTCCAGATTTAAAATTGGACTCACACAGCACCCATAACAGCAAGTCAGATAGAAGACTACCCGGTTCGACTTGGTCACTGACTTGTATAAAAAGGTAAGAGTCGAGCTGATAGCCGTTGTACAGTAAAAATAGGTGAGCTAGACTTGAGTACAAGGAGGAACCTAAGTTCCATACACAGTGATTGCTGAACCACCCTTGAGGGGTGTTCCACGGCCAAAAGTATAAGAGTCTAAGTCACATATTGATACTGTCAATAGCTATAGAGCAGAAGTATAGTCAACACCAGAAGACTTGGAACATGATATTGAGAGTGAATGATAAAAATTCTTTTTGTTCAAGATCTGATACAACCCTTGTAAACAACAAAAAAGGCTAATTGTACTTGTGTAGATACCAAGGAAGTCCTAGCTCCCATCAAGGGGATGACTAAAGCGGTTTAAGGTAAGCAGTCAAGTTCAGCACTTGGTCTCATTTCTGCTTCATATGTATTTGAGATTAGGAGTATTCATTAAGTTAGGAGCTAGAAGTGTCAGGAGTCAGGAAAGTAGAGTGTCGACTGAAGAGAGTGTCAACCAAGTTGACCAAGACTCCTTGACCACCATCCACGAGGAAGAGTACTCCAGTACTTCTTCAAAGTTTTCGCTATACTGCTATGAGTTTCCACAGTGGTAACTTAATGGTTGGAACCTCTAATCTCTCCAAGAGCCTCTACACCCGAAACCATAACCCTAATCCTCTCTACAACAAAAGCGATAGAAGACAGAGCAAAATTTCAAAGTGCACGAAACTGAACTTTGTGAGTATCTACGCGTAGCTGATTCCGGCGCGGTTCCATAGACTACTAGAACACTCAATTCCGATATCGTTTGAGGCTCTTACCTTCAGATTTATTCCGCAGGTGGACGAGCTCGCATCGCGCGATTCGGCGCGCATGTTGAGTATGAGCGTGTAGCCCTCGGCAAGGCTACCGCGATGGCGTAGTCCGTTCGTCGATGCAGCAAGGGAGCAAGGCATAGCGTGCGGATAAGGTTGCCGCTCACTCTCTCTCTCTCTCCCTCTCACAGAGCACGACACAGATTTTGATGATGTTTCAATTATGATAAAAAGCTTACAATGTACAAACCCTAGGTGCCTTAAATACTAAGGTCACCTGGTGATCAAGTTGGAAAAATGTGAAAAGACGACCTACATCTACTCAATACTGTACAAGGTGGAAACGCCACGCGTCTCGATTTACGATGAATAAAAGATTATTACAAAAGGTGATTCATGTCCGCAAAAAATGGTATCTTAGGCAAAGATTACACGAGTCGTCCGTTGCCGGTCAACACTCTACCCTTCCGAGTTCATGTCTACCATGACATGAATTTGTCATGGCCTTCGTCGTCTTTTGAGTCGCTCGCGTTCCATCACTGCCAAAAAATTTATCGTAGCGCCAAGAGTCGCCACCAAGGAATGGGCCAAAAATGCTGGTTTTAAACATGAAGTAACCGGTGTAGAAAGCTTCTTCGAAGGTTTGTAGATAGTGGCTTGGCAAAAACATAAGCCGGCGAAAGTAATTATGTAGAATAGCTTCCGAAGGTGGCTTACTTAGATCAAAAGAGAGATCCTGTTCTTGGCTATGTACAGATATGTAAATTGAATGGGTACTCAATCCTGGTACGAACGCCTGATAACAGGCCAAAAAGGTTTTACATATTTTGACCAACATTTTACAAGAGAGGTCGGGTGATCCTCTGTATCTGTCAATGGCTTTAGATAAGACTCGCAACATGTACCCTTCTCCTATTCTTTCTCCTCTTTCGGGCGCCAGCAAACATGGGAAGTTCAACCAAGTTGGATGAACCTTTTGTAGAGCTGCATGTTGATCATAGGTTCGGATTCGTGGCAGAGGGCAAAATGTAAGGTCATCGCGTACCTTCTTTGGCGCTGTTACCAGATATACTAGATTTTCTGGGTAAAACCTGAGCCATGCCTTCCTCCATGTCGGTTGGCTATCCACAATCCGCTGTCTCTGAAAGATGTTGGATACATCCCCTTCATAGATTGGGACCAATCCTTCTTGTGCTAGGAGGTTTTGGGTGCACATTGCCTTGTATTTGAGGAGAGGGAATGGAAGCATGGGCATGGTCCACATCTTGCGGATGTCATTCATATGGCTATGTTTTCCCTGCTAACAAATGCTAGTAGATTCTTCTCATATTTTATTGCATCCCTCCACCATTCCTCCATCTCACTTTCCATTGCGGTGATGAGTTGCTGTTCTTCATCTATGATAGGGTTCTCCTGCCTCTGACTTGAGCTTGGTCCTAGATCTTCTCGTTGAATTGTTGTTGCAGCTTCTCTGTCAGGTGGCTCGGCTTGAGTTGATTGAGTTGGTGATGGCTGATCTTCTTCTCTTTGTGCTTCAGGTGGCTCTTGATCATTGGTCTCAGGAAGATCGGCCGGGTCATCTGAATCTGCATAAGTTGCCGCTAAATCGGCCAACCCTTGAGTTGCAGGGACTTGGGTCTCATCAGATAAGGCTAGTTCCTGTCGTGCCCTCATTTTAGCCATCTACCTCAACATAGCTGCATTCTCTTCCTGTACATGGCGTAGCTCCTCCGTGTCATCCCTGGGCCTACTTTGAGCGGCTTGGAGCTCTTCAAGTTGTCTTCTTAATTCCTCATTTTCTTCCATGACTTGGAAGATGCTGTCTTCAATGTCGGGGTGACTAGCTTCTTCGCGCATCTTCTCTAGTTGGGCTTGAAGTTCTGTAGTTTGCTGCATAAGATCCTCCTCTAACAGCATAGAATTTTATGTTATCATCATCCTTTGTCGCCTCTCTAACGTTAGCTCTCTTTCTAATTCGGCGACGCGGTCATCTGATGGAGGAGGTAGTGCTTCTTCAGTGGTTCTTGGCTGTCTTTTTGCTCTTTCGATGTCTCCCGCTTAGATAGCATTTTGCATACGGAGGTCCTGCACTTCCTCTTCTAGGAGAGTGACAACCTTTTGCACCTGCTCTTTCTGCTCCTCAATGGTAAGAGCTCGTTTTTGGGCCACTTGCAGCTCCTCCTGCAGTCTGTGTACTTCTTCGTCGAGGGTCTGAGCTGTATCTTCATGGAGCTCTATCTCCCTTTCGGCCTCTTCTAGCCTTTCCCTTGTGATTTGAAGAGACGTCTTTAACGCCCTTAACTTCTTTTTCCCCAGTTGGATTCTCATCATATCCTTGTCCGCTTGAAGTGTCCATATCTGTGATTGCAGAGCCTCTCTATCGTTCTTTGCTTGTTTATGCTACTCTCCCATATCTGTGGCTCTTTTTCTAATCCTCTCCACTAGTAGCTGTGACACCATTCTAGCATCCATGCTGTTGAGTGTGTCGTAAGTGTCTTGATAAGCTATCATCGTATCAAGGCCTGTGTGCCTTTCTGGACGGTTGACCTCACCTTCCATCTCCTCGGGCTCTTCTTGCTCTGTGAGCACTCTCTCAGTTTGCCTTGAGTGTTGGGAGTGAGGTGGAGAGATCTTTCTTGCTGGACTAGGCATGCTTAGTTTTCTTGCTCACTTTCTTCTAATTCTTTATCTTTATCTTCCTCTCCCTGTCCGTGTGCCTCCGCCTCAACCTTTCGTCGGATCTCTTCTCCTCTACTATCTGTGCCTTTCTCTTGCTCCTCTTGATTCTCTCCTTGGGCCTCCTCTTGGCTGCCTCCTTGAGCTTCTAATTGTCTGCCTCCTTGAGCTTCTTTTTGGAAGCCTGTATCCAGAATAGGTTCCTTCTCAATTGGTCTTAGTTGGTCCCTTAGAATCTGCAGGTCAGGTTGGAGCATCACTTCGGGTTCATCCTTCAAAGTACTCCTCCTCGAATGATGAAATATTGGCGTTTTTCATGTGGAGGCCGAAGGATGTGCTCGAGGGTTTGGAGGCCGAAGGATGTGTTTCTTCTATTAATGTACTCTTCAAAGTAGTCCTCCTCGAATGATGAAATATTGGCGTTTTTCGTGTGGAGGCCGAAGGATGTGCTCGAGGGTTTCCACTTTTTTCCAAAGTCACCTCTTAGTGACCTCTCCAGGGCAAACCCTTCTAACATTCTCTCCATCTTGGCCCTTTCTTGGGCTTGAGTGCTCCTTTCTTCTTCCCTCTACTTTCTCTTGCCTTGGCGTATGTCTTTTAGGCGCTGGGCTTCTTCTTCTTGAGTGTCTTCTTCTTCTGTTGCTCTTCACGACGCTCTAGTGGACCTCTTAGTCACTTTTTCTAATTTAAAGCCGTCAATAGTCGTCCCTGGATGGTGGAGCTCTTCTTTCAGCACCCGTTTCGTCATCACCCTCCTCTCTCAAGCGCAGCCATGTATTCTGGGATGGGGCTCGCTCCCATTGGTCTCTAGCCCCAATTGCTTCATATATGATTCTTGTCAGTACCTCTCCCCCGTTGACATACTTTGGTGCATTGACTTTGAGCTTTGTCAAGGCTTGGAACAAGTAAGTAGCATGGTCGATGTAGGCACCATGTGGCTGTTGCAACGCCCAAGTGAAAGTGGTCACCACGGCAGATAGGGGGTTTGTGAATCTGACCGGTCTCTTGCTATAGAAGAAAAGGCATTGCTGGTAGATCCTGCATAGGGTGATGCCATCCATGTCTGCCATATCATCAAATGTTGGTAGGGAGCTCTTCTTAGTGAAGATATGCACATTAGCGTGTCTCTCCCTCATCCTCACTCCGATCCTTGTCACCTTCAATGTTGCTGCTATCATTTCTGGAGTGATTCTCACTTCCATCCGCTCCCCGGTCAAGGAAGTAAGCTCACAGGTACCATCGTCCTTGATGTTTTCTATTAATTCATGAATCCTCTGAATGTCTGTCGCTATCAACAGCATGGATACATAATTCCAGAGACCCACTTTCTCTAGCAGAGCTCTGATACCTGGAGTCTTCAGATAATTTTCCATTTCTCTTGGCAGCATAGTGATATCTGTATGGTTTGCCGCCACGTCCCCGTGTAAATCCCCTAGTACACTTGTATGCCATGTCCCTCCAAGACTTCTTTAAGGATCCAGGTTGATGTTAGTTTCAAAGTGGACTCATGGATGACAAACGGCTCGGTGTCGTCAACCACTTGCTTTTGGGTCGTCCTCTTCTTCGCGGGAGACTTCATGGTTCCGTTTTTGTCTTCACGAAACATCAAAATTACTTCAAACTTGATACATGAGTTATATAGAGACTGTATATTTCAGCCCATCTTTCACAGTCAGTTCTACCCTCTTTTTGGCAAAGTTGGTCTTCTATCGCGAGATAGAAGACCAAGTATGTGTCTTCCAAGTGATATTGAGATTTTGGCTGGGGCCATGGATTCTTATTGATATAATAATGCTCTGATGTAAGAATGAGATCATTTGGGCTCCAATTTCTCTTCTGAGATAGGGTTTAGCAGATTCTTGAGAGAATTTTTGAGTAATGGCTTAATCATTAGCAAATGTGATGGGATCGTCCGCAATGTTGGTACACAGGCTATAATAGGAATGGTGATACACTGTACAACTCAAAAATGCAAACATCTCATGTGTATGAGCATATCAGTCTTCTATCGCGATAGAAGACCAAGTATGTCATATCTTTGTGTTTTCAACATATGGCTAGTGCCCATGGCTTCTAGTAAGGATGTAGAGCTTGGAGATGGCTTGATATTGCAAAATGCATCTTCTGATGGGTTTTGGCTTCATATTACAAGTATTAGGTCAAAAATGCCAAAATATGGGTTTTGGCTTCATATTACAAGTATTAGGTCAGAAATGCCAAAATATGGGTTTGGAGGACTTGCTTCTATCGCGATAGAAGACTCATGATGCCCATATGGTGCTATCTTCTGAGTTTAACCCCATGACTAGCTTACACAGGTGTGATAATTATGATATGTACTTCAAAGAATGGAATTTGCAGGTATCCCATGAATGCAACACCTCTTTTTGGTGATAGAAATGTACATAGTGACATTTAGGCTTATGTTTAGCTTTTAGTTGTTCAAATGCCATGAAACTTGGTGATGAGCTTATGATGAACATATATGATATACTGCTGTAAGCAAAATCTCATACTCAGGTGTAAATCCTCTGGGTAGTCTTCTATCGCGATAGAAGACTACCTTGATGATAGACTCATGATTTTGATTCAGTGCTTATACCATAGTTTCTGCTAGGCATACACAACCCATATATGTGATAAAATTACAATATGAATGCAAATATTTAAAATGGCATCATATTTTGCTTTTAGGGTTGGGATAAACACCAGATATGGCTTAAGGGTGGCTTTCAGGCATCCAAATGAAATAAAATTAAGTATATCACCTATAGAGGACCTGTATATACCCTATATATGGTCAGTTGTTAAATTCCCCCTCTGCATCATCTCATCAGTCTTCTATCGCGATAGAAGACTAAATGTTATGATATCAAATCTTTTCTTGAATTCCTTAACCCCTGGAGTTAGTCAGGCGCCCTAATAAAACATGCAAAGCAAGAAGAATCACATTTTGATGATTTACTCCCTGTTGTTGTCCATAGGATGTCCAGACTCTTTGTATGACCCTTAGTCCGTCTCCAGGACTTGTGGTATTGACTTGTCCACATTCCCAGCTTTCTAGATCCTTGGGGATCCTTTTGGTCCAGCCGGCTCGACGTTTTGATCTGTGGTCGACATTCGTAACTATATGTCGTCCTTCCTGGTCTGGTATTGTTGTTGGAGGTCATGGGATATCTTTTTCTCCATTCCAGCAATTTTGCCATGTCTCTAGATGCCTCAAGAGTCCTTGGGTCAAGTTTCACCTTGTTTGGATGCTTAGTTAGGTCCTGGGAGGAAAATGATGCTATGCGCGGGACCTGTCAAGGATGGACTTAAGACCATCTTTTCATTCGATTCTTTAGGATCCAACCTCAACCTTGCTTCATATACATCATGAGCTATATGCGCGGGACCTGTCCTCAAGGATGGACTTAAGACCATCTTTTCATTCGATTCTTTAGGATGAGCTACTTGTCCCTGAAGTTAGGACCCATTCTGACAACTTCTGTGAATTGACACCTCTGGGACCCCTGTAGATTAGGGTTTCCTAATCTAATGGTTTTTCACACTTGGGAGCTTGCATCATGGTCTCTATACCTAGGGTAAGCTACAGTTCAAATTTGGGTCACCCTAGCTCATCCTACAGACTCTTGTTGCTCTATGTGTTTCTGACCAAATCTGATGCATACACTTGTTTTCGCGACATAAATCTCATACAGGCGCGTAGAGGGTATGTAGACGAACTCACCTCTCATCTCTGATGCTCTCTGGTAGCTCGTGTAGGTCGTACGGGTGCCTGGAAGATCCGTCTGCTCTCTGCTTTCTCTCTATTCTCACAAACTCTCTTGAGTGAAATGAGCTTTTAAGAGGGTAAAATTTGACTTATAGGGGGCTTCCTAATGAAATTTTTACAAAAATTGACATACATGTCCGTCAAGAAGTGCTATACACATACGACTCGAAAATTTCATCAATCGGGCTCCATTTGCTCGAAATCTGGTGTTTTTACCGTTTCAGCCAAAACCGGCCAAAATCATGGTTCCGTCAACATTCTCATAATTGCACCCGCCGGGTCGCACCATGTGTAGTCCTTGTAGCGTTGATCACCCCTATATTTTTCTTTTCACATTACGACCGTGAATCACCTATATTTTTAATTTTTTTATTTTTTTAAAAATCAATAGAAAATAAAAAAAATACCAAATAATTGCAAAAATTTACCAAAAAATCAAAATAAATCAAAATAAGTATAAAAATCTGGTATATACACTCATCTTGCTATTTTTTGGTCGGGAAGTCCCGTTTACTAGTTTTTCAAGCTTGAAAAGTGCGTTTTTACACATTTACACACACTTAGGGGCTCAAAATTTTGTGTTGTCTCCATCCATATATGTAACTCCATTATATAAGGGCATTAGAAAAGCAAGTTTTCAAAATTTCTCAAAATCAAACGCAACTTAGTGGAATTCATTGAATACAGTGCCTTTTTTACCCTGATTTGCATACAATGTTGGGTCCTCATTTAGAATGCCTCCCCCCTTCCTAAGTGGAGTCTACCACGACGACATGTTTCAGTGGGCGTGCCAGATGTGCATGGGTTTGAAACAATGTCTATGCAAGGCTGTAGGTCGCAGCCCTATATGCGTTCACATTGAATGCATGGAAAAAATTAATGTTGTGCAAGGAAAAGGGTCTAAGCGATATGCTTAGGGGCATTTGTTGGCGAGGTTTCCTGTTCTTACCTGGTTAAACGGAGAGTGCGGCCCATACATAAGCAGTTGAAGGGCGACTTTTATCCGATTAACCGATTTTGCTGTTGATGATCTTACGTCACCTGGAGTCATTTTGACACGCCATACCTTTTTTGTTGGCTTGGAAGACGCTGGTGGCTTCATTGGTGGAGTGGCAAGTTGGCTTTATTGGTATCCAAATTTGCTATGCTCCACGTTGTGCATCGATTAAGCGTTTGGGTACCCAGTATTGCCGTATCTTCTGTGGTTTGATAGATATCGAAGACCTCTTGGCAATGTTGTCTATCCACGGAACTTGCTCTGGCTGTTTTGGAATCCACACTTCAACTGTTGAAGTTGCTGTAAAGTTTTGTATGGGTCACCAGACTTTGTTGGGTGGTTGTGATGGCGTCGAAATCTTTTTAGGAGCATTGATTTGCGGCATTGATGTAGATTTTGGGATCCAAAGCTCTGTCGGTAAATTCTTTGAGTGCGGTTGCTTTGGTCGCCAAATGTGTGTGGTTCCGTGCATGGGATTTTTGGGTAAGTTGTTGTATATCCCAGTTTGGGAACTCGCGTTGGAGGTTTGTGAGGGTTCTTTTTGTGTAGCTACCTCAAGAGTTTGTGTACCGTCAGGGCTTGATGGTAGAAATGTGTGAAATTGAGCTTCACACTCATTATCGACATCTTTGATTTATACGCATTCGTTATGCCAATCAATTGTAGCGTTGTATCTGCGTTGCCAAGGTTGACCGAGTAGAAGATCTTGGTGGGAATAACTTGCTGGTAGCACCTGAAATTTGTGTGGATAGGAGTTCTGAGACATGTAGAACAGCATATCCCTCCACATTTACTACGTCACCGGTGACCCCCCGTATCATAGTACTTAACCTTATAAGTGGTGCTTGCGAGATCTTGTCATACAGCTCTTTAGAAATAGTATTAACTTGTGCACCTGAATCTACAAGAGCTGTGACCGACAATTGTTGTTCTCCCACATTGACTTGAATTCTTGGCTCTCGCCGATTATCATCCTTGTCGTAGAGGTTTGCCTGACACACATTTACAACATTGACCGTTTTCAAAAAAAAATTCCTCCGTGCGATCCGTTCTTGGGCTTCTTCTTGCGCTTGCTTCTTCACTCGTTCCTGTTCAATCTTATAATCTCTGGCATAGTGAAGCTTGAAAAGCATGTCTGGGGTTGGTGGTAAATGATACTTTTTCAATCTACACCCACTTATCCAATTTGGCATTTCAACCCCCTCCAATGTAGCAAGTTTAACAGCTCCGCTCGATGATATATTATGAATCACATACGGACCCATTCCTCGCTTTTTTAATTTTTTGGCATGCTGCTTTAATGTGTAGACAAGGACATAATGTCGTGTTTTGAATTCTTTGTTCTTAACATGTTTATCAAAGAATTCCTTTTGTTGTCTCTTCTTTTCGCAACTCATCTAACTTCTCAAGATCATCGAGACGCTCGGAGAATTCATGACGTGTCCATTCTAGTTGTTTAGCAACTCTCAAGGTTGGGATTAAAAACTCAATTGGCAAGATCACACTCAAGCCAAATACCTTATTAAACGGTGTTGTATTGAGTGTGGTCTCATATGCTACTTTGTAGGCCCATAACGCTGAGTGTAGCATCTGATCCCAATCTGTCCTTGAATCACTAACTAGCTTTGTGAGGACGGTACGCACAGTGTCTTATTTGTCGCTTCGGCTTGACCATTAGCTTGTGGGTGATAGGGGGCCGACTTCCGATGAATCACCATGAATTCATCCAACAGATGTTCAATTACCTCGTTTACAAAGTGAGTCCCTCTATCACTCACAATCTCAATTGGCAATCCATATCTGACAAATACATATTCATATAGAAATTGTGCAGTGGTCCATGCATCCTTTGTGGTAGCCTTTGCCTCTACCCATTTTGTGAGATAGTCCGTGGCCACAATGATATATTGGGCATGTGAGCGATAAGCTGGTGGAGTTATTGGATCCACAAAGTCTATATCCCATTTTGCAAATCCTCGAGCACCCATCATCGGTCTCAGTGGCATCTCATCCTTTTTTATTGGCACCTTAGTGTGTTGACAATCATCACAACATTTCACAAACTCATCAGCGTCTTGAATTAAGGTCGGCCACCATATTCCAACATGCAACACAATCTTGACCGTTCGTTTAGCTGAAATGTGACCACCTGTAAGCATAGTCACAAGGGAACGCCGTTCCAAGCTCTTGGAACGGGGGAACGCGTTCCATAGAGATAGCCGTTCCCGTTCCCGTTCCAAAATGGCACCGCAGACCATGTAAGAAATATAAGTGAACTATGTATCATGTAGAACACATCTATGCATTATCATGGCCACTACTGAGATGGTTTGAGGTTCTTTCTTTACTATGCCTCTTTCCAAAGCATTTACAGATATATAAAGTAAATTTATAAACACATTTATGCAATGATGTGGCGTTCCCGATTCCGTTCCCTTTTATTCAAGCTTTTCGTTCCCGTTCCAAACAATCATCCGTTCCCCAAAACGTTCCCGTTCCCTTGTGACTATGCCTGTAAGCCCTCCATGAGCCTGTTCTAATAAAGGTATGTACTCATTTTCATGAGCACATAACCTTAGTTGACCATCTGGTCCTCTTTTGCAGAGTTGCTCGTTGATTAATGTATATCCACTAGCCTCTACTTCTAGCGATTTGCGACGTGTTTAACCCTTCCCTTGGAAGTTCTCGTGTTGTCCAAGTAATCAACGATAGCTTGACTCCATTGGGGTGCGATAGAACACAACCATGTGTGCACGAACTGCATCGACTTGTATATCTGTGTTGAAGATGACATGATAATCAAATCTACAAATATCGAGCCTAAAACACATGAAGTAAAGTTATTTATGATAGCAACTAGAATCAGAATCAAAACTCACCTAAGGGTTTGATATGACCACAAAGGATGAATAAAATTTTGTGTAACAAAGTAAGGAGTTGCAAATAAGCCAAGGAAGAAAGTGCACAATCATTTGGTCGTCCGAATGAAAATTTGATCCTCACTACCCAATGCTTTCTGTATGTGATACAAGAAACTCTCTCTCTCTCTCTCTCTCTCTCTCTCTCTCTCTCTCAAACATACACAATTTTACCAAGACAATAAAGGCATACTAGTTAACGTCTATGTCAAGCCAAAATCAGTCTATGAGAGTACATGGGGGTATGTCCTCCATCTATCAAGACAGTACATGAATGTATGTCCTCCATCTATCAAGAAAGATAAACTCTATCACTAGGAGGTTGTATGCATGTCTATATGCTCAGGGTAGTACAATTATGAAATGGCATCCATCTAGCTAGTCGATGTTGTACTAATCGGGGGATGTAGAATGTGTTACATAGGTAGATCTCCAGAAAAGGCTACTGGATGAGCGCAGCTGGGTTGGCCATCATCTGGACTCATCACTCCTCAGTGAATTGGCGTTCTAAAAGTATCTTAGGCAAAGATTACACGAGTCATTGCCGTTGCCGATCAACAGCATGGGAGGTTTGGGTGACTTCGATGGTGAGTTGCAGGTTGGTTTTCTTGGTATATCCAAATTTCTTGCGATTCGCGTTGTGCGTCGATTAAGTGCCTGGGGACCTAGCATTGTCGTATCTTGGAGGGTTTGATAAGCTTGGGTCTCATCTTGACAATGTTGTCTCGCTTGGGTACTTGTTTTTGTTGTTTAGGAATCCATACTTCACCTGTTGAAGTCGCTTTAAAGCTTTGTATGGGTTGCCAAATGTAAGATTCCTCCCTCCACCTTTTGAGGTGTGCAGGTGTAAGAACCTCCCCTTCTGATCTTATAATTATTTCCCCTCTTTGAAATAAAAGAAAGATCCTATTTTATCCTGTTTTGTTTAGAGAGAGAAAATATTCTAGAGAGAGGTTATTCAATTTTTAGATATTTTTGGATGAAAAAATCTCTTCTTATTAAAATAAATTTTTCCAAAACAAAAGTTCAAAAAGATTTTCAAAAGGTGCATTAGAAATCAATTATAATCTGTTCAAAAGGCCTTATCCTAAGGGTCGAGATTTTTGAAAAATTTTAGATTAAGGTTCTGAGGGGCCAATTAGATTAATCCAAATATAGGAAGGAGATAAATTAAAGAAATAAAGAAAATCTCCCAAAAATGAGTAAATACTCACATAAGATAAAGAGTTGACTAAGGACAACTTAGTTTAAAAAGAAGAGATATTTAGAGAAATGATGCATTTTTGACACCTCAGTGTGGGAAAATTCCCCTCATGAAGGAGGCGCCTATTTCACATGTGTGGTTGAGTTTTAAACTCACAAATAATGAGATATTTTCATCTCTCCTTTCTCCTGCTTCAACTAGATCCAAAAAGTAAGCTAAACTGACCTAAAAATGGTCAAACAATGAGGTATTTTCATCTCTCCTCTCCTGCTTCAACTAGATCCAAAAAGTAAGCTAAACTGACCTAAAAATGGTCAAAAATTGACTAAACTGATCTGAAAAATTCTAGAATTAGTTTGCTTGGTTAGAGGCTCACTTTTTCCTATAATGAAGCCTTTTCCTTTTTGTAAATGGATAATAGTGTTTTATGCACTGTTACTCTACTTCTCTCCTAGAGTCAAAAATTGTGAATTTATTAATAATTCATTAGTTTTTGACCATTCCCTCTTCTAAAGAATTGGTGGCGACTTTTGTTGCAAACAAGAGTAGATCCCTCAAACCATCAAGCCAAAGGAAAGCTCCCAAAAATTCATGTAAGTTAGAAATCCTACTTTTTCTTATTCCTTTTAATGATTTTTTAATTTTTGTTTTGTTTTAAAATGTAAAATGATGCTACTATGCCTTGCTGGAAAGGCTTTTCCTCTCTCTTCTTCTTCTTAAATTCAATCTTTCTTTATCCTAGATAAGTAATCTAATTGTTGGAATTAAACTTTTCACATTGTTTCTCTTTTAAAAGTGGAATTTGATTAGTTTAGAATGCTTTAAACCATTTGGGGATAATTTTTAAGTAACTTAAGAATAGAAAAAATTGAAAATGGTCAGCCATACAAAGGAGGTTATGGCAAAATTTTCTTAAATTTTGTGAAATAAGTTTTATCTTTTATTATTCAAAAAGAGTAATCTCCATCGTTTGTGTATTCTAAAAGTGTTATTTTCATTCTATGCATAAAAAAATACATAGTATAAATATTCTTATTATAAAAGTGTTATTTCTATTAAAATTAAATTCTATGCATAGAAAGATGCATATTAAATTTTTTTAATTATAAGAGCATTACTTTCATCAATTTTGATTTTATGCATAGAAAGATGCATAAAGAATTTATTTTTATTTCAAAAGAGTTATTCCTTAAAATTGAATTTATGTATAAATAGATGTATAAAGGGATTTTTATAAAAATGTTATTCACAACACTGAAGTTGATTTTTATAAAAGAATGAATAGATGGATATATGTGATGTGAATTAGATAAATGTGAATGAATGGATGGATAGATGTGATGTGAATCAGCTAAATATGAATGAATAGATGGATGGATGTGGATGTATGTGAAGAATAGAAGTGGATGTATGTGAAAGAATGGATGTGGATGTGTGTATGTGAAAGGATAGATGTAGATGTGTATGTGATAAGTATGGATGTGGATGTATGTGAAAGGATAGATGTGCATGTGTATGTGATAATTATGGATGTGGATATATGTGAAAGGATAGATGTGGATGTGTATGTAATAAATATGGATGTGGATGTATGTGGAAGAATACATGTGGATGTAAATATGATGGATATGAACAAGAATTGAGGCGATGAGATGTGATGTAAATTGGATAGATACGAATGATAAGGGATGTGAATGAATGATAAGGGATGTGAATGAATGTGATAGCATATGAATCAGGATGTAAACATGTGAATCGGGATGTGAATGAATGATAAGGGATGTGAATGAATGTGATAGCATGTGAATCAGGATGTAAACATGTGAATTGGGATGTGAATGAATGATATAGGATGTGAATGAATGTGTTAGCATGTGAATCGAGATGTGAATGAATGTGTTAGTATGTGAATCGGGATGTGAGTGAATGATAAGAGATGTGAATGGATGTGATGTGATGTGAATCGGGATGTGAATGAATGATAAGTGGTGAAGTGATGAGATGTATGGATAGATGCAAGTGGATGAGACTTGATGAGGATAAATGAGGAAGTAAGTGATGAGATAAAAAAAGATGTGATTAGATGAAAATGAAAATACTTATGAAATGAATGTGGATTGATGTGGGTAATGTGGATTGATGTGGATGGATGTATGGATAATGTGGATTGACGTGGGTTGATGTGGATGGATGTATGGAAGATGTGGATGGATGTGTGGATAATGTGAATAATGTGGATGATGTGGATTGATGTGGATGGATGTATGGATGATGTGGATTGATATGGTTGATGTGGATGGATGTATGGATGATGTGGATTGATGTGGATTGATATGGTTGATATGGATGGATGTATGGATGATGTGGATTGATGTAGGATGATGCGATTGGATGTAATTTGATGTGGGAATGATGTGATGTGATAGGGATCGATGAAAAAAATAAAATTGTGGTAAGATGAGAAAAGTTGGGGACTAATGTGAAAGGATGCGGAGTAATGAGAAAAGATGAAAATATTGTTGGAACTGTATTTGTATGTGAAATCTGTTTTTAAATGACTGTTTTATGTCAAGAATGTTGGGAAAGCATTTTGACCGTCTTGTGATTGAGGTCGTGGGGGGAGACCTATCTGTTAAAGTTGCAACTGCTAATAACGGAGAGTCAACGAAGGACGTCTCGCGTAGCAAGGTCGGTCGAGGTCTTGACCAGCCTTGGTTTGATTTAAATGGTGAGCTTCCGGTACAGTGGATGAGGGACCAAAGAAGCAGCCTATGAGTGAAGCGCTAGGTCTGCGAAGGATCTTAGAGGGTGCTGACCATACGGTGCTCGGGCTCTGGATCGTCGAAGATACCCACAAGTACGTCGGGGAAGATATTGGAATAAGGAGTAAGTTGTTTTTTGAATTCGGGCATGGATCTGGTTGATTGACCTTGCTGGTCCTCAACGGATAAGTCTATGGCTCTTTTATATGGATCTGTTGGTTGATCTTATTGATCTTCAACGGAGATTCCATCTGGATATTTTTATGTGATTATATTGTCGAGTACTATGAGCTAGGAACTATTGAAAAGGTCCCTGAGTGAACAGGTGGTGAGCATTCTGGTTTGCCAATGATGCCATAGGTATACTGATGAAGGAATGAATTGAAAATTAGGATTTAACTGGATAATTAGAGGATTATGATCAGTAACACTATGGTTTCATTAAATGATTGTTTTAAAGATTGTTGAATCTGTGAAAAAAGCAAGTTCATATTTGGGTATGTAAGTGGTGGGACTAGTTTTATGTTTGCATGAATATCCGGTTAGGGAGCCTCGAAACTCTTTTCCCTGGTATCCGGGACAAAACCTAACCAAATTTCTAATTGGATTCCATCACTATAGTGGTTGGACGGTTGGCTAACCCATAGGACTGGATGGGGTTAGGCTGGACTGATGGATCCGTAAAGCGAGACTCAATTTCTGTATAGTACGATAGATGAGGTAAATCCTGGATAAAAATTGTTCTATGGAAAAGAATCAACAACTGTGCCTCTCAATGGGAAAAAAGCGTTGGTCTTTATGATCCAAGTACAATCTTTTTCCTGATCTGACTAAGGACTTACGGGTTCGGTCAGATCAGTTCAGTTAGTTCAAGCTTTTGACTACGTTAGAGAAAAGTTATCTTGAAGGAATCGCCCGTGCTTTCCGAACAAGGGAAGTTTTTTCGAGTTTGATTTTGGAAGAATCGATGGGGATTAGTCTCTTGTCTGGATATCCGTAGGCGAGGCCCCGAGTGTGGGACCCTGCCCCGCGCAAGAAGTGCTACTTCCACTGCTAGCACCCCCAAATTCGTTGCGTAATGGAGTCAGGGATCTTACACCAAACCTGGTTGGGTCGTTGTGATGGCATAGAAACTCTTTTAGGAACGTTGACTTGCGACGTTTGTGTAGATTTTGGAATCCAAATCTTGGTCGGTATCTTCTTTGAATGCGGTTGCTTTGGTCGCCAAATGTGCCTCGTTCCCTGCATGGGGTTTTTGGGTAAGTTGCGTTGTATCACCGTTTGGGAATGCTCGTTGGATGTTTGTGAGAGCTCATTCGGTGTAGCTTGCTCAGTTGTTTGTGTACTGTCGGGGCATGATTGTAGAATACTATATTACTAAAGTAATATAATAGATGGCAAAGCCTCACACCTATGTGTCTCTATGAAAATAGCTTCGATGGATGAGTTGGAACTGCTAAGATGGAGGCTAAATGCTAGTAGAATTTAGGGACTAAACTCACAAATGATGACTAATAAAATATGTGGAGAAGGGGTTGGTTGTGTATCTTTATAAAAGCTTACACGAGGCGACCGTTGAAATGACCCGTAGGCCTATGGTTCATAATCAATGCCACTATCTATAGTGTAGACTTGGCCCATAAAGATGGATTATAAACTATGTAGAAATCACCAAACCTCCCATGACCATCCATCTCATCGTGGGCCACGTTTGAGCTCCGTAATATCAGGACACATATATCTACTTACTCCATATGTGGACCATTATGAGATAATGGGCTAGTGTTACATGTAGCCTATTTGGCAGTGTGCCAAATCTAATCTAAGATATCTCTAAACTGTATGGGCTCATAGGCCACCTTCCTTGTGAATACGAGGATGTTGAGCACCTAAGTTGCTCAATCATGGCTACTCCTCATAATGGAGGCTGTACAAACATGAGCTAGCTTCTGCCAGTGCCTAGACAATATAATATGAAGGTGGAGCATTGATATCTAACATAGTCATGGCTTGATCCTTTATCCCTCTATTTATATGTGCTCCATCTTGGCACCATGAATGCTAGGAAGAAGATCATATTTTGGTTTATGTACTATGAAACAAGACAAAGCTTCGACACTATTTGTGGGGCTAACAAGCTTGTGTTCTTTGTCGAC
This sequence comes from Cibotium barometz, assembly GCF_041138505.1. Classification (NCBI taxonomy): domain Eukaryota; kingdom Viridiplantae; phylum Streptophyta; class Polypodiopsida; order Cyatheales; family Cibotiaceae; genus Cibotium; species Cibotium barometz. Next base: position 157,803 of record NC_141063.1, read on the forward strand.
CATCAAGCTCTTATTTATTTGTACAACAATGACTTTTGATTGATTTTAATGGAGTTTGATTTCATGATTGAAAAGATGCAGGGAGGAAGAGAGCTTAAGCTCTTGCAAGCACACACACACACTCACGCAAACCCTAGAAGAGAACACACAAGATAAGAGGCTGAAAATTATTGTTCTTCTTCTACACTCAACAAAAGGGTTCTACCAAAAGATAAGAGAAATACAACATAAGTACTAAAGTACTATGTACTTGCAGTCCATAATGTGAACATGCTAAGTGAGTGAGTTGGTAAGATAACTATGCCATAACTTAGTGGTGGACTAGTAGCTAATGTAGTCTAGTTGTAGAATCACTAGTGTAGTCTAGTTGCAGAATCACTAGTGAAGATCTATCATGTCAGCATCCTACCAAACACGCCAGTGATGTAAGTGGAGGAAACGGTCACCCAGGCATATCATAAGTGTCAGCTCGTGTTGAGCTTGACATCTCAACAATGATCATAGTGATCAAAGGATCCACCAAATGTGCATGTTGGCCATTTGTTAAGAATATAGTGAACCTCTAGTGGGAGTGGATGTAGCCACACTAAGGGTTTCCACATTCAACTGTTCTCACTAGACCATCTAGGGTGTCATACTGGATCACCCTTAACCTAGACTGCCACATTGGATCATCCCGAACCTAGACTGCCACACTAGACCATCTCAGAGAGTCGGTGTACCATCTAAAAATGCAAGCACACCACCAACAAATACATACCACCTACTGCACCACATCTTGTAGGAATAATTTAAATAGCCCTCATCTCATCCTTGAGAAGATCCTAAATCCTTTATCCTTAACCTTTCTATCTAGTCCTATTCATTGAGTGTTTTAGTAGTCACTTGTCATTGCCACTTGTGTGTCATCCTACTCACTATGACCACTATTGGGTGTGCACGATACATTCAAGGGAATGTGACATTGTCTTGGATTAATGTAAGTGTTGTTTATATTATTCTTTTCATTCTTTCATATTCTAACTCATCTATTCATGTGTGCATTGGCGGCTATGAGTGTTGAGGACTCCAAAAATATTGTCTTGAGGAGAACCACTTTAGTGTGCGAAGCAAACCATTATACTGGCTACACTAAAAATTTGGCACCCTAGTTGGACACTCAAAACTTGGAGTCCTATTAGCTTACCTCTTATCTTTGTGTTCTTTGTCGGCATAATACATGATCTCGTGGTAATCCGGTCACTCCAACCAAGAGCCCTATCTCAATATGCTAAAGAGGTTCAATTACGTACCTTTAAAGATCCTCTTCCACCCTTCCCTATGGAGGGCAACAAACCTTGGTAAGGGCCTACCTTTGGTAATGTCAGAGGCCCAACTAGCCCACCTAGTCCTAACCGATCCTCCTAGCGTGGAACCCCTTTTTAAGCTTCCCACTTTCAACAAAAGTTCTATCATTGAAGATATAGATGTTCACATCCAACAGTTCATTTCTATGTGCAAGAGCCAAAGTCTTGAGTGGGAGGATTCCTTCTTGGTACTCTAGAAGTCTCTGCAAACAAATGGTTCAGTTAGTTCACAATTGACCACTTTGTAGAATGAGCCACCCTGAAGAACATCTTCCTCCGCACCTTTTGTCTACACCCTGAAGAACATCTTCCTTTTGCACCTTTCGTCCTAGTAAAACTATGAGGATTGCCTTATCTAGGAGCTAGGTAAACTACAATTACTACCAGGGGAGAGTGTGGCAGAACTCATGACATGGACCACATTGCTAGTGGCTCACCTAGCGACTTCTTCATGGTGTGTCAATTAGTGACATAGCCCTAATAAAACATTTAGGAGAGTCGACCGCCACCAACTAGTTAGAATTCAAAGAGCTAGCCTCCCAACTAGAAAATGTACATCTCATATTTGAGTGTGATGTGGGCTCTATACATCCAGAAACAACACCGTTGGATGATCCGATGCCTCAACTAAAGCAGGAGTTGGAGGCACTCAAAATGAGCCAAAAATCTTAAGGTGAGAAAAGCCTGATCAAGGAACCAAAGACCTAACAAGATGCCAAGAAAGTGCTGTGGTGTGACATATGAGAGCCTTTGGGAACACACCATCCATGTATGCCCAAAGAGGAGGTACTTCTCCTTCTGAGGCAAGATTGCTTCTATCTAAAGGTATTTTGATGACAACTTCATGAGCAACAAGCCCCTAACTCCACCTTAACAACCCCCTAACCCTTCCCATTATGTTGGCTTCTCTCACCATTCCTCTAGCCTTCCTCATTGCTACACGTCCCCTTTGCCAACCTAATCCTCAGGTGACCTACCTTCCACCAATCATTCCCAACCCCCCTACACAAAACACTATAGTAGTAGCCCCCATGAACCATCTGACTCACCCTCCCCCACCTTGTAATCACCATGTCCTTTGCTTTGCTACTATAGATGTGGGGAGTATGGCCACTACTAGGGTTGGTGCACCCTTCCTTAAGGTGCACCACCCTATAGGCACTTCCCATAATCCAAGGATCATTACACCCAAGATTGCTTCTAGCCACCCAATTTTTTTCAATAGGAAATCTACCCCCGTCTTGCTTTGTTACACATAGCCCTTCCTCCACCACCCTTGGTGTATTAGTAACACCCACACTAACCATTCAGGTGGATCCAGCATCAGTCATAGTGATCACCCATGCACAAAAGAAAGCCATGCTAAAAGAACCAACCCATGCAAGGGATGGGCCCAATGATACCCAACTGTTGACTTCCCGGCGTGGTCATAAACTAGTCCTTCTTGCAAGTCTTTAAGGACCTCCACAACCATCCCTATGTGTCAGACAAACCACCTACCTCCCCCTTCTCACATTCCAAACTATAACTTCCACCTTTCTTCATGGAAGATCTATTGCCAGGAGAATAATATGGTGGTGAATCTCTTTGATCTCCTCTAGATAAGTCGTAATGTTTAATAATGCCTCAATGCACTACTAGGAGAGAGAACGGTAAGCCACCAAATTCTAGTGGTGTGGGCAAGGTCACACATTTCCGGTTACATGTGTATCAACTACACCAACCCCTCCCTTATTGACTACCGAAGTCACACCTCTCTATGGAGATCTATGGCACCCAACTTTCTAGGGAGATTTTTGATGGTGTCTCTAGGGTAAACGTAATGTCAAAATTGACACTCCATGCATAGTGGGTCTCGAGGTAACGAGACTAGCCAACGAGAGGTGACCCGCATAAGTCTAGTGGAAGGTGTCATTGCAGGGATTCCCATTCTTGCTCAACTTTGTGGTGATCCAAATTTCTAAGTCAAGGGGATTATTCATTACTCATTGGTTGACCATGGCTTAGAAGTATATGAGTACTACATCAGTGGGGTTTTGATTCCCTAGAAGCACGGTCCACACAAGCTAAAATTAGAAGAAGGTCCAGACCAAGTAATCCATCACAGTAGCCCCCACTTCATCTCCCACCCCTTAATAATGGACCACATCTTAACCCATGTCTGAAGAAGGTCTTGGTGGTCCAAGGCACACTCCTAGGTCATGTCATCTTGTTAATCCCATTTTGGATCAACAAACATGATCCTCAATTAAGGACATTAATAAGTGTCATGAAACGACACTATAAAAGTTGTACATTATGAGATATTGGCCACCCCACGGCCTCGTAAGTTTTGGATGCCCAAGTGTGAATAAGGGCCAATTGTATAAGGCATTTTCTCATAATGAAGAGACACAATCCCCTTTGTGCTATTGAGAGTTCTCCCTTAGTGTCTTGAGAGAGATTAAAGGCATTGTGCCTCTTTTATGCTTGTATGATTCATGCTTCTGTGAGAGAGTGTGTGAGAGAAAGAGATTGTCCTATGCAAGTGTGTGAGCGACTCCATGGTGATAGCGTGGGTGGAGTTGGAGCTTGGAGATTGGAGCTTAATGAGCGATCTTGGAGGCCTCAAGAGGGACTCAAGATCGAAGCATTAGTAAGTACCCTACGATAGTTGTGATTTATTGCTCACCCATTTAGGAGAATATGTAGAGTTCCCTCTTGGAGATGTGGTAGCCCATAACATTTTTGGCACCGCTACCGGGGAAACACCTTTGTTTCTTTCAACCTCTTAGAGTTTCAGCTCCCACCATTGCATAGGATTCATAATTGCCCTTGCATTTTGGTCGTGCATTGTGTGGAAAATAAATGCATAAGATGTGTGTGGTAGAAAAAATTGTGAGAAATTGGTTGTGATGTTGTATGTGTTTGTAGTGGAGTGTTTCTAAGATAAGGCTTCACTGTTTGTTTGTTAATTTTTATATTTGCATCATTAAAACCACCAGCGTGAATAAGCAGGTTGGTATGTTGTTTTCTTTCTGTTTCAAAAAAATTCATAAAAATCAAAAACATAAGGGACCATTGAATGTGCTAAGAACTTGCATTTCGTTCCTTAGGAGGAGTGGCACAGTCGATTTGCTATCAATTGGATAAGTATTACGCACCCAAAGTCACCAAATTCGATGTGGGGAGTTTCACGTGAAAGCACAGAAAAGTCGTTCACACCGGGAACCATTTCCTACGATTTCACGTCGCGAATCGCTCGCGAAATTAGTCTTGTAATTAACGCTGAAAATCACGGTATTGCCTTTCCAAAAATAGAAAACCTTATCCTAACACCTCTGGCACCTTGTAATCTGTCGAATTTTTTGAGCATGTGAAAGTTCTGGAAGGCATTCATGACGTAAAACAATTTTAAGCTGTTCATGGCATGAAACCCTTACTGTTTCACAATGTGAAACGATCTGAAGCTGTTTAGGCGTGAAACCCTTATTGTGTGTTTAGGCGTGAAACCCTTATTTTTCACAACGTGAAACATTTTCTATTGATTCACGGGTAGGTCAAAACCAATGATTGGATAGACCGAGGCCACAAGGGTCGGTTAAGAAAGGCATATTATACCAAAAAGAGGGAATCTAACCTTAAAGGTACACAATTTTTTGAGCACGTGAAAGTGCATGAGAACGTTCACGATGTGAACCCTTTCTTGCAGTTTCATGACGTGATTCACTCTTTGTAGTTTCACGGCATGTGAAAAAGAGTGATAAAATCAAATGGAAAATCAAATTGGGTTGACAAATAGCTTATCAAATCATATATACATGCACTTAAGATCCGAAAAACTCATCAGAGACGATCTTACGCCTGACGATAGTGCATCGAATCACCCAGGATCTTCCTACCAAAGAAGTGTGGGATCATGACATTTTGCTAGCACACACCTGAGTGTCTTAAGAAACATGACCACCGCTTTGAAATTAGTAGTGAAGAGTCCATGAAAGAGGAGAAACCACCCTCCCTGAGATACGCTGGGTTTGGGAAAGAGGAGAAACCACCGTTCCCAACTAGGTCCAGTGGTATCATTGATATCACCCGGGGATTTTTTGGTCTCCAAACTAGCTATGAGGAAGAAGCGCAATCTGCTCTGCGGGCATGGGTCCGTCAACCAAAGTCAGTCCACGACAAGAAGTGCCATTCCAACTGTCGAATTCTAGGTTGTCGAATACCGGCACCCCTTGAATAAGACGAGACATGGAAAGTGCGGCTAGGATGGATCAAACCACTACCGAGGAAGTAGAGTTAGACCTCAAACGGAGTGAGCTGTAATGACAACTACGAGAGTTGAGCTTAAGGAAACAAGAGTTCGACACTCGTAGGACAAGAACTGAGAAGAAGGAAACGGCAATTCTTAACCCACTTCAGTCACGAGGGAAGGAACCAGAAATAGCTATGGGTAGAAGTGAGGGAGAAATGCCAAACTTGGAACCCATAAATGAGGAATCCAGAACGGAGGAAGGGCTTACAACCATAGAAGAAGAGGGTAACTTGGCTGGTAGGGTAGGTGAAGTAGAGGACCGACTCTACATCAAAAAGGATATTGAGCAGATGATCAATAATCCTACATTCCCACAAGACATAGAACTCCTATATTTATAAAGACGTACGGAGGCGACGAATGGGGGGTCGTTCCAAGATACCGCGGCTAGACCATCCCATGGACCCGAAATACCTAGAAGAGTCAATATAGGTAGGGGACGTGGCCTAGGAAGGGGGAGAGCAATTCCCCAAGTACCTAGGATAGATCTAATCATGGACCTTAATGTAGCCACAAGGGCGGATCTGCTGAATATGGCGGTAGAGATGGGCCAGGGGATGGTCAGAGAACTAGGTACTACTCTAGAATTTTGACCTTCCCAGATGAAACCACATATCATTTCAAAACTTGTCCAAAAGTTCTCTAGGAAGAATGGGAATCCTATCCAACATGTAGAGATTTTTGAATCCACATGTGAAACTTGCGGGCCAGTCAGTGATGTGACAATGATACATGCCTTCTCACTGACCTTGGAAGGAAAAGCTCATCAATGGTTCCCGAACTCTTAAGCATGAGGATAAGGTTAACTTCACAAGGCTAAAGAATGTTTTTGTGCCCAGTTTTGCGCGTAGTGGTGACAGTGGAGCCCTGTGGCACAATTACATAATATTAAACAAAAGGAAGAAGAGTCCATGAGGGACTATGTTTCTCGTTTGAAGCACTTAAATTCAAGATGCAAACTTTGGGAAAGGTTAATTGATAATCAGTTGTTGCCTTGTTTCTGGAGGGGGGTTAGAGACCATAAAATGCATCATTACCTGGTATTAGCCCAACCTACTACTCTTCATGCATGCTATAAATTGGCAATTGAATATGAAGATAATATGTTAGAATTGCCACAACTAGAAGATGTTAAAACATCTTCAGCAACTACGACTTCGCATGTCTCGAGCCACCAAGAAATTGGAACCCAAAGCAAGCATGTCGGAAACATGATGGTGGATGAGCTCAGTAATGCCATACTAGAAAAATTGAAAGTCAAGGAGGGAAGAGAAACATCTGGGCATGGGCATAATCACCTTTACCCCCGTAGGGAATTGGTGTGGTGCTCTATGTGAAGATTAAATCACACCACCACCACCGAGTGTCCATAGTTAAGAGCGAGGCCATTACTCTATTGTGCTCACTGTGTAAAATTAGGAAATCATGACACTTCAATGTGTAGATATCCAAGGTTTCAAAATGTTATACAACTACCAGTACTTAGAGTCCCATTGGCTTTACTGGCACCACATGTACAGATCACCACTACTACGAGATAACCCAACTCTTCTTACTTACCTAGGGGAATGTTCCGGGCACAAGATGCTTCACCCTTGCCGCCACCAGTTCTACCGCCACAACCACCACACGCTAAGATAAATCAGGTGTTGATTGAAGAGCCATCAGAAGATGTTGATATGGTGTGGGAAATAGTTAACAAGAGCTCAAGCTCAACTATAAGACAAGGGAAGAAATCGAGCGGATGCAACTATTCCCAGAACTAGCGAAAGGAGAAGAGTTAAAAAAGTGGGTAAGGGTGAGACACGAGTCACAATCCAAGATGGATCTAAAGAAGATACAATTGATACCGGATCCACCCAATCGAAGGATGAAGGGGGTCGAGCAACCGACGACTCCTAAGGGGGTCATTGAATATCCCAATGCCGACAAAGAAATAAGAAAGCTTGAAGATGCCAAGGCCTTAGTCTAAGAATGCCAACGGCTTCATGATACCAAGTTAAGGGCCAACAGGGTAAGGGATACAGTTTACCCCAACGAAACGAGCCAAACCAGGAGAAGCTATTGGACGTGCCAACCCGAATTCCAGAAGGAACAGAAGAGGAGACCCAAGAAGACACAATGTCCAGAATGTTTGAAGAAAATGGGTTAGGGGAGTCCATCCATTCTTTCCCTGTGGTAGAATATGAGACACCTACATGGGAAGAGCCCTCTCTCTACAAGAAACCTAGAGATGATATAGGGAGTCTCACGGCTGTGCTATCCACGCCTCTCCAAATGCCATTGGGGAAACTGTTATGCAATTCACCAACCTTATGGACAAACATAAAAGAATGGGTAGAGGGGGATCTAAGGCCAGCTGATACTATAGATGAGACTTTGCCACCCCTGGGCACACAAAAAGAACCTTGAAGCATACAAGGGAAACCCAAGTCGTTAAGATACCAGTTAACCAACTGGAGCGCTACTATGAAAGCGACGAAACGAATGCTACCATCTCGATTCATCATAATGGGTACCAGGCATTGGCTATCCTGGATGGTGGGGCGGGGGCAACATTGCTGGGAAAACTGGGGATACCTGATCTAAAAAAAGCAAATTTAATCGTTAAAATGGCTTATGGAACATCTTCAAGACCCATTGGGCTCTTGGAAAATGTTAAATTCAGACATTTTATGTTTCGCTATCGTCATACATTTGTGGTCATGGACTTCTTGTGCCAACTTGATACATATAACATAATATTGGGGAGACACTTCATGGGGGAATCCAGATTGGTGCATGATTGGGCCTTGGATCACATGTAGGTACGTAGGGATTCACAAATCTTAAAGATTGATCTGAGAGCATGGAAAGCACATCCCATGGAAGGGCAGTTGTTTGGTAACGATTCGGTCACAATGGAACAAACCACGTCCATACAGATATGCCAACCCGCAAAGGGGGAATCCAAGGATGAGGAGGAAATGAAAATGTATGAGTCACTACCTCCTCCTGACTTCAGTGAAAACTGGATGTATGTGTTGGCTACCATTGATGTAATACAGCCTAGGGGAACCCAATATTTGGAATCTGGAACCGTCCCTATGACCTCTGTCTGCATGGTTAATTGGCAGACCATGCATGAGGAATCAGGAGGGGAAACATCAAGTACAGAAGGTACTGTGGCACAAAGCCTTACCAGTGCTTAACACCTCAGATGATGGTGGAGACATAAACGATATATAGCCCGACGAAATGCCCTGTATGAAGAAGACCCACGAATGCCCAATGGGCTGAGATACCTTGAGGCTACTAAGGTACACGATGAATTCTCGGAGGTAGTGACTCATACATTTTCATTTCCTCCTCATCCTTGGATTCCCCCTTTGCGGGTTGGCATATCTGTATGGATGTGGTTTGTTCCATTGTGACCGAATCGTTACCAAATAACTGCCCTTCCATGGGGTGTGCTTTCCATGCTCTTAGATCAATCTTTAAGATTTGTGAATCCCTACGTATATACATGTGATCCAAGGCCCAATCATGCACCAATCTGGATTCCCCCATGAAGTGTCTCCCCAATATTAGGTCATATGTATCAGGTTGGCACAAGAAGTCCATAACCACAAATGTATGACGATAACGAATCGTAAAATGTCTGAATTTAACATTTTCCAAGAGCCCAATGGGTCTTGAAGATGTTCCATGAGCCATTTTAATGTTAAATCTGCTTTTTTTAGATCAGGTATTCCCCAGTTTTCCTAGCAACTTCTTCAGATCCATCTTGGATTGTGACTCGTGTCTCACCCTTATCCACTTTTTTAACTCTTCTCCTTCCGCCAGTTCTGGGAATAGTTGCATCCGCTCGATTTCTTCCCTAGTCTTCTAGTTGAGCTTGTACTCTTGTCAATAGGACATTGAGCGGTGTGATCTTCCCAGGTTGTACACTAATGGTCCAGATGGCAGTTTGATTGGTAATAGAAGTAGGGCTACTCACTCGGTATGGACAGTCTTTGATCAAATGATCAATCTCACATTTAGTACAAGTGAGCACTGGCATATCATTGGGCGAAACCGCCACTTGTTATGGTTGATGTGTATGACTCATATTCTTGTTTAGGCAATCGGCTACTACTCGATGTGGCTCTCCATAGCCAAAGAATTGTATCGGTCCCCTTCTCAAATTCAAGTTCATGCCCTTGGCCTTCCATTGTAAACACAGGTACTTGCATGTTATTCTGCACGACGTAGTATTCTGGCGTTCCCTCAGCTATATCCTCGTAATCATCTCCGCTAAGTTCTATTTCCCACACCATATCAACATCTTCTGACGGCTCTTCAATCAACACTTGATTTATCTTAGCCTATGGTGGTTGTGGCGGTAGAACTGGTGGCGGCAAGGGTGAAGCATCTTGTGCCCAGAACATTCCCCTAGGTAAGTCAGAAGAGTTGAGTTATCCCATAGTAGCGGTGATCTGTACATGTGGTGCCAGTAAAGCCAATGGGGCTCTAAGTACTGGTAGTTGTATAACATTTTGAAACCTTGGATATCTACACATTGAAGTGTCATGATTTCCTAATTTTACACAATGAGCACAATAGAGTAATGGCCTCGCTCTTAACTGTGGACACTCGGTGGTGGTGTGATTTAATCTTCACATAGAGCACCACACCAATTCCCTACGGGGGTAAAGGTGATTATGCCCATGCCCAGATGTTTCTCTTCCCTCCTTGACTTTCAATTTTTCTAGTATGGCATTACTGAGCTCATCCACCATCATGTTTTCGACTTCCTTGCTTTGGGTTCCAATTTCTTGGTGGCTCGAGACATGCAAAGTCGTAGTTGTTGAAGATGTTTTAACATCTTCTAGCTGTGGCAATTCTAACATATTGTCTTCATATTCAATTGCCAATTTATAGCATGCATCAAGAGTAGTAGGTTGGGCTAATACCAGGTAATGATGCATTTTATGGTCTCTAACTCCCCTCCAGAAACAAGGCAACAACTGATTATCAATTAACCTTTTCCAAAGTTTGCATCTCGAATTTAAGTGCTTCAAACGAGAAACATAGTCCTTCGTCGACTCTTCTTCCTTTTGTTTAATATTATGTAATTGTGTCACAGGGCTCTACCTGTCTCACCACTACGGGCAAAACTAGGCACAAAAACATTCTTTAGTCTTGTGAAGTTAACCTTATCCTCATGCTTAAGAGTTTGGGAACCATTGATGAGATTTTCCTTCCAAGGTTAGTGAGAAGGCATGTATCATTGTCACATCACTGACCGGCCCGCAGGTTTCACATGTGGATTCAAAAATCTCTACATGTTGGATAGGATCCCCATTCTTCCCAGAGAACTTTTGGACAAGTTTTGAAATGATATGTGGTTTCATCTGGGAAGGTCGGGATTCTAGAGTAGTACCTAGTTCTTTGACCATCCCCTGGCCCATCTCTGCTGCCATATTCAGCAGATCCTCCCTTGTGGCTACATTAAGGTCCATGATTAGATCTATCCTAGGTACTTGGGGAATTACTCCCCCTCTTCCTAGGCCACGTCCCCTACCTATATTGACTCTTCTAGGTATTTCGGGTCCATGGGATGGTCTAGCCGCGGTATCTGGAACGACCCCCCATTCGTCGCCTCCGTACGTCTTATAAAATTAGGAGTTCCATGTCTTGTGGGAATGTAGGATTATTGATCATCTGCTCAATATCCTTTTTGGTGGAGTCGGTCCTCTACTTCACCTACCCTACTAGCCAAGTTACCCTCTTCTTCTAGGTCACCTGAGGATTAGGTTGGCAAAGGGGACATGTAGCAATGAGGAAGGCTAGAGGAATGGTGAGAGAAGCCAACATAATGGGAAGGGTTAGGGGGTTGTTAAGGTGGAGTTAGGGGCTTGTTGCTCATGAAGTTGTCATCAAAATACCTTTAGATAGAAGCAATCTTGCCTCAGAAGGAGAAGTACCTCCTCTTTGGGCATACATGGATGGTGTGTTCCCAAAGGCTCTCATATGTCACACCACAGCACCTTCTTGGCATCTTGTTGGGTCTTTGGTTCCCTGATCTCCTTTCTTAGTTGGAGGCTTTCTTCACCTTGAGATTTGAGTGCCTCCAACTCCTGCTTTAGTTGAGGCATCGGGTCATCCAATGGTGTTGTTTCTGGATGTATAGAGTCCACATCACACTCAAATATGAAACGTACATTTTCTAGTTGGGAGGGTAGCTCTTTGAATTACTAGTTGGTGGTGGCCGACTCTCCTAAATGTTTTATTGGGGCTATGTCACTAATTGACACACCATGAAGTTGCTAGGTGAGCCACTAGCAATGTGGTCCATGTCATGAGTTCTGCCACACTCTCCCCTGGTAGTAATTGTAGTTTACCTAGCTCCTAGATAAGGCAATCCTCATAGTTTTACTAGGACGAAAGGTGCAAAGGAAGATGTTCTTCAGGGTGTAGATAAAAGGTGCAGAGGAAGATGTTCTTCAGGGTGGCTCATTCTACAAAGTGGTCAATTGTGAACTAACTGAACCATTTGTTTGCAGAGACTTCTAGAGCACCAAGAAGGAATCCTCCCACTCAAGACCTTGGCTCTTGCACATAGAAATGAACTGTTGGATGTGATCATCTATATCTTCAATGATGGAACTTTTGTTGAAAGTGGGAAGCTTAAAAAGGGGTTCCACGCTAGGAGGATTGGTTAGGACCAGGTGGGCTAGTTGGGCCTCTGACATTACCAAAGGTAGGCCCTTACCAAGGTTTGTTGCCCTCCATAGGGAAGGGTGGAAGAGGATCTTTAAAGGTACGTAATTGAACCTCTTTAGCATATTGAGATAGAGCTCTTGGTTGGAGTGACCGGATTACCACGAGATCATGTATTATGCCGACAAAGAACACAAAGATAAGAGGTAAGCTAATAGGACTCCAAGTTTTGAGTGTCCCAACTAGGGTGCCAAATTTTTAGTGTAGCCAGTATAATGGTTTGCTTGGCACACTAAAGTGGTTCTCCTCAAGACAATATGTTTGGAGTCCTCAACACTCACAGCCGCCAGTGCACACATGAATAAATGAGTTAGAATATGAAAGAATGAAAAGAATAATATAAACAACACTTACATTAATCCAAGACAATGTCACATTCCCTTGAATGTATCGTGCACACCCAATAGTGGTCATAGTGAGTAGGATGACACACAAGTGGCAATGACAAGTGACTACTAAAACACTCAATGAATAGGACTAGATGGAAAGGTTAAGAATAAAGGATTTAGGATCTTCTCAAGGATGAGATGAGGGCTATTTAAATTATTCCTACAAGATGTGGTGCAGTAGGTGGTATGTATTTGTTGGTGTGGTGTGCTTGCATTTTTGGATGGTTCACTGACTCTCTCTGAGATGGTCTAGTGTGGCAGTCTAGGTTCGGGATGATCCAATGTGGCAGTCTAGGTTAAGGGTGATCTAGTATGACACCCTAGATGGTCTAGTGATGAGAACAGTTGAATGTGGGCACCCTTAGTGTGGCTACATCCACTCCCACTAGAGGTTCACTATATTCTTAAACAAATGGCCAACATGCACATTTGGTGGATCCTTTGATCACTATGATCATTGTTGAGATGTCAAGCTCAACACAAGATGACACTTATGATATGCCTGGGTGACCGTTTCCTCCACTTACATCACTGGCGTGTTTGGTAGGATGCTGACATGTCACTAGTGATTCTACAACTAGACTACAGTAGCTACTAGTCCACCACTAAGTTATGGCATAGTTATCTTGCCAACTCACTCACTTAGCGTGTTCACATTATGGACTGCAAGTTACTTTATTACTTATGTTGTATTTCTCTTATCTTTTGATAGAACTTGTTGAGTGTAGAAGAAGAAGAACAATTTTCAGCCTCTCATCTTGTGTGTTCTCTTCTAGGGTTTGCGTGAGTGTGTGTGTGTGCTTGCAAGAGCTTAAGCTCTCTTCCTCCTTGTTTCAATCATAAAATCAAACTCCATTAAAATCAATCAAAAGTCATTGTTCTACAAATAAATAAGAGCTTGATGGTCGACAAAGAACACAAGCTTGTTAGCCCCACAAATAGTGTCGAAGCTTTGTCTTGTTTCATAGTACATAAACCAAAATATGATCTTCTTCCTAGCATTCATGGTGCCAAGATGGAGCACATACAAATAGAGGGATAAAGGATCAAGCCATGACTATGTTGGATATCAATGCTCCACCTTCATATTATATTGTCTAGGCACTGACAGAAGCTAGCTCATGTTTGTACAGCCTCCATTATGAGGAGTAGCCATGATTGAGCAACTTAGGTGCTCAACATCCTCGTATTCACAAGGAAGGTGGCCTATGAGTCCATACAGTTTAGAGATATCTTGGATTAGATTTGGCACACTGCCAAATAGGCTACATGCAACACTAGACCATTATCTCATAATGGTCCACATATGGAGTAAGTAGATATCCATGTCCTAATATTACGGAGCTCAAACGTGGCCCACGAGGAGATGGATGGCCGTGGGAGGTGGGGTGATTGCTACATAGTTTATAATCCATCTTTATGGGCCAAGTCTACACTATAGATAGTGGCATTGATTATGAACCGTAGGCCTACGGGTCATTTCAACGGCCGCCTCGTGTAAGCTTTTATAAAGATACACAACTAGCCCCTTCTCCACATATTTTATTAGTCATCATTTGTGAGTTCACTACCTAAATTCTACTAGCATTTAGCCTCCATCTTAGCAGTTCCAACTCATCCATCGAAGCTATCTTCATAGGGGCACATGGGTGTGAGGCTTTGCCATCTATTATATTACTTTAGTAATATAGTATTCTTCTCTCTCTATTATTGTGTAATTTGAGTCTTAAAGTTTTGTGATGTAAAAGATGCTACTTCTTATGAGAGTGTTCTCTTATATACACCACATGTTGTATCCTCTTACTACACGATAAGCATGGAGAGTGTATGTGTGTGTGTGTGTGTGTGTGTGTGTGTGTGTGTGTGTGTGTGTGTGTGTGTGTGTGTGAGAGAGAGAGAGAGAGAGAGAGAGAGAGGTGCAAAAGAAAGCACAAGAGAAATATGTTACACAACTAAAATGATACTCTTGTAATTAGAGAACCCCCCACAAGTACTTTTAGAGTGATAGAGGTGATGTGTGTAAAACCTAATAGTCTCAATACTCTAACACTAGCAAAGAAACAAGATATGTTCCTTGGTTTTGACTCATAGGCTCATAAGCATGGCTCAAAGGCATAAAGGCATTTCTCATGTAGCATGGCTCAGGTGCAAAGGATCCAGAGGTCAAGTCCTTGGGAGACAAAGACAGCCTACATAAGCATACCAAAACAACCTCGCTTGCTCTCAACAAGGTAAAGAGGGAATTGATGGAGCATTGTAAAAAGAAACATTAAATATTTAGATTTTGGGAGACTTCCCGTGGACAGAGAAAGCATGAATTAAACATAATAAGAAAAAATATAATTTTGAAAGTTTAAAAACTTTCCCTCGAGTGGGGATTATGTCTTCCCATTATGAGAAATTCTCCTTATATACAACTGGCCCTTATTTGCACATGGGTGCCCAAAACTTACTAACTAAATCCTTGGCTAGCCAGTATCTCATAATGTACAACCTTTATAGTGCCTTTACATAACACTTATTAATGTCCTCAAATGGAGGAACAACTTTGTTAATCTAAAATGGGATTAACATAGTACTTGTGAGCTACTGATGCATCTTTCCTTGTAGAAACCTAAGAATTAATCAAGCATGAATTCTCATCTTTGGTGTTAATTTGCTTCAATTTGGTTCCTATGTCAATTTCAACCAATGCAAACCATTCATTGAACTTTCCAAAAGCCTGATACTTTTCTTTATATAAATACACCCAAATCTTCCTTAAGGAAATACACTTAAATCTTCCTTATTATGGAAATACACCCAAATCTTCCTACTCTCAGTGTGAAAAAATAGGAAGAACCTCCAAGTGCAATAGTACTCATCTTTCCACAGAGATGAGCTAGTGTATGAGCACTGAAGAGAGGAGCATTTTTCCTAAAAATAGCCTCTTATACTAGAAAGGGGTTTTGATGTTGCTTACCCATCATGCAAGCTTCATATACATCCATACTATTAAAAATTGATGACAAATGCTCAGCTTTTCTATTTACATCTTTTAAAGAATCTACATATTAGGATGCCTGTATCTCTCATGTCATAGTTTGTTGTTGCTGTGTGGTGCCTTCAATGATGGTGCATGCAACTCTCGTGTATCCGTTGGTGGTGTGCTTTTGTTTCTAGATGGTCCATCAACTCTCTGGGATGGTCCAGTGTGGCGTTTTAAGATCGGGGTGCTTTTGATGGTCTGGGTTTGGGGTGAGATCCAATGTGACACCCTAGGATGGTCTGGTCAAAATAGTCTAATGTGCACTTCTGGTAATGTTTCCATGCCAGGCTTTGTTGTGGAAGGTTAATGTAGATAAACTTCAGAAGCTCCAATTTGATGTACGAGACCCTAATTTGATGATTTTCTCCATATTTTAGATAAGCCCTTTGTCCCTTTTCACATGATGCCTATTGTTCAAAATGAATCTAAGGAGTGACTTTAGGCACTACAAACTTGATTACATACTGACCAACATCCATACGTAAGGTGGTGTGGAGTGTCCTCCTTGCCACAGCTGATGTGCACTTTTGCAAAAATGCTGCTATGGACTGAATCGAACTTGATATGGGCCTGAGATGACCCCATTTTGTAGAGCATTTTGTTTCCCAATAATAAACTAAAGATGGGTTGTGCTTTTGCTGATTTGGCCCCTATATGTGCTATGTTTTGCTCATTTGACCCATGGATGCGTTATGTATTCTACTCTATGTGCCAACACCTCTCCTTCCTTACATTAATGTTGGTTGAATGCTGAGAGATGGATGCGGGCTACATGGACAATAGATGTCTCATTAAGAGGTACATAAGACATCGCATAGCTTCAAAAAATAAATCACAACATATGCTAAGAAAAACACATAGCTTCATATGGGAAAAATGCAACATAGCATGAGAAAATCGTAGAGCTTCATACGAAGAAAAAAACCTAGTACAACATGAGAAAAACGCACACATTCATATGGGAAAAAACGAATAAGTATGATAATGAAGGAATTTTTGATGAAATACACAGAGGAGATGTTGCTAAGCTGGCTCTGATACCATGTTAGCATTCACGGTGCTAGGATCGAGAATGTGCAAAAAGAGAGGGATGAAGGATCAAGCTATGACTGGATGAAGGATAGCCATGGTGAATGTGTGTGTGTGTGTGTGTGTGTGTGTGTGTGTGTGTGTGTGTGTGTGTGTGTGAGAGAGAGAGAGAGAGAGAGAGAGAGAGAGAGAGAGAGAGAAGTGATAGCAAGCACAAGACAAATATGTTGCAAAACTCAAACGATACTCTTGTAATTAGAGAACCTCCCAAATACATGTGCTTTTATAGGCATTAAGCCTTATCTTCCAACCTAGCTTTAATAAGGGTTGTTCATAACCATAGACACTAACTAAATCTAAAATACCCAATAATTTCCTATTGGTAGTGGTTTCATTTTTCTCAGGATCATTGAGTTATCTACTACTACTAGCAAAAATGATCGAAAAATCCAAGTTGTATTCACTAGGTTATGCCAACACACACCCAATGGAAAAAAAAGACGTATCAATATTATGGACATGGAAGATGGGATATCAATTTGGATCTCTTGATATTGGTACTGATGCTAAGGATTTCTTCAACTTGTCTTAGGCTCTTGACACTCTTCCATCCACACAAAGATAATAAGAAGTTTGTATAGTTGATGGGCAATCTCTACACACATGAAAATAATTCTCATGTAATAACCGACATGGCCCATAAACCTTTGCATATCCTTGGCATTAGTTGGAGGTGATAGTTCCAATATAACTTTAATATTGCCATCATTAATAGATATGCCATTCCTCAAGACTATGTGACCCAAAATAAAAATAAATTGACACTTTTCTAGGTTTGAAGAAATTCAGTACAATCAACATCTTAGACAGACCTTTCTCAAATAACTCAAATTCTCTTTCCATAGAGAGACCATAGTCAAGTCATCCATAAATATTTCCAAGAAATCCTACAGTCTTGCTGTGACAGTCAGGTCAAAGAGGTGTGATAGTCAAGTCAGCCATAAATATTTCCAAGAAATCCTTTGAAAGTTGTGCATGAAAGGCGGATGGAGCATTGATTAAACCAAATGGTATATTCCTATAGGGTATAACCTTATAGGAATATGTACCCCATTTGGGAATAAATGCAATCTTGTGCTGGTTGTGCAAGACAAGATCAATCTGGACTTGGTTATATCCCTAAAAAGCCATAAGCTTCCTTTCCTACCACCCTTTCCAAGACATGCTCTGTGAATGACAAAGGACAATGATGTTTCAAAGTTGCAACATTTACTTTCTCGAGATTGATACACACTCTTAGTTTATCATTTTTCTTGGGAATAACAACAATAGGTGAAACTCATCCAGTGTATTCAATTTTGTAAATAAACTCGGCAAGCATTGATCAAATTATCAAGTTTGTCTGGCACGAATTTTGCATAGGGTTCATTGATCATGATTCGCTATCTTATTGGTCTAGCCTCGTTCATGATGGGAATCGAATGCTGATAAACCTCAAGAGGATTTCTCTCATGTTCATGTGTTTCCAAGCAACCACATCCTTGAACTCCTTTAAGAGATCAAAATGAGATCATTCTATTCTTGCTTAGTCAAATCTATTGTGCTATAGACAAGGTTTCATTGCATCACATCCTTCATAAGATGGACCTAAATTTTTGTCTTTGGTCCTTTTGACCTTCTCATAGTTGTACGTTCTCTCCAATGTAATATTTGAAGTATTCGAGAATCTTTGACACATCATCCTCCAATTGTTCATCCTCTTGAGATAACCTCTTGGCTTGTTTATTAGCTTCCTTGAGAAGCTTTTTCCTTTGTCTACTGGCAAATCGAGAGAGTTTTCTCTGAAGAAACCTCCTCCATGCTAACCAAGCTTTCTTTTTCCACTCCTAAAAAGGTTTGCACTTGGATAATTATGTCGAGATCCTTACTTAGGGATTCCACAATCTTGGTGTAACATTGACAGCCCTCACACACCGTAAGTAGTATTCTTCACTTTCAAGATCACGATGAGGATTAGGGCCAATAGTCATTGGTTTATTTTAAAAAAAAATCTAGTTTCTTTTTGGCTTTGAAGTTTCATTTAAAGAGAATCTCTCTACCAATTGTTCATTGCTCTCGGTACATCTTCACAAGAGGGAGCACTTATCATATACAAGGAAATATCCTCACCCTTGGAATTTACAAAGTTGGGTCTCCGAGTGTATGTTGGACTACATCAAGGATAGCCAAGAGCTGGGCCCAATGTTTAGAGTAAGTGGGATTTGGAACTAAAGAGATTTCCTTTTTTGTGTTCATCTATTTTTGCCTCCATCTTTTTAAGAACAATGTCTCGAACTTCATTGATAAATCTTTCTTTTTTTTCAAAGATTTGTCTTTCAAGCTTCGAGATCTTGCATTGGCACATGTAAAAACAGTTGTCTCTAATGATATTGATGAATGTGAAGTTATATTCAACTCAAGGTCAACAAGAATTCATCTTACTAGATGAGCCTTTAGCATTTTCTCACTTTTCCTCAGATAGATGTGATTTGTGACCCAATCAGACTATGGTACTCTTTACAAGGTCGATTCCTCATAGTACCACAAGATCGATTCCTCCCTTTACAGACTGTGGTGGTGATGTAGCATCGATATATGATGGAAATTTAGACCTTGAAGGAGATCTTGGGGTGAAATGTTGCCACATAGATCTTGAAGTTGGATCTACAAAACAAAATGCTCTAAAAAGTCAAAATATAATCCACAAGGCGATGTGCTTCCTTAAGTTCATTGAGATGGTTTGCAACCAAGGCACCCTTTTTAGCAAATTCCTTTATTCCCATTCTTTCACTTCTATGATGCCGATAAATAAGTTTCTTAGAATTTGGTACAGGGGTAGATGCATGAAAGGGTGCCAAAAAATAGTACTATTTTGGCAAAAGGTTGAGTTACACTAATGGTACTTTGAAATACTATTAACCTTTGAAATGCTCTTTTCACACTTCTAAAAATATTATTTTCATGCTTCTTAATTGAAGTTATTTTTAGTAAGCTAGCCACTGTGCTTACAACCGTTTGGTAGTTGAGAAGTAATTGCCTAATTCTCTTCCTCGATTTGGTTCTTTTTTTGTTTAAACGTATCATGTTCCCTCTCCTCTGTAGAAGCTTATCTTCCTATGGTCCATGGCCGGTCTTTCTTCATGTTAAAGCACTGCAAGTTTAGCTTTCTAAGCATTCGTACTCTTCCATGCACAAGCAGAGACTACTTATGAAGTAACTGCTACCTTTTCTTTGCACAAATAGAGAGATTTCTTAATTAATTCTTGTACTTGCAATTCTCTACTATGTTACAAATTAGTCCTTCTATATTAAAGTCCATTTTGTTCTTTAATCATTGTAATTCATAATTGCACCAATAATTTCAATAATATGTAGGTACTATACCTAAGTGTCTAGTGCTCCATTATTATATTTTCCCTGCTTTACATTATAAATTAATAAATCAAGTCCATGGACCTGATAGAATCAACTAGGATGAATGATCTAAATTGCTTTACTTTTCTTTTTGTTTACAAGAAGGTTCCATGGATCACGAATATTTGCGTGCACCACACTATGAAGATTCTCACAAAAAACAACAATTCAAGTGTCCAAGAGGTAGATGAAAGCTGGAACTCACGATAACCACCTATCTCTAAAAGGAAAACGTGTCAATTGGCCTTGTCAGTTAGTGTAACATTTTAAACAAATTACGCTTAGCCTTGATTTAGGAATGAAAGTTGGAGTTCTCATGAAAGTTTTGCAACACCCCAAAATGCAAGATTTCTTGCAATCTACCACTTTTCCCATCATGGATGTCAAACGTGCAATTGTCGAGAGTTTGAAGAACTCTCTTTCTAATGTAAAAGGAGTACATAGCAAAGATAAGTCGGTTGCCCAAGAGCGCTGCACTACCCATGATTGCAAACTATAGCCACGCGATTCAGATAATTGATAGCAACGTTGCAAAGTCTCTTAACATTCAAGCTCAGTGTTTGAAGAAACACCATGTTGACATCCATGGTGTAGATTTCAAATGGGCCTGGGGTGGTCACAAACACGTAGTGGACCTTGTGGTCGATTTTTGGAATTGTAATACTAGGGTCTCTTCAAATAAGAAAGACATTTGGAGAAATCGAGTTGATTGCAAACAGTATAAAGTCCATCCTATCCATTTTTTTGAGGTGACATCGGTACGTATCTTCAACTTCATGCATGATTTGCCGTGATGTTACAATTTTCCTCTTTTTTCACATATTTGAATCCTTTATATTTTTTGTGTTGTCTTTTCTCACATGCCGTAGTAGCATCTCATTATCATATTAGTATAGTAGAAGTGCATGGGACAGAGTATAATTTCATGTTTGTTTAGTAACCTAGAGTACTTTATAATTTGATACTTATCCCAAGTCTTCTATTACTATTGCTCTCTTGCGAGTCATAGTAAAAAAGTAGTACAAACATGGAGGATGTAGTTGTACATAGTTCTCTACTTGTACATATACTAGATCTTTAATAGATGTATGACTCAATTGTGTGTAGTACTCTGCTAGTACACTGTATAGTACTCTATCAGTACACTAGCAATTTTCCTCTTTTTTCACATGTTTGAATCCTTTATTTTTGTTGTTGCCTTTTTTCACATGCCATAGTAGCATCTCATTATCATATGGGTATAGTAGAAGTGCATGGGACAGTATAATTTCATGTTTATTTAGTAGCCTAGAGTACTTTACATTTTGATACTTATCTCAAGTATTCTATTATTATTGCTCTCTTGCAAGTCATATTAAAAAATTAGTACAAACATGGAGGATGTATTTGAACATAGTTCTCTACCTGTACATACTACATCTTTACACATGTATGTCTCAATTGTGTGTAGTACTCTCTGAGTACACTGTATAAAACTCATTTAGTACATAGCGCATAATGCATAGTACTATATTAGTACGTGGTTCTATATTAGTATTAAGTATATAATACAATGCTAGTGCAAAACTTAGATAATGCAAGACATGGATGAGACATTTGTCAAAACATCTTTACACATGTGACTCAATTGTGTAGTACTCTATTAGTACGTAGTACTATAATAGTACATTGTACATAGTACATAGTACTATAATAGTACATGGTTCTATATTACTATTCACTATATAATAAAGTGTGCACTTACTATAGAACATCTTGATGCCAATGGTGCAAAGTTGCAGAATGCACATGATGTTCTTGAGTGGCTCACGTGGAAGATGGGCGACAATGAGAAAGCGCAAAGACGGTTTGTAGAAGTCAAGTTGGGTGATGTGGACTGTAGCGATGCATGGTCTTGTGACACAATCAAGGGGACGCATAGCACACATGTTGTATTCGATTTCAACATGAAGGATCCCACCCAAGTTTTATTCAAGAGTCTCTCATGCTTTTGTTCGTTTTGCATGGACGATAAATGGGACAAGTGTGTAGCGCTGACACATGCAAACTCATGGACCCTAAAGAAGCTAGAGCCCATAAAAACACCTACTATTGATTCCCTCATGGAAGATGATGTCATGTACTGTCATATGACGGAGTGCTTTTGGCAGATATGGTGGAGATGGGTGACAAAATTTACAGTGCTCTCTGCACCTGCGAATGCAGAGAATGAGGACTAATACATCGTCCTCTATAAGACACCAAAGATGGTACTAGAGAAGCAGGTGAAGGATGGTTGGGGGAATATCTTCAACCTGGCGACAAAGTTATCCACGGCATGTACCACCAAAAACTACTTTCAAGCCATAGCAGTTATGTTCTATTAAAAAATGCTCCACAACAGCAATTGTACATGTTGATGCTGTGCTTGCAATCAAGTTCTCTATTATGCGAGTGTAGCACAAAGTTAAGGGTCATAAAGTGCTTTACCATTTACCCCCTGAAGTGCATAACACTATCTTGCATAACTTAGAGTTATAGAAAGCTAGTGAAATATTGTTAACCCCCTGAAGTGCACTACTCGGTTGTCGATGTAACCTACCTTTCTAATGCATGTAACAAAATTTGTTGTCCCTTGCACAACAACAATAGTTGTCCACTCTTGTAAACTGGGTAGTTCATAATAAAAACTAAACTTTTTTCCCTTGCACCATACCATTACTTAAATCCACTTGTAACTAATACTTTAACCCACTTAAAAAGCTCTACTTTCATCCACTAGTACACCATATAGGACAAAAATTACTTGTAAAATAGTACTTAAATCCACTTCAAAAGCACCACTTTTACATCATACAGGACACAAAAATCTATCATAATCATGGCATTTGTATTATTGTGTGATTGGATTACATCACTCATTGTACACATATATAATTGCAAAACAAGAAGTAAATCATGCTAGAGGACAAGACTTTGGAATTTTCACAAGTCCATACACACCTTTCTCCACTTTTTATAGAGTCTCTCTCTCACACCAAATCTTGAGCGGCCCTAAGACACTCTTTTTCTTCCACTGGGTTTGGATATTGAGCCAACCTTTTGGCTAGCTCATGAAGATTTGCTTCTAGACTTCCTTCTACAACATTTACAAGTGTAGCAAGGATCTAGAAGGGGAGGAATGAGATCCATATTCAATCTTTATTTTGTCCTTCCCATATCACCAACAATGACTAGTTTCATCTTTTGGAGTTTGGCCCTTTTTGAAGTGGAAGCATCTTAATCACAAGAACCTTTGTCTCCATTCAACTTGGCATCTTTAATTTGTGGTCTTACCCCAGGTGGTCCTCTACTTGTTGGTTGCAGTGGCTTGTAGTAGGAGAAGTCTTTGAGAAAATGCTCAATATTGCACTCCAAACACCCTCTCTCTAAGGGAGTAGGTTTGAGCGTTGTCAAAGCATCCTTGTAGGCTCAGTTATAGGGCACTTAGTCTTTGTGATGCTGCAGGATGACTCTCCTAGTCAATGAGTTTGTCCTTACCTCGGGTCGGGTGCCACAATACTCATCAGAGAAGTGTATTCCTCATATGCAACCATTGTTGTGTAACCAAGAGCGTGTAACATGGAGGTGTAACAAAATACTTACAAGTGAGTTTTCCACAAATGACTCATGTAAGTGTATTCAAGAGTAAAGGTTTCAGATGCACTTACCTTTTGTGCTCCCACTTTATGGACTAAAGTGACTCTCGATGGAGCAGGTTGAGGTGATAACACAGGTGGAACCATTTTAGCAGTTCTAGCCCATCCTCTTGTGATTGCTAGACTTAGAGTGACAACTAGTGGTGTTGCTAAAACAAGAGACCTATCAGGAGCAAGCAAAGTTGCGCTTCTATTGTGCCCAATTAACTCTCAGAGCTAGGTTGAACCTATCGCGAGAGAGCTGGGTTGAACCTATAGCGATGGTTAGACTTGTCGTGATTTCCCATTCGAACTCAGTAGCCACACCCAAGATTCGATCTTGGTTTTAGGCGTAAACACTGTGCGCTCCAAACCGTCTCTTAGGAGTGATCTTAAATTCATTATGGGTTCGACCTTGCATCCAACCATTATCCGGCTACCCTATCACAGTCTACTTCCCGGGCCTCTGAAAGGAGTATATCCCACTCTTTTGGTCGACTGGGCGACTGATAGAGCACGTTTTGGGGGGGTCCACTTCTGAAAATGGGCAAGAAGCAACAGCCTTGGATGGGGATGACAAAGCAGCTGCCATGGAGTCCTCTTGAAGGGGTGAAGACCAGAGGAATTCGACACTCGCCGAAGTAGTAGCAACCCACAAAAACTACTGGGCAGGTGGAGAGCGAGGATATGCAAGAGAGAGGCGACAAGATGGCAGGGAGCTCCAACTTGCCTTTTGGATTAGTGCATGTTTACATATATTTTAACTAACTTTTCCATCTCACTCATCTATTCATCTTTTCCGTTTCGCTCATCTCTTTGATGTATTTCTCTTCTGCTCGTATTCTGCATTTCACTCTTTCAGCTCATCCTCCTCATTTCACTCACTGAGCCATTTAACTATAAGTTAAAATAATACAGAATGGAAAATTCAGCACTGGGCCACGATGCAAAACAAACACAATGCTGAGCACCAGAAACCAGAACCACAAAGTGTGTATTGCATTGAAGAAAGCACCCTGTATATTACAAAACAAAGGCAAACTGTATGTTGCATTCAGGAAAGCAGAGTATATATATTCCTTTTATTCACAGGTTCATAACCTTCACACCTAGGCAGAAAGAGAGATTCCACACTTCAGCGTTTCAAACTTAACAGAATGTAACATCTTTGGGAACGACTCTGCATGGAGACAGCAGCACAAAATCATCACCATTCTGTATTGCTTCTCTGTATTGGTCAGTTTTGTCACACATAGAGCGATAGTTTGCTGCATACTCTTCACTTGGTACTACAGGATTCGCTGAACAGCCAGTTCATGCACGTTCGGGAGTGTGAGCATGCTGATGTTGATGTCGTATAGCCCCTCCGTCAAACCTCCGTCTGTCCTCCTCAAACTGAGGGTAATACCTAAGAGTTGGAATACTGAGAAGAAAATATCATCCAAGTTGTGAGCCTCTGCTATGTGTGGCATCCTCATGACTTTCCAAATCGCGTTTGCACGCTTCCTGTCCATGCCCTGTCCGGCTTTCGGAATGACCCACGAAGCAGCTGGATAATATTCTCCTATTTGTAATATCCTCAGTAAAGTTGAATCGAGATCTGTGGCCAAGTTATTCACAATGTAATTGTCCATATACACATAACATCTATCAAAAGGATTCAGCACTGTCAAGCACACCTTGTTTTTCAAATCCGCTTGTCCATACAAAGTATAAACTTGACGACCCTCATTCAACTCTTCAGCTGTAATGTTATGTGCAAAGAACTTAAAGTTTGCAAATCTTTCATACAATACCCCAACATACCTTGAAAAGTGTGCATACGAACTTGTTTCAAACCGCGGCACATAACCAAACCACCTGGCGGTTTCTCCATATGCCCACCCATACATCTTTTAATCATTTTACCAACTGATATGAGAGACGGAGCCATAACCCTCACCACCATTTGGAAATGCAAATGATTCAGTGTGCCCCCTTTTTCAAGGGAAAATAATCCTTTCATGCATTCATTATGGACAAACTCTTTGATTGGCCTACAAAAAGAAAGGTCAATATCAGCACTGCCAACTCCAATAGTCACAAAGACTTCTAGCATCTTTTCTCTTTTCTCACCAGCCAATCTTGGACATGTTGGTGTCGAAGGAGTATTATCTTGTACTGTACACTCTGAAAATCTGGTTTCATTTCTTGACGACCCCAAGTATAATCTTGTACTGTATGCTCTGAAAATCTGGTTTCATTTCTTGACAACCCCTCAAAAACGAGAGCACATGAGCCTTTGTAGAAGTGCATCCACTTAGTGGCTCCCCATCTCACTGGTGAGGCAGTCACTTGGTGGCAGCATTGGTCTAGTATTCATACAGACCAGGCCGCAGGTGTCACAGGCTATGACTGGGACATCTTTGTCCATGACCTGAAGACCAGATTTCTCCCGCCCCAGTACATGACCGGTCTGAAAGACGAGTTCTATGGACTCAGACAGAACGGATCCCCAGTGCTTCAGCTTTCCGGTAAGGTTATTACTTTAGCACAGCAGTTAGGGTTATTTGAGCAGGCTAAGATGGAGCAATTCATTCGTGGATTGGACTCTAACATTCGGTTCACAGTTCGTAACTTTGAACCAAGTACATATGACCGGGCTTTGACTCTCGCTCAGAATGAAGAAATGAAGATGAACGGAGGCAAGCCCAAGCAGTCATCTCAGTCCAGTACCAAACCCCAACAGGGGAAGGGTAATTCGTCTTCTAAAGACACTAAGACAGACAACAGTCCTAGCTCTAGTTCACGGGGTAAGGAATCCAAGCCCAAGAAGACCCCTGAGGAAAAGGCTCAAACAGGCATCACTCGAGGCTATCTTCCTCCAGAGGAGCAAAGACGGTATCAGTCAGAAAACAGATGTTTTTTCTGTCATACCATTGGGCATGGTAAGAAGGATTGTCCAAAAAGACAAGCGGAGCAAGCCTCCAAAGAGCCTTCTGCCACAGTTGCCGCAGTATCCCCCGCTCCTCCAGACCTGCCTCCTACCACCAATGCGGTTCAGATCTTACCTTCTATGCATTCCATGCCATCCGTGGTACTTGATGCTAAGCAAGAGGGTGAGGCAACAACCACACAGAAAAGCTTAATCCAAGCTTATGACTCTGCCAAGGGCCGACAGTTCATAATCCTTTTTGACATGGACAATTTTGAGGACGCCATCTCTCCCCAGTTGGCTACCAACATGAGCTATACCTCACCCACATCTCTCAGAAGGCACAGTAGTTTTCTTTTCAAGTTCAAAAGGCCTCCTTCCACCAGCGAGAATTCATTGTCTCTCCTCTTTTGGGATGTGACATGATCTTAGGAATCCAGTGGTTTCGTCATTATGAACCTATTCCCAATTGGGGGCAGGACACCTTTATTATCTCTAAAGGTTTTCTTGAGCCTGTCATGATTCGGGGGGATAGGAGCATTCTTGGCGTTTCTATGATTTCTCATCTCCAAGCCCGACGAGCTGTGTGCAAGGGAGCAGAAGGAGCATTAATTTATGCTCAAACAGCTTCTATCTCATCGATAACCGCTATCTCATCTTCTTCAGTCCCTCAGTTAGCAGATCTTCTTTCTCATTCAGACATTTTTAAGGATGATCTTCCACCCAGTATCCCAGATTTAGCAGAACCTCCTGGCGAGTTTCCCTCTTGTCTTTCCAAGACTTTCACGGGCAAGCTAGAATAGCAGTCAGTTCTCAAACATTTGAAACATATTCCTTATGGACACATTTTCACAGTCACCACAGACCACCAAGCACTTAAGTGGCTCCCGACGATGCCAAGTGCCCAGTGGAGTGCTCAGCACACTAGACAGGGTCAGCTCTTCCCACAAGTTGGAGGAATGATTAAGTACATCCCTGGTCAGCATAACCCACTAGCAGATGTTCTTAGTAGAAAGACCAACATCCCGACCAGTCACGAGTCTACCATTCTCAACATCTCTGGAAAAGACTTAGAAGATCGGTATGTCGATTCCGCAGAGTTTGGTACTCAACCCAGTTTGGCCCTCAATTTTGAGCCTGGCCATCATTCAGTTCACAGACAGGCATGTAAGTTTAGACGAGATATCCACTTCAAGGAAGGGGATTGGGTCTCTCAGTGCATCATGAAACAAAGATTGAAACAAGTGGGCAAACATTGTCCCAAGCTTTCATTCCGTAGTTTTGGCCCTTTTCCAATAGTCAAAAAGTTAAGTGATGTCTCCATGAAGTTAAAGTTGCCTACCAGTTGGACAATGCATGATGTTTTCCACGTTTCTTGGCTAAAACCATATGTTGGTCCAGAAGTGTTTGATGTTTCAGATGAACAGCAGCCAGACGTGGTAGACGAAGCAGAAGTTATTGAGCCTGAGCAGATCCTTCTTCATCGATGGAAGCATGGTTCCGGTCGACGGATACGTCAGTTCTATACGAAATTCCGAGATCGAGGCACCCACGAAGCCGTATGGCTCGACGAGGAGTTCTTCTAGGAGTACCTCCAGTTGTTGACGAACTACTTGGAAGCCATGAACCTGCCACCAAGCTAAGCAGGAGGAAATGTCACATGCACTCTGCACTCAGTGCATGGTGACAAATTGGCTCATCATCAGCAGTGCAACATTTGTACAGTATTAGAACCCAGTAGGATAATATTTGTCGTACGCCGTGACCCCATTGTACATCCTCAGTCCAAGATAAGTCAGGCACGAGCTACGTAGGTCATTCCTCAGCCTTCGCAGGTCAGTCAGTCAGTCAAGTCCCTTAACCCACTTGGAGAGAATCATTCATGCATGTAGAGTCAGTAGAAGCCTTAGGGTTTGCATCAGAAAGCACTCTGCATCCTGCATAATATGCATTCATATGCCTGTGCATCATTTAGAACATCCCAGAAGCCTTAGGGAATTTACTAGGATTTATCTGGTATTTTTTTCATATTTTATAGTATTTATTTAGCATTTATTGTCATTTATAAATATAAACTTTATTAAATGACCAGCCAACTTGACCAACCTCTAGTTAGTATAAATAGGCTTGCATAGGGCTTAGTTTCTCATTCAGTCTTCAGTGTGCTAAGAGCTTTCCTCCTCAGCCCTAGGAGTTCCCTTGCCTTCAACACTAGACTAGTCTCATCCAGCCCTTGGAGTGCTTGAGTTTGCTTCAGCCAACCTTGGTTCTCCACCGCATGCATCTTCAGCAGTCCCTACAGCCATAAGCACATCAGATCAGCCCTAAATCAGCATAAGACACCTGCGTTTTCTGCATGTGAACAGTCGCCTGCATTCAGCATCTATTCAGGCCAGCATTCAGCTTGTGTTTTCTGTCCAGCATCAGCATTCAGCCTGCATTTCAGTCCAGCATCATCCCTACAGGTCTGCGTTTCAGTCTACAGCAGTTCTCAGCCCTGAATCATCAGTTTACATCAGTATCCAGCCTTCAGTCATCATTCAGTCATACACCAGCCCTCTGGTGAAGGTAACACATCATTCATAAGCATTTACAGCATTCTAACATAGCTTAGAACAGTCCATCTTCTTTTCTCAGCCTCAGGTGTGCATACCTTCCTCATGCCCTTGGGAAGAGTGCATAGGCTCGAGATCAGTTCATCGAGGTGTTTCTATAGCCGTGTACAGTTCAGCCAAGCTTCCGATCCTCCGAGATCTTGTGTTTGGCTTATCTACAGTCCACAGTCATTCTCTCTAAAGAAATAAAGCAAATACTATCTCGTTATCGGGATAGGGGGCCCTTCAGTGGGTAATTCGGGACCCAATCTGGTGTACAATTCTCATATATCTCTCTCTCATCTCTTTAAAGTTTGAAGTATTAAATGGATTGCTAAACTCACAAAACTCAAGATACATAAGACGGTGTGTGCAGGGGGGGTCGGCCAGCATCAAGAAGGTCCACGACCTGTGCAAAACAGTCGGCCACCTTCAGTGTATCCACAGATGCAGTTGGCCAAGTTCAAGGTCCTCCGGCCACTACAAGACTGCCTCCCATGCCACAGAAAAATAGGAACAATGGGGAAAAAATACCGGGAGTGAGGAAAAATGAGAAAACACCTACAAGGGCAGGCACACCCACAACAAAGGCCCTGGTGTCAACATAAAGACACGAGATGACTTCTAACACCCCCTCTCAGCTCCTGGCTGTGAACCAACCACAGGGAGCTGGGGTGCCGCCTGAGCAAATCCTGAGATAGCGACTTCGTGAAGAGGTCCACTGTACTGTCCTCCGTCGAATAGAACTCTAGCAAGATGTCATCAGCAACGATCTGTTCACGAACAAAGTGCCTCTGGATGACCATGGGTTCCTCCAATGGAAGCCCAATCCTGCAATGCAACCTATGCAGCCGCACCACCTCACAAGCAGCATCACAAGCAGCCCAATACTCTGCCTCTATCACTAACAAGGCAAAAGATGACTGCCTCTTACTGCTCCATAAAACTGCTCCTGGGCCTGAAGTAGATCCCCTCGTGTCCGGATCTCCTCCCCACACTGAGTCACTCCAACAGTGGAGTCGGACTCCATAAATCAATCCCCCTCTTGTGTAAAAGAATCCATGATCCTTCACATGCCGCAGAAACCACAGGATACGCAATCTTGCCTCCCAAAGAGTCATCTGCAACCATGAGCTCAACTGCCTCATCAGGAAGCTCCCGTCCAATCTAGTGTCCAAAAACAACATCAATGAACCATTCTGCTTCTGAGTAAAAGAGGCATCACACTGCTCACAAGGATCAACACCTGTTACGGTGCAAAGCCTAGTCTTGGAAACCTGCTGAAGACCATGCAAGGCCTTCTGAAACCTGTCACTCTGAAACCTGTGAACCACCCCCTCTGAATCCGGAACCACGCAAGGCCTTCTGAAACCTGTCAACCACCCCTCTGAATCTGGAACCACAAAGCCTGGAGTATGCACCTCCTTCTGCAAGTAATCAACTGCCACCTGCCTGGCTTTCCGAGAGGTCCCCGTGGAAAGAACATCCTCATCTACAGGAGTTTCTGTCTGGAATACTACGAGACATCAGAGCATAAGTTACCTGTTCAGTTTCCTCTGACTGACGAGCACAAGAACCACCAACATCAGTACTGGAAAGTTCATGCCAACTGCTGTCATCAACTGGCAAGCTATCCACCATCTGCTCCCGGAAAGCCTGCACCTGCAGCGTATCCACACTTAAGTGGCCATTACCAGACTGCCACTCATCACAAACCTGAGGACCTGGGAGAGAGAGTGCTGAAAGCTTGTAAACTCCATTCTCCACTCCGCCTTCCCAAACCACCTGGCCTGTTGCTTTGTCCCAGAGAGCAACAAAATGCTTATCAAACTCCACCCGTACGCCAGTCTTGCAAACCTGATGCACTGACAACAGATGAAAACCAAGTGACGGAACATACAACACCTGG
This sequence comes from Cibotium barometz, assembly GCF_041138505.1. NCBI lineage: Eukaryota > Viridiplantae > Streptophyta > Polypodiopsida > Cyatheales > Cibotiaceae > Cibotium > Cibotium barometz. The sequence continues at coordinate 189,159 of NC_141063.1, forward strand.
GAGGAATGCTTCCCCCCTTTGCCATCGGGAACTATCTCCATCCTGCCCTCACTGTGAACTGGGATAGTGGATGTATCCCCAGTAAGAATGTGACCAAAATACCTGCAGAGATCCTGTAAATCTGAACAGGAAGGAGTCATGTGCCTGGAAGCACCACTGTCTAGAATCCACTCCCGAGTATCCATTGCGGAGAATCCTCCAACCTCCTCCCTACCTGAAGAAAATGGCCGACTGTTTTGCACAGGTCGTGGACCTTATTGATGCTGGCCGACCCCCCTTGCTGTTGGCCGACTGTACATTTCAGCAGGTCGTGGAGTTTGTGGTCCTGTCGGCTGCCCTACAGCAGGCCGCCGACTGCTGTTTGGGGGCCATATAAAATGGCCCCACAGCCCCTTGTCACATTTGTATCGTTCCGGGATTCTTCTTGTGTATATAGAGTAGAGTTACACGCCTCTATCTCTCTCTCTCTCTCTTGTGCTGTTATTTTCTGCATGCGTTTTGCTCGTGTTCCCAGATCTGGTCATCATCTCTGCTGCGTATTCTGACTTGGTATTAGAGCCTAGGCTCTAAATAGTTCTTGCGATTTGTGTGAGCAAGAGGGGGACTGTTGTGTTGCTGATTGGTGGACTGTTCGGGACTATTTAGGAAGAGGAGAAGGCAGTGTATCCACAGATGCAGTCAGCCAAGTTCAAGGTCCTCCTGCCACTACAAGACTGCCTCCCATGCCACAGAAAAATAGGAAAAATGGGAAAAAAAAATACGGGAAGTGAGGAAAAACGAGAAAACACCTACAAGGGTGGGCACACCCACAACAAAGGCCCTGGTGTCAACATAAAGACAGGAGATGACTTCTAACAACATCCAGGGGTATCTTGATCATGAGAATTTCCTGGTTGGACCATTGCAGGGATGTGATGTAATGCTGGGAAAGCCGTGGCATCACCGCATTGAGCCACGCAAGGAGTACAAGACCAACCGGATTACTTTTATGCATTGCATGTTATTGATATTGGCCAAGAGGGAGACTCCATCCCAGTTGTATCTCATGTTCACATTAATAAAGCAATGAGAAAGAGTGTTTCCGCATACTTAGTCTTTGTTCGTCAGATAAGGTTGAATGTAATGATGTAAGCATAGATACTCTCACAAGCGAAAGGCTGAAATTTTTAAATGAATACAAGGATTGCTTTGGAGATGCATTACCAAGAGAGCTACCTGTCACAAACGGGTGCGTGGTTATACAGAATTTAGTAAATCACAAGATTATCATCCTTTGATCACTGCCTTATCCCACATACATAGCCATAACAATTGATTATACATGTGGAAGTACTGAAAAGAAATGATACTGCACTAGGGACCAAAAGATGGGCTGGGTCCCCCCCTCGGCACCCCTCCCCCCCCTTTGAAGGATATGTATTGCCTTAAGGGAGTAAGAATTTTACAAGTACATAAAAAGGGTGGTTTGGCCCAGCCACCACCGTTTCTTCCAAAATGATTGAACATGAAAACAACTTACAAAAACTATACTTGCCCACAAGTAGCCCAGCTACAAGCTAGCAATATGGTGCTCAGCACCCTTCACCAAGATTGCCCAACAATCTCGATTTCTGCAAATGTAGTTTAACTTCAATGAGATCAACAATCTAGTGGCAAAAAAACCAACCTTAGGAGAAGGCCCAAAACTTCCCAAGGGTTCTCCCGCATAGAACTTGTAGCAACCGGAGCCAAGATGATTCTTCCACAGCTTCAATCTTTATAGATAGTCTTCCTCTTCTTCTTCTAGTTTGAATGGAGCCTTTCAATTCTGAAAATCAGAATTCAGCCAGCTTCTAAATGTTTTGGAAAGGTAATAACACTATGGTATGGCTGGAAATCTGAATTTATAGAGTTCTATTCAGCCTAGAAGGTGGCACCTAGATGAAGAGGAGGAGTGGAGAATACTGCTCATGAAAAGTTGAGGTAGGGAGAGGTTTGTGCATGACTTAGAATGGCTACTAATGATGAGGAGCAACTCGTGTAGTAAAAAATGAGGAAAGGCTCTCTTTTTTTTAACTTTTCTTTTTGAGTTAACTAGCTTGCATGACTTCTTTTGGGAAAAGTGAACTTGCATGCTTTACTTTTAAGTAAAGTGAACTTGCATGGCACATTTTTAGGTGCATGTAAGGATAAAGCATTGCATGATGCATGCACGTAGCTGGAAAAGCTTGCATGTTGCATGCATGGGGGTTTCTAACCATGCATGTCGCATGCATGAGGATTTTTGGCCATGCATGTTGCATGCATGGGGGTTTTTGACCATGCAAGTCGCATGCATGAGGGTTTCTGACCATGCATGTTGCATGCATGGGGTTTTCTCATCATGGAGAATTTATCAACCTTTCTTAGCTAAATTGTCATGCATGCATGCATAGAAATAGAAAACCCGCATTAGAGTGGGCTACCTTCAAAATATCAATTATCCTTGTACAAATCCATCAATACAAGTTAACAGAAGACAGGTTATGCAACATACTAACCCATGGGTGTAATCCAGGCGTCCCCAAATCCATGAGCTTCTCATGCAATAAAATCCAAGCATTGTCAAGGCAAACAAAACATTACACGCAAATAAAAAATAAGCCATGCACACAAATGTATAAACACATATTTTGGAAGAAACCCCATCTATTCATATGTACTTGATATTTACAAGGGCTATGGTATTTGGCTCTCCAAGATCCATCAAATATTCATGGCATTATGTATTGCATTTGGTTCTCCAAGATCCATCGAATGCTTAACATGTTTCTATGCAGCCAGGATCTTGTAGATACAGCTAGTATACACATACATGGGAAGCTTACCCATAAACATTCCATGGCTACATGTAGTGTCCAACACCCATGTCCATGGATAATAGTTAGCATCCAATATCATATGATAACCATTGCATGTTTGACAAGGACTTCATGTGTGCATTAGAGACATGTAAAGACTTCCTATATGGAGCGGATTTTGAGCAAAATGCTTCTGCACCTGGATTATCTGGAGACGGCATATTTTTGTTGCGCACATGTCTGGCATTAACCTTGTCCCCAAACCATAAAGAATGGAAGCTTCCCACCTGCCTCTTTTTCCAAAACGTTTATGATATCTACCACAGAACTGTCATTTGCCAGTTGACCATATTCCCACATTGAAGCTATCCACCAGTTATATCTTTAAGAATTTCAAACATCCTGATCGTAGAACAAGATCCTCATGGCCGTATTCAAGCTCCATAGTTTTTTGGATTTCTGCCAACAACGCCTCACAAGTAATCCACACAAGTTAAATATAATTGTTAGCATTGGCCTATTAGTAGAACATGTGTCTTGTTCAACATGCACTACGCTTGCCAACAAATCATTTGAGGGTGTTTTCATCACTTGTTTCTCTTCTGACTCTCCACACGTTCTAGACGCTGCATCATCTTCTATTTCTTAACAACATGTATTTTTGGATCATTCAGGATTCAATCCTACCATTGGGGACTTACTACAGCTTGCCAAAGTTTCATCTTGAGAAAGCCCCTTGATTTGCCTCTTCGACGATGCTCTACAAATCAGGGTATTTTCTGCACAGCACAGTTAACAAAAAATTGCTTTCACTAATACTTTGATTAGTGCTAATGACCTACAATTTTTTTGGGCATTTGTGATTGGATCTACATATTTAGATGCTGCTAAACCTCTGTGAAGCATCAAATTAAATTTGCCCCTTGATTTGAGTGGTCAATTCCTTAGTCTAAAACAGGATATAAATCTGCATTAGAATTGTTTGGAACAATGAAATTTATGAGCTTGTATGCATCATGTAAATCATTGATCATACTCATTAATCAGTTATACAAGGGCAATACGATGGTCATAAATAAGACTAAGACATCCTTATGTATATTTGCATTATCTTTTGAAAGGGATGAACATCATCATCATGTAAGGCTTTATGAACACATTAAGAAAATGTTTTATCTTTGCCTACATGGATTTCATAACACAATGAAATCAAGGATGAAGATCAAGAGCTACATAAAGAAGATCAAGTGCTACATCTACATCAAGATCTACATCGACATGAAGAAGATCAAGAGCTACATTGACATAAAGAAGATCAAGACCAAGAAGAAAGCATCTTCGAGCAAGAAAGAAGCAGCCTCCTCCGAGGCCATCTACATTAAGGATAAATGGGCTTCTTAGACTAGCTAGGGCCAACCTACCTATAGTCACACCTCTATCCTGAGTGAATGTAAACATAACTAGATTCCTAGCATCTGTATCATCCTCTGGTATTATAAACCACCATGAGTAAGACCTACCTATGGGCACTTGGATGGTCATCATTGTCAGAGTAACTAGAGCTAGCATTGTTATCTTAGTAAAAGGTGTTGAAGTAATACACCAAAATATCATACATGTGACATTGGGAATATGGGCATATGGTTCATAGGTCTTATAACTATCATACATTTGGTAAACTATGATCAAAGGAGAATCTAAATCAGCATATTCTAGGCACCTAGCTCAAGTGGAGAAGGATCTCACTTTCCCTCAAATTAAGCAATGACTGCTCACTTCAAGGGTTTCTCAAGCTTTTGCTTTAAGGATTAATCATGTCCTAATCACTTGTACTCCAACCTATATAAGAGGCTCACACCTAATGAAAGAGTACAACACTCCCATTCTCTTTCTCATCATTATGCTGTCATTATGTTGCCCCATTAACTCTAATCCCATGTGATTAGTCTTAACCCTTTTTGCTTAGCTTAATGTTGCCTTAATCATGAGCTTCATCATCGTGTTTGATCCACAATGAAAGCCAACAGATGGAGCCAAAAACTCTGTAAAGCAATAGACATTCCTCCAGAGCTCCCCTCTCCCAACCTAGCAAAGCATGATGTAAACAGTTTGATCAACTTAAAAATAGCACAATAAAGATTCATAAGGTGAATGATGTAAACTTACTCCGTGGATGCAGCTCCACGATTCCCTGAGCTGAAGTTATCAATGAAGCGGACACAGCGTCGCTCCAGGGGAACAGTTGTGCCTCCAGATGCCACGCAAACTAGACGATTCTGTGTTTCACCTGTGCATAAGAAAATTGTGCCTCATTACTGCAAAGGGTTTTCAAGCATGAACACACACAAACAACTTGGGTGGATGTAACACAAGAAACTGGACAACTCACAATGCAGATCAACAAATCTTTTCACCATTCGTTGTATGAGCTCCTCATCCTTTAAATTTGGTGCTGATTTGAAAAATGCATCCACATCGGGAGCCTCTCCTCTAGCTTCATGCAAGTTTTCCATATCGTTTCAAAATCTATTTTTTTTTTAAAAGGTGCAAATCAAACATAAGCATTTTGGTAAGACTTACCACAAATTTGGGTATTTAAATCCATTTCTCACTAGAAATTTCGAAAGAAAAAAGAGACTGTATACAGTGCAATATGAATTTATGAAAAGAACAGCTAGCTTGTCCATTTGGCTCTCTGTAACTGGAGCAATCGAGCTCGCACGTTGTTGTTGGCTAGTGGTGTCAGTGAATATAGACTATGAGAATCCATTGCCACTAACGCTTTGTCCCGGACACGCTAAGTGGGAAGATCATGCTTGGTGACGCAGAAGTGATGCACGACCACACAGACACGAGAAGGGGCGATCACCTTGAGGTAGAATGAAGAACGCACAGTCCACCAGGTCTCTAATGATTATCCCCTTAACTCGATCGTGAACTGCACCAATTTGTCTTTACAAAAACCTATAAAATTTACAGGTTTTTAGTTATAAAAAGCGGTTAATTTTGAATAGAGGAAACCTATTGTACTCCAACTTATCTTTTTTCTTACTCGATGGGACAAAAGTTTTTCTTTAGCAATATCTCTCTATTATTCTTTTTCAGTAACAAGATACTTCCCGATCTTATTTGACCATGGTCTAGGTGCCTGCTTCAGTCTTCAAGCCATACACAAGGCTTTGCGTAACCTGCACACGAAATCTAAATATGCATCTTTCTCATAACCTAGTGGCTTCATCATGTAAGCAAATCACCATGCACAAGAATGCATTCTTTGCATCCATATGATGTAAAGACCAAACCTCTACAACCATAGCAATGACCACTCTCACGATTGCCATTCTCCCAACCAAACTGAATGTCTCCTCATGATCAATGCCATATGTCTATGCATAACCCTTGGCAACAACCAATCTTGCCTAGCTGCACACAGAGGACAGTAGGGCACTAAAGTGATGGCGACAATAGGTACGAATGGGGGGAGCTCTAACTCTCTGCCATTAGATCGATGGAGCTTGCCTTGCTGCCTACCAAGCCCCTAGATCTTTTGATTATGAATCTAGATAAGGTTGATGTTATTCTAAGAAAAGAATTATTTTTCAGCCATGGTGTTCATGTTAATTGGAAGGGTCATACTTTGTCCTTTGTTATGGAGGGTCTGCTAATATGTCTTAAGGGTGATTTGCGGTCCCACCCTCTACTCTTTTAAATTCAACAGAACTTCAAAATATAATTGGAAATTTAGATTATGACAGGTTTTTCAATGTGTTCTTGATCCCCTTTCATCTAATGTTAATTGTAGTTTAAATATATCTAATGTTAGTTGTAGTTTGAATATAATCAAAATGGATGATTGGGAGACAAAGGCTTCAAAGGGCATTAAGGCAGATTTTGTTGATGTCTTCCTTGTTGAATTGTCTTATGGTTTTCCACCTTGTAGATCGGTGAATCATAAGATTGATTTACTTCTAGGGTCTTACCTTGTGAGCATCACACCTTACACGATGAGCCAATTAGAAGAGGATGAGATAGCCGACAATTATCGAAATTTCTTAGGATGGGACAGATACGCAAGAGTAAATCTCCCAAGGGAGCTCGAGTGCTTTTAAAGCATAAGAACGATACTTGGCGGATATGTGTAAATTATAAAAATTTGAATAGAGTTACGACGATTAAGAATAAGTATCCTCTTCCCAAGATAAATAATTTGATAGATAGGTTGCAGGGTGCTACCTATTTTACGAAGATTGACCTTCATACTGTTTATCTCCACATATGTATATTTAAGGAAGATGTTTTTAAGACAAGTTTCTATACACATTATGGCAATATGAGTTTCTCATATTACCTTTTGGACTCACGAATGCCACTTGTACTTTTCAACAAATGATGAATGATCTCTTTCGAGATTATTTTGGGAAGTTCCTTGTGGTGTTCTTAGATGATATTTTAGTGGTTATTTATGGTAGTAGTACTCACTATATAAGTGACTTATGGGTTATTATGTTGGTAGACTCTTATACTTGACACTTGGCCTATGCCTAGACCAAAGTAGTCTTACTCTTGCCATATACATGGTGGTTCATAGGCAATCTTGCTAAGGATCCCTTAGGATAAGCTTTGGTGGTATGGGATGTCAGGGCTGACTAGCTTAGCTTGTTGGGAGTGGAACCTTAGCCCCTAGCTTAAGGGAGATTCCGGATGGAATCTATGGTTGGGAGGTGAGTTTCTTACACCCCTTCTATTTGTTCTAACCTTATGCATTTAGCTTGTGTATTAAGTGATCTTAAGGAGAGAGAGAGAGAGAGAGAGAGAGAGAGAGAGAGAGAGATCACAAGGTGACAAAACTCAAGTGAGAGAGTATTGCACGACTCGATGATTGCTTCTATTGATGTGATAACCTTCACCTTTTATAGACATGTAGCTCTATCTTTTGACTCATAGAAATCACACTACACACTAGATAAGTAGCACATGGAACACTTATCCTATCCACTCATAAGAGAGTGTTTACACACTACTAGCACACTAACCCTTTTAGGGGTTGTCCACCCACACACACTCCTATGGACACAAACAAGTGTTCACACATACGAGGGGACACACACATGAGACTCCGAATCCCAACAAACCCCCCTTTAGAGTGAAGGTGGAGATGCTTGAGAAAACCTTCAATAGTCATAACGAGTTGGCCTCCTGAATGTACCACATACTCCACTATAGCAAGAATAGGGCATGTTCTTTGCTTCACATTCAGAGGCTCGGCAGGTAGGAGCATGAGGCTCACATATGAGCATGGCTCATGAGCTCACCAAAGCATAGTCTTTGTGAAAGAATCACAGACCAAGGTTTAATTTTAGGGAGACAATGGCACCAACACCCATACTCTCGTGTTGGGCCTCATATAGGAACTTGACCATCAAATAACAACCTACATCAACTCACCAAGACCAAGACAACCCTCCCTAAACCTAAATAGGGGTAAGACGTGAATGATGGAGCCTTTATATCAACAAGGCATTACAAAGAGAACATGCACACACAAGGATTATTTAATTCAATTTTTAGGGGACTTCTCTGGGGTAGAAAACCCTTGACTCACACATAAATTAGATAATTTTGGATTTTAAAAACTCTCCCTCGAGCGTATATCGATGCAGGGTGACCTCTTTTGGTGGTGTCCGAGTGTTGATGATGACATGTTACTGATGGTGCTCACAAAACGATGACAATAGCATAGTTAGTGTGCAGAGGCGACGAACATGGCATCGGCGGCAATGGCAAGTTGGACGAATGGCATTGCAACTCAAATGGATGGCTGCTGCGAGTCAAACGGACAGTTGATGGACTGGGAGTAGGAGCTAATGATAGCGGTGAGCATGGGGGGATTGTGGACAAAAGATGGCTGCTGCGAGTCAAACGGGCAGTCGATGGACTGGGAGTAGGAGCTAATGATAGCGGTGAGCATGGGGGATTGTGGACAAAAGATGGCATTGGGGCAGGTTGCGTAGCTAGTGATAGGCGATGTGGATAGCAAGTATCAGGGTCTTTACACACCGGCTAAGGGTGTCACAATACTGCCCAACATGTGGCAGCCAAAAAGTGCCTTGTATGGGCATACCCATTACACACCAACTGCTTATGCTTGCGTTTATTAAAAAAGTGACTACCCATGCATGGGCGCCCCCTTTACACAACTTGCATGTCCACGTACCCAACAACCCCAGCAACCTATTGACCTACGTATACATGCATCTCCACCAGGCCCAATAGCCTGTTAACCTACCTATGCATGCATCTCCGCCAGCCTGTTAACTTGCATATACATGCAACATGTATCCATACTGAGTCAGTGCATGCCTAGTCCCAATCTGATGCTCAACACATACGATAAGAGTCCTTGCATGATAAATGATCGTAAATACAAGTGCACGTGCAAGTGCTTCTAGTGTCTTACTATACTATGGAAGAATGAATTGATAATCAATGATCACTTACCGGAAATGATAATATCTGAAACCATGCTTGACCCCCCATTTGAATTCACCCACATACTTACGTGCTTCACCCCGTAACTTACAAGATGCTCCCAAACTTCATCAATACCTTGCAAAAGCAATTTCCATCCACACAAATAGAGAGTTGGGGACTTGAAGCCCATCACCACAGTTATTGTGGGCTACACCCTGCTCTCTTCAAGAGGAGGGGAGGGGATGAACTAGATTTATCTTACCTCCTCTCCTCCTTCCATCTACAAAAAAGAATGAGAATCAGTAGGCATATGAGATTTAAAAACCAAATAAACATCCTAATAAAATAATCCGCCTAATGTTTGGGAGATATTTTATAAAGCCTACAAAATATGATGTCTTAGAGATAAACAAAATACCAACATTGTGTCCAAAGTCATAACATCCAAGCACTATTTCATCTCCTACTCACTATTGTCACTCCCATCAACCGAGTCACGATCACCAAATACAATTCTCACATTTATCCTCTCTCTCTCTCTGATTAACTACGAGAATTAACTCGTCTTCCATCCCCTGCAATACATGGAAGAATGGCTAAATTCCTATGATTACATAACATTAGTGTATTTACATATTAAAACTTGAAATAAGCTGAAAATTTGAAGTGTTTCATTACATCATGATTGATTTCAATAGAGTAAACTTGTCAAAACACCATAATTCAGTGATAACAAAGTGAAATCACTCCTTTTTTAAACTTTTCATTACATCCAAAAGGCCAGTCACAGTAGAAGTAAGCTGGCCAAGTATTTGCAACTTTTGGGCTTCTGATGCTGCCTTGCGATCCGCAAGAGAGTCCTTGTGTTAATCTTCCATGACTTTAGCCGTGCTAGCCATGTCGACAAGGGAATCCTCAATCTTCCGATCTTTTCGTGGTCGTAGATTGGGGACATTGCTCTTTGGCGCTTCTGTTTTGATAGAGGATTGTGTACCCTCTCCTTCGTCTACTTCCCCAATTGGGCCATCGGTGTTCCCACCCACAGCTGAAGCATGGGTGTAGCTAACCACGTTTGCCTGATTGTGCATGTACTCATTAATGATATCAAACCATTGACATGCTACCTTACGATCATTTCCAGAGATCGAATTATGGGACTTGTCCTTCTTCATACACACGGCTCCATCTCTTTCTACAACTTTCAGAGTCTTTGTCACACTCTCGAAATAGCCCTGCAAGTTGAGTGGCAACTTTAGACCACAGATCAACCCCTTGCTTTGGAGTTTTTCCAAACTCATCGTGCATTGAGCCCCGGATGTGAATGAGCTGAACAACCCATGCATCCTTCCAAACCTCCCTCTTCCGTGTTTGTTCATCTCATTGTTGGACTCTACATTTTACTGGAAGCTTTTTGACCTTTTCTGGAGCAGAAACCCCATCCACATCACTTCTCCCTTCCGGAGGAAAAGATGGGATCTCCGTCTCTGCTTGTGAGGACTGCGGACTTTGATGCACAGACTAGTAGCCGATTGGGTTGGGCCATTCGTATGGCGTAAACGCAAACGGTGAGCCACCGAAAGCAAACAAAGGAAAAGTCCCTGGAACAAGTGGGGGACATGCAAATGCTGAGGATGAGGCTGCAGGCAGTGTCAACCTATGGGTTGGAGTTACTGGTACATGCATGTTAGGAAAGTAGGATGCCTGAGAATATTGGGAGTATAAGGGCGTGTACACGCTGTTTTGCGAGTTCTAGGAATCCATTGGAGGATTACGAACGTCAAAATAAAGGGAGCTATTAGATGCTAATCAAAGCACTTAATGATGATTAACAATAATCAAAGAAGATGCGTACAGATTATATATATATATATATATATATATAGTGATAGATAGATAGATTATTAGAGAGAGAGAGAGAGAGAGAGAGAGAGAGAGAGAGAGAGAGAGAGAGAGTAGATGGTAGAGTCTAGACTCTAGACCATTAAATTTTACAGAAATTAAGAATGATTGAATACTCAAAACAGTTAGTAGATAATAGATTCATGATTCATACATCAAAAACATTCATACATGCCACGTGGTTAAAAAGATTCATGGCCTAGGGACCAAGCTCCATACATCACTCAGACTCCAAAGTCCGAACTATCGGATCTACAACCTCACTCTCATCACTACTAAGAGAAGGCTCCTCACTAGATTCTAAATGAAAATCCCCATCTAAGATGAGATTGCCATAATTATCATACTCGGGGCTCCAAGCATCTATATCCTAAAGGGGGCTCCATTCTGACAAGGTGATGCATCCTCATCTGCAACATAAGTAGAAGAGCTAGCAGGGCCCCGTCGCGACAATATGTTTGAATGGGTGGTCGAGCTCCTCCCCGTCTAATTTGCTAGCCTCGACTCACGACACTAATGCCTCCTCTACTCGTGGTGGTGAAATGAGAACCACTCGCAACAAGGCGCTCACGACCTCGAGTACGGGTGACGCGCATATCTATCTCCTCTAGCTCTCTATGGAGCTCAGCATAGATGGCAGCTTTCGGTGTCTCTTGCCTCGGTTGAATGCTCCTGAGGTTCTCTGCAGTGAGTTTGATGTCATCGGGATTTATCTACATTCAAGTTGATAGAATAATAGCTTGTAAGTTGTTAGTTGTAAGTTCTAGGTTACAAGAGACTAAATAGAAAGCATTAAAATAGAAATTTAGATTATTAGAGAATCGAGATACCTACTTGCTTGGGAATGTGAAGCTCGTGAAGATTTCGCATCATCCGCAAGTTAGCGCGGCAATATACGAGCCGCTCTAACTGGGATGCACTAAGCTTGTTCCTAATCTTCGTGTGCATGAGGGAGTATGCACTCCAATTTCTCTCGCATACACCCGAAGAGCAATCCTAAGAGTATAAAATCAAAATTTTAATTTTAATAATATGACTAAATAGAATAAAGAATTAGAAGAGACGATGGCAAATGACCATCATCTAGGCAAGGATCCTCATGGCAAAAGCTTGTAGAGATGGAGTGGAATAGCCATACGTCTCCCACCGTGAGAGTGGCTTCACCATCACCTCTCTTCTCCTAAAAGTAGGACGAGTGTATGATTGCCCAGTGAAGTTGTGGTGGGCAATGAGCTACTCGTCCATCTTGATTTGTGCTTCATCATCAAACACACGGCGCATATAGATGTCTGTGTTGGACCAGATCTCTTGATACGAGAAGAGTTCCGATGTTTTGTAGAGAGGATGGATGAATGCGGCCATACCACGAATAGGCCTACGCATCCATTGCCACCTCCTCTCCACAATGGTCTTGATGTCATCAAGCCTATACAAGCACATGCCACAATCAAGCTTACAAGTACTATGTACACACCTTGATTTAAGAGTGCATCAACTAAAATAACTTACTAACCTTCTTGCATCAAGTGTCATACAAACTTGGAGCTCCTCAATTGCCTTTCTCATGAAGTGTGTGAGAAGACCCAAAGTGGATCCCTCCATGTCCGACATGCGAAGTACTCGGTACAATGGAGTCATCGCAACTATGACAGCTCATGCATCATCCCAAAAGGAAGGATCCAAGCATAAGCCTCGGAGCTTAGATAATCATCCCATTCTTCCCACTCTTGGGACACCACCGTGCATTGAAGCTCGCTCCAGACGGCATATAGTCTTTCCAAAACAATCCACATGTAGGCAAACTTTCTTAGTAAAGAAGGTCACAATGGTGGTTACTTGGGCCAAAATGTCCTTGACCGAAGCCAACTTTGCTGATATCTTCCATGAGCAAGTCAATGCAATGGAATGCGCATGGAGTCCAAACAATCGTCAGAAACTCCTCCTCCACCATGCGGCCCATTGCACGACAATTTGATGCATTGTCGGTGACAACTTGCACCACATTTTCATTTTGGCCAACCTACAACCCAAAGTGCTCATGTAATTAGTACTATGTGACATGTACTATGTGCCATGTACTATGTTACATGAACATGTAGACTTATAGTATGTACAATGAATAATGACCCTGTGTAAAATTCTGAATTTACCTCGATGATTGCTTGATGTGTTGGAACATGAAGCGGCCACTTGTCTTTCTACCGGCTTCCCCGGCATCCACCGCTCATAGGAAATACGTGCCAAGAGGGCAAGACACGAAGATGTTGATGATGCTTCTCCTCCTCCGATCACTCCATCCATCGGAGAGGATGCTACATCCATACTTAGCCCATGCCAAACGAATGGACTCAAGTGATCTACCAATCCTCTCATTCTCCTCAGTGAGCTTCTTCGTTCTCATGTCGGTGTAGCTCACTCCCGTCCATCCCTCACATGGTCCAACGACAGCAATGGCCTTGACCATCCTCTTCCATTGTGGGGTTTGAAGAACATGAAAAGAGAGATTGCACTCAATGATGGTGCGTGTAATCTCGATCTCCGCCACTCATTGCCACTCTTTGATATAGGCCTTCATGTTTTGAGTGGCATGTAAAGTGGGTTGTACAAAGCCTCTAGCACCGGCATCATCGGAGGGATGTCGTGGTCGCTTTGATTGGGAGCTTAACCCCAATCCTTCCCCGACGATACTGACACTCGCGCTTCCGGATGCCGAAGAGGGCATGAGTGTCTCTTCCTCGAGCTCTTGTTGTCGAAGAGGTTGGCTTGACCTTGTGTTCTCCGCTTGCAAAAGAGAGTTCTCCCTAATCACCTCGTTGGCAATGGCTTGTGGAATGGATTGACATTCGTAGATTCCACCTCCTCCCAACTTTGCCATGTGACGAAGCACTCGAGTGACGGTACTATTACCTTCGAAGCCGCAATACCAACATTTCTAACGCTTTCCCCCCGAACTGGCACTGGAAGGTCCATGCACAATGGTGAAACGATCCCATGCACGATTGGTCGGCTTAGGCATGATGGATTACGAGGGAGTGTGTGTGTGTGTGTGTGTGTGTGTGTGAGAGAGAGAGAGAGAGAGGGAGAGAGAAAGAGAGAGAGCCTTCAGGGAGGGAGGGAGAGGGTGTGTATGAGAGAGGGAGAAAGAAAAGAAAGAAAGAAAGAAAGATATATTAAGCATCTACTAAAGACCTAATGGGCCTATGTGTGTAAAGAAGAAGAAGAAGAAGAAGAAGAAGAAGAATGTATTATCGTCCTCTGGGAGCCGATAAACCGGCCATGAGAGGGTGAGAGAGAGAGAGAGAGTGTGTGTGTGTGTGTGTGAGAGAGAGAGAGAGAGAGAGAGAGTGTGTGAGAGAGGGGCTGCCTTGAGTTGGGTGTAAGCCTTAAGGGAGGCCCGAGGGAGAGAGAGTGTGTATGAGAGACTCGAGAGGGAGAGAGTGTGTGTGTGAGAGCTTAGAGGGGCTGTGTCTATGAGAGACTCGGGAGGGAGAGAGAGTGTGAGAGGCGTTGCCGGCCCTTGTAGCCCCCGGTCTAGAGATGAAAATGGACGAAAACGAGTAGAAACGGACAGAAAAAGGACAAAAACCAAACGGTCAAAAACAAGCGGAATCCAAAAAACAGCGGAAAAAAAAAAAGTCGACTGAGACCCGAACGCTCATACGCCTTGATGGGATAGAGGCACGCCTCGTAACAACCCTTCACACGGTCCTAGCTTGGCATAGGCTACATTTCGCATTCACCAATATCGTGTGACAAGATGGAATTTCAGGTTATGCAGCTATCCAAATACGACATGATCTTGGGTCAACAAAGGTTAGTACGACCCTCTCATCAATTTTCACAGTCACACCTTACACTTTGTCAAAAATGACACGGACATCGAACTCCAAGGCATACGCGATCAACCCTCCACACCAACCTTGTCCGCACTTCAAGCCAAGCAGTGGGTTCAAAAGGCAGGTTGTTCTTCAACACTTTTAATGGTTTATTCCACAAAGGAGACGATGCCTTACCATAATTCCAAGGCAGCATATTTGGCTCACTCCTTTGCCCCACATTTGGTTCTTTTTCCTGCAGAATCACCCCCAGTTTTGCCTCCTCAACAACTATGGATCATCCCATTGATCTACCTCTTGGCAATTCGCCACCGACTCATGTCCCATATTGAGTCTCTTTACTAAATCCCACGAAATTCAACACCAGTTAACGGAGCTCTTGGACAAAGGTCACATTCATCCCAGTAAGTGTCCTTTTGGCGCACCAGCTCTACTCGTGAAAAAGAAAGATAAGTCAATGCACCTTTGCATTGACTATCATGCCCTTGAAAAAACTCACTATCAAGAAAAAATATCCTCTTCCTCAGTATTTGATCAGTTGCTTCATGCCAAAGAATTTTCCAAGATTGATCTAACCTTGAATGACCTCCATAAAGATCTTTCTATTTTTCTCCTTGAAAACTGCAGCAAATTAAAAAACTCATAGTCAAAACTGTGGCATGCATCACGATTCACCTTGAATGGATTGAAATGGTATTACAGCTCTTCATATAAAGAGCGAGAGAAGAAGTTGGCTGTACTAAAGCCTAGCTCTAAAAGGCAGGCCACAGAGTTATTGATAACCTAACGTTTTAATCTTTTAACAGCATGAAATAAGTGACGTGCAGTAAGGACTCTTACAAAACCCAAAGTTAGAGGTGTCTGAAACAAAGTGAGAAGTATCTTTGAGATGCAGAATCCATCATTTGATCCCAAAGAGCTTATGTTTGCTTTGCAAGAATCTCTAACCTGTATTACTACCCTGCAACTGTATATTGTGAAGCTTATAACCACAGTACAATTTTAACACCAATAATGAATCCTAAGGACAGCTACCTGCACCTTACAATATTCAAGGGCTTCCCTACTCTTACCTGCTACATTGCTGAAATACTAAAATGTCATCTGCAGTGCTTGCAGCAAGACCAGCTGTGATTGTGATTCCTATTTTATGCCCATTTGACTTTCAAAACAACCCAAAAAGCTCCTGGAGATGCACACAAAAAATCGAATCAACTCATGTCAATGCACGAGTTGCACATAGCCTTATCTGAGTTACCATAATGTCAATCGTATAGAGTGTTGCCATCATGGCATTAAAGATCTTACAGGTGGGCAGAAACCCAGTAAGAAATATATGATGCTATAGAAATATTAAGTGTCCTCTCAATATATATATATATATATATATATATATATACACACACACACACATATATATATATATATTAGGTGTCACCTGCAAATTTGGAATAAAGGCAAACCAACAAACACAGCCAGTAATACACGAGGTATTCACAAAGTATACATGGGAATAATGCTTATTCCTTGAACATTGAAACTTGACCCATTTTTATAATCTGAAAACCAAATTACTGTTGATTGCCAAGCCCTCCAATCAGTCCCATGCAGAAAATAAGAAAAAGCAGAATTTTTCAATGAATCTATCATAATGCTGATGTCACATCCACTGCAACAATGTCAGCTAGAAATAAAATCAGCAGGATTAAACCAGACACTAGGACAATAACCCTAGATGAGCCTTCAATGTCTCATGGTGGGCCATCCAACAAGGCTACACAGGAGTCGCCATACTACTTACAGCACTATCGGATATACAACATGCCATGTGATCTGACAGCCAATACAGTATAGTAACATTAAGATGGCAATGTTGAGAGAGATGCACCGCTGTCCAAGGTTCTTTCACCAAAAAGAGAGGAGACAGCTTTTCTTCAACGGGTGGCAGCCCTCCAAAAGAAGGCGGCTGACACCTTGTTCAGGTGGTGCTATTGGGAGCAGCAAAGGGCAGCCAACAAGCGGCTGAGCAGGAGCACAGCGGCGAAAATCTGGCAAACACGCGACGGAAACGCTGGCTCTGGGGCAGCGGAGAAACCGGCTATGGCAGGCTCTAGGCGGCGGAAGGCGGCTCTGGGCAGTGGCAACGCCGATGAAAGGCGGCTCTGGTTGGTGGTGGCACCGGCGGAAGTGGGCTCTAGGTGGCGCAGGTAAGCTCTAGGGCAGTGGCGCTTCTTCACAGGGCAACGCAGAGGCGGCAGCTGAGCGCTGCAGGGTGGCACAAAGGTAGTGATGGGTCTTGCTTGGAGATAGAGAGGGAAGATGAAGTTAATGATGCCCACCACACTTCAAAAATCTCCAAGAGTACTTCTCTATCTTCCACCATGAGGGTACAAGCTCTTCTTATATACTTTGGGGAGGGGGGGAGGTCCATGCTTTTGCCTTGCCTTTCTTTTTGCTTTGCCTCTTGCTTTTGTTTTATTTTCTTGCTTTTGCTTTGCCTCTTTGTTTTTGTTTTATTAAATATTAATAATAGTCAAAGTTTTTGATTTGTGTTTTTACAATCTTTAGGGCCTTGATTTTTGGCCCTACAGCAACTTTTTGAAAAAGCAGTTTTTACCGTTTTGATCAAGTTCGATGTCCTCTTTCCAACGATGCCGTCAGCTTTTTGATCAACAAAGTTTGACTTTCGCTTTTTCCTACTTTTTGACCAAGATTGATGCTTTTTCCAATGCCAATATTAGGAGCCCTATTTCCATGTGTCCGTCTTCTTGTCCATGTGTCCGGGCATGACTTCTATAATGTGAGAAGAGTTTGGAGACCAAATAGTTACAAACAGTTACTGGAAGGTCAAGTGCTCCTTAAATGGTGTTAGGCTGACAATAAGTTAGGTCTAACCTCATTTGATAGCAACAGTGGAAATAAGGCAAGCGAAGGTGTGTCAAGTTTGGGATCAAAGCATGTAAGATCCACACTGTATGCTCCTAAGACATTACACTTTGTCCACACCTTCTGTTATGTCCCCAAAAGTCATAGCTAAGTTGGCATTTAGAGGTTAGACTGATGCCTAAGGGTGGCCCAAGATAGGGACACCTAGGGCTAAAAATGTTTCAAGAGTTATTTATTGATGGGCTAGTGTTGAGTGATCTATAGTCTATATAAGTGCTGGTTAATGTGGGTTTCATGGCTGATGATTCCCATGAAATCAGAACCCAGAAAGCTTTTGGTTGGTTCAAGAACACCTGGACTCCTGGAGGGTGGGCTCTAGTAGTATGAGACACCATGGCTTGGGTAATAACCCTTGCTAAGTGTTGATCTAGCCTCGGGCTTGAGGATGCTCACTGATCCCCAAGGGAGGAGCTATAGCTGGAAAGTGAGATCACCAACTCATCCTTCAGCATCCAATTAACTAACGTTTGTTAGATATTCACAGGCCCACATTAACAGAGATATCATTGTACAGCACTCACAGTCAGGCATATAACCCTCATACCCATTGTGACTATTTCCAATGGTATCAGAGCAACTCAATCATGCTTTGGTGAGATGCTTAATAGAGTATTTATTCTAATAATGAGATTAATTTGTAGCATACTCAATGGCTAATTGTTCCTTGACGAATTCCATTCTGAAGTGTAAGAGCTGAAGTTTGATGGGTATCGGTAGATGGACTTTTGTTAAGGTTTAGTCGCTGTAGAAGGGATGAGTAGCTGTGCGGAAAGGGCAGCTGATCAATACAGCTGTTTGGCCAATCAAGCAGATTGGTCCTCCATCCAAAACATAAAATGCTCCTATGAGTCCTTGTCTAGAGCTGCAATCCGATCCTCCATACCTCCATAGCACTTCCAACAGCTCAGTAGCTTCAAGTAGTCTTCAGTACCTCTCAATTTCCAAGTAAACCGGCCACCTCCTCTCAAGCCTGCACCCTTCTTATGCTTGTTGTCCAACCTTAACCTGTTGAATACACAAATATGTCGCGCTCCCATTGAAGCACATACTCATAAGCCCCATGTTGGACCACCCAAAAGGTTTCTCAAGTACCCCAATCCATCTCAATAGGAGCATTGGCTATGCTTGGTCTCCAAAGCTATTAAAAGAAAGTCCACAAGGAATGCGAAAACCCTCAATCCTGCCAACCATACCACTCATAAAATGAAGTCACAAAGGATGACATAAGTAACTTCAACTTAGCGTTAGGTATACATAAGAGTGTTGTACCTTATTTCTATGAATTGGGCACACAGTGAAGAAACGGCCACGTTTTTTCAACAATGCCACACCACCATAGACATTCAGTGTGAGGTTTTTGATACTCCATAGAAATGGCATCTCTTACCCCATTGGACAAAGGCCATTGAACACCCTTGCGTTTCTCCACTAGAACTAAAGAGTGCAGATATATAAACAATTACAACACCCTTTAGCAGGGCTTGAAGGATGAAGTAAAGCCAAGGGGACTTTTAAAGGAGCGTTGTAGAGGTCTTGTCATTCATTTAGCCTTCCTCCAGCCAACCATGGTGAGGCCACTCGTAGGATTGAAGTGCGCTCTTCACTCAAAAGAACAGGAAACAGAAAAGAGCCTTCCTCTGCTGGGTTACAGGCCGCTCTGCATGTACATTGTCGTAGCCATAACTGATTTGTTTGTAGAAGTCTTCTCTTTATGATTTTCATTTCTTACTAACTTATTTTTTACCAAAGTAATACACACAAGTATACAGTTGGTAAGAATTCAAACTCTTGAGCGGTCTCAAATCCCACTCGCCTCAGCCGACGGACACCAAGGTCCTTCGTTCCCTAAGGTCAAACCACGGCCTCGCCCAGCTCGTAGTGGGTTGAGCTTGGAGAGAGAAGCGTCAACTGCTTAGCAGAACAGGGTCTCTACTATAAAAAAAAATTTAGGGTTAGGGTTCATCCAGCCGACACAGAAGATGCAAATAGTAGTCATAGACTGCAAAACTCCTACCTGCTTGTTTCCTATTAGGCCAGGCTTTCATACCTGCTGCTGGACGCAAGCCTCACCAGTGCCGCATTAGCAGAATTTTGTTGGTCCTCAGGCGCTTATGGACCCCTTTTTTTTTGTTAACAGAATATTCTTCAAAATAAAACACTCAAACCCATACTACCTACTACAAAGTTCTCAAGTTGACCTACAAAATTCATCTGTGTAATTCTTGAAAAAGTGTAAAACTTGGGACATTTTTGCTATGTTTTGACTCCAAGATCTTCAAAGTCTCTAAAAACACATGTAAAATCTTGAAGTTTTAAGATTCACACACAAACATATATATATATATATATATATCTTCCCCTAGAACCATTCAAAAAATGGGGCCTCAACTTTGTTGGTCCATTTAAGCCCCCGGTCCGTTTCATTGATCACAAGTATATCTTAGTAGCAACAGACTACAGCACCAAATGAGTAGAAGCCCATGCTCTTTGGGATAACACGGCACAATCAACTGCCAAATTTTTGTACGAGATGATCATCACTCATTTCAGATGCCCAATCAAGTTGATTAGTGACCAAGGCAAACACTTTGTCAATGATGTCATCAAAGAACTGGTCACCCAACATCTCATCATTCACAAGCGCTCCACAGTATACTATTTGCAAGCCCACAGTCAAGCTGAATCAACTAACAAAATCCTCAAGAAGATCCTCTCACAAAGTTGGTCAATCAAAATCACAATGGCTAGGATGAAAGGCTTTATGCAACTTTATGGGCATTCCACATATCCTATAAGATCTCCACCAGAATGACCCCCTTCACATGAGTATATGGCACTAAATCAGTCATACCAATGGAATTCCTAGTTCCAAGTCTCCGCATTGCTATTGTAGAAAAGCCAAGCTTGGAAGAGTCCCTTTAACATCTCCTGGACCACAGCTCCTTGCATTGGATGAAGTTTGCCTCAAGAGTTTCTACGTCACCACAGTTATTTAGAAAAGAAGGAAGAAATGGGTCGACCGTCACTCCAAATTTTGGATGTTCAAAGAAGAAGACCAGTCTTGCTATTTCAGTTTTGCATGGGTCCACATCCCGAAAAACTGAAGCTCTAGTGGATATTTTCTATGAGACGGCACTTTCCTTCTCGGCACACTCAACGAACATTTTCAGAAGCTAGTCAACGGCTATCGCTTGCAACCCTACCACACACCAATGCCACCAAATCCCTTCATTAAGGTGATAGAACCACCAATCCACTACCTAAGCATCCATCACCATCATGACAACACCCCTTTTCCAACCAATCATGAAAGATTCACCTCAAGTGCTCACCGACATGTAATAAAATATTTTCAATTGCTACGCACCAATGCTACATTGCAACTCTTTTTAAACCCCCCCCCTAAATTCCACTAATATGGGTGTATCTATCTATTTGAATGCAGCACCCCTTCTCGCCCCAAGTTATAACCCTTTGCCAACCACCTTCTACATTTCCTCTCACCTTACACATGTTCTGCATACAGCCATGAAGAATACCATATACATACCCAAAGCCAAACTCCTAATCTTAGAAAACCCAACCCCCATATCCAAAACTCAAGTACCCTTTATCTATACATCCACATCTCATGAGACACAACATACTCCCAAAATCCAACAACTCATGAGGCACAACATCCTCCCAAAATCCAACAACTCGTAGTTTCTTCTTCTGTCTCTAACTGCACAACCTGTAGTCACCATGACCGTAGAAAAGAAGCCACCACCTACAGTGGCACTCCTAGCCCTCATAGAAGTTTCCTTTATGAAGGACAATGTTTTGGTGCCACCAGTCAAGATCTTTACAGCAACAGTGAAGGGAGAAGTCGAGGACAACCAAAAAGAGAACTGCCTTCTTTGCAACACTGGAGATCAAAGAATGGGTTCTCAAAGCTCACTCCTGGCTATGCCAATAACCACCACAGTAGTTATAACTCTGCTGACAAAGACAATTACTTTGGTAGCACAAGTCAAAGAAGCCATCATTCTGAAAGATGGAGATATAGCAATAGTAGTAGTAACATGGAGAAACATGCAAACACGAGGGCTCATATTCAAGGATCATGGAGATATAGCAATAGTAGTAGTAACATGGAGAAACATGCAAACACGAGGGCTCATATTCAAGGATCATGGAAACTCCTCTACCACTTATCTCTATGCTCCTACACAAGGTCGCTGGATTAGCATTAGAAGAGGTAGAGCCATCCTCACCTCAGAGCATCACCTTGCGCTTTGAAGTAAGTGGTCAAGACAGCAAAGTGGCAAAAGCAGTGAAAGTGGAGATACCCCAACAAAACCTGCTAGCACCAAATCCGCAGACATCTATCAACATGGGAAGACTGCAGTTGTTGGATTACTCCATCGCTCTCCCCAGAAGAACTACGACCAGCTACATGATCGACTAATCTCCATGATAATTCCCGGCACAAAGACCAACAGAAAACCAACAACCACAACACTACTGAGACCCTCGCTCACATCAAGGAACTCAAGGCAAGCACCCTGGGAAGAAGTTAGTACTACCCTGGAATTTTTCTTCCGGAAGTCTGGTTCTAGGAAGCAATCCCCAGAAGTCATCCTATGGAAGGCATTCTTCATACTCCGCATTCTGGATCAACTTGTCCAAGATGTTCCTGCTACCACAACATTTAGGATCCAACCTCTACAAGCGCTGAACCAAAGATCAGCATCGACTCTGGTCAGAACTCGTCCAAATGAAGGACATCTAATAGTTTGGAAGACGAAAATTTTGTGGGTTCAAGTCAACGGTGGATTGGAAATCCGTCCCATTGAGTGTGCCAAGTGTTAGCCGTAGGCTAGCCTGAGCCGAGACCAGTGTCAACCAGCGTCGCAGTAGCAGCCAAACAGCCGCATGTCAGCATCGCCAACTGTTAGGGCCCGCTTACTTTATTACAGAAAACGACGCTTTCTTAAACACTCAGTCGATACATCTTATCATCATAGTACTAGTAGATATTGTAAGAAGGCACTATAAAAGGATAAATACGCCTTGCAAAGGCTGGTTGTCGATTGTATCATTCTTGTTTTGGATTGATATAAGCAAGATCAACCGCTATTTTGCTCTCTCTCTCTCTCGTATACATTCATCTTCTTGTTACGTTTCTATATATTTTAGTTCTGCTCTACTGCATAATTATCATGTTTCGTCATTGTTTTATCAAGCGGATAGCCCATTAGTGTTCAGTAATCTGTGTGCTGTGTTTAGTGCATTAGATCTGCAATTGTGTGGCGTATGCTGTGTGCATAACCAGTGAATTTCAGTAGGTTACAGTGGGAATAAGCAGTCATATTCCCTCGCCAACAAGCGGTAGCAACGTGAGCAACAACTCTCCTCTTGTTTTGCATTTGTGTAACTACATTGAGAGGCATTGTGTAGATGAAGCCATCTTGCATGATCAACAAGTTGATGTTTACTCTTGGTTTAGCTTCGTTTCCTTTTCTAAGTACACTTGTTCTCAATGGGGTAGTCCTTACGCATGTGGTCTATCCCACAACCTATGCATAAGGGAGTTAAGGCGGGGTTACTCACAAGACTACTCTTCACCATCCCTTTCTTGATTGAACATTCAGCTATTCAGTGAGGTCCAGTACAGTGATAACATTGCATAGGTGGTCGTTTAGACATACTGTTCAAGTCCCGCCCTCATGGTTTTGTGGTTGCTAGGTATACAGGGTACATGTGCTCACCCTCCATTACATAATGACTCTGGATTTGTGGGGGTGGGCTACTTCAGAGGGCTCGACGAAGACAGTATTTTTAGTCACCACCTCTCGCTCTTCACTTTCTTCAAAACTTTCTGTCAAGGTCAACGGGTGATTGAACGGGGGTCACTCGAGGTAACGGAGGTTATGGGGTGGAAAGGGTAAATCATGTACCCTAAGGATACCTCATTAGGCCACTTTATGGCCGAGTTGAGGTGCATTATGCTATGCTAGTGCTCGCAAATCCAGTGGTTTCCTTGGATTAGGTGGTAAGGCCTACGGAGGGGCCAGGCTTAAACAGCTCTTTGGTGGTAGCAATTTGATGTTTCGTGATTTCTCTATCTCTGTGGCAATAAGCACAACAACACAGAGTTGGTCTAGGTATCAAATGTGAACACTCCATATTAGTGTGGTTTGCTCAGCAAATTTGGCACCACACTAGTTCTCTCTTAGGATAAAGATGAGGTGGACTGACTTGGTCATGACCTTAACCTATTCTCCATTGTTGGGTCATTTGTTGCATCAATACAGTTGCTAGCTACTCTACCTATTTGCCTAAAGAGGATTCCTTCCCCTTCCCTTTAGATTTTGTGCTTGTGGTTTTAAAGAAAGCTTCAGATGTGCCTTTATGCAATTCTCAAGGATGAGTTTCCTTGAAAATGTCTTCAAAATCCATGGTGCTTCTATAACATTGCTCAAAGGAGGTGTGTCCAAGAGCATATAGGGAATTATGCAAGGATACATCTTCAAGTCCCTCTAGGAATCGGCTGATTAGTCTTTCGTCAGAGAACTTGTCTTTATGCCAATCAGCCCATTTGGCCGTGCCGCCCAGACTTCTTTCCTTTTTGTAATAAACTTATTATGGGCTAGGCCTTCTTTTTTTGTAACAACCTTGTAACGACCTCTTGCAAAAACAGGTAGTACCCGACTAGATGTAAGAAGAAAAAGTGGGGAACTCTCCAGGTTATGTTATGAGAGATAGGAGATCACGAGATGTTGGATTATTGTACTGTTGAGAGTCAGAGCTAATATTCAAGAATGTCTTGTGGGTTGGTCCTTGTATTTTGTTAACCACACTAGTTAACATCATTTTTAAGCATGTGGTTATGCTTCTTATAACTCATTATTATGTAACATTGCTAAGCACTTTATGAAAACGATATATGGGATGACCGAGCTTACGACTTGTGTAACCAATTCACAGGAATAAGCCTAGATGTACATAGAGCTAGGAAATTAGTTTTGGGCCCCCAATTGTTAAATGGGTGGCCGACCATTGTAAAAAGTGAGCTCATGTATATAAGTGACTCATGAAATATGAAAAGGGACAATCCCATTTTCACAATCCCATTTTCACAATTGAGTTTTGACTTCTCTCTCTCTCACACCCTCTTGAGGCTATGGTTGGTAAGCTTGTGTTGCTGATTCTTGCTTGCTTGATTATGGTTGTGTGCATGTAGGTGATGGTTCTTGTCTTGCTTCCTCTTCTCCCTCTCCTTGTCTTCTTCTTGAGATCACTATTGCATACATAAAGGCATGTATTAGAGGTTGATCTCTTCATAGCTCCCTTCCTCTTTTCTCCCTACCTAGCTTATGGAAGCTTCATTTGAGTGACACAAGTGGAGGTGGAGTGAGCCCCTAGCGGCCTCACATAGGGGAGTTAACCCTCATTAGGATTGCTAGTTCCCGAACAGACTCTTGCATGGTCTTCCTTCTCTTCTTCTTCTTCTTCTTCTTCTTCTTCTTCTCTCTCTCTCTCTCTCTCTCTCTCTCTCTTTCTTATGCAAGGTAGCATGTTTATTTAGTTAACGTCTTTGTCTCCGTTGCCAAGCACATGCATTTAGCTTAGGGTCCTCCACACTCTATCACTTGCTAGAGTCATTGCATAGCCTAGTTGGAATGTAAATCGATTTGGTAGTTGTATGTTTTGGTATGTTTGTTTGTTTGATCTTATATTTCTCAACAATGGAGTTCAATGGAGCATGAGGCGCTTGGGAGTCTTCATCGAAAGCGGGAGACACAAGTAAGTGCCTAATTTGCTCTTGAAATTCATGAATTTTTGTTTCCTTCAACATTTGTTAAAACTTGCATAAGTAGCTTAATCTCTTAATTAGTCTTAGGTAAATAGGTTTTATTAAGCATTCTAGGTATCATTGGGTAGCTTGAGGTTAGCTCAAGCCACTTACAAAAGGAAATCACAAGAAACATTGTCAAGAGAAAACCCAAAATCTCAGAAATCTCAAGAGAAGGTTTGGCACATTTTTTGGCTCTACTTGTCTTCTAAGAAGCGTACAATCGTTCACTTCTCATAGACATGACCGTTCCTTCTGGGCAGATCTTTTTAAATTTGCTTCATAAATATGAGCAATGTGCATTCAAGAGAATAAATTGCATTTATAAGGGCATAAAAAGAATTAAAGAGGGGTACTAAAATGGTACAGTTGTACAATTAGGAGAATATTAGGGGGTTGCTATCAGAAGACACGTTGTCCCTACACATTTAGAAGATCTTCCTGACCCAAAAAGCATATGCCCATTCTTTCACAAGCGTACACCCCGTCTTTCACAAGATTATGCCCATACCATACCATTTGCCTAGCCGCATCCATGCCTTTCTCAAAGCGTACGTCCATTCGTTGCTCAGCCATGTTCGTGCCTTTTAAAAAAGAATGCCCATACCTTTTAACAAGCGTACGGTTGTACCTTCATCCAAAACACACACACACATTTCAGATGGGGATTCAACACTTCCGCTTCCTACATTCATGCACTTAACACTTGGGGAATTGGTGCGAAACAACCCTCTGCTCTCGACGACATCAACCCTTATGATGCTCCCTTGCTTGTAAAATCAAACCCTTTTGTCAACACAGTGTGGAGCTAAACAATGTTAGTCTTTGACAACACAGTGAGAGCGAGGAGCATCCTAGCATGGGACGCACTACCCTTGACCTAGAGACAAGAGGATCGGTGGCCCAGTACATGGACAAACCAACTACCTTAGAGCAAGACCCCGAGTCCCCCATTCACAACAAAGAAGTCTTGCTTGAAGAATCAAAAATTTTATTCGTACATGCCAACCACTCGAATGCCAAAACTATAGGCCTATGCCAAACCTTGGTCAGGAGCTCTCTCTCTAGGATCCAGAAACATCCTACCAAGCCTGCCCTGCACAATCCTATCAACCCGCCGCATGAATGTACTAACAATACCTGGCTCGCAGGATATACCCTGTATACCATATGGGACTCTATGAAGCGCAAACTGGTCCATCTTTGAGACAAGGAACCCCAATGGTATATTGTCCGCTCAGCTCAGATCCCCTGCCTATCTTACACCAACCCCAATGGTATATTGTCCGCTCAGCTCAGATCCCCTGCCTATCTTACACCAACCTGCACACTAGCTCGACGAGCCATGGCAAGACTGACTCCTGAAATATTGAGGATAGCCATGGAAATAGGGAGGGGATAGCTACCAGAATAACACCGCTAGCACCAGTTAAGCCGGCACAAGGGCCAAGACAAGAGTGAAATAAACCAACCCACATTTCCAAGTTAATCACCAAGTTTGATGGGACTAGAGATGCCATACCACATTTAGAAATGTTCAATCAGATCTGTGAGGCATTTGGCCATGTAGATGACCAAGTTAAGGTGAGTGCCTTCGGCCTCACCCCCTAGATGGCAAAGTCGGGCAGTGGTTTTGATCACTAAAGGTGGAGGATAAAGCCACCTTTGATCACTAAAGGTGGAGGATAAAGCCACCTTTGACACCTTGAAAGAGGCCTTCAAAGTAGGATACTTACGCCAAGGAACCGAATGGAGCCCAATCAAACAACTACACAATGTGAAATAGAGGGATGGGGAATCCATCTAGGACTATATTAGCCGGGTGATATACCTCCACTTCTGCTGTAACGACATAGATAAGTTCTTTGATGAAAGGTTGATTGGGAGGCTCCTCGAGGGTCTTGAAGATGTATCCTTGCACAACTCCTTATACGCTCTAGCCCACACCTCCTTTTAGCAATGCTGCAGGAGTGCTATGGACTTTGAGGATAATTTCAATGGAATTCATTCCCGAGAATCGCATGAGGGCACATCTGAGACATCTTTCAAACCCATCAACACAAGATCTGAAGGAGGGAAAGGAAAAGAGTCCTCCTCAGGACAATGGGTAGAATAGTTGGTAGCATCCTTGAAGTAGCAAATGGCCTAACATTGGAGAACATGATGGGATCGAGTCGGCCAACCCCATATTTACCCAAAGAGGGAGTTAGTATGGTGCCCGATTTGTCAAGCTAACCATACTAGCATAGAGTTTCCACATTTGAGACCTCGTCCCACTCTCTTATTGATGGGGCAATCATGAAACCACAAATTGTTACCATCAAAGAGTTGCTGAAGCTCAAATCCTACCCCAAGCCTAGCCAGTAAGCCCTCTGGACAGCCACACTGGCCTTGCCAACACCAACATTGCATAATGCACCTCAACCAAGCCATGAAGTGGCTTAGAGAGGAATTCTTAGGGAACCCAAAGTGCCCTTACCACCCCCTGTACTACCACCACGACTCCCTCAGTACCTCAAATCACCCCCATTCATCAATTAACCTTGACTAAAATCTTTGAAGAGGGTGATGAGGGGGAAGCCATAGAAGGGACCACCTTTGAGCCCTTCGAACCAAACATTCCACCCTCCTAGATCCTAAGTCACTATGTGATGGAGGGAGACCAAATGTACCCAAATTACCTAGCAACCCCAACCTCACGGGGGACGGGACTTGAATAACATGGCCAAACGACCACCCATGCAATGTTATCACCATGCAAGACCCCACCTAGTAGCTAAGTTTATTGTTTCAAAAAAGGGATGGGTAGTACTCCCATGAGTACCTCCACCTTAACTCTCTTATGCACATATTTACAACAAGGACTATCCACTAAGAACTAGAACAATGGAGAAAACACATGAAGCTAATCCTAGCACAAGCATTAATTTGCTAAGTGTACAAGATGGCTTCATCCATACGGTCCCTCTTAATGTAGTTTACCAGAATACAAAGTAGAAGAAGGGAACAACTCACACTGCTATAGTTGAGGCATCAACCTCACAAAATTATGGATACCCCCGACATGCAAAAGTTCTATCCCAAAAGGAATTCCTAGAAGAAGCATGTGTAACAAGGTGCTCACACGAAAGAAGAGGCCACAAAGATAGCCAAGGGGGATAGTCGTGTGGTCAAAAAGATAGGGTCCGAAGACGGAACAACCACCAATGAATTGACCTCCTTATCTAAAGGGGAGAAAGTACTACCTTCAGCCCCTCTCACAGATAGACCCTAAATAGCTGCCCCAAAAGTTAGCTAAATATCCTAACCCTATTGAAGAAAAGGAAAGGCTAAAGGCAGCTCAAGAATTGGTTAGGGACTGTCAAGCTCAACTGGAGGATGAGCCCCAAACGGCATACCTTGAAGCATGTCCCTTGATCTTTGACATAAGACCGCCGAACTGAGGAAGATTAGGACCAGAAACCCGGTTGTGTGATATATCAAAAACTTAGGAGATGACTGCCCAAAAAGAACTGACACAGAAGTCCAAGTTCCGATACCCTACACCCACAAGAGCCTCAACATGGATAAGGGTGATCTAGCTTAAGAAACTACATTTGTTTCTAGAGACATTGCAAATCTCTCCTTCCTATCTTCTCAAATCCAAATCCCAATTTGCACCTTACTCCAAGGTAGCCCAATATCATGGAAAGATTTGAAGGATTGGATGGAAGGACACCTAGGACCAAGAATGCAAGAGGCCACAGAGCTAGAAAGCTCGAGCGTGTGTAGACCTCAAAAAGGTCAACGCTGTTATAATACAGGATCACTATCCATTACCCTTCACGGAGCATGTGCTTGAGAGAGTTGCAGGAAAGGAAGACTATAACTTCCTTGATGGATTCTCTAGATACAATCAAGTGTTGATCGATCCAATGGATTAACATAAAATAGCCTTTGTGGAATGGGGCATGTATGCATACCGTGTTATGCCATTTGGGCTAACTAATGCCCCAGGTACCTTTCTAGTACCTAATGTGCATGGAATATAAGGAATATCTTCAAAAATTTCTTGAAGTCTTCATGGATGACCTCTATGTTATCATTACTTATAGAAAGCACACTTAGAGTGTTTACAAAAAGTGCGCTAGAGAGATGCCGACTCTACCGAATCTCTCTCAATCCTCTTAAATGCCAATTTTGGGTTCAGCACGGAGTAATCTTGGGACACATTGTCTCAAAACAAAGAATCTCCATAAATGACAGTAAGTTACCGACTCATTATTAAGCTACCACCACACTGACCAATTTCAAAGGAGTCCAGCGCTTCATGGACATGTCTGGTATTATTGACATTTCATCTTCATGTACGCTGACATTGCTCATCCCTTTTGTGACTTCTAATCATTTTTTAATAGACATAAGAGTGCCAACATGCGTATAATAGCCTTGGTGCAAGTGCTCCCATCTTGAGGACCCCTAATTGGGACATCATATTTCATGTTTTGGCCGATCATATGTCACACATCCCCAATGGTGAGCCATTGGTGGGTGTCGATGATGACTTTTTGGATGTCGCCTTGATCCAATTATGCTTAATTCCTAGATGGGGAGAGGAAACTGCACACTTCCTTACCAACGGCCTACCCATTGACCCACTCCTCAACAACAAAGACTGAGCAAGGCACCTCATTAAAAAGGTTTCCCCTTACCAGTTGATTACAGGGCAACTCTATAGGCAAGGGAAAGACGGAATCATAACACGTTATGTCCGCGAAGATAAACATGTCTTCCTTCTAGAGTAGGTCCACTCTACTAGTGTTGGTGGACACTTCGCACTACTCACTAAGTCCTCATAACGGGACTATGGTGGCCCACCTTAATGGCAGGCGCAACAAAGTATATGAAACGATGTGATGAATGCCAATGAACGAGTGACAATCCCATGATTTAAGGATAAAATGACCTTGAACCTGGTTGTGTCCTTACAACCATTTGAGAAGTGGAGCATTGATTTCATAGGACCCATCAGTCCGGCAGCTCGGTACACTCAAGCGCGATACATCATAACGGCCACCACGGACTGGGTTGAAGCTAGGGTTACCCGTATAAGGCTGACGCAAGATCCACAGCTAAATTCCTTTATGAATCAATGATCACTCACTTTGGGTTCCCTCTTGAGCTAGTGAGTGACAATGGCACACACTTCATCAATTAAGCGATATAATTCTTGTTACAAGAATTCCTAGTCACCCATAGGAAATCCTCCCCCTACTATCCCCAAGCCAATGGCCAAGACAAAAGCACAAATAAAGTCCTTTGTGCCATCTTGACCAAAACAGTTAAAGCTAGCTATAATGATTGGGAATAGAAGTTACCCATTGCACTTTGGGCGTATCGCACACCATACAAGACAACCACAAATGCAACACCCTTCAGTTTAACCTATGGTACTAAGGCGGTTATGCCTATGGAGGTCTTCGTACCTAGCTTAAGAATTGTGGTACAAGAGAAACTCACCCTGGGATGTCGCCTTTTTGAACTTAAAGGCTTGATGAAACATGCCTTTGAGTCGTGTACAATATGATGTGGAAAAGCTAAGGTGTAAATAGTGGTTTTTTACCACCAACTCAAAGACAAGGCAATGAGTGAGGGTGATATGGCCCTCCTTTATAGCACACAAAACCACAAAAAGGAACTCAAATTCAAAGGCTTCAGATCTTTCATGGTCACTGTAATAACCCCGCAAGACTTAGGCGCATAGAAACACTCGATGGCATCAAGATGGCGTGATATTTCAATGGTAGCAAAATAAAACGCTACAATGGTCCACTCATTGAAACCACGTTAAGGGCCATTCATACCAAAAAACAACAAAAGAAACAGTATGAAAAAATGACCCAATACGACGACAAGCAAAACTTAGGGGCAAAAACATCGTGTTAAACATGGCCCAAGTAGTGGACCTCGAAGAAGAGGATTGGGAGGTGAAACTCGCACGGTTGTGGTTAGGAATGACCACCCCCGATGAGTTTCACACAAAAATTGGCTCTCGTTGTTGATACAGGAGCTAATCAGAATCTAATGTCCTATGACACATGGCACTCCCTCGGAAGGCCACCGTTAATGAACACCTCGGCTACGGTCACTATTGCCTCACAACAATTGGTCCAATTTTTAGGCACACTCACAACTTTGTTCACATTCGCGATAACCCCTTGGAAGGGAAGTTTTGTGTGATGCTTGCAGGAAAAATGAACAAAGAGATCCTTCTAGGGTGTGGATGGATGGGACACAACTGGTGTCAAATTGATTGGGATGTAAGGACAACAACCCTGCAAAACTAGCCTCCAGCCAAGTTACAGTCTTGATAGATGAACTCTTGTCATCATCCAATCACCCACCCCAAGTCGATCATTCCCTTCCGCTAACCCCACCATCACTCTTCTCTCCAACTAGCACAAAACCATGCCACCTAAAAAGAGCCCTCTCCTCATGGGTGAATATCCAATTGCCTTACCAAACCTCATTGACACCAACATCTGCACAACTGCCCAAGCCCACATCAAAGAAGCCACTACCACTACTAACCCCACTAACAAGACTAATTCACCCCAAGTACAACTTTGGCCCCAGGGTACACAATGTAAGAACCCTCACACCTGGGTGCCCAAGAAGCTCCTAGCAACCCAAGGCTATTATGCGGGTGCTACAACTTTGTGGATTCCCCGAAGATCCACTTCCCAAACTCATGCCATAAAAGCCAACTCCTCGTACCTCTTTCCAACGTCCAATTCGACAGTCAAAAGGCGACAAGATACAGGAGAATCTCAGGCGTAAACCTTCCATGAGGACAAACCATCATTGCTAAACCTCGGCCTTGCCCCGCAACTACTTACAAGTGGATCCCTAAGCCTCTCCTACAAGCCCAACACTTCTATGAAGGCAATTGGCAAATTTGGGTCCCGCGAGACAGCTAAGGTATACCTTTCCTACTCCCGTGATTCTGCAACTGCAAAAATTTCAATGGAAGCCCAAGATATCCTCTATTACTACCACCACTACTACCGCACGAGACAAGGGGAAAGCAAAACTTCAAAGGACGCCATACCCATACAACCCCCATCCACTGTCCCCGACAGTGATGTACCTTCAACTTCGGCTACTCCGCTATCCTTTATCATCTCACTCCCTTGGTGCACCCCCACTCAACCCCTTGCTTCTCCAACCCCAGCTGATCCCTCCTATGAAGCCTCCGAGCTCTTGACAAAGCTACCAACCTCATCAAATCCTAATTGGAGCTACCTTATCACTCTAGAAAAGTGGGCAAGGAGTCAGTTAAAAACCCGAATGGGTGGCTGGCTACATAGCCTTAGGGTACAAAGCCTGTTTACAAGGGTGCCCAAAAAAATTAAATGAAATGAAGCCATGATCGTTCACTCATGAAGACACAGCTGTACCCTCATGAAGCCACAATCGTTCCTTCCTCACCTGCTAAAGACATGGTTGTTCTCTTGTCAAAGGCTTAGACGCGGCCCTACCCTCATGAAGCCACGGGTCGTTCCATCTTCATTTGCTAAGCCATGACCATTTCCTCACCAAGCCATGGCCGTTCCCTTCTCAAATGACTAAGCCACAGTCGTACCCTCCTCACTTACTTTAGCCACAACACCATTCACTCATGAAGACACGAATGTTCACTCTGCTTAGCCACGATCGTACGCTCCTTAGCCATGCTCGTACCTTCATGAACGGCCATACCTTCATGAACGTGTTCCTTTCCTCTAGAAATCTATAAAAAGGGTCCACCACCTTCATTTCACTCACTTTTATCTCTCTCCCCTAGCTAAACTATTGCACTTCTTTATCCCGAGCTTTCACACTTTCCTCCCAGCCTTCTACCCTCGCCAGCATGGAAGCCCCTGCCCACTTTGACGCCTCCTACGAGGTTCTCCTTCATACACCCCAGAAGAAGAAGAAGAAGCAACCTGCGGGTGGCTATTTTGAGGAGTATGGCAAGCACCCCACCCAGCTATCCCACTTGGGCGAGAACCTTATGTGTCAAGTTAGTGGCCACACAATACACAGCCTCATGAAGAACAACCACAAGATCAAGCACAAGTTGGTGTACTAGACCGAGTCTTGCTACAGGGCAATCATTGATCCCACCATAGTGGCCCGCTTGGGGTAGATAGGGCTTGGTGGTTTGCCCAATCTGCAACCCTGGGGCCCAGACCTCCTAAACTACCTCTACTTCACCAAAACTTATGATGTGAACTAGGATACAGGGGCAAGTACTCGATACAGTGAGGGCCACCCCCACCTTAGTCTAGATCTCGTTCAAGAGGCGCTTCATCTCCCACACATGGAGCAACCTTATGTCCAACTGGCCAACGTGATGCACCATGTCTATAGAACCTACCAAGGGCCCACCACCAAGGACAGGGTGGAATGGCAAAACATTTCCCAGCTGGAGCTTATCATGCCAGCTTGCACCCTTTCATTCCTTCTCACCACCCGCTGGACTGCTGACCGCTTCAACAGGTGCCTTCTCACCACCCGCTGGACTGCTGACCGCTTCAACAGGTGGCTTCAACATGTGCCACCTACCACCCTCATAAAGGGGTGCAGGAGGTTAACTGAGCTGAATACATCCACAAAGAGCTCCATGTCGTCTACACCAACCCCCAGGCCACCTCTCTCCTCTCACTAAAGTATTACACCATGCCGCTGTTGGCTAGCTGGTACTAGGGCCTGTTCAACTCTAGGGTGCCACCCCCATTCCCACACCTTTGCTAGCACCCCGTTGAGCCTCTCCAACACACCCCAAAACACCATCACCTCGACACCCAAGAATAGGAGACTACCCTGCCCCCACCAAGCTGCTTGCTTCTGAGACCAAACTCAAGGAGGACCAGGAAGCCAAAGCTCGTAGAAGAGCACAAGAAGAGAAGGAGCTGCGACACACTGCTGAGTTCTTTGAGCAAAACCTTTATGAAACCCTCCCTCCTCATGTCTCCTCTCCACCCCTCCCTTTTCCAAAGTAGGTCCTTCCTCCCTTTTCCAAAGTAGGTCCTTCCTCCCCCCCCCTTCCTTCCAAGGGAGTACGGTGGACACATTGGGCGCACGTAAGCCACTTCCATTCCCAAGCGGCTTACTCAAGGGCATTTGCTCCACCCCCATGACGCGGTCCCGGATTTTGCGCAAGAATTTTCTAGCCTCATCGGGGAGCTGATGACATCCATGATTGACTACATGCACCAACAACAACAGTAGTAGGTCATGACCGCACAACAGTAGATGCTTATTGCCAAGGCCCAGGAAATGCTCCCTAAGGCTATGCTCAGTAGCAAACACCTCCAGGTAGCTTTGGGAGATTGTGAGCAACCCTCACCATACTCAGTGAGCTGCAACACCAACTATAGGCCACCCAAGAGGCTGAGCAGCGCGCCCACCAAGCTCTCACTCTCACCCAAACAAAAGCCCACCAACTCCAGCAACAGAGAGATTCTTTCACAAAGGATGAAGGCAACCACATCCGCCTCTCCTTCAGCTACCCATACTACAGGTAAGTGGCTGAGAACACCTTGTGCTAGAAGGACCTGCAGGCTGCAAGCTACCGCTAAGGCCTCGATCCTTCTCCATGAACCCACGCCTTATGGGCAGACCTGAGTGCAATTGAGCACAAAGTCGTCACGCTGATGGTTTCAGCAAACAGAGCTCCGTTGCCTCGCCACCCCTCCACAAAACCCCAACCAAATCCTTGACCTCCACCACGCGCTCCGCCTAAACCTCCTTCAGCATGAAATTTTCATCGATGACCCTATCTCCCCTGCGACCCTTTCCTACATCCTCACCAAAATCCCATCAAACTCCATCTCTTTCCTCGTCACCCTTTTCTTCCTGGCCCACATCTCCTTCTCCAAAACCTGCCACCCTCTTCGCCCTCCATGTTCACCCTCTTTCCGCTAACCTCATTAAAATGGGCTAACCTCCTTAGGTACGCGAACCCCACCATTGTCGACACCCTTGACCTCATTGTTCCGAAACGGCCTATGTCTATACCCATACCCTTCCTCCAAAACCGCATCAGCCCTCCATTTCCTGTTGTAGCACCAGGGGTGGGAGACTGCTACTTGGCTTACAAATCTATACATCGATATGAGCTCCCACCATACACCCCCGAAGGCCTCGTCATCCTCTACCACTGATGCCACCTCCAACTCCAACTCCAGTTTGAGCAGACAATTAACATACTTATCAGGGCCATCAACTTCAACATTCCCCAATCAGTACAATCACAGACTGACTGGACATCCATGTCCTTCGGCCTTATCTGGACACCAAACACAATGCCTAGAAGTAACAACACCCACATCGTCAATGTGGGAGTTACCCACAGTGCCCCCCTTCGCTGACTGCTCGCCCCATAACCTTCGGCCTTATCTGGGTGAGTAGCCTATTTGGTGCCAGCTTTTCTCCTGAAGCCATACATCTGGGAGCAATACTGCAAGGCTCCCTGCCACCTGGAAAAAACCCCACATAGTTGCCTATCAGATGCTAGGCTTGGGACCTCTTCCACTAGGAGAAGATAGAGAACCCCAAGTTGTAATACATTTTTCCATAGTTTGCTCCACCAATGTCCCAAAGCCCATGCAGCATAGAGGCCACCATGCTGACCAAGATGCATGCCTTCATTGACATATATGATTAGGTCCACTATGAGGGCATCCAAGGCCTTTCCTTCGATCTCAACAAAGGCTCAACCTTGAAGTAGTTGTTCGGCTACTACAAGCGCATCCAATCGATGCCCGCATGGTGCAAACTTTCAAAGATGGAGACTACACTTTGAACCAGCTACAAGGTCTTCCATCAATCCCCCTCACATCCCAAGTCGTAGTACAACTTCATGCCATCTCCGAGGATGGATCTAAATAATTAGGGAGGGGGGGTATGTTAACCACATTGGTTAACAACATTTTAAAGTGTGGTTACGTGTCTTGTAACTCATTATTGTGTAACCACCACTAAGCGCTTCATGAAAAAGATATATGGGATGACCGAGCTTACGCGACTGATGTAATGCCGGTCTCACAAGAATAAGCCTAGGTGTACATAGAGCTAGGAAATCAGTTTATTAAATGGGTAGATGACCATTGTAAAAAGTGAGCTCATGTATATAAGTGACTTATGAAATATGAAAATGGATAATCCCATTATCACAATTGAGTTTTTCCTTCTCTCTCTCTCTCTCTCTCTCTCTCTCTCTCTCTCTCTCTCTCTCTCTCTCTCTCTCCTGGCTATGGTGGGTAAGCTTGTGTTTGTTGATGCTTGCTTGCTTGATTGTGGTTGTGTACATGTAGGTGATGGTTCTTGTCTTGCTTCCTCTTCTCCCTCTCCTTGTCTTCTTCTTGAGATCACTCTTGCACCCATAAGGCATGGAGTAGAGGTTGAGCTCTCCATAGCTCCCTTCCTCTTTTCTCCCTACCTAGCTTGTGGAAGCTCCACACAAGTGGAGGTGGAGTGAGCCGCTAGTGGCCTCACATAGGGGAGCCAACCCTCATTAGGGTTGGTTAGTTTTGCGAATTCTCGAACCAACCCTTGCATGGTCTTCCTTCTCTTCTTCTCTCCCTCTCTTGTGTAAGGCAGCATGTTGATTTGGTTAACATCTTTATCCTGTACTGCATAATTCTAGCTAGTGCGTGTTAATTGCATGCCTTTCTCCTATCCAGAAACATGAGGGATCGCGTGTAGTTATGATTAACTCCCCTGAGCATGAGTAGAATGGTAGCTCAACGACGTGCATTGTCTTGTTGCATTGGGCATAGTTCAGATAGTCGTGTCGCTCTCTAGGAGCCAACTAGGTGGTCTAGAACCATGCAAGTGTCGGGACTAGACACCGACACTTTTGGCGATCTTGTTGGGGAATGGTACATTAGGAAAGGGGAGTAGGAAGGTAGAGGTTAGTTCTGCATAAGAAGCTGGAATTGAGAAATGCATGACATGAATATTCTCTTAGAACACTTCTGATGAGAGGAAGTGTGCACATCATAGTGTCGGGCACGTTCATGGGAGAATCATAGGTGCAATGGATAGTGCATGGAGAATGAAGAAATTTCAAGTAGGGCAATGCGGTACCGCCATAGGCAGTTGGAGGCCTCATGAAGTAAAGGGTGACCTTGTCATCCAAGAAGATCTCCAAAAGGGATTCCACACTGGCAAGATTAAGAATGACAGAATAAAGAACCTCTGAGAAATCAAGAGGGAGAGGAAGAACACTATGAGCTTTGAAATGGGAGGTAGTGAGATCAAGAAGAAGAAGAACCAATAGCTATGGGAAGAATGTCTCTGAAATACTCGAAATTCAAGGGCAAAAGTGAGAAGGATCCAAATGCTCATATCTTTGCCTTAGAGACCACCAGACCACGTTCTTAGCCACCAAAGCACCATTGCCACAAAAGATAGAGTACTTTGCAATAACCCTAAGTGGAAAGGCCATCGGTCAGTATGCTCAGTATGGTATGGAGCACTTCCAAATATTTGAAGAACTAAAGAAAGATTTCTTGAAAAGATTTTGGAAAGACAAGACCACCACTAAGGTACAGTTGGAAAAGCTGCAAAGGTTGTCTCCTCAGAAGAAGAGGCCAACGGAAGACTATGTAAAAAAATTGAGAGCATTGTTAATGCGTCTAGACTAGCCAAACAAACTTGTAGCAACCACGCTAAGTTAGTGGTTCGTGAGAGGATCGAGGGAGAAGCTCTAGACGGGGGTAGCCTCTTCTAATTTAGAGACCCTAACCTTTGAGCAAAGTGGTAGCAGGAGAAACTAGAGCCGAAGGGATATTGAAGCAGACAAGCCAAGACCCCAAGAAGAAAAAGAAGGGAGCTGACAAAAGGAAAAGAAGGAAGAAGAGACTTTTGACTCGGATTCTAGTGATTGAAGACACCTCGGACTCCACTAAAGATTTGGATGCCGAAGAGAAAAAGCGTCGGAGGAAGAAGAAAGGCAGGAAGCAGGTAGCGGATGTTCGAGAGGAAATAAAGGCCACCCTACCCAAGCTTGCTGGAGGATACACAAGATTCAGACTCAGACCAGACGTTTGGTGCATGAAGTGTAACAACTAAGGTCGTACAAAAGAAGAGTGTTAGATGAAACCCACATAGTAGCCATGTGCTATCTGCAATAAAAGCAACCACACCAATGACATGCTTTTACAACACTCTGAACAAGAATTCGAGAGTGGTGGAAAGGCAACAGTGACATCAACAAAACAAGTTCGAGCTATCAATCAAGTTGCATCGGGCCTCAAAACAACAAACCTTATGGAAGAGGTGGAAGATTTGGACAAAGAGGAGTTGGGTTGATATGCTACTATTGCAGTGCCCTTGGGCATAGGCAAAATGATTTTCCCATACTCCAATGCCATCAATAGGAAGTGTAAAAGGCAAGGCTGCAAAGAGAGGCAAACCCTAGCAAAATAGGGAGCTAATACTGGTGAATATGGTGAAAGTAGATCATTGTAAGTAGATCATTGTGCAGGAAAACAAGAAGGGAAGCCACCAATATTGATGGCAGTGACAAGGTTGCAAGGACTTATCAAGATGGTTACAGGTAAGAATACTGATCCGAAACAAAAGTAGAAGCCAAAACAATGGGTAGGGCACAGGAGGGTCCGATAGCAAATCACCAAGCTTGTGCAGAGTGCACAAGGAATGGTGTGGACAATGCAAGAAAGCCCTCTCCTAAATGAGCATGCTCACACGGATTCGGATAGGACAAGCCTGGTCAGGAAAAGGGAAGACATCGCAACAGGTAAGAGGCCACCAAGCGATATTAAGATGACTGAAGAAGAGATGCAAAAGTGCCAATTGGTGCCAATTGGAGCCCATTACAACTACATCACTAAAAGCATCTTGCAAAATGAAATGGAAAGGAATACAGAATAAGTCTCGATAGGAAAATTGATAAGAGGGTCAGAAAAAAGAATGAGAAGCCAAGGCGGAATAAGGAAAAGTGAACAGAGGCCAGAGTATGCCTAGTCACCGAAGTGAGGAGCAACAACCCTAAGGAGGAATATTAACTATGAGAGAATCTCAGCAAGATGAAGCTAAACATAAAATTATATCAAATGAATATGGTGCTCAAGTACTGGCAAAAGATGCTCCATGCCATTAGTGCTAGTTGCAATGTAGCATAGATGCCCATTTAGGAAATGGAAAATCCAACTGAACAAATTTCATGATATCCCATCATCAATCTACTCCGCGAATGGCCAAGCCGAGAGTACAAACAAGACATTAATCTCTGTTCTGACAAAGACTGTTGAAGCTCATCGCACGGATTGGGATCTAAAGCTTACGACGACAGCTTTATGGGCATATCGTACTGCGTACAAAGTGGCTATTAATTGCACACCATTCAAAATGGTATATGGCCAAGAAGCAGTCATGCCATGGGAATTTGTCATTCCTAGTCTTCGTGTTGCTACTCAAGAGGGTTGGGATGGTAATCCCTTAATAGAGCGTCTATATATCCTTGAGTGGCTAAACGAAGAAAGATAATTGGTTGTGTACAATGCCCTTGTGGAGAAGGATAGAAGGAAAAAATGGTTTGATCACCACCTAAAGGACAAGGACATCAAGGTTGGGAATAAAGTCCTTATGTATGGAGTGCGTAACAAAAAGAAGAAGCTCAAATATGCTGGTAAGGGACCGTATAGAGTATGTGAAATTACCCCGCAACGTACCATCCGAGTGGAGACTCTCGACGGAGTTGAAACCATTGGATTCCTTAATGGGAGTAAATTCAAAAGATACTATGACCCCCTGAGC
The DNA here is from genome assembly GCF_041138505.1 of Cibotium barometz. Taxonomy (NCBI): domain Eukaryota; kingdom Viridiplantae; phylum Streptophyta; class Polypodiopsida; order Cyatheales; family Cibotiaceae; genus Cibotium; species Cibotium barometz. The sequence continues at coordinate 229,781 of NC_141063.1, forward strand.
CAAGAGGAGTTACATGCAATCTATCAAAAGAAGGCAGCTAAAGAACAAGCTAAGCTTAAGAAGATACAAGCGAGAGTTGAACGCCTCTAAGATACCCAATTGAGTTACAAAGTCCTTACGGGGAGGTGCTGTATAATGCATTATTGGATACAGGAGCTCAACACAATTTGCTATCATATGGCATGTGGTGTCAACTTGGAAAACCACCTTTATCCAAAAGTGCTATCCAAATTAAAGGTATTAACAAGAAGAAAACCCCTGTCTCAAGAATTCTGCACACTCCGGTTGCCTATGACAAGGGGACCGTAATTCAAAGCTTTTTGGTTATGCCTGCTGGTACCATGGAGGGAACCATAAACTTAGGGCGTAAATGGATGTTAGCCACCAAGTGCAATATTGATTGGGCAACCAGGCGAGTTACAACGCAAGAACCTGCTCTCGGTCTACTGACCGCTCAAAATCCTACACCTAAGTCATCAACTCAAAAGCTAGATAATGAAAAATCACAAAGTCCAGTGGCAAAACCATCTTTGATTGTTTGCCACCCCTCTAATGCTTCAACGACAAGAGTGGAAACATGCAGGGTGGTCTCTAAAGCTCCACTTACTATGCCAAAGAAAACATACAAATGGGTCCCAAAAGCTTCGTTAACAGCTACTTCCCCTGCTCAATCTCGTTCAGACAAGAAGCCTCGTAGAAGAAAAGTAGCTACCCACCCGAGAAAGGGCAATGTAATATCACGATGGATCCCTAAAAAATTATTAGTAGCCCAAGGGTACTACAAGGGGAATGACCAGATTTGGGTCCCTAAACATAAGCCGAATCCCTCTACATCACCTGTAAAACCTTGCACACCAAATGTTGCCACCCCAACAACAATTCAAGACCGTGGTAAGGGAAAGGTAACAGAGTGCTCCGCATCGCTTCTTCCAGAGCTAGTTTGGATTCCTAAACGATATCGATCAATACCACCTAGCTCAGGAAGGGGGGAGCCATATGAAGCTTCTAGCTCCTCATGCCAGGCACACGTTGATATAGAAGTTTCTTCATGCTTTATACCTACTCTTGTCAACACCCAACAAGAGACTAATGAGTCTATGTCTCCCTTTGTAAAAGTATCATCGGAAACCATTTCCTCCATTCGTCAATGGGAGCGTACACTACTATCTCTGCAATTTGATGTGGCCACAAGGGTCATAAAAAGCTATCTGCCCACATCACCACCTATGACCCGCTGGACAAATTGGTTCCAAGAGGTTGCAACATCATTGCAGAAAATATGATCTACCCGAGGAAAGGGGGAGCATGTACTCACGCTCGACATTCTATTGCTTCCTCCCTAACCTTTTCCCCTGACCATGTAATTGCCAAATTCAAGGGGATGTATATATATAGCTTCATACACAGAAAAGAAAAGAAAAGAAAAGCAAAAAATAGTAAAAAGAGCAAGAGCACATTAAAAGCAGAAATATCCGTATACAATCAGGAACTAGATTGACCTCTCATAAACCTACTGATGCTATATCTGTGTTTGCAGATATGGCAGATGCACGATCATCACACACTTCATCCACTCCCACCTTTGGTGAGAGGTATCATCTGTACCTTTCTCAGATATTTCACATGTGCTATCCTGTAATTAAAACCGAATTGGATCATATAGATGTACTATCCAGAGAGAAAAATGTTGAGGAATTAGAATGGCTAATTCGCCTATTGACCATGAATGACCCCTACTCCGTAGAGGACATATCCCCGATAGCCCAAGACTTTCCTTTTCCACAAGATGACTATCCTCGCATGGTAACATTCTTGATGAGTTTATGTGGATGGAAAAACGAAAACGATATATCTGACGACGATGAATGGACGGATGAAACTCATGGCACTACTGAGGCTGACTTTATTTATTTGGATGATGCGGATAGAGGCTTAGCCTTAGGGCTAGAGCCAGGACTCTACAACATCCTCTTACCATATCCTCAATGATAGTGTGGTGACTGGTAGGTAGGTTAATTTTTCAAGTTGTTTCTAGTTTGAAGTCCTTAAATGACTCTTTAATTTTTCACACTAATGTGCCTCTCGAGGTATAGTGCTTGTTAGTTGATTGTACAAGTTGAAAAGTTTAAGGTGGGTTCGCTTCCAAGTCCTGAGAGACTACCGCAACGTTCATCAAAATATATCTACATCAAATTGCGAGCATTTCTCATCGAATCAAGGAGATCTCCAAAATACAGGTGTAATTCTTCCATGCCCACTCTTCTTCGTTTTTATTGTTCGGTTAATTGCACGAACTATAATGCATGACCACATGGAAATTGTCAAAGCACTACTTAGTTTTTGAAGTTGCCTGACGTGTTGGTGTAAATCATTAATGAGTTTAACCTTATTGGATATATTCTTGAGAATGCATGCAGTCTTTAGTTAACCTTGGAATACGATTGTCTTAGGTCTAGGGTCAAACTATCTTAATGTTTGACACTTGGCCATGTGTGTGTTGACCTCTAAGACATAGCTTTTACCCCTTGGTCAAAGGATATAAGAACACATTATAGTTCAAGAGCGAAGATCAAAAGAAATAAATTTGAAAAAAAAAAAGCCTACAATAAATGGCAATGCAAATCTATTATGTGCTCTAATGTTGGCCTATCGCCTTATTGACACTTGGTAGGCGAGGAGTATTCTACTCCAGACCGATGCCTTGGTTGGTTGGGGGTAGCCTTGCCTAAGGTGAACTAATAGATTCCTGGATAATGCTTTGTGTTAAACATGGTACCAGGATCGATGTTAGTTTTGCCTTAGGAAGGTCGCCATTATGTGTAAAAATTGTCACGTGCATAAAGAAATAAAGGTAAAAGGCTCCTGTAACTCTGATGTTTCTTGTGTCCCTAGGCTCGTGGTATTAACTTGTTCTTAGAGTAGACACATTGTGGTTATCTGTTTATTTATTAAGCTTAGTTATTTTCCTTGACTTAGGCCAGTTATAAACCTTGATTAACCTTTGACACCTTGCTAACTCTTGATTTACTTTCAATAATTTTAAACTCCTGTTAATTGGCTACACTAGCTCATTCATGTGACCCCTTAAACCAAGTTTTCATAGCAACATCCATTGTGGTCTAACATGCTTGAATTTATTACACTTTATATCTTTTGAATTCCAGCATACTTTCACTCTACTTCCCTGTTTTGCAGACGGTCTACCACAACAAACCCTATCGAGCTTACCATACCATAGCTTTCGAGGACGGAATCTACATCAGGAAGGGGGGCATGTTAACCTATGGACGGACATTGAGACGTACTATATTTTACGTCATGTAATTAATTTAAATATTCTGAGTCATGGGCCGGACTTGTCGGCACCATATGTAAAGGACAAAGGGATTGGGTGATCGCCGATAAGAGGTGCACCTTGAATGTCAGCAGGATAAGGGTTAGGATCGGCCGGCCATATATGGGCGCCCATGTGTGAATGGCCAAGTCACCTATAAGAGTCAAATGTAACCCTAAAACTCTCATTCTCAATGTGTTGAATACAAGAGTGCTCTTGCCTTATCCTCTTGGTTTCCTTCTCCTGCGTGTGTGTATGTGAGAGAGAGAGAGAGAGAGAATGAGAGAGCGATCGAGCACTGTGTAGCGGCACGGCGGCGGCGGCGAGGCGGTAGCGCGGCGACGGTAGCTCCTCCTTCACTGCGATGATGCAGGAATCCTTCACGGCGGCGGTTTTAGCGGTGAGTGACACACCTTTGCATTTTGTTTGAGCTTGCTTTCCTGGTTGTATGCTTGCAGCCACTCGTGGCTCGCATACGGTGTTCGGCAAGTCCCCAACTACGACTCGTGCGGCAAAAGCACACATTTCATGTGGTATTCCATTGCGGCTATCGGCCTTCCTTGTGGCTAGAGCCTCGACCCATTTCATGTGGTATTCCATTGCGGCTATGATATACCGTGCTTGGGTGTTTGAGGTTATCGAGCTAATTGGACCGACAAAATTGATGCCCCATTTCTCGAATGGACATTATGGGATATGGGGCCATCCTATCCTTATTGTGTGGAATCACAGCTCGTTAACATTCATCACATCACTTGACATATTTGGCCGCATCTCTAAACAAGATGGGCCACCAAAAGCCTACCAAGAGAATCTTTCAAGCAGTGGTATTGGGGCTACAAAGTGTCCACCTGCAGTCCTGAAGTGGGCATGTTCCAAAATAGAGACATATTCATCTTCACGGGCCCCTCGTCTCATTATTTTGTCTTTTCCTTGTTTGTACAATTTTTCCACAATTAATTGATACGGGGATACCTTCTTAATAAGGAATCTTGGCGTTTTGATGGGTAGGCCATTAGCTAGTAAATGTGTAACTTCCTCTCCCCATTCGGGAATTAAACATAGTTGGAACCGAGGCGCATCTAGCAAGTCATCATTGAATCCCACCAACAGTTCTCCGCTAGGGATGCATGACGTGTGGTCAGCCACCAGTAAATGTTGGAAACCTTTACACACCATGATAGTAAAATCAAGCTCCAGCAAAATTAGGAGCCATCTTATGATTATGCCCGCGGTGCAAGGTTTATTCACCAGGTAAAGAAGAGCTTGATGGTCTACGAAGAAAAAGAATTTGGTCTCTAAAAGGTAATGACAAAATTTTTTGACTGTATAGACCATGTCTGACCCTTCTCTTTCTATGGTGGTGTAATTTCGTTCTATTTTGTTTAATTGGCAAAGCTAACATTTGTCTTCTCTGGGTTGAGCCAGTACACAACCAATTGCAAAAGTCAAAGCATCTATGTGGACATGAATTATTTCCTAATTGTGGGATCTCAAAATGGGAGGATTGGCCAATGTTTTCTGGAGGGTATCATACGCTACTTGTGCTGGCACTCCTCTATCCATTTGAAAATAACCAGGAGCTTGTAAAGGGGGTGAGCTATGTCAGCATACATAAAAATGAATTTTTTGTAATAACCAACATGGCCCATAAATCGTTGGACTCCCTTAAAGTTGGTAGGGTTGGCAACTCGAGAATTAGTCACACCTACTGTCATCTATGAAAATGCCATGTTTTGAGACAATGTGTTTTAAGATTACTTCATGTGAAACCCAAAAATGGCATTTCAAAGGGTTAAGAGAGATTCTTTAGAGTCAGCATCTCTCTAACACTTTTCTCAAACACCATAGATGTGATTTCCATGTAGAATTAACACAGAGGTCATCCATAAAGCCTTCAAGGAATCTTCATAGATACTCCTTATCATTGTAGGCTATGTACATCAGGTGTTGGAAGGTTCTTGGAGCATTGGTCAAACCCAATGACATGATACGGTATGCATATGTGCACCATTCACTGGCAAAAGCCATTTTATGTTGATCCTTTGGGTCTATTAGCACTTGGTTGTAGCTGGAAAACCCATAAGGAAGCTATAGGCCTCCTTTTGTGCGACACACTCGAGCACATGCTCTGTGAAGGGTAACGGATAGTGATCTCATATCATAGCAGCATTGAAATTTTTGAGGTCCACACACACTCTCACTTTTCCAAATTTCTTGGGTACTATCACAATGGGTGAGACCCATTCGGTGTGTGCTCTATTTCGTAGATTAATTTGGCATCTATGAGTCGATCAATCCCTTCATGGACCATCTTGGAGTATTTAGGATTCATATGATATGCTCTTTGCTTTACTAGCATTGCCCCTTTCACCATAGAGATGGTGTGTTTAACCACTTCAAAAGGTACACCTTTTATATCAGTGTATTTCCAGGCAAAGAAATCTTGAAATAGTAGGTCAGTAAGGTCTCTTTATTCTTTTGTGGGAGAGGTCTTTCCCAATATAGATATGTTTCATATTTTTCCCTAGGCCTACTAAATGATGGTTTTCCACTCAGTTTAAGTGTTTTGGCCTAGGAACCCATGACTGATAGCTATTCTGAGCAACCGAGACCTGAAAACTCCATGTTGATAATGGTGGAGCATGAATCAGCATTCATCGGTCGGAAAATTCAATGCTAAAAGTGTAATTTATATTTGCTTTGTTGATTTATTGATGTGTGTATGTGCATTGGAATAAGGCATTAATGCATGTAATGGAACCCTGAGAACACTACACACTATTGAACACCTAGGGTATAGGAATGTGCATAGATGGGCATACATTAGTTGGAATGAAATACAATCTTGGTTGTCCACGCACTATGTAGTCTTTTTTCATCTAGTTTGAGAAGTCGCTCGATTTTGTGAACTTTTGATTCTTTCAAAGAGTCTTTCTGCCACGACTTTTTGAGTCTTCCAGAGAGTCTTTCTGCCACGACTTTGTGTGAGGAACTCCATGGGCACTCTACTACTTCCAGTCCATACACCATGCTGAATGGCATAAGTATTGTTGCATTCTTGTAAGCTGTTCTAAATGCCCATAATACAAAGTGCAGCTTTGTGTCCCAATCTATCTTGTTTTCATTGACTGTCTTGACCAAAATTCCTTTCAGGATTATGTTCAACGGATTTTGCCTAGCCATTAGCCTGTGCATAGTAGACTGTTAATTTCTTGTGCATAATCATGTGTTGCTCTATCATCTTCTTGATCACTTCATTTAGGACGTGGCTTCCTCACTGACTATCTCAATGAGGCATCCAAATCTTATCATAATAGTTTTGTAGAGAAATTGAAGATGCCTTACAGTCTTTCAAAGCGTTTGCTTTTACCCACTTCGTGTAGTAATTTGTAGCCACTAGTCTATACTTGTTTCCCGTTCTCTAAGTTGCTAGGGCTTTAATGGGTCCACAAAATCTAGACCCCATTTCTAGAACAGCTCAAGTGGTAGTATCAGGTCAGGATGTGTGGCATCCTTTGGCACATGTCACACTCCTTTATAAACTTCTGGGCATATTTCAATGTTGTTGGCCATCATAGTCCCCCCTGGAATACCTTTCTTCTCGTGATCCCTCTAGAAAAGTGGCCTCCACATGTGCCTCAGCCACCAGCATAGCTTGTTGTTCATGCTCAAGAATGCACCTTCTCAAAATCTGGTCTATGCCTATCTTGTACAATTGTCCTACCACTTGGCATGAATGACTTGCTCTAGAGAATTAGCTTTTTCATCTGGTCTCTGGACATGTACTCTGGAAAAGACAAGTCAGAGAGGAACTGCAGTATCTCATCATACCAACTTGGTCTCTCTCCATCTATAATGAAGAGGTGACCATATGGGAAGTCATCCTCCACCCCATCTAGTGTTTCTTCTGATTACAGTCTTGATAGGAAATCTGCCACTGCGTGTTTATTCCGTGGGGTGTGCTTGATGGTGAACTCCAAGATTGCCTTATGGTCGACATCATGAAATTAGAAGACATTAATAGATAATGCCTCAATTTTTTAATTGTCCCCAATGATTCCTTTTTCGTGGAATAATGCCTCAATTTTTTAATTGTCCCCAATGATTCCTTTTTCGTGGAATAATTAGTCTCTAGCTTGGGCAGTCTTCTGCTTACATAATAGACCGGACTAACCTTCATGTGACTCCTGCATCAATGCACTTTCTATGGAAAAGTCAGAAGCATCCACAAACACATGGAAAACTAGACCAAATTTGGGTTGAAGAATTGGTGCTGATGATAATATCTGTTTCATGTTTCAGAATGCTTCCATGAAACGGATATTGTCTAGATATATTCTGAAACATGATTAGAATTGGTGCTGATGAACTAGATATAGTCCTCGCATCTGCTTTACGTGACGCTTTCGCTTCAGCCCATTTGGTCATATAGTCAGTGGCCACAATAATATACCGAGATTGTGTGTTGCGGGCCGCTGGGCTAATTGGACCTACAAAGTCTAAACCCCACTTTTCAAATGGTTGGTTTACTTTGATTGGATGTAGGAGCATTTGATCTTTCCTCTGGGGTTTCTTGTATCGTTGGCCTTCATCGCAACCCTTTACAAAAAGTGCTGCATCTTGGAACATAGTGGGCCACCAATACCCTGATTGTAAGATCTTTCGCGTAGTTAAGTCTGTTGGAATTAGGGTTGCAGGAATGCACACACAACTTCAAGAAGATGAGGAAGCTTGAGCACAACACAGTAGTGTATTATGAGTGCCAAAATGAAAGATTACAAGCCCTAGAAGATAATGGGCGTATATACAATGCACAGGGGAAAAAACCTCCTAGTGAGGGAAAAAGTGCCCCGGCGGTCCTAAGTGTGTTCACACACATCACTACTATAATATGGTAACAAATCCCCCCTGGAGTGATGCGGTGAACAAGAGCTAGCACTCATGTATAGGGAAGTGTCTAGCTATGTGGACGAATCCACAAAAGGGAGTAAGCCCAAAGCTTTGCGAAAAGCTTCGAACTTCTCACGAGGCAGAGCCTTTGTGAAAAGGTCTGCAAGGTTATCCTGTGTTGGCACATAAGCCAAACTGATCTCTCCTGCAGAGAGTCTCTCCCTGACATAATGGTAGTGCACCTCAATGTGCTTCGTACGAGCATGGAACACTGGGTTCCGCGCAACTGCCAATGCGCTCTGACTGTCAGTGAAGATGGTGGTGGCAGATGGCTGCCCAACACCCAAATCAGCCATAAGGCGTCTGAGCCACACACACTCAACCGTAGCTGTGAAAGCTGCCCTGTACTCAGCTTCACAACTAGAAGTGGCCACAGTAGGCTGCTTCTTGCTCAACCATGATATGCATGAGCTTCCAAGCATGAAGCAAAAACCACTCGTGGACACGCGTGTGTCATAACAACCAGCCCAGTCAGAATCTGAAAAAGCATGTAAATCTGGCGGCAATGATCCCCCCTTGGGATAAAACAACCCAAGATGCCGAGTACCACTCAAATAGCGAAAGATACGCTTCACTGCCTGCCAATGCTTAATGCCTGGGCTATGCATAAATCTGCTCACCTGTGAGACTGCAAACTGAATGTCTGGCCTCGTAATGCATACATAAATGAGGCAACCAACAGCTGTCTGATAGAGTGTGACATCAAAGTGATCTCCAGCATCATGAAGACTCAACTTCAAACCTGTCTCCATTGGAGTAGCAATAGGCTTGCAGTCTTCAAGGCCAAATCTCCGCAACAATGTTTCAATATACTTTGTCTGACACAAAGCAATACCTCCATCACACTGCTTAAATTGTATCCCCAAATAATGATGCAAATGCCCCAAATCTGACATCTCAAAAGAGGCATTCAAATCAGCCTTAAAATCAGCAATATGACTCTCATTTGGTCCTGTGAGCAGCATGTCATCGACATAGAGAGCAATGATTAGATGTACACCATCCACACGTTTAGCATACAAAGTGCTTTCTGTTGGACTATTCTGAAACCCATGTGCAGTCAAATATGCATGTATTTTTTCATACCAAGCTCGTGGAGCTTGCTTTAAACCATATAAAGCCTTTTTTAACCTGCACACTTTGTTTTCCTGCCCTCTTTGAACAAAACCACGAGGCTGCGATACATACACCTCCTCATGCAAATCTCCATTTAAGAACGCAGTCTTTATGTCCAGCTGATGTACATTCCAACCATTATGAGCTGCTAATGCACAGATGCTACGAACAGTGGTCATACGACATGTGGGAGCAAAAGTCTCATCAAAATCAATGCCCTTCTCTTGAGCATAACCTTTTGCAACAAGCCTAGCCTTATGGCGATCCACTGTGCCATCAGGCTTACGCTTCAATTTGTATACCCACTTAGTGCCAATGGCCTTCTTGCCAGGGGGCAAGTCACATAAAGACCATGTACCATTCTTCATAATAGCATCGTATTCTGCTTGCATAGCAGCCATCCAATTTTCTGAACTTTGTGCCTCATCAAATGAAACAGGCTCACTTTCATCGCACATACTAGAAACAGCCAATGCATAACAATCTGACGCATAAGAGGCACCATGAGAGCCAGAACGAGTGCGACTAGACAAAGGGGCATCCAACTTGCTATCACGCAAAGTCTGCACCAGCCATCTAGGCATATTCCTAGAGCCCTCAATCTCTTGTCTCTCATCCTCAAGTGCATCATGCACATCTGCATCAGATATAGGCTGATCTGTGCCATCATTTAAAACCTGCATAGGCTGAAAAACTGCCTCATGAGGTATTGCACTTGACTGTGCACCACTGAAAAGAGGCAACAATGTATCATAGACATCACGTGAGCTGATATCTGTCTCCTTAGTACATGAAACCAAGGGCTGAACTGCATCTTCCACAAATACAACATCACGGCTAACCAAAATGCGCTTTGTCTGTGGATGATACAAACGATAGCCTTTGCTCTCAGCACTATATCCAACAAAAATACATTTGACAGCTTTGTCATCCAATTTTCTGCGATGTTGCACAGGCACTAATGCATATGCCAGGCAACCAAAAACACGTAAATGGCCAACAGATGGCTTGCGGCCATGCCAAGCCTCATATGGAGTGACAACCTGTAATGCTTTGGTGGGACACCTGTTTAGTACATAAGTGGCACACATGACAGCCTCAAGCCAAAAACCATGTGGTAGACTTTGACTCTTAACCATACATCTTGCCATTTCCATGAGAGACCTGTTTTTTCTCTCAGCCACACCATTTTGCTGTGGTGTATACGGCACTGTACATTGGTGTTTTATCCCACGCTCAGCCAGAAATGCATTAAATTCTGAAGACATATACTCCCCCCCTCGATCTGAACGGAGGGTGCCCATCTTACTTTCTGACACATTTTCAGCCATAACCAAAAACTGTTTGAAGCACAAAAACACTTCGGACTTTGCCTTCAAAGGATATACCCATGCATGCCTGGTAAAATCATCAATGAAAGTCACGAAGTAAAGGTAGTTTCCAAATGATGGAGTTTGCATGGGTCCACAAACATCACTGTGAACAAGCTGCAATCTGCGTTCAGCTCTCACTGATCCATCTTTGGGAAAGGAAGCACGCTGCATTTTACCCAATATGCAGCCCTCACAAACATGCTTGACAGGTGCCTCAAGCTTAGGCAAAGAAGACACCATTTCAGATTTCTGCAGGCGCAGCAAACTTGCAAAATTCAGATGACCAAAACGTGCATGCCACAGTTTTGCATTTGAAATAGCCTGCGTATCCATAATAGCACATGCTGAATCCTCTACACATTTGCCATCCATATTGAGCTTATACAGCCCTCGACATAGTGAACCAGATGCTACAATGATGTCACCACAAGAGAGATCATGAACAGTACATCTGTCATCCACAAATTTTACAACCAAACCTGTTTTGGCAAATGCGGAAACTGACAGCAGATTCTTTTTGATCCCTGGCACATACAATGCATCAAAAAGTGTAAAGGTGTTGCCATTTGCAACATTCAGCACAATCTGTCCAACTCCTTCAACGGGATAAGAGGAGTTATTGGCACAAGTGACAGTATTCCCTGTGGGAGCAGACTCAAGGAAAGTGAATAAACTGCGCTGCGAGGTGATATGCTTAGTGGCACCACTGTCAAAGTACCATACATCTGAATCTACTGCAGACATACATGTGTCATGCAAAGATGGGTCATAACTGCACTGCGCATTGAATGCCCATTCTGTATCTAGCACAACATTAGCAGATTCATTGTTAGAAGGAGAGGCATCTGCAACAGCCATACCAGCCTCTTTCTTCTTAGCCTCTTTCGCAGCCAGCTTAGGACACGCTTTGATGACATGATCATTTTCCTTACAGTACTTGCAAAATGTCTTCTGTTTGTCACCCTTCTTCTCATCTTTGTCTTCCTTCTTTGGTTGCGCAGCATTTGCAGATTTCTGCTTACTAGAAGAAAAGCCAGCTTTACCTTTCCCGCTTCTCTGACTAGCAACGAAAGCTTGATCTGCGACACGCATATTATTCCTGTTTTGCCTTGACTGGTCTTCTTGCAGCAAAACAGAAACTAACTCCTCAAATGATAAGGCATTGGGATTGCCTTTCATCATCAAGCGAAGAGTGGAAGCAAAACCCTGATAAGAATCTGGTAGACCATTCAAAACAGTCTGCACAAGTGAGCTGTCTGACAGGATTTCATCTGCAGAAATGAGCTGCTCTTTGAAATCCTTGATCTTTGTCAAAAAGCTATCCATAGAATCACCTTCGTTCATATGCTCATTCTCCAACTGTTTTCGGAGGTAAGCAACACGAGCCTCATTTCTTGCCTGATACAATGTGGCAAGTACATCCCAAGCATCCTTAGAAGTCCTGCAGGAGCGAATATGTGGGATAATGGTACGTTTGACAGACAGCGCAATCAAGGCATGAGCCTGCGCATCTCTACCATCCCAACGAATCTGCTCTGCTGAAAGTGGTGGTTCTCGAATAGCTGCTACAGCACTTGTGCCTGCACCATCATCTACAGTACCTGTTTCTGATGTGTTTGCAGCATTCCCAGCCACAATAGGACGTGCATCAATACCCTGCACAATGTTCCATAACCCCTTTGCTACCAATACATGTCGCATCATATATGCCCACAATGGATAGTTGGTGCCATCCAACTTATCCTCAGCAGCCAACATGCGGAATACATCATTGTTGTCAGCCATGGCCAATGACTGTACTACTAGATGTAAATGCTGTCTGTAAGAGGTAAACCTGTATAAAATCGACCTGTGCTATGCAGCACAGCCCAAAACAGACGAATGGGCACCTGTCCTGCAGATTTTAATCTTGACAGAAAATCTGCACAGTAGGACGATTTTGCCTGCGCAGTACTTGGAATGCAAAAACGGAGGGCGAAATGACTTCAGATCAAAATTCTGAAACGACCAAGCCCTATGGGCTCTCCCACGGCATATACTAACCTGCAGACGCTCGTGAAACCTCGTTGCAATCGGAGGAGATGAAGCGGCAGGTGCCGGTGATGCTGCCCGGGAGAAGGAAGCCTGCTCTGATATCAATTGTTGGAATTAGGGTTGCAGGAATGCACACACAACTTCAAGAAGATGAGGAAGCTTGAGCACAACACAGTAGTGTATTATGAGTGCCAAAATGAAAGATTACAAGCCCTAGAAGATAATGGGCGTATATACAATGCACGGGGGAAAAAACCTCCTAGTGAGGGAAAAAGTGCCCCGGCGGTCCTAAGTGTGTTCACACACATCACTACTATAATATGGTAACAAAGTCTCCTGAGAAGTGACCCCCGGCTACGCCCATATGTGCCTCTTGCAAAATGTATAGATACTCATCCTCTCGGTCACAACGCCTAAGAACGTCATCCTCTCACTCCATTCAAGCATTGTCTCCACCATGAACAGGGAAGTATCAGGTAAGTCATCATCAACTCCCGTAGGAGCCTCACCATTAGGTATGCGTGACAAATGATCAGCCATGACATGTTTTTTGCCAGGTCTCACAACAACAGTGAAATGAAACTCAAGAAGAATCAATAGCCATCGTGTGATTCTTCCTGTGGAGCATGGTTTGTTTACCAGATACAACAATGCTTGATGATCCACATAGAAAACAAACTTGGTGGCAAGGAGGTAATAACAAAATTTCCTTATTGCATATATCATTGCCAACCCTTCTCGCTCCGTAGTGGTGTAGTTCATCTCAGCATCGTTCAACTGGCGACTGGCAAAGCTAATGGGGTAGTCTAGTTTGTGTTCTCCAGGTTGAGTTAACACACACCCAATAGCAAAGTTTGATGCATCAATATGCACATGGAAGATTAAATCCCAGTTAGGCATTCTCAAGATTGGAGCACTCGCCAAGGCCTTCTTTAACAGCTCATAGGCACGGTCACATTCTTCGGTCCAAATAAACTTGATGAGAAGCTTATACAATGGTCGAGCTATCTCGGCGAAGAATAGAATAAACCTTCGATAATAACCAACGTGGCCCATAAAGCGTTGGACTCCTTTATAGTTTGTGGGGGCAATTCCAGAATGAACTTGATTTTACCCTCGTCGGTGAGAAGCTTATACAATGGTCGAGCTATCTCGGCGAAGAATAGAATAAACCTTCGATAATAACCAACGTGGCCCATAAAGCGTTGGACTCCCTTATAGTTGGTGGGTGGGGGCAATTCCAGAATGACCTTGATTTTACTCTCGTCGGTGGAAATCCCATTTTTAGACACTATATGCCCTAAGATAACTCCGTGTTTAACCCAGAATTGGCATTTGAAAGGATTCAATGAGATGCGATATAATCTACACCTTTCAAATATTTTTCGTAAACACATCAAGTGCTCGTCCCAAGAGGAATGAACACAAAGATCATCTAAGAAAGCTTCACAAAAGTCCCTTAGATATTCCTTAAAAGCTGTGTTTATCAATTGTTGGAATGTTGCAGGTGCATTGGTCAAGCCAAAAGCCATGACACGAAAGGCAAACACTCCAAACTCCGTGATTAATGCTATTTTAGCTTGGTCCTCTACTGCAATTGTGATTTGATTGTAACCAGAGTACCCATCTAAAAAGCTATATGCCTCCTTACCTGCAACTCTTTCAAGCACATGTTCAGAATACGGCAAGGGGTAATGATCCCTTCTGGTGGCTACATTAACCTTTTTGAGATCAACGTACACTCTGAGTTTCGCATTCTTCTTTGGTACGATGACTATCGGAGAAACCCATTCTGAGTGCTCAATTGGGTATATGAATCCACATTTTATAAGCTTTTCAATTTCCTCCTGTACAATCTTTGTATACTTAGGATTCATTGGGTAGGGACGTTGCTGGACTGGTTTAGCAGTGCTAACCATTGGAATCGTGTGTTGCACCATAGAGGGTGGAACACCCTTCATATCATGATATGTCCAAGCAAATATGTCCTTGAATTCTTTAAGAAGCTTCTTAAGTGCAGCTTCTTCTGTCTTAGTGAGGTCTTGAGCAATAAAAACTGGTTTAGACTCCTCACTCAGATCTACTAAGTCTATCTCCTTAACTACCGCAAGGCCATCGTAGACACCGCTACTCCCATTGGTAGGCGTTCGTTGGGCTTTTGTGTAGACCACTTTACGTTCCCCTGTGGTGAATGATTTGAAATGCTCGGGTGCGGGGTGTAAGTCTACTGGTTCTTGTTGTGCCAGGTTTTTTCTTTTAATTCCACATCTTTTTGTTGCTGAGCTAACTCTTGGTTTTGCCGCCTTCTGGCAGTACGACTTAATTTTGGCTTCTCTTCGATTTCTGATTGGGTGACGTCATGAGGTTACGGAATACACCACATGACACTTTGGAGGTATTGTCCCCAATTATCCGCTAACTTCCGATGAGCGTCAATAGCTCCTACATAACTAAGCCATTCTGCAGTGGATCTCTCCTTGTTTATTGCAGTTCGTACATTAGCTCGATAGCGTTGTCGCTTATGTCTCGTTTTCTTCTTACCAAGTTTTTGATTTTTGTTTTTGTCAGATTCGAACTCACTTGGTCGATCTTCACTTGTGTCCCCCTCACTTTCGGATGAATTGCAGGAGGTCACCGTCCTAGGCCTTGAGCACATTGCTTCCACACGATTCATTCCCCCCATCAGGCTCAGAGTCAGCTTCTTCTTGAGATTCATACTCAGAGTTGCATTGGTCAGAGTCTTTGCTACTCTTAGTGTCAGTGGAGTTTGCCGCTTTCTTGCCATCAGGAGTCAAGTGCATAACACCTATCATGTTTATTGGCACTAACGGTGGCATATCTTGCCCCTCAAGTGTTACCCAACTTGTGCCTCTATTTCCCCATGTGTCTATGGTTGCCACTAGGTGTACCCAATCCACGTTATCCGACTCAATCATACCCGGTAGGACATCCATATAAGGAGAATCTTTCCCATCATTAGTCTCTTTTTTGCATGTATAGCAATACCTTAATGGGGCGGAGTGAATAGTGGTATCTGATCGATTATCAATGATAACCTTGCTTCCTAAAAAGGATGTGCACGACCATTCTCAAGATCAACTCGAATGACAAAGTCCTGGAATTGTAGGTAGTCATGGTTTTTCGACCAGTCATGCACCATTTGTGCTTCCCTCATGAAAGGACGTCCTAAGATCATTTGATATGACATAGGATGCTTGGAGAAATCCATTACAATGAAGGTATGTTTTACCTTGTATCCCAGGACCTTGATCTTAAGGTCCCTTAACATCCCAATAGGTTTAGCAATAGTTCCATTTGCCATCTTAACCACTATGTTTGTGACTTCAAGGTGAGGTCTTCCCATAGATTCCCAACAGTTTTTAGTCACAATGCTCACTCCAGCACCACCATCAAGGATTCCCTTTAGAGTTAATCCCTTGGTAGTAATGGGTTGAGTTGCATTAGATTTATCACCTTCAAAGTACTGTCCCAACTTGTTAACAGGTATTTCAACGACCGAGTCTTCATCTAGGTTGGGTGTAGATCCCAATGTTCCCCTTCATCTTGAAGCGTGTCGGGTCTATCCATATTTGCAAATTGTGGCAACCCCGCCTTTAGTTCTCCATTGAGAAATGCCCAAAGAGCTAAGAATAGCTCAGGATCTCCGTATAACTTGGATATGATCGTGGTTCTGATTTCAGAGGACATGAAATCCATTAGCTTGGACACATTCAATGGTACTTTTTGAGATATCGCCCCTTGACTAGGGACTGGTGAAGATGGAATCACTTCCTCTTCGACGATGGGGTCAGGCATTCCCTCACTAACATTCTTTCCAGCAAGAAGAGTGGTTGCCCACTTCCTGATTTCCTATCCTCACTTTCTTCTTGTGAATGATACTAGGTATAGCTAACGGTTTATGGCTCCTGTGAGGCTGAACTTGTGTAGGAAACACTATGTCTGGAATTTGGATTTTTCTAGGGTTTGGCTCAAGTTCTCTTTGTGTTTCTTCCACCAAACCCCTTAATTGTTGCACTTGTTCAATCTCCTCAACTGGGTTTGGGTAGGTTCCAATCTTTTTCTTGAGGGTTTTTAACCCACGTGGCTTGTCTTGGGGAGTCTCAGTCAGTTTGGGTGTCCGAGAGGGCCTTAGCTGACTTGGTTGTGGGGCCGAGGAAGTTTCCTTCTGTTTCCCCTGATTTATGTATTCGCTTGATTCTCCTTCATTGAGCTCCCGAGTGGGTTCCTCCCTTAAGGTAGTGGCTTTGGTCCCCATGGTTTCTATTGAATCAGAATCATCTTCAGGATCATTCATATACACGGGGTCGTCTCCTGTCCCTATGTTAGTCTTTGAACTAGGCTTGGAGCTCGTGGCATTAAGCGATCTCTTCCGTCATGTATAATTTTTCTTTGCTCGAGCAATTGATGCAGTATCCCTCTCTTCGAGAATGTAGTTTTGATTTTGAAGCATTGATCGTGTAACTACATTCGCGGGTACAACGGGTGTGGTTCCTCGTGCCTGGTTGGTGACCTCAACCAAATTCAATGGCGTAATCTTGGGTGCACTAGGATTATGTGGACATTGAGCAATCAAATGATCTATGCCACAACGATTACATGTAAGTATCGGCATTCCCGATGTGCTCCCTTGATTTGGTTGCATTTGAGTAGCGATCTTCTGTAGCCTATTAGGGCACTCCGCTACACAATGCGGTCCACCACAATCGTAGCATTGAAGAGGTGGTCTCCTCGCCAAGGTATTAAGGTTTTGCCCTCTTGTGGCGAGAGCAGCCGCTTGATATACAGGCTTGACTTGCCCGAAATGATCCTCCATGTAGTACTGGGGAGTCATTTCAAACGTATCAATCCCATATGGAGTAGTGGGGTCTATCTCCTCCTCATAATCCCCACACGCACTATGTGACTCACAACCCATCTGGTTCATAGGGGTAACCTTGGATGTGGAGGTTGTGATTCTAGCACTGGCGGTGGTAAAACGACACAGATTGGACTGCATTCGGGTTCCTTGGAACTATGTGCTGTGATGGTTGCTCGACAGGTGGTGCAGGCATCAGCGCAGGTACTTGAGGTGTGTTTGACCAGGCTAGTGGTGCCTGATTTGCCAACATACGCTTAAGTACTAGGCAATCCTTAGATTGATGGCCATACTTACCACATGCATTGCAATTCCCATTGAATTTAACTCTGAATGTGGGACATTCACTCGTGCTATGTGGTCCTAAGCAAACCGAACACCATTGTTGCTCTCTTCTTGGGTACATATGGCTATTTTGAGGAGCTCGATTACCCCTAAAGTATTCTTGGAGAGCCTTAGTAAGGTCGGTCTTTACCGTCATTGGCTCGTGCCTAGATACTTGCAAACTAACGGATTTTGTCTCCGAAGACACCTTTTTACCAGCAATCATCAAGTTGTCTTCTAACTGGATTGCATTGGCAGTGACTGCTTCCCACGTTGTAAGACCTCTAATGACTAAGCCATTGTATATATCCTCGTGGCGCAATCCGCGGATGAATCTATCGAGCAGTTGGTTGTTATTGAAGTGCTCATCGGGAGTGCAACGAGAATTTAGATGCTTCAATCGACTAATAAAGTCTCTCACTGACTCCCCTTTCTCGCGTTCAGCTTTTTGGAGTTGAGATGCTACTCCCCAAAGCACACCCTCACGTATGTATTCTTTCAAGAACTATCTCTTGAGAGTGGGATAGTGAGTACGCTCTTCAACCCTTAAGGTTCGATACCAATCTCCGGCCTTCCCACTCAAGGTTAAGCCTAAGGCTTTACACTTATGCAGCTCATTGTGCTCTTCCAAGGAATCACACACGTGTTCAAAGACGTCAATGTGCTTCCTCACATCTTCGTTACCACTGAAGTTCTGAGTGAGCTTAGCCACTTGTACCACCTTGCTTCTGGGTTCTCTCTCAGGCATGCCCCACATGTTTTCTGTAATAGATCGTCTGATCGTCTGAGCAAATGCTGCGAGATCACCTAGGTGAGCAGGCATAGCTGGTGGAGGCACTTCTGGGATAGCTTGGTTGATAGGAGTTGGCGTTGGTCTTGGTATGTAGGCTGCTGACGTAGGATGTGATATGTGATTAGGCCTAGCTCCTCTTGGATAAGGGTTGTGACAGTCGTGGCATACGCCATTGGCATACTAAGAGGCATAGGAGCTACATGAGCATGAGTAGCGAAAGGTACATATGGTCGATAGGCACTAGCACGCACTGTTGTAGGTACTATTCCACTACGTAGCGAAAGGTACATATGGTCGATAGGCACTAGTACGCACTAGCACGCACTGTTGTAGGTACTATTCCACTAGGTAGCGGTGTCGTACTAACTACAATGGTAACAGGTGCGCCTTTCGTCTTGCTCATCATTGGCGTAAGCATTGTGGATTCCCTAATGGAAAGTTGAGCCAAGGTTGGAAAGCTAAAGTTACTGCTCGTGGGCTCAACCTGCATTGAGACTCCAGGCGAAACAACATACGAAGGGTCTATGGGACTCACCGAGGGAGTCTCCAATTGTGATAGGGTTGGTTGTTTGGCCTTGCCCGTATCCAAAAATCTCATAGAGCCAGTGGAAACTAGGTTTACTCCCCTATTTTGCCTCTCAATTTGGATAATTCTATGAATAACCTCACATATCATTTGTTGTTGCTCCTCTAGATTAGTGGCGCTAGATGTAGATCGTATGACTTCTAACCAACCTACATGGTATGTGTAACCCGTGTGTAGGTCAGTTAGAGTCTCTGTGTGTAGATCATATTCCCAATTTTCATTGAGAAATATCCCATCTAGACTTGGAGTGCCAAATGGTTCTCTTGAAGTGGACACAATGTCACTTCTTATGGATTGACTTCTAGGGACCTCTACTTTAGGAAGCGCGTCGGCGGAAGGTGGTAGCTCAGTAGGGCTCTCATTAAATGAAGTGGGTAGAATATCCACATGGACACTCTTTGGGAGGGTAGGGTCTACATAAGATGTGAATGGCGAATCTACTACCCCTCCTTCTTCATTTACTTCGCTTGTTGCATGTTCAGAGCGTGTAGCTCTACTAAAGGTCTCTATTAGACGACTAAACATGCTAGATCCAGGTTGTGGGGCCCAAACTAGCATGTTTTGGCTTGTCTCCTCAGGGTTCTTGGTAGGGTGTCCCTCCATGGCTTCTGAGTCAGAGGACGAGTCACTATCCGCTATTCATGGATCTTGGGTTGCACTTCATTGGGTTCTAACTGAAGGCCAAGATGCCAACGTGGAGGGATGGTGTGAGCCTGCGTAAACTGAAACGCTTTCTAGTGGCTCAGGCTCTAGTACCCGACCAGAGCGTAGATGCATGTGACGTGGGTACCCTACGGGCGTTGGTGACTACCTTTGAAGCCCACCCAAGTGGTCTCTCGGGTATTTCGCACCCCGTTTTTACTTGTTTTTGTATTATTTTTAACCCGTTTTTAATCCCCTTACTTATGGTCGAACCTGAACTAGGGCATGTGATAGCTCGAGACAAGCGTATCGTTTAAAGGGTCCTAGCGTGCTTTACAGCATCATGTTCGCCTATCCAGAGCTCCTGTGGTCCTCAAAACAGTCTGTTTCCTTGTGGGGGAAGGGGTGCAGGCCTATTTGCTTGTGGAGGAAAGGGTGAAGGCTTTATCCCACATGCTCACTTCACTCCTCGGGGGGTGGGCTACATATAGAGCTCCACTTCCCTTAAGCTCTCACTTGAAAGAAAGCTATGGAGGCTCACTCCCCTATATATATATATATATCAAAAGATCGAGGCCGGGATCGGGGACAATTGGGGGTTTTTCTTTTCAAAAAAATTTTCTCCACATAAAAAATCTCTTTCCTCTCCACACGTTTGTTTGTTTTTTTTTTTTTTAAATTTAATTTTTTCTTTTTTTTTCTCTTTTTACCTTTTTTCTTTTTTTGTTTTTTTTTATTTGAGAAAAGTTTTCTAGGGTTTCTTTCTAGGGTTTGGACTTGGCCGCGGCGCAGTTCGCACACAGCGCAGTCCTGGGGATTCAGAAATCCCCCTCCCAATGCAGAAAACTAGAGAACAGAATGCACGCCCGCACGCGGAGCGGAAAAATAACAGAAGAAACAGAATTGCAGAAGACAAATTGCAGAACACGAAAACACCTCAACAACAAACACACAGTCGCCTTTCCTACAGTGTAAATTTCACTTCACGCAGCAGCCCGAGCTGCAAACTGGAGCTTGGTACAGGGCATCTCCCAGCACAGCGGCCCCAAAAATGTGCGCTTTTGCTGCACGAGTCGTAGCTGGGGACTTGCCGAACACCGTATGCGAGCCACGAGTGGCTGCATACAACCAGGAAAGCAAGCTCAAACAGAAAATGCAAAGGTGTGTCACTCACTGCTAAAACCGCCGCGCCGTGAAGGATTCCCGCGTCGCAGCGAAGGAGGAGCCGCTGTCTCGCCGCTCTACCGCCTCGCCGCCGCCATGCCGCTACACAGTGCTTGATCGCTCTCTCACTCACTCTCTCTCTCTCTCTCTCACACACGCAGGAGAAGGAAACCAAGAGGATAAGGTAAGAGCACTCTTGTATTCAACACATTGAGAATGAGAGTTTTAGGGTTACATTTGATTCTTATAGGAGACTTGGCCATTCACACATGGGCGCCCATACATGGCCGGTCGATCCTAACCCTTATCCTACTGACATTCAAGGTGCGTCTCTCAGCGATCACCCAATCCCTTTGTCCTTTACATATGGTGCCGACAAGTCCGGCCCATGACTCAGAATATTTAAATTAATTACATGACGTAAAACATAGTACGTCTCAATGTTCGTCTCATAGGTTAACAAAGGTCCATAGCTAAATTCCTTTATGTGTAATCACTCGATTTAGGTGTCCCCTCTTGAGCTTGTCAAAGACAATGCCACCCATTTCATAAATGAGGTAATACAATTCTTGCTATAAGAATTCTTGGTCACACACTGTAAATCTTCACCCCATTACCTCCAAGCTAATGGCCAAGCAGAAAGTACTAACAATACTCTATGTGCCATCTTAACCAAGACTGTAGAGGCGAGCCGCCAAAAGTTTCTAGGGGCACTCTAGGCTTATCGGATGGCATACAACGTGGCCATTAAGACCATACCCTTTAGCTTAATATATGAAACTAAAGCAATCATGCCGATGGAATTCTTGGTGCCAAGCTTAAGGGTTATAGTATAAGAAAGGTTCACAACAAGTAATGATTTGAGAGATCGACTCTTCAAGCTTGATAAAACTCAATGAAATACATCTAAGAGCTATGTATGTATGGTATGATTATAGGAAAATGAAAGCACAAGCAATGGTTTGATAGACCAGCTCAAAGACAAAGAGATGAATAAGGGGGTATGTTCTTTCTTTATAGCACAAAAAGCCACAAAAAGAAGCTTAAATACAAAGGACTAGGACCCTTCCTATAGTGATGACCGAAATAATCCCATAGGGTGCTATATGCATCAAAACACTCGACGGCATTAAAAGGTGAGTTATTTCATGGTAGCAAATTATGATGCTACTACGAACTGCTCACACAAAATGCCTTGATGGCAATTCACCTCAAAAAGGAGGAAAAACAAAAACAGAGTGAGATGAAAAAGGCAGCACAAAAAGATTCCAAAGGCAAGCAAAACTTAGAGGAAAGCAAATCTCTATGAACATTGCTCAAGTAGTGGACCTAGAAGAAGAGGACTGAGAAGTCAAACCTGCCCATTTCTGGTTAGGAATGACCACACAGACAAGCTTTACCCAAAAATTAGCACTAGTGGACATGGGTGGTAATCATAACTTAATGTCCTACGACACGTGAGACTCTCTAGGTCAACCAACTTTACTTCACACCCTAGCCACCATAGTCACTATCATTGCTTCAAATTGTGTTAAATGCCTACAATTCTATTTCACAATGGGAATAACCCCCTAGAAAGAAAGTTCTATGTTATGCTTGCAGGGACAATGTAAGAAGAAATCCTCCTTGGTAAAGGATGGATGGGCCACAATAAGTGTTACATAGACTGGGAAGCAAGGATGAAGTTGTCTCTATGCTCCCTCTCTCTTGTAGTGTTTTAGAGAGAAGCTCACGAAAACGAGATATAGCCGCAATCAAGATGGAGAAACTGACAAGGATCTTCTAAAATTCATTGAAAAGACACATTGCAAGAGCCAAGCACTCATCTTAGCTCTGCCCCCTCCACCTTCCCCTACCCCAACTTGTTTCCTTCACCTTCATCTTGTAAAATGACCCCTTAGTTTAGGATTTTTCCAAATTTTTTGAAAAGTTTCTTCTTTTAATATATGTTTGTTACTTTTTTCCTAAAATTATTGAGTTTGAAAACCCCTCCTATTCAACTCACATGGTATACTAACATGATTATATAGTGGAATCTCGAAGTTCGGTGCATAGCAACACAGACACTTTGTGTAGTCTTGTGCCTCTATGTGTAGCATGCTTCCATAAATGTACCTGCCCATTTTTGTACTTGCCATCAATACTTTACTACTTACTCGCCAATCCAAATAAGACAATGCTTGTCCTAGGCCCATTATATGATTCGAGTGCTCTCTATCTCTCTCTCTATCATACACACACACACACACACACACACACACACACACACACACACACACACACACACACACACACACACTCTCAGACACACACATACACATTGACATGGTTCTTTGAAGGAAATCTAGAATTGACTCTCTCTCTTTCTCTCTCTCCCCCTTCTCTCTCTCTCTCTTGCTCACACACATTCACACAAACATACACACATTGACACGGTTCTTTGAAGGAAATTGAGAATTGAGTCCCTCTCTCTCTCTCATGCACACACACACACATACACTGACACAATGATAGGAAAACAAAAACAAGGGCACCTCTATAGCTTTGCCTCCCAAAAGTGACACACAATCAACACCACAAACATCAAAATATCCTCCAATAACCACCGCCACAAAGCATGTGATCCCTTGGAAACTTTACTAGCACACACGCCCACAAAGCATGTGATCCCTTGGAAACTTTACTAGCACACACGCCCACCAAGAGAGACAACAACCACATCAAGAAAGCACCTGCTTTGGCACGGATTTACTGGCACACACACACCAATGCACTTGAAGCCAAAAGATTCATCTTACACAATCCAATACACAAAAACCATAACCTTCATCATATCTCCCTCAATGTGCATACATAGGCATCAAACACCTGCCACATATATGTCTCCCTCAATGTGCATACATAGGCATCAAACACCTGCCACATATATGTCTTGAAGATGCCAAAGATGCAATACTGCACCAATCTGATCATATCTCTAGCACCCAAGCTCTAAATAGACCTCTTGAACGCTTCAAAGTAACCTCAAAACATAAGCAACAAGAGCTATACATATGCTTTGGGTCAAGTCCATCCATAGCTATATGTATAAAATTGGCGACAACAGGGAGTTGTGCCAGCTTTGACTACATCTAGAGGGGGCACGATGTATGCACGAATGCAACACCAAGAGGAGGGGAGAGACCAACAAAAAAAACTGCAAATGTCTATAAATTTCTGATAATAAGCTACCCGCTACTTGTTTATCACTTTGGGCTCACTTATATACAAGTTAGGACACAAACAACACTCACTAGCTATGCTAAAACTAGCTCGCTAGCTGGCAAAGTCTATGTGACTTAGCTTTCATATGCACATAGTCTCTTAAGAGGATTTAAAAATACATTAAAGGGTTTCCAAAATGTCTTGAGATCACCCACCTACGTGCATGTTTGTACAATATGTACAAAAAGCGAGGTTTTCCAAAAAGCACTTGACAACATTTGCAAATGGGATACTGCCTACATCCCAAACATTGCCTAATAAAATTCCCCGAGGTTGCACTCTCTGCTAGTCTACCATCTAGACAAAGAATGGTGTTGGGTCCAACTCCGTCCATCCATATTTCTTACAAGCTCCCCATGACAAAATGTTGATGCTGCCTGAGCCCACATTGACTAGACCGTTCTTTATTTCGTGCCCTTTATGCCGAACCGTAATCAAGGGAACATCTAATCTGTAAGCAGCACTGGGGCCATTGGATCATGACTCTAGCTAGCAGGTCCTGATTCCACTCTGTAAAATTTAAGATCTAATTATTGTTTGAATTCTGACATCAAATGGAGCACATCTAGTGACTTCATCTAAATGGGCGATTGAATCATACACTTCCAAATGTCATAATTCCATCATCTTTGAGGTTGCAATCATTAGGTTTTCCTCTTAGCAATGTCATCTCCTTCAACTTCACTGGCCAACTAGAAAAAAATTAGTCTTCTTTTTTGGGTTTTGTGTTGCCAAGTTCTGAGCCGCTTTCTGGAGTGCTTTCCGCTCTATTTGGTAGCACTTGGGGGGAGCCAGCAGGTTGGCCCCATAACAGGTTTAGAACCGCCACCCAATATGAAGTCCGATCGTGGCTCCACCAGCTAGGGAACCGCTTAATGCATAAGAACCAGCTCTCCTTTAGCCCACTTGGTTGCTTTTTGGACCACCGCCAACAGTTCTTCCACTATGGATTTAAATTCTACTTTGCTTCCTGGTTTGATGACTCATCCTGACCGAGTAACGGCTTCCACCATTGGCTCTGGAGTAGCATCCACCCCATCCAAATCTGCAAGAGTCTCCTCGTTCAACTCATTGAGCTCAATGGACACCATGTTTGAGCTGGGTCCCTTGGCCCGTTCTACCTTTTTCCTATAATTTTTTGTGGCTTCTGGGCAATCACTACATCAGTGTCCTTCCTCAAGATAGAAATTGCACTTCTTGGGCCACGGTGGGTAAAAATCCCCTTCGTCTGGCTCTAGGACCAGCTCCTTTGTGGCCACAATGGCCACCCCAATAGAATGGAGGAAATGATGGTCCCGCATGGTTATATAGAATATCAGCCTCGCGCATAATTCCTAAAATTTGCACTATATGAGCCGGTTGACTTGTCGATCGGCTTTGTGTAGTATTAGGTGGTTGCCAGTTCATCATGATCCAAGAAGATTCATAACCACATTGATTAGTAGAGTGATTATCCAATCAGCAAATTTCACACCATTATTGATTTGGTGTGCTCTTTGCTTGACTCTATCCCTTGTTTTGGCATCGAGAACAAGTGATTCGTGTTGGTCTTGACGCCTAGCCAACTTGATGTAGTAACATCCATAATTTTGCCGTGTAAGTTTTCACATCATGTCACTTTTCATTGAGGCATCGTAATCGCTCAAGCATTTGTGGGGTCATCTTTTCTACTCGACAACGCTTCAAGAAAGCCGCCACAATTGCTGGGTAAGTTTGAAAATAATCCATCGAATACTCCGCAAGCCATTTTGCTGCTTTCTTGTTCAAGGTTTTTCTAAGCACAGCCTCTTTGTGTAACACATCCAGACTGCCATCTAACGATGCATAATTCTTTTTGAAAGACCGTACATGGGAGTCCAATTCTTCATCATGTTTCCCAAGGAAATTATTATGTTTAAATCCCTGGTTCTTGTTGCTTTGTCTCGCCATTCCCAAGGGTCCGCAGCTAGGTGGATTCCAATGGCCGGATGGAATGGCCGGATGGTGCGCCACTCAAACCCCAAAGGAGACCACTACTAGGAACACTAGAACCACTCGCATCACCGATACCACCCCCAAGTCCTGAACCCCGCCACTTCCTATGGCCCTGCTAAACAAACCAGCCAATCCAAGGGTGAAGCTCAGGCCACCCACACTTGTTGTAGCACCAGAAAAGGTTGTGCTTGAAAGCCTTGCCACAATCGCTGGAGCAGTCAATCCTAACGACCCAAGTGGGCCAGAAACTAGAGGTCCGGCCAAAAGACAAAGTGAGTAACCCAGTAGCATTGGTAAGAGGCCCAGTGCTGAGAGAAGTGCCACAAATCCTAGACCAAGATCTGCTAAGTTTGGTACTCTCGTTCCAAAGAGTCCCGCTAGTCAAGAAGCTCCCCCAAACGAGATGAAGATGGGGGAGCCGTACGCATCAACTCCAGAGGGGAAGATAGGGCGGGGTCATGCCGCAACAACCATGCCAACTCCACTGGATCCGCTTGCACCGATTTGTTTGTAACTATTACTATATCCACACCATCTCCCAACTACTCTATCTCCGACTCCGAATCCTCATATGAATCCGTTGAATGCACGGGGACATCCTCCAGTGGTGGTTGGTGATGATGACCGCATGTGCACGAGATGGAAATTGGAGAGGTTGAACCATGGGAATGTGTCTGCCTAAACATTGTAGCCTTAGCATCTTGGATTCAACCACCATCAACTTTGTTTCCAGACACAACATGAGCCCAAAATTGATCGTGGTCGTGAGTGTTAACTCATACATACTACACCGCACACATACATCAATTACACCAGACTATATGAATTCAAGGTACAAGAGGCCGTACACATAATACAAAATAACAAAGCAACATATATTCATCCATCATCATCATCAAAAGAGACTCTATACAATACGAGCCACATCTCCCAATAAATACAACTCTATAGAACAAACACGGCACCATTTCCTGGCTCCTCCTGTCTGCAATTACAATAATGTCAATGTACAAGATGAAGGTTTGGGCCTTAACATTTGTGATCCTAATACAAGCACATGATGTGCTAAAAACTTCAAGTCACAATATCCAATGCAAAATGAATTCAAAGATTGCCAATTCACCTTTCAAAATTTTGAGAAAATGACTTTGTATGCAATCTAGATGTCCAAATGCCCTCAAACTTTGTGCACAAGCTCATTATGGCCTCCTAAATTAGAATATGATCTTAGATGTTAAGTTTGACCTCTCAAGGCAGCAAAAAAGATATCAAGTGCACTTGAAGATTGCATCTTTTATAGCAAGTCTAATGGGATGTAACCAAAGATGCACCTGAAGACTACATCTTTAGTAGCAAGTCTGATGGGATGTAGCCATTGCTTGATGGTCAAAATATGAAGTGTACAAACACACTCAAGCCATAAGAATCACATAAGCAATCAACGTCCTTGAAATTAACTTTTATGCACCTAGACAATCACTTTGATGAGAAATATTGTAATTGGGTAGGAAAAACTTTACCTTTGAGCACATACAATGTGTTAGGATAGTGCCTAAAACCTATTGGAAATTTCAAAATTCCAAAGAATGCCTTGTTTTGTCCCCTTCAAATAATAGGCGCAGCACCGTATGTCTCATCTTGTAGAAATAGTGCGTATGACCTACTGGAAATTTCAAAATTGCAAAGAATGCCTTGTTCTGTCCCGTTCAAACAATAGGCACACCTGATGTCTGGGATTTTCAATTCTGGAGAAAATTAGTGATTTCCTAGAGTCTCTAGCAATGCATTTCAAGTACAATCACAAAAAACTCATTTGATTTGACTGAGTTGGAGCACTTTTGGCATCAACTAGTACAGTTCCTTGTCTTTCCAATTCAAGAAATTTTTACAAACAGAATATGCTCTGGATCAAAATGAGATATTTATCTACTTTTCTACTCTAAAAATAAACCAAAACAAAAACAGAAAACAACTCAAAAGGGGTGAATCTATGTTCAGCCTCTTTTGTGTTTTTTTTAAGTTCTCATAAATCTAACACTATCCTACAACCATAGATCATCTCTACACATAAACACAACATTACATACTAGACTCTAACCTAAATCAAGACCCTCGGCAAGACACATGCTCCATGACTATCCTCTAAGATCTAGAGACCACCTGTCTTTGATCCTACTCTACTGAATATCCATACTCTTACAATCTAGAAGAAGCTAACTAATATGCTAAGTGGAAAGGTCTCCCTACCTACGGTCCTTCTGTTCACATCAACGACATCAATGTTGGTGGATGCGCTAAGACCAGATGATGCGTATAGCAAGAAATTGATCAAAAAAATGTCAATCCGAGGATAAAGCTAGACTTGTAGGTGCACACAGCCAAACAAGGTAGATTCTAAAGCTCTAGCCCAACCATTCAAACCACTCTACATTGCAAGTATCATGCACATCTATCCTGTGTGTGCAAACATACTAATCCTACCTATGATGCTCACATACTCTCAATCACCACCCACTAAGCAATATTGAAACACAATGGAGCTCAGTAGGCACTCTTACCTCATTATGTATCACCTACCCATTAACCCAAATTTGTAAAATCTACCCTCGACCTCCCATACTTAATTATGCCGAATGTTTGATGGTAGATTTTAATGACAACGGTTTTGACCGTTCTTGAAACCTATGTGTACTCCTAAGCAAGGGGATCCTATCACAACTAAAGGAGAAGCAATCAGACAACCAAAAAGCAAGTTACCTCACCTTTTAGTTTGTGGGAAGAAGATTGCATAGGGTTTAGTGATAGATGGAATTTTGATGTCTACTAGTAGCTTAGCTGAACGATATTGCAAAGGTATTTCCGGCTCAAAGAGAGGAGAAGCGAGTGTGACATAGACGGCAACTAAAGCAAGGAGGCATAAGCACTCACACACACAGGCTCTCAGTTGACATAATGTTTCTAAAATTATGATTAAGTAGTGAAAACACCTTACAAAACTAGCCTTTATACACCAAGCAAGGGTCTCATGTGTACATGGTCTCAAAGAACCATGGCAAGATCCTGCTAGCTTGGCAAATCAACTTGAAAATCATGTACAAACTTGAAGCTTGGATGCCCAAATAAAATATAATGAAAAATAAAAAGTACAAGCAAACATCATTACATTTCAATTTTTTCAAAAACCAAAATGTCCGGCTGACGCTTGTCTTGTGGGTTCACCAGAGAGGCATCTGCTTTGGCTTTTGGCTCTCTCAACCCCGCCAAAAGTCTCATAAGGGCACAATCTTTGTGGTCAACTATAGGAGTGGTCAGATCATCATGCATCATCATGCAAGACAAGGGGAGGGCATTCGTTCACCGCATGCACATGCTATATTGACAAGTGTTTGGACATGCTTTGATGATGCCATGGGTAGAGCTTTCTGAGGAGAAGAAGGATTATGTCATAGAGATGCCATGGGTAGAGCTTTCTGAGGAGAAGAAGGATTATGTCATAGAGATGCCCATGAGAAACTATCTTGTGCACACTCTCACTGACACCTTCTCTCGTGGTAGCTAGATGTTATCATGCATGTGTAGCTCTATTTGTTAGAGGCGAAGCCTGATGCTTGGAGAGCCCCTCATTGAATAGAGGGGCTCGACAAGAAAGATCGAGCTTCACGATAGATTTTGTAAGTATTTCAACCACAAAAATCTAGTACACGCGTGTAGCATGTCTCTCCTAACACTTTCTGATAGCTTTTTCTTATTTTTGTGTAGTATTTTTATAGTTGGCAAGGAGGCAATTAGGCTACAGAGATCCTTGCCTTCCTAGCACAACATGGATGCACTAGTGGAGAGGTTTCTTTGTCATCGTGAGGAAGAGGTGCGTATAACTATCGTCTTTATTGAAAGTTTTTTAGCAGTAACTAGAAGATGTTTGGCATTGTTTTTATATTTTTTGTAGCCTTTTGATGTTTTTGCAATCACGCCTTATAGAGAGAGGAGTTGGAGGATCTACCTCAATAGCTTGTTGCATGCAAGACGGAGCTAGCATTTTGTTGCAGGGCTTCCACCATATCATTTATTTGTTGAAGCTATATTCTTTTGTATATCTAAACGTGGATGGTTCTTGTATACACCATAGATGTTATTGTACAAATTATTAGTAGCTACGGACATGTGGGCACCCTCTACACATTGTGTATGAATGGATTTTTGAAGCTATGAAGTCCATTTTTGTTCTTGTTGTAGTGCATACACTGATGTTGGTTATTGTAAATCAATCTCTCAATCCTACAAATATAAGTGTTTTCTATGCATTTACTTTTTCAAATATGATCATGATGTACGTGCACCCAAAAATGATGTACATCATGTTGGTGGGTGGCTAGGCACAGCAAGAGACCAGCCACTTGAAGTTCATTGGATGGCATAGCCAAGAGGCTATGCCATCCAAGCTTTTTCCATATTTCTAGTCGTTGATAAAGACATTGTTTTTATGGTTTTCCTATTGTGGGTATAGGCATTCATTTTTATGTCACTATAATTGTCAATAACAATGTCGCTATAAGCTTTGTTAAAACCATCACTAAATGAATTGCTATATAGCGACACTTCTAGAGAGTGTATAGCGACCAATGTTGGTACCGACAATACTTTGTTGATACTCATGCCAATGCCCACACCAATAGCGAGGGCTTTTACGACCCTTTGTTATTTCATCGGTGAAGTCATCTCTACGCTCCCTCTCTCTTGTAGTGTTTCAGAGAGAGAAGCTCAAGAAAATGGGATATAGCCACAATTAAGATGGAGAAACCGACAAGGATCTTCTAAAATTCATTGAAAAGATGTGTTGCAAGAGCCAAGCACTCGTCTTAGCTCTGCCCCCTCCACCTTCCCCTACACCAACTTGTTTCCTTCACCTTCCTCTTATAAAGTGGCCCCTCAGTTTAGGATTTTTCTAATTTTTTTGAAAAGTTCCTTCTGTTAATATATGTTTGTTACTTTTTTCCTAAAATTCTTGAGTTTGAAAACCCCTCCTATTCAACTCACATGGTGTACTAACATGATTATATAGTGGAATCTTGAGGTTCGATGCATAGCAACACATAGACATTTTGTGTAGTCTTGTGCCTCTATTTGTAGCATGATTCCATAAATTGTACCTGCTCATTTTTGTACTTGCCACCATCAATACTTTACTACTTACTTGCTAATCCAAATAAGACAATGCTCGTCCTAGGCCCATCATATGATTCGAGTGCTCTCTCTCTCTCTCTCTCTCTCTCTCTCTCTCTCTCTCTCTCTCATACACACACACACACACTCATAAACACACACATGCACATTGACATGGTTCTTACAACCATATCAAGAAAGCACCTGCCTTGGCACGGATTTACTGGCACACACCCACCAATGCGCTTGAAGCCAAAAGATTCATCTTACACAATTCAATACACAAAAACCATAACCTTCAACTTATCTCTCTCAATGTGCATACATAGGCATCAAACACCTGCCACACATATATGTCTCGAAGCTACCAAAGATGGAACACTGCACCAATCTGATCATATCTCCAGCACCCAAGCTCTAAATAATAGGCCTCTTGAATGCTTCAAAGTAACCTCAAAAGATAAGCAACAAGAGCTATGCATATGCTTTGGGTCAAGTCCATCCATAGCTATGTACAAAATTGGTGGCAAGAGGGAGTTGTGCCAGCTTGACTATATCTAGAGGGGGCACGATGTATGCACGAATGCAACACCAAGAGGAGGGGAGAGACCAATGAAAAAAACCTGCAAATGTCTATAAATTTCTGATAATAAGCTACCCCCGTGCTTGCTTTTCACTTTGGGCTCACTTATATACAAGTTAGGACACAAACAACACTCACTAGCTATGCTACAACTAGCTCGCTAGTTAGCTGGCAAAGTTGAGGTGACTTAGCTTTCATATGCACACAATCTCTAAAGAGGATTTAAAAATACATTAAAGGGTTTCCAAAATGTCTTGAGATCACCCATCTACGTGCATGTTTATACAATATGTACAAAAAGTGAGGTTTTCCAAAAAGCGCTCGATAACATTTCTCTGAAGGAAGTTGAGAGTCTATCTCTCTCTGTCTCTCTCTAGTGGCCAGAAAACCACACATAGTACTATAAAGATGGTTATTTTAAGAAAACGGAGGAAGCAATGGAGCACACACAAGGAAGCAATGTAGGTGCAAGTGATCTTGGCTCCAACTCAGAAACATGAGATAAATGTAAATTTTGCACAAATGTACATTAATTAAAGTATCTTGGTTTTGAGTTATGCCATTTGTTGAGTTATTTGGTTCTCTAGTAAGGTTTTGCAATGGTGTTGCACTCTTCCACTGTCTAAGTGTTTGCTTAATGCAAAGGCATGTTGCTAATTCATCTTTTTTATCTTTTTCTTTGTAGATTACTATTTGCGAGATGATGACATTGTGGATTGGACCAATGTGAGTGCATTCTCTCTCTTTTGATTAATTGTTGTTTATTTGTAATTAGTAGCTAATAAGTTGACTAAAAAAGATATGTTTATAGCATGTCTCCTTGTTTAATTTTGTTAATTCCTTTTAGTATTTAGAACAATTTTGTTTTGATCTTAACAATAAGAGGGATATTAGTTTACTTATCTTTGATTATTCTCAAAGATAAAAAATGAAAATAAAGAGAGAGAGAGAGAGAGAGAGAGAGAGAGAGAGGGAAAAAAATTAGATCGATAGAGAGTGAAAGAGAGAGAGAGGAGATGTATCGATATAATGAGAGTAGATATAGAGAAATTGAGAGAGCTAGATAGATAGAGACATAGAAACATGGAGAGAGAGAGAGAGAGAGAGAGAGAGAGAGAGAGAGAGAGAGAGAGAGAGAGAGAGAGAGAGAGAGACTATAAGCAAAGAGAAAGAGACATAGAGAGATAGAGATAGAAGGAGAGAGAAAAATTAGAGAGCAAAGAGAGAGGAGAGGAAAGAGAGAGAGAGGGAGAGGGAGAAAGAGAGAGAGAGAGAGAGCGAGAGAGCGAGAGACAAAGAATGAGAAAGAGATATATATAGTGAGAGAGATAAAGGACGAGAAAGAGAGAGAGACATAGAACGAGAAAGAGAGAGAGAGACAAAGAATGAGAAAGAGAGAGAGAGAGACAAAGAACGAGAGAGAGAGAGAGAGAGAGAGAGAGAGAGAGAGAGAGAGAGAGAGAGAGAGAGAGAGAGAGACAAAGAGCAAGAAAAAGAGAGAGAGAGAGAGAGAGTACATATAGAGAAACAAAGAGAGAGAGAGAGAGAGTAAATATAGAAAGATAGAGAGAGATAGGAAGAGCTAGATAGATAGAGAGAGAGCTAGAAAGAGATAGAGAGATAGAAACATGGAGAGAGAGAGAGAGAGAGAGAGAGAAACGGGGAGAGCAAGAGAGAGATAGACATAAAAAGGGGGAGAGAGGGAGATCTAGAGAGAGATAGAAACATAGAGAGAGAGAGAGAGAGAGAGAGAGAGAGAGAGAGAGAGAAACGGGGAGAGCAAGCCAGAGACAAAGAACGAGAAAAAGAGAGAGAGAGGCAAAGAACAAGAAAGAGAGAGAGAGAGAGAGAGTAAAAAGAGAGAGAGAGAGTAAATATAGAGAGACAGAGAGAGCTAGATAGATAGAAAGAGCTAGATGGATAGAGAGAGCTAGAGAGAGATAGAAAGAGCTAGATAGATAGAGAGAGGGAGCTAAAAAGAGATAGAGAGATAGAAACATGGAGAGAGAGACAGAGAGAGCTAGATAGATAGAAAGAGCTAGATGGATAGAGAGAGCTAGAGAGAGATAGAAAGAGCTAGATAGATAGAGAGAGGGAGCTAAAAAGAGATAGAGAGATAGAAACATGGAGAGAGAGACAAATGGGGAGAGTGAGAGAGAGAGATAGACATAGAAAGGAATAGAGAGAGATATAGAGAGATAGAAACATAGAGAGAGAGAGAGAGAGAGAGAGAGAGAGAGAGAGAGAGAGAGAGAGAGAGAGAGAGAAGGTGAGCGAGCAAGAGAAACATCAAGAGAGAAAAGTGTAGAGAGAGCAAGAGAAACATAGAGAGAGATAGAGAAACCTAGAGATCTAGAGAAAGAGAGAGAAAGAAGGAGAAAGAGAGAAAGAGAGAGAAAGAAGAAGAGAGAGCAAGAGAAACATCAAGAGAGAAAAGTGTAGAGAGAGCAAGAGAAACATAGGGGGAAAGAAAAACATAGAGAGAAAAATGGAGAGAGAGAGAGAGAGAGAGAGAGAGAGAGAGAGAGAGACTACCAAGCAAAGAGAAAGAGACATAGAGAGATAGAGATAGAAGGAGAGGGAAAAATTAGAGAGCAAAGAGAGAGGAGAGGAAAGAGAGAGAGAGGGAGAGGGAGAAAGAGAGAGATAGGAAAGAGAGAGAGAGAGAGAGAGAGAGAGAGAGAGAGAGAGAGAGAGCTATAGAGAGGGAGGGAGGGAGAGCGAGAGAGAGACAAAGAACGAGAAAGAGATATATATAGTGAGAGAGATAAAGGACGAGAAAGAGAGAGAGACATAGAACGAGAAAGAGAGAGAGAGAGAGAGAGAGAGACAAAGAATGAGAAAGAGAGAGAGAGAGAGAGACAAAGAACGAGAAAGAGAGAGATAGAGAGAGTAAATATAGAGAGACAAAGAGCAAGAAAAAGAGAGAGAGAGAGAGAGAGTACATATAGAGAAACAAAGAGAGAGAGAGAGAGAGTAAATATAGAGAGATAGAGAGAGATAGGAAGAGCTAGATAGATAGAGAGAGAGCTAGAAAGAGATAGAGAGATAGAAACATGGAGAGAGAGAGAGAGAGAAACGGGGAGAGCAAGAGAGAGATAGACATAAAAAGGGGGAGAGAGGGAGATCTATAGAGAGATAGAAACATAGAGAGAGAGAGAGAGAGAGAGAGAGAGAGAGAGAGAGAGAGAGAGAGGGAGAGAGGGAGAGAGCAAGCCAGAGAGACAAAGAACGAGAAAAAGAGAGAGAGAGGCAAAGAACAAGAGAGAGAGAGAGAGAGAGAGTAAAAAGAGAGACAAAGAGAGAGAGAGAGTAAATATAGAGAGACAGAGAGAGCTAGATAGATAGAGAGAGCTAGAGAGAGATAGAAAGAGCTAGATAGATAGAGAGAGGGAGCTAAAAAGAGATAGAGAGATAGAAACATGGAGAGAGAGACAAATGGGGAGAGTGAGAGAGAGAGATAGACATAGAAAGGAATAGAGAGAGATATAGAGAGATAGAAACATAGAGGGAGAGGGAGAGTTAGAGAGAGAGAGCTTTAGAGAGATAGAAACATAGAGAGAGAGAGAGAGCTTTAGAGAGATAGAAACATAAAGAGAGAGAGAGAGAGAGAGAGAGAGAGAGAAGGTGAGCGAGCAAGAGAAACATCAAGAGAGAAAAGTGTAGAGAGAGCAAGAGAAACATAGAGAGAGATAGAGAAACCTAGAGATCTAGAGAAAGAGAGAGAAAGAAGGAGAAAGAGAGAAAGAGAGAGAAAGAAGAAGAGAGAGCAAGAGAAACATCAAGAGAGAAAAGTGTAGAGAGAGCAAGAGAAACATAGGGGGAAAGAAAAACATAGAGAGAAAAATGGAGAGAGAGAGAGAGAGAGAGAGAGAGAGAGAGAGAGAGAAGGAGAGAGAGCAAGAGAAACATAGAGAGAGAAAAGTGTAAAGAGAAAAAGAGAGAGAGAGAGAGAGATTTAGAGAGAAAGATATATAGAGAGTAAGAGAGAAAGAAAGAGAGAGGACAAGAGAAACATAGAAAGAGAGAGAGAGAGAGAGAGAGAAAATGTATAGAGGAAAACGTAAAGAGAGAGAGAGAGAGAGAAAGAGTGAGTACAAGAGAAACATAGAGAGAGAGAGGGAAATGTATAGAGGAAAACGTAAAGAGAAAGAGAGAGAGAGAGAGAGGGAGATATGGAGAGGAGGGGTATCACTATCAAACTTATTATGGTTTGGTTAGGTTTAAGTTTTGTCAAGTTTATGCTTCAATTATAGTTATGGCAAGTTTATATTTTGGTTTATGGTTTTGGCAAATTTATGCTTTGGTTATGGTTCTGCATTTGCCAAGGTCATGATTATGGTTATGGCTTTGTTGAGGTTATGGTTATGGTTTTGCATTTGCCAAGGTCATGATTATGGTTATGGCTTTGTTGAGGTTATGGTCATGGTTATGGTTTTGGCAAGTTTATGGTTTTGGTTTTGTCAAGGTTATGGTTAGGGCAAGTTCATGGTTTTGCACAGGTAATGGCTATGGTTATGGCAAGTTTATGGTTTGCTTATGGTTTGGTAATGTTTACGGATTTGTCAAGTTTATGCTTTGGTTTTTCCAGTTATGGAAAATCTTTGCTTCGGTTTATGGTTTTGACATGTTTATGCCTTGGTTATGGTTATGGGGTTATGGTTGTGACAAGATTATGGTTTTTTCGAGGTTATGGTTATGGTTTTGGAAAGTTTATAATTATGGTTTTGTCTAGGTTATAGTTATGGCAAGATGGTTTTGCTAAGGTAACGGTTATGGTTTTGGTAAGTCTATGGCTTGTAAGGTTTGGTTATGGTTATGGCAAGTTTATGCTTTGGTTTATGGTTTGGGCAAGTTTATGCTTTGGTTATGGTTACGGTTTTGCTGAGGTTGTGATTATGGCAAGTTTATGGTTTTGCCAAGGTTATGGTTATGGTTTTGTCGAGGTTATGGTTATGGCAAGTATATGGTTTTGCCGACGTAATGGTTATGGCAAGGTTATGGTTTTGCTGACGTAATGGTTATGGTTTTTTCAAGTTTATGGTTCGGTTATAGTATGGCTATGTCCACAATTTGGTCGAGGTTATGGTTATGACAAGTTTATGGTTGTGCCGAGGTAATGGTTATCGTGATCAGGCCTTATTCTCTATGTTGTTCAGCTCTACCAAAGGTACGTATCTATCTACTATTGCATGTGTATACTACATTTATTTGCATTGAATCCATGCGTTCTAGCAACTAAGGGCATTGTTGTGTAGTAGTGCTTGCTTTTTGGACAGAATGCAAGGTTCTTGCATGTTTCACCTCTTACCATGTAGTGAGAGTGCTAGTAGCATGGGGGGCCTGCATTCTGTCCAAAAAAAAGAGCATCGGTACAACCGTCCATATAAGCATCGGTATAACCATCCATATAATCGTCGATATAACCGCCAGTATACACTACAAGAGACCCCCCCATACTGACGGGGGTTTTTGATGCTCCCCCCATCATCGGTATATGTGTCGCTATTTGCATCAATACAACAAGAGCATCCCATGCCAACAAGAACTATCCCCGCCATCGATATATGCATTGGTATATAGCAAGACGAACATAGCGACGCTCATACCGACGCTCATATTGACGGTAATACCGACGCTCATAGCAACACTTATAATGATGCATATAGAGACACTAATGCCGACAAAATGGTGATTTAAAATTTTTTTGAACAAAACCCTATCTCCCCCATTCTTTGTTGTTTGTGCGCATGCAGAGAGAGCAAGAGAGAGCCCTCAGCAGACAGAGCATGCACAGAGAGAGGGAGAGAGAGAGAGAGAGCCCTTTACATCATCACCCCCCACCCCTTCCCCGACAATGACGCGCAGTCCCTCTCCTCGCAAGCTACTTCCTCTCCATCAAGTGCAACAGCATCAACAAGTACTCCTCTTTCCTCACCCCTCACCACACACGCATGCGCAAACACACACACATAATAGAGAATCACACAAAGAGAGAGAGAGAGAGAGAGAGAGAGAGAGAGAGAGAGAGAGAGAGAGATGTTCTCTTGGATTAATGTTTGTTCCCTATAGATTCCGCTATGCATACTTTGTTGTGATATGTCAATAATTGTTTCTGGTTGCCTATTTGAATGTACTGTGTTTGGCCTTTTGATGGGATAGTTATTGGTTGAGAGTCGGATGTATTTTTTAGTGAGCCATGGAGCCACCGGATGTATTTAGTACACTTTGTACCGTGAATAGTTCAAAAGGGAACCAACTTGCCCTTTTCACACACACACACACAGAGAGAGAGAGAGAGAGAGAGAGAGAGAGAGAGAGAGAGAGAGAGAGATTGTCATTGTTGGTTTAGTTCTTGATGAGAGAGAGAGGGAGAGAGAGGGAGCGATGAGAGAGAGAGAGAGAGAGAGAGAGAGAGAGAGAGAGAGAGAGAGAGAGAGAGAGAGATGAAATGAGAGAGAGAGAGATGAATTGTCATTGTGGGTTTAGTTCTTGATGAAATGTCATTGCTGGTTTAGTTCTTTCTAAAATTTTGCGACTCTCAGAGAAATGTGTCCTGAATTAGCATCCCAAGTCTCGAGCTTGAGAGAGAGAGCAAGAGTGAGAGAGAGAGACGGAGATGAATTGTTGTTGTTGGCTTAGTTCTTGATGAAATATCATTATTGGTTTAGTTCTTTCTAAAATTTTACTACTCTTAGAGAGAGGTGTCCTAACTTAGCATCCTAAGTCCCGAGCTTGAGAGGGAGAGAGAGAGAGAGAGAGACCCAACGACGAAGGCATGCTAATGCCTATTCCTAGTATGGCTTTAATAACCTAAACATGTGTTCTGTTTTGTTTGATTTTTTGCACGTGTTCTATTTGTCCTCTCTCTTTCTTCATATGTTCTGTTTTGTTTGTTTTTTTTGTAGGTCATCACCACGTACGTTCTCTCTCTCTCTCTCTCTCTCTCTCTCTCTCTCTTATATGTACATTATGTGTGCTATGTTATATACACATTATGTATGCATATACTAGGAGGCTAACCCACATTAGGCTTGTGAGCATGGGAGCATGGGAACAATCTCTAGTGGAGCATGGGTTAGGACTAACCTTAAGGTTTAAGGTTAGGGTCAGGCATCCAAGGGTCACACATGGAGGAATGGAAAGTCAAGAGTCACTTAAGGGCCCTCCTATATAATAGGGGCATGGGCACACTCAAGGGGGCTTGGAAGCTAGGAAGCTTGAGGCTTATGCTATGGTCTCTAGTGTAGAGATCCATATCTACTCATCTACCATTTCACACTATAGCTACATGTTATTGGATTGGAGTTATACCTCTTGATGGTATGGGACATCAAGGTAGAGGTATGATGTATTTCATTTATGATTCATGTGTGCAACCCTTGGGCTTGGGGTTGGTTGGGTGGTTGAGTTTATGCCTGATTTATACATGTTTATGCATAACAATTATCTAGAGAGATCTTAGGGTTTTAACAGTGGTATCAGAGCAATCTCTATTTAATTGTTGTTGATTTTTTTAGTAAATTTTAATATTTACTAATAAAATGTTATTTTTTGGTTGATTTGTGTTGATGAATTGCACGTGGATCATCGATATGGTGATTGGAACGTGTATAACTACAATTCAATGGATGAATCGACGTTGCGGGGGAATATCGTGAGTTAATGCTATTTTTTCCTATTTTTTATGGTTAAAATCGAGCATTAATGGATTTTTTTAACAAAAATACCATAAAGTTTATGGTGGATATTTTTGTAAAATGGATTCCTTGAATTTCTAGAATTTTTAGAAATTTTTCCTAATTTTTTAGGAATTTTTTTGAGTATTTTTATGATTTAAAATGTATTTTTATACATTTTTTGCAGGTTTTTTTCTGCGGGAATGCGATCAAATTTCTGTCATTTTGCTACTGAAATTCAGTAGGGGACAGCGTGTTGATGCATAAATTGCTCTCCTATGTGCGTGGGGTCCTCTCCGCCTCTCAAATCTGATATTTCCTTCATTTTTCCTTGAAATTTCTCTTAAAAAAGAATTTTTTAAATTAAACATTAATCATAATTAATGTCTAATTATGATTATGAGTTTAATTAAAAATCTTAATCAAAGATTAAGTTAATCTCAAGCTAATCTCTCTGATTAGAGAGAGAGAGAGAGAGAGAGAGAGAGAGAGAGAGAAGAGATTGGAGGAGAGATGGGAATGGAGAGGAAAGGGAGGAGAGAGGGGAGAAGAGAGAGTCACTCTCTCACTTCTCCATGCGCAGGCGACGGGAGGGAGGGGGCTGCGCACAGTAGCCGGCGGAAAAAAACGCTCCCTCCTTAAAAAAATCAAATGGATAATAACCCAATAAAGCTTATTTTTTCATTTTTTCCATTTTTTAAAAAAAATGAGTTTTTTATTTAAAAAAAGCTTTTTGAATTTATTCAAAAAAAAAGCTTGGAAAAAGCCTGAAAAATTTGGGATTTGAGGGAAAACTTCTCTGAAAATTCTTGGCTTTTCATCTTCCAGAAAACCTTTGGCTTTCCGTTTTCCCGAAACCGTATTCCGAAAAAACTTTTGACCTTCTGTATTCCGGAAACTTTTGACCTTTCACATTCCGATTTTTTTTTTTGTCTTTTCATTTTCCCAAAACTTTTGGCTTTCCGTATTCCGGGAAAACCGTTGGAATTCTGAAATTTTTTGACCGTTCGTATTCTAAATGCGTTCGGGGTTGATTAAAAATTTCAAAAAATTCCTAAAAATTAGTGGAAAATTAGACAAAGGTTATTTTAAATTTC
Source organism: Cibotium barometz (assembly GCF_041138505.1). Lineage (NCBI taxonomy): Eukaryota > Viridiplantae > Streptophyta > Polypodiopsida > Cyatheales > Cibotiaceae > Cibotium > Cibotium barometz. Next base: position 270,733 of record NC_141063.1, read on the forward strand.
GGAAAAATGTGGGGTTGGTGTTTGGCATGTGGTGTGTCCATTCGAGCGCCCATGACCATTCAAATTCCTTTAAAATTATATTTTTTGACCCAGAAAATTAGAAAAATCCATTAAAATTGAAAATTTCCATTGGATTTGAGAATTGTTGGGCGAAATTGGAAATTTCGTGAACGATGGGATTCCTAGGAAAAATTAGAAAATTTCTAGAAATTATTTTTAGAAATCCTAAAAATTGGTATTTTTTAAATATCAATGGTATTTTGGCAAATTTAATTGCTAAAAATTTTCTGGAAAAATATAGGTTTGGAATGCCACAGGATAGGTTTGGTGGAATTCAAAATTATTATATTTTGAGGCCCTGTAAAATTTAGAAAAATTTAAAAAAAAATCATGATAATTTTTTTTCTCAAGAATTTAATATTTTCGAGGGTTATTTAATGTTGAAGTATGTTTTCTCGTGCTGACATTAGATAGATGCGGGTTATTCGCATATTATTAATACGATTATATCTCGTATTAATGGATATTTATGTTTGGATTAATTTTAAACGATGTATTCATGATTTTTTACCATTGTTTAGCCATTCTTTTTGGACATGTTCCTTAATTTCTTTTGATGGCTATAATTTTCGTTCAAAGTGTGTTTCACCTTTGACATTTTTGCATGATAATTTATTTTGGCACTTATTAAAGTGTGGATTGTGCTTAATTTCTTAAGCCTAAGACAAACTCTATCATGGGTTAGTTGATCGGTTTATTTTGGTGGTTTTCTATTGGATGTTTTCCTAGTTTTATATGGACTCATCAGGTAATATACTCTGGATTGATGAGTTGGCCACCAATTTTAATGCTTCTTTTGGCATGATTAAATGTCCATTAGATGGTATGCATTGTTTTTTATGATCAACTATGTTATTTATGGATTGAAGGAGCTTCTATGCTTTTATCCATGGTTTTATAAGGATCTTTTGATCTTTTGAATAATTACATGTGCTTTGAAGGTAGCACTTGCCTTCATTTTTTGCACGTAATTTTGGAGTATATTTCTTGTACTCTTGTGTATATTCCAACTCGGATACCTAGTTGCTTATATATCTAGGTGAGTTATTTTTCTACCCTAACTTTATTGTGTTTTGGGTAGTTATCATTAGAAAGGCACCAATATTTCAATTTCTTTTCTAGTGATGTACTCGGAAGAAGGAGTTATTCCTTGATGTAGTCTCAAGTATATAGAGACAGGTTTTAGTATGTGAAAGTCTGGATAAGGCCATCTTATTCCTTTTATACATGATTTTATTCATATTTCCTAGACGGCATACTAGGGAGTTTCAAATTGTTAAGGTATGTATGGGTGGTATCATGGTGGTATGGGACGCTAGTGATCCCTCACATATATTATCTTATAGGATAATTTGGGCTCAAGATTGTTGCTTTGCTTACATCACTTAGCATGTTGACCTCAACATTCAAAGACAATCTTATTTTCTAAATTCACTAGAAGTTATAGTGTGGGCATTCTCTAGATAAACATCTTTTATCTATAGCCTACATGTTTTGATGAGGGTAATCTCATCGGCATTTTCACTTGTTGAAATCTCTTTCTTTAGAGTTCAAACAAGTTTATCTTGTTGTGTTCGGATAAGGAAATTTGGATTCTTCCTTTGTTGGCATTTCTTTCTCTAGTTCTGTACTTTAGGTGATTTACACAATCAACCTGATAGGTTTACGGATGGACATATGTAACTCATCGAGACGTTGATGACTCTCTATGTTGATATGGGTAACTCGAGACGTCGATTATTCCATATGCAGATGTGGGTATATCGGGGCACCGATGAATCCTTGGTTTCTGCTGTTATAATGCCATGCTTTCCTATTTTATTCCGAAAAGTTTACAACGAGGAAGTTACTTTGAATGTGAATTGCTCTGATCATCTGCAGTCTGATGGGCAAACAGAGTGTATGAATCAGATTATAGTGTATATGCTTCGTGCATATGTCTCTAGAAAATCATCATATTGGGAAATATCTTCCAATGATGGAATTTGCCTATAAACAGTTCTAAATTTACGGCTATTATTTTTTAGTCCGTGCATACTTATGTATGGGTATTAACCCAGGGCACCTATTGATGTCAGTCTTAAGGACATCAAGCTTGATGCATCGAGGGATTTCTTGCGAGATATGCAAGAAATTCTGACCGAAGCTCGGGATTCTATCACGAGTGCTCATGATAGGGCACGGTTTTATGCTGATAGGGGACGCTCATCTCGGTCTTTTGAACCAGGAGCATTGGTTTATTTTAATGTTCCTAAAGATTCTCAGACTTTGTCAATGGGAAAATGCTCGAATTTATCTCCTAGATATTGTGGTCCATTTCGAGTTATATATCGGATTGGCACGGTTGCGTAAACTACCTCCAATTGTTAGAGTTCATCCAGTCTTTCATATCGATAGATTGAAAGGGAAACTGGGAGGTGAGGATGACATAGTTACTCCTCAAGAACTCGTTGAAGTCGATGAATTATCCTATGTTCCACATGAACCTGATAAGGTACTTGAATTCAGGGAAAGGAAACTTTGTAGTTGACTAATCCCTGAGGTTAAAATAAGGTGGAAAGATAGGGAAATTGAGAATTCGACTTGGGAGTCGGTTGAGATTGTTCAGCGCAGTTCTCCTTCTTTTCATTGCAAGAGTGCAATGTTTTGAGAGAGGGGAAGTATGTTATATGTACATTATGTGTGCTATGTTATATACACATTATGTGTGCATATACTAGGAGGCTAACCCACATTAGGCTTGTGAGCATGGGAGCATGGGAACAAGCTCTAGTGGAGCATGGGTTAGGACTAACCTTAAGGTTTAAGGTTAGGGTCAGGCATCCAAGGTCACACATGAGGAATGGAAAGTCAAGAGTCATTTGAGGGCCCTCCTATATAATAGGGGTATGGGGCACACTCAAGGGGGCTTGGAAGGTAGGAAGCTTGAGGCTTATGCTATGGTCTCTTGTGTAGAGATCCATATCTACTCATCTACCATTTCACACTATAGCTACATGCTATTGGATTGGAGTTATACCTCTTGATGGTATGGGACATCAAGGTAGAGGTATGATGTATTTCATTTATGATTCATGTGTGCATCCCTTGGGCTCAGGGGTGGTTGGGTGGTTGAGTTTATGCCTGATTTATACATGTTTATGCATAACAATTATCTAGAAAGATCTTAGGGTTTTAACACACTCTCTCTCTCTCTCATGTGCCATGTTCTGATTATTTTTTTGTTTGTGATCATTTTTAGGTCACTAATCCCGATTACAAACTTAGAAACCAAGACTTCATACAAGCATAAAAGTTGGAGTTCAGGTATCTAACTCTCTCTCTCTCTCTCTTTATGTGTCGTGTTCTGTTTTTTTGCAAGTCATCAAGTATGTCATCAATTGCGTCTTGTGTTTTTTAGCATTTAATATTTGCATTTTTTAAAGCAAAATTTATAATTTTTTTATATATGGCCTTTAAATGCTGTTTGTACTTCCTTTTCTTTCGTGTTAAGCTTCATTAGGGCTAGGTCTACCCTGCATGTCTCAAGCATTGACAAAAACTCAATTTGTAGAGCTTTATAGGAGTGTGCTCACATATGTGTGTATGTGGGGTGTGTGTTTGTGGGAGCATATATTTATACTTGATTCTATAATAAGCACCATTGGGCAATGAGGACACTAGTGGAGATGTCACACTATTAGGTGAATTTGGGCTTCTCGTAGATTCATCTAGGTATATATTTTGACATGCACATTTCACAATGTGAAATTTTCGTCCGAGTTGCGACATGTTGATACGTGCATAGCCATATCAATTATCTATCTAATGCTTTTCTTTTGTGTTACGACTCAGTATGGCTGTCTTCCTTGCATCTCTCAATCTCTCGAGCATTGATAGAAACTTAGTTTATAGAACTTTTTAGGAGTATGTACTCACGTGTGTGTGTAAGGTGTGTGTGTGGAAGCATATATTCATACTTAGTTCTACACCCACTATTTCGCATTGACGACGTTAGTGGGGATGTCATATTATGCGGTCAATACTGCGCATGATGGAGCTGATGGTTACATAGTCTTGTGGGGCTAAGTATCATCATGAGCTTGTAACTATACTGTTTATTTAGGGGAATTTGGGCTTCTCCTACATTCATCTAGGTATATGTTTTAGTTGCATTAGCAGACGCAGATTTCACACTGTGAAATTTTTGTCCAAGTTGCAACATGTTGATAGGTGCATAGCCGTATCAACTATGTCTTTGCTGGTTTAATTATTTCTATATGATGCTTTTCTTTTGTGCTGAGATTCATTATGGCTAGGTCTGCCTGCATGTCTCGAGCATTGAAAAAAACTCAGTTTGCAAAGCTTTTTAGGAGTGTGTGCTCATGTGTGTGTGCGAGCATATATTCAAACTTAGTTCTACACTCACTATTGGGCATTGACAATGTTAGTGGGGATGTTGTAGTATGCAGTCGATGGACCTCATGGTTACATAGTCTTGCGGTTGATTGTCATGAGCTTGTAAATACAATGTTCACTTACGTGAAATATTTGGGCTTCTCCTAGATTCATCTAGATATACGCTTTAGTCATATTAGCAGACATGCAAATAAGTTGCGACATGTTAATAAGTGCATAGTCGTATCAACTATGCCTTGGTTGGTTTAATTCATTTTATCTAATTTCCTTTGTTCTAAGCTTCCTTATGGCTGAGTCTAATAAGTGCATAGTTGTATCAACTATGCCTTGGTTGGTTTAATTCGTTTTATCTAATTTCCTTTGTTCTAAGCTTCCTTATGGCTGAGTCTACTGTGCATCTCTGGAGCATTGGTAAAAAATTAGTTTGCATAGCTTTTTAGAAGTATTTGCTCACGTTTGTGTGTGTGAGTTATGTGTGTGGGGGCTAGAGTATTTTCGTCCGTATTTTTGCTGATATGTGGCCTATGTATAGTTGTGAATTGTTTATGGAATAGTTTATGGGATTGTTTATGGAATGGTTTTTTGGCACTATATATGGATGTTTTGGAAATAGCCATGGCTGCTTGTTATGATTGCAGATTCACCAATTGAGGCAGCAATCTAGTTTATGGAAATTGGATTTTGGTAATGGGTATGGGTATTGCAGATTTGCGGATTGAGCCAACAATTGATTTATGATTTTATGGCTATGGCAACAAATTTGTGACCAATGTTACCTCTTTCGGCATGACATATGCGAGGGTGTTATTGCGGTATGGGATGTAAAATATGTTGTATTTGTTGACTGAGAGCATAAGTGTACTTGTCTTTGCATCTACATCCAAATGCATCTTGCCAATTTAAGTGAATATTTGATATTATTAACTTTCTTTTCAAGCATTTTGCAACATTATGCATTGATTGGTTGGCATGGCTATGCCGGTGGATTCTGATGAAACGGATTGTGATTTGGCTTGCTGAAACTCATCCAAAAGATTTTCAATCACTTCATTGACAAAGTGCGTTCCTTTATCATTGACAATATTGATTGGGAGTGAGTACCTAACAAACACACATTCATACAAGAATTGAGCAGTCATCATCACGTCTACTTAACTATAGATTTTGCTTCTACCCATTTGGTGAGATAATTTGTGGCATCAATCACATATTGGGCATGGGATCCATATGCCGAAAGGGTTAAAGGTCCCAAAAAATCACCCTATCACCCATCATTGCTTGTAAAGGCATCTCATCCTTCTTTATAGGCACTTTTGTGCACCAACATTCATCACATCGTTGAACATATAATTCGGCACCTTGAAATAAGGCAAGCCACCAGATTTCAATTGTTGAGATGATCTTAATAGTTTGCTTGTCAAAAAAGTGACCCGGTAGCAATCCTCCATGAGCTTGCTCTTGAAGAGGCACTTACTTTTCTTCATGTGCACACAAACTCAATTGCCCACCATCACATCCATGCTTGTAGATACTGAATGGCAATTTAATGTCTACTCTCTAGCCTCTAATGTTATTGTTTATTATTGAGTCTTGGTCATAGTATCTGGAAACTTCTTCATGGTTATATACTCAACCAAGTATCGACTCCATTGAGATCAAAGTGTTATTTAGAAAAACATGGTGTATTCCACTTGTGGCTTAGCCATGCATATGTTGCAAGAGTTAACCAATATGTTAACTTCAACTTTTTTTCTAGGTCACCAAGTCATCTTAAGTGCTCGTAGGTTTTTAGCTAAGAGCAATGGAATCCACACACGAGCCTCTAATAAATAAGCATTACATACTCCTCACGGCATATGCACAACCATAGGATACCATCATGTCCGTAATTATACAAGCAACTTGCAGTCATTTGAAAATTATGTGCTATATAATATTGTTGGTTGCCTTAACATTAGGAGAAATATTCTTGCAAGTCAAAAGAGAGATACTTGGTTCAGACCATCTCAAAACCATTTCTATATTAAATAAATATCCATCAAGCAGATCATCCTCAACCCTATTGGGCTCCTCGCTCCTCAAATTTCTACAAAGGTGATTAGCCCATTGATGGGTAGTCCCCTTCTTAACCACTAATGTAAAATCAAACTCAAGAAATATAATGAGCCATCAAACGATTGTATTAGTATTGCAAGGTTTGTTTACCAATGGTGTGCCGACAGAGATTGCAAGTGTCATACCTTATCCAAATGAAAATCTGATTGGACAACAGCAATCTTCATATCAAGGGGGTCCTACCCATATCTTCACATCTCATTTTGACTTCTTTTTACACTTGCAATCCCAACACTTGCGTTCAAGGCTTGATGGTCCACACAAAATGTGAGCTTGTTAGCCAATAGATATTGGAGGGATTTTGTAACCGCATAGATTGTACCTAATACTTCTTTGTTAAGAGAAAGAGAAGGAGAGAGCTTGAGCTCTTGCAAAAGCACATACAAACATAAAAGGGAAACTACTAAACCGGTCTAGTATGAACCACTAGTGAGTGAGTTGGCACATAGGTGTGCCATCACTCTGGTGGGTAGACCAAGTTGGTAAGTCGAGCTATAGTATCACTGGTAACAAGGATATGTGTATCCACCAAGGCATGCCAGTGATGATGATGACTATTTGGCCAAAGTCATCCAAGAGTAGCACATGTTGAGCTTGATATCCCAACACTCCCCCTCAAGCTTAACTTCATCTCCTCTACTCCAAGAATCACTCAAAACCACAACAACTTTTCCACTCTAAAGGGCCTTCGTGTGAAGATATCTACAACCTGCTTGTCTATCCCCACATACACAAGGTCGATGTTTCCTGCCAAGACCTTTTCTCTAAAGAAGTGGTAATGCACCTCAATGTGCTTTGTCTGCGCATGAAACACTGGGTTCCAAGCCAACTGTATGTTGTTAAGGTTGTTGCAATAGATGACAACCAGCCTTTGTACCTGTACTCCAAAGTATTGAAGTAGCACCATTAAGCATTCTACTTCACATGCTGCCACTCTAGCACCCCTATATTCTACCTCCGTACTCAATAAAGCAACCCTAGGTTGCTTATTGCTGCTTTATGTGATAGCATCACGCCCAAGGGAGAACATAAATTCGATGGTAGAGACCGTCGATCACATGTACTAACAGCCCAATCCACATCTGTGGAACCATAGAGCTACAAGTCTACATGAGCCCTATAAAAGAGAGCATAATCCAAAGTAGCACTCAAGTAGTGCAATGTGTGCCTCACCGCATCCAAGTGTGGCTTCTTGGGAGACTACATAAAATGACTCACAAGTCCAACTGTGCATAACTCAAATCTAGACTTGAGATCAAGCTACCAACAATCTTCTTGTCCATGGTAGCATTCTCAAGCACTTCACTTGCATCATTCCCCAACTTCAAATTTTGATCCAAGGGCATTGCAATCGGCTTACAATCAGCCATACCATACTTCTTCAATATGCCCAAAGCATATTCTCTTTGGGACAACCATACACCCTCTTCTATGCAAATAACTTCAATGCCCAAGAAGTACTGCAAATCTCTCAAGTCTCTCATCTCAAACTCCTATATATGTAGGGCTTGCACACCCTCGACTTCAGACACATTATTATCTCCAACAATCAAGTCATCCACATAGATGCAAATCACCACAATTCCTCCTCCATTTTTTTAGCATACAGAGAATGATCTGCATTGGATGTCTCAAAACCCAAGGAGACAATGAATGCCACAATCCTTTTATACCAAGCTCTAGATGCTTGCTATAGCCCGTATAACACTTTCTTCAACCTGCATACAAGATTATGTAAACTCATACTTACATAACCTTGTGGCTGCTCCATAAAGACAGTCTCATCCAAGTCCCTATTCAAGAAGGCATTCTTTACATCCATTTGTTTCAACACCCATCCTAAAGTTGTAGCCACTTCAATAAACACACAAACGGTAGTCATCTTAGCTATGGGACTGAATGTCTCCTCATACTCAATTCCATATGCATGTCCAAAGCCCTTGGCCACAAGGCTTGCCTTGTACCTGCTTACACTGCCATCAGCATTGTGCTTTATTCTGTAGACCCACTTACATCCAATTGCCTTCTTTCCCTTTGGCAATGGCAGCACCAACTCCCATGTCTAATTTGCATCAAGGGCAGCCATCTCTTCATCCATTTCTTGCCTCCACTTCTCATCCTTCACAGCCTCTTCAAAACAAGTGGGTTTTACATCTTGTGTAATCTTTGCCATACACGCAAAATGACAAGCCACATAACTGTGATATATCAATTCTTGCATAGGATTCCTCACTCTCTTTGTCATGCATGGTCTAGGATCATTGCCAAGTGCCTTACTTCTTGCTTGCATCCTTCTTGCACTAGGAGTTTTCATGGAGGGTATGCCAAACTCCTCATCCCAACTGTGTTCACGCAACCTACCACTTCATGGTTTTGCACCATTACTTCCACTAGGTGACCCTTAAGGTCCACTCAAAACTTATGACTATGCACCTGTATTTTCTATAGCCACACTCTCTCTTATATCAGCCCCTATGTCCTCCTTCACATTAGCATACCAACTTGTCATTTCATAAAAACAACACCTTTACTCATAATAGTTACAAAAGTCTCAGTAGTCCCACCGCTATCTTGCATACCCTTCATCCCCACACGGAGGAGCTCTGCATGTTGAGCACACAACATTTTCGGTTGACCAGAAACCGCCTAGTGCATACATACACAGCCCCTCTCTTAGCTAAAGAACCCCAACTGTTTCCTTCCCCCCTCCTACATGCAGATAACCGCTCTTCCCTCCTATGGCCGTACACATATCTGGATCAGTTTTGGCCGCCATTCCCCTTCTGCCCAAAATACCACGGCACATAAAATTAGTAAGGGAGTGAGCCTTCAAGAGGACATATGTCACAGCAACAACAAAGGATTCGACAAACTGAAACACACGCCGAAATCTACACCAATCTGACATAGGGGGAACATCGAACAATCAGATAGAGTACCCCGCTACTCTACTGAGTTATATGCAGGCATTTTTTCTTGAAAAAGCATGGTAAAATGTATGTATTGCACGCATACTATCACATATATGGCTGTTACTTTTTGATAACACAAAGGGGCAACGTAAGTATGTCGCTTTAATATGATTAAGGTTATTGTATATACAAAAACCTCATGTGAGGGCCCCCAAAAAAGGGGGGAGGGTGCTGATGTGATTTAGTTTTGAAATATATTTATCTTACAAATAGAACTCTTGCAACATTTTCTAAAAATAATAACATACTCATTAATGTGCCGCATACACACATAGGAAGCTCATACGCATACCTAAGCATTAAAATAAGATAGGACTAGTTTATGGTATAGATTCCCTAGAAAGACCCAAGGAATGTGATCTGAATTGCATGATACATTTTACCTATGTGTACGATAGATATGCTATCCTCCTCATACCATACTAAATATACAGCTGTATTTGGAATTTTTCTTTGTATAATGCCCTACTTATTTCCCAAAGTTATAATGTACAGAGCTATTGTGCTCATTGGTCATGTTGTACTATATATCTATGGGTAGTTAGCGTGTCCGATTCATAGATATCTCCTATCCTTCCTTCTCTATCTATCTAGCTAGCTAACAAGCTCTCCTTATATACCTCTTTCTCTCTTCCTCTTTTTCTGTCTCCCTATGTCTAGCTCTCTCTCTCTTTCTCTCTCTCTCTCTCTCTCTCTCTCTCTCTCTCTCTCTCTCTCTCTCTCTCTCTCTCTCTCTCTCTCTCTCTCTCTCATTCTTTCACTCTCTCTCTCTCATCTGGCGTAAGCAAAGGGACAGATACCAGATATATCGGTAATTATCTCACTCTATCTCTCCTTCTTGATTTAATTATAGCTCTCTCACTCTATCCCTCTATCTCTTTCCTCTTTTTCTATCCATATCTCTCGCTATATATATATATATATATATATATATCTCCTTACCTTTTACAACTTTGTTTGACAACATCAAGTCAATTTTGGTTTCCATGTATCCGTGTTAAACAAAAAGCAAAAAAAGATTATGGAGACATTACTTTAGTGTATTAATGTTGTGCATTGATGATACATGTAGTGAAAGAACAAACCGCTGCTCGTATGAGCATTATCCAAGACCTAGTTAAAAATGCAGCTACTATTGATGAGAAACTTAGAAAGTATGCCTTCATGTCAAATGGGAAACCACGACCCTTAGCAATTCGTGATTTTTTGGACCTATCTAAACCTAGAAGACCTGAACGTAGCTGACCATATCTCCCTAGAAAAGCCAAAAAGCTACCACCTAACATATATGAGGGAGGGTGTAGTGATATGTGACATGGATAACAACTGGCGAGAGCCATTTGGATACCTATCACCCATTCACTACTCATTTGTTTTCACTAACTTGTGGTAATGGTTGGTTGGCATGTATAGGTTCTCACCCTCATAAAGCTAGGGATCTTCAAGTAGTCTCTTGCATGGAACATGTTGTAATTGAGCAGAATAAATGAATAAACGATTGTACTTTTTTGGTTTGAATTGTCCTTTATACATTGAAATTTTGTCTGGATGGTAACCCAAAATATAAATCTATTAAAGAAAGGAGAATAACATAAACACACACGCCCCGTTTCCTTGATTACTATTGGTTGAGTAATCTTTATATTTTGGGTTCACCACCGACAAAAGCATATGTTCTTTTTGGTTAACATGAAGTATGCATTGATTATAGGGTGTTTGGATTGCTTGCCTCACACAATTGGGATATGCCAATGAAAAAGACATCTCGACTCCACCCCTTGGAACACAATGTCTTCTTTCATGTTTTAAAGGAATTGATTTTTACAAGCGTCTGCTAGATCATGAGAAGGAGGCGGTCATCAACCATGGGCTTACAGCACTAACGGTCGCTTCAGTTAATGATTGGTGGTCTCTTTTAACTAAAGCAAGAAAGGATAGTACAGATCTTCTCTACGCCTTGGAAAAGTTTCTTGCTTCTCTTAAGTTTATTGATGACTAGGATTCAACAGATCTTGATTTCTATCTTAGCTCCTTGCCTACTATAGTTAATAAACTCTATTTTATAAACAACCTGTCTATTCTCCCATTAGAAATTAAACAAGCAGAAGCTATAGTAAAACCACTTCTGGACTTTGACTTGTTGGAGAATGAGGAAAGAGAAGCCCTAGGTTTTTAAGCCGATTCTAGTACTCAAAAAATAAAAAAAACCATTGCAAAACGGTTTTTAGAAGTCATCCCCCTTCTTCCCCCACCAAGACAAGTTGAGTTGGATGCTATCATATTAAAAAATAGACTATGGGAATATGAAGTCTTTAATCAGTGTGCTCCCTTTAGCATTGATTCTTTAGCTCTACTCTATAGCCTTTCGCCAGATGTGGTCGAGTAGTGCAAGACCTCGACACTTCATGTTAAACATCATCTTTCTCAAGACCTCCCCTTTACCCTTAAACAGATAAAGCTCTCTAATATCAAATCAAAGAAGTGTTCTAACTCTTCATTTTACTGGTGGCAAGAGCCTATTGTGGGGCATCACCACTCATGCATATGTGAAGGATCACAACCCTAGATCAACATAAAATGTCAATCCAAAGATAAAGGTGACTCGATAGGTGCTCAGAGGCAATCTCGTTAGCTTGTCAGGCTGAGACCATCCTATACATACTCACTCGTCAATGACATCATCAAATCAACATCTCACCTACACTACTTATCGGCCAATACTCACACGTCACCAAACACCTCAAATGAAGTCGAAATACGACAAAACTTGTTGGGCACTATCCCCTCACTAGGACACACCTACCCATAAACTCTTGCACAAACCCTATCTGTAGCAATCACGATAGAAGACAGCAGATTTTTAGAATGTGCATAATTGAGCTTTGTGAGATCCTACGCATAGCTAAGCTTGCCACGGTTCTATAGACTACCTGATCTTTGAAAACGGAGTTCGTTTGAAGCCCGTACCTCAAGAAATAGCTCACGGGAGGATCTGCTCGCGTCGTGCAATTTGCGTCGCGTGTTGGCTATAAGCACATAGCCCTCGTCGAGGCTACCGCGTTGGTGTTGTCGACTCATCGATGCATAGAGGGAGCAAGGCGTAGTGTATAGGATAAGGCACATAGACTCTCCCTCTCTCTCACGCACACTCACGGGGTAGACAGCTCGATGCACATGATAAGATTATTGATTCAAAAGTTATGTTTACAAGAGCTTAAGGTACCTTATATACTAAGGCTACCTTGGCTTATCAAAAATGGAATGAAACAAAAATGTCAAAACACTTGCTAACTACTCTGCTATATACAAAGTGGAAACGCCAATGCATCCCGCCGGCTTCCAATTACAAAGTATTTGCAAGAAGAGGTGATCCCATCGCAACAAAAATAAAGATAAAGAATGTGATACAAGGGTCGCTCTTGCACTGCCGATCAACACTCCCCCCTCCTAGTTCATGTGTACCATGACATGACCTTCGTCTTTATTATTGTCGTCGTTGGCGTTGTTGGGCAAACTTTGAAAAACTAGCTTTTTTTATATATATATTTTGTACATACGCAGACGCACGTGGGTGACGTGATGACGTGTTGGCCTTCCCGTTGTGGCCTTTTGAACTCTCATTAGAATGTCTGTGCACATCGTTGAGACTATGCCAGCTAGTCGGCCTATTTTAGCACTTCCTAGTGACTGTTTTGGGTCCGGTAACTTGTATATAACTCAAGTTTCGGACTAAGTGGGCAACTTATAATCAAAAAATTTCAGCAGTTATCAGCTTTTGTTCGTGGAGCCTTGTAGGGTTTTTGTTTTCTACGCTCTTACTGCCACCTTGTATCTACCTGTCTAGCCTACTAGAGGCAGCCTTCTGTTCTCGCATAGCCTTCATGTAACCTTGTAAGGAATCGATTTAAGTGCATGTGGAGAGGTCTCTTGGTACATGTATCAAGCTTTCTTTCAAGAGTTGAAGTGTTCCTTTTGAAGCTTTGAAGTGCGTGATACGTGCCGTTGACGGTAGAATTATCTCCATGGCAGTGTGGGCAGGATTGTGGCAGGCAAACACAAGCGTGATCAACTTGTGTTTTACAATTGTGGAAGATATGGTTTCTTTTGTGGTTGTGGGGTGTTGAATTGAGAAAGAGGAAGCTCTTTGTCTTTCTAAGCATTGGTCCGCGTGTGCCAGTAAATCCGTGCAACGACAGGTGCTTTCTTGAGTCATCGTGGTCTCTCTTGGGTGGGCGTGTGCCACTAAAGTACCCAAGGGATCACATGCTTTGTGAAGATGGTTTATGGATTCTCTTTTGTGGTGATTTATGGTGCTGAGGTTGTTTGTTGAATGCTTTTGGGAGATGTAGCTATAGAGGTGCCCCAGTTTTTTGTCTTCCCATCAGTGTTTTGGTGGCCCCACCCGAGGATCTTCTTCGAGTGACCTTCGGCTTGCAGGTTTTGGTGAAGATGGCAACAAAGTTTCCCGAGTTTCATGGACATGAGGGTGAAATTGCAGAAAATTTCATTGAGAAAATGGAATTTGAATGCTTGCTTGCCGATAAGCAAGATCCTGCCATAGTTTTGAGGATTTTCTCCTTCTGTCTTAAAGATGATGCAAGGGCTTGGTTTAGGGATTATGAAGCTCAACTCTAAGAATCTCAGCCACCCAGAGTGATGACATATGATGGAGTACGTGAGGCTTTTCTTGAGCCCGACAAGGTATGGCAATCTATCAAGAATCTTTTTCAAGGTGAAGACCAAAGCGTGGAGGCTTATGTAAAGCAGTTTAATGAGCTATGGGAGAGATGGTGTGTCTTTTTAGGGGCTGAAAATCCTCCCACTGTGTTGAAGAAGAACAGGTTTCTTGAAAGTCTTAAAGCTAGTCTACGTTTCAAGGTAGAGTTGAAGCAACCAAGGACATTTGATGAAGCGGTTGAAATGGCAAAGAATAAAGAGTGGAAGATGCTACGTCTAAATCCGCTTGGGATAAAGGAGGATCCTAGAGTTGAATTGAGGATTATGGACCAACCATATGTACCTACAAAGGAGACAGTGATAGGGCATAATGGACATGTAGCTCATGGTCCATGTGGGACAACTTCTGGCGCTGCTCATACTCTTCACAGGGATATGCAAGAAGTTGTGGGTCTTATGAATAATCTTAGCGTGTATATGATGGGAGGTGGAAGAGGTCAAGGATATGGTTATGGCCGTGGCTATGGCAATTATGAAACAGGTGCAGGTGGTAGAGGAAGAGGCATATATGGAAGAGGGGAAATTCCCCAATGTTACAATTATGGAGAATGGGGTCATAAGAGTCCTCAATGTGGTGTTGAAATCAAAGGTGAAGCAGGACCTAGTGGCTTGAGTGTTGAAGAAAAGGGCAAGACAAAGGTGGTGAGTGTGATCGGTTTGGAGAAGCTTAAATCTCATTCGGAAGCTACGGTTATGCCCGTTGGTAAGAGGAGTACAAGGGAGCAAGAGGCAAGTGATCCAGGTCCCAGCCATAAGAAAGGTAAACAGGGTGAAACAGGTACACCTAAAGACAAGAAGAAGAGAAGACCGAGGAGGTAATATGATGCAAGGGACTTACCATTGGGAGAAGGGCAACCAAATTAAAGTTTGAGGTCTGATTTGGTGAGTAGAAAGGCTGATATTACTTTTGGTCAACTCATGCAAATATGTCCAAAGTTAAAGAGGCAATGGAAGCAGGTAGTCAACCCAATGAAGAAAGAGCCTACAAGAGGGAATGTGAGAGTCTTGTCTTTGAATGAGCTCCCTGACATTTGTCCCGCGGTTGATGCTTGGCATAAAAGGCAAAGTATTGGAGAGGCTTACATTGATGGAGGAGCCCAGGTATGTGTGATTACTCAAGCATGTGTTATGAAGCTAGGTCTTGACATTGTGAAGAACTCAGGTTTTCGCATAAAGCTTGCGAACCAATCAATGTGAAGTGTTTGGGCATTGTGAAGGGGTTGAGGTATTTGATGTCGGTACGCTGGTCAATTGCCATGTTATGTCCGTAGGTATCGGTGCTTTTCCTCTCATCCTTGGAATGCCATGGTTATTACAAGCAACCCAAGCTATACACGATTGGGGACGCGGTACCATCACTCTCTATAATAGAAGGGGCGATAAGAAGAGGTTTGATATGGCAAGTAGGCAACCTTTGGATGCTGATTTTGATGAGAAAGAGGATGAGGGAGAGCACTCAAGCGATGATGAAGAAGTGGAAGAAGAAGATAGTGACATGGATTCAAGCGGCGATAGCGATATAGACATCTCCTCCTTGTTTCTTGAAGAAGAAGAGTATGAGAATCCAACGTCTCCGTCGTCCGGCTATACAAGCACAAGAACGGGGCAGCGTCAAGGCTCAACCTCATGTGAAGATGGAGTTGCTTCAAAGCATGATATGTGCAGATTTGACTAGTCATGAAAGAGGTAGTACCTACATATGCTACAACAATTCCCGGACTTGTTTATCACTTCTTATGAAGAGATTAGAGGTTTCAAGGGAGAAGAAATACATATTACACTCAAGGAAGGAGCTCAGCCCATGCATCAAAAGCTAAGGAGAATGGGACAGGTACAACTTGAAACACTCAAAGAAGAGGTAGACAAGCTTCTCAAGGTAGGTTTTATTGAGCCGGTGAGTAATATGGAGTGGGTAAGTCCCGTTGTTGTTACACCCAAGAAGGATGGGAAATGGAGAGTTTGTGTTGATTATAAGCCACTAAACGCAACAATGAATAGAAATCCATACCCTCTTCCTTTTATGGATGACATATTGGATAGTGTTGCAGATCATAAGAGGTATAGTGTATGTGATGGATTCTCCGGGTATTTTCAGCTCATCTTGGCATATGAAGACCGTTTAAAGACTACCTTTATCACTACATGGGGATGTTTTTGCTTTGTGGTGCTTCCTTTTGGTCTTATGAATGGTTGTGCTTGGTATCAAAACAGGGTCAACAAGGTGTTTGCGCCCTATCTTGGCAAGTTTGTGAAGGATCTCATTGATGACTTTTGTGTCTATAGCACAAGGAAAGATCATTGTGAGAAGCTTGAGCTTGCTTTCAAAAGGTATGATGAGAGTGGTGGCCAATTGAATCCAAAGAAGTGCCATCGTGTGCAACCACGAGTGAAGTTTCTTGGACATGTGGTTTCCGAGAATGGGATTGAAGCAGATCCATAAAAAGTGAAGGCGTTGCTTCTATTGGAGTCACCAAAGGATACAAAGCAATTGTCTACATTCATCCAAAAGGTGAAGTATATGTCAAGGTTCATCCCTCTCTCTTCTCAAGTTCTCTATCCATTGCAACAGGCATCAAAGATTGATCCTTTGGAGTGGACCAATGAGTGTGAAGAAGTGTTTCAAGGCGTCAAAGAGGTTCTTGGTTCTCTTCCAGCCATGCAAGCACCAAATTGGAGTAAAGAATTTTATGTGAATCCTTCGGTGGGTGAAGATGCCATTGGAGCCATGCTTCTACAACAAGGTAAAGACTCTCATTGCATGAGGCCTATATATTGTGCTAGCACGGTGAAGACGGATGTTGAGAGGACTTACACAGAGGTGGAGCTGACTATGGTGAGCGTAGTATATGCATGTAGAAGGTTTAGGCACTACCTTCTTCCTAAACCTTTCACATTTCTCACTAGCTACACTCTTCTTCCGCAATTGGTCAATAGTTCAAGCTTGTCAAAGAGGTTGATGAAGTGGAGTGTTGAGCTACAAGAATTCTAGTTCTCTTTTCTTATTGAAGAAAGTACAAGGGCAACGTGGGCTGATTTGCTTACCTACAAGGAGAGCCCTCTTCTCATTAAGGAGAGTGCGGTGAAGATGCCTCATGTAGAAGCTCCTGACATAGATGATGCCTACTTGTTTTTTGATGGTTCTTATAGGAAGGCTCATGGTGAAGCTTCGGGAGGTTTTGTGGTTTATGATCCTCAAGGTACTTTGGTCACTAAAAGAAGCTTGAAGCTCATAGCCCAAAGTAATAATGAAGCGGAGTATGCTACATTGGAAAAGGGTTTGCAGCTTTGTCTTCATCTTGGTATAATGCGCTTAAAGGTGAGAGGTGATGCATTTTTGGTTGTCAAACAAGTGCTAGGGGTGTGGCAAAGCAAGAACCAAAAGCTTAAAAATTTGTGCTTCCAAGTCAAGAATCTTCTTAAGCGGTTTGAAGCGTGGAGTTTGAGACATATTGACAAGTCACAAAATGAAGAGGCACATGCTGCGGTGCAAGCTATAATTGCTGAGTTGTATGTTGTAAGGGCTGATTTTCCTCTGTATCTAGGGAGGGAAACATATTGACAAGTCACAAAATGAAGAGGCACATGCTGCGGTGCAAGCTATAATTGCTGAGTTGTATGTTGTAAGGGCTGATTTTCCTCTGTATCTAGGGAGGGAAACATATTGACAAGTCACAAAATGAAGAGGCACATGCTGCGGTGCAAGCTATAATTGCTGAGTTGTATGTTTGCTCCCAGTGGATTTGGAATCTTCAAAGAAGTATGCTTTCATACGACGGGCTAAAAGGTATGTTCTTCTTGGAGATACGCTTTTTTTGAAAGGGCCTGATCTTGTCATGAGAAGAGTGCCTTGGAAAGAAGAAATTTACAGAGTTTTGGAAGAGACCCCCTGCCCTCGCCCTCTTCAAACTCCCTTGTCTCATAGCAATATACAAATTCCACAAGGAGGAGTTTGGAGGTGTTTAATAAGCTTTCAGACTTTTCAGTTGTTGGTATTATGTTGAGATATTTTTTGTTAAAGGCACTTAGTTTTTTTGATGTCCACCACATTCACAAGTGTCCCACCTATGAATGTGTTAACCAACTTTTGATTTAACACAATGTCCGCACACTTTGTAATGAGCATCTTGACTTATATTGTGCTTCTCATCATTTGACATTGTAAGTGCTCTTAAGATGCTCTTGAGCCTTATACTTCAAGGACATAATATGACAAGCCCGACTAGAAAGGCGAAACACTTGTAGAAGCCTTGTAATTTGTCATGGGTGCCTCAGGTCACTTACTCCTGGTGGCGGGTAACCTAGTGAGAAAAGGCTTATAAAGTATAAAAACCAACTTCTCATGTTGTAACTCATTCTCCCCATTCATGTAATAGATTTTAGTGTTCTCTCTAATATCTCTTGCAACTTTAATGTAGCATGTAAGGATGGAATTAGAATTAGGGTTTTGTAATGTCCCCACCCTAGCTGGGTCAAGGGGATCCTTTTGATAGGTAGCTAAGTCCCCTTGTCTTTGGTTGACGACACCTTGATCTGTTGGAAATAGGAGGATACGAGCATATGGAGGGACCTAACTCTATCTCACAGGGGAAACATAATTATTCTAATAGAAATCTATTCCCGGTTCAAACGGCACTTAATGTGTGTGATTGAGGATGGAACAAGTCCGCACTTGGTTCATGGAAGCCAAAGCCTTTTTTCTCTTTTCTTTATGAGAGGCACAACCACTAGCTTGTTCTCTTGAAATGAAACTTGTTCGGGCGCTACTCTATTAGGGATCATAAATAGGAATTATGTTGAAAATTTACCCAACTCATTGGGTCCACCCACATGTGGTGGTCACTTTGCTTCTAAAATCACATTGCATAAGATCTTGCAGGAGTAGTATGTTTGGCCAAGCATTCAACGTGATGTTCATCATTGGTGTAAGTCTTGCAAGGAATGTCAAAGTATGGCAAGTAGGGTGCTAAAATCAGATGTTAGAGGCACCATGCCTTTGGAGCTACTTTCCGACAAGGGTCCAGGCTTTAGAGGGGAGTTGGTTGATTATCTTTGTGATAATCATACTATCCCCAATATAATGGTATGAATGAAAGGTTCAATGGAGAGCTTATCAAGATGCTTACAAAGATGACTCAATGCCATGCCAACACTTGGGTTTTGGAACTACCTTGTGCTTTATGGGCATACAAGACTGCAGTGAAGATAGGTACTACTTTCTCTCCTTTTCACTTGGTATATGGCAAAGACGCTTTACTTCCCATTGAAGTTGAGATTCCCGTGTTAAGGCTGATGTGTGAACTCAAAGATGAAGGTCATGATGGATTTAAAGAGAGGTTTTTGTATCTACAACATCTACAATTGGATAGGGTTCTTGCTCTTGAGCACTATGAACAGGTTTTGAAGACAAGTCAAGCAAAGGCCAATGCTAAAGTCAAGGATAAAGGTATCAAGAAGGGAGACATGGTTCTTCATTATAATAGCGAGCTTGATAGCACTTTTCAAAAGAAGTTTCAAGTGAAGTGGCAAGGCCCTTTTATAGTGATTGACAAGTTTCCTAATGGTACGTATCAACTTGCAGACTTTTTTTTTTCCGAGAAAAGATCCTTTCATTAGTTATAAAAAAACCGCCCACTGGGCTACAAAACCCTCTCCTGCTCGTAAGAAGGCAGAGTAGAGAGCCAATCAAGGCAGCTAGGGAGACTCTCCCTAGGTGTAAAAAGGTACAAATAACTGAGAGGCTATATCATACAATAGGAGGGGGGGAAATCCAAACAGGTGGCATGTAGTGCCAGCGGCGGGGGGTACCCGCGTGTAGAGTATAGAAGGGGCCGCTGCGCCAAGTGGTGTGGAAGGCCTGGCGCCGCAAGATCGCTCGATCCGAGTCGCCCTGGATGCGGTCATACTGTCCTCGCAGGGTGTGAATCAACTCCTGCCAGATCCCCCGAACAGTCTCTGCTGGTGGCTGCAGTCTCCCCTCAAAGGCCCTGAAACAATGGGCTCTCCAGGTGAACCATATGGTGAGGTTGCTGAGGAGCTCCCATCGTAGATCCCTCTCCTGTGTCCAGTCGGCGGACGAGAAATCCGGTGAAGGAACAAGGCAAGGCTGGCCCCTAATGAATCTGATGGCCTGGTTGTCCTGCTCCGTCTCGTATCCCAGAGCAGGCCCTGACGAAGTCGACTAAGCAGCGGCTCCCCACGTATACATGCCCTCTGGAGAGAGGGGGCCCAAAATGTGCAGCATCTGCAGCCAAATCTGCTGCGCCTGTGGACAGTCCCATAGGCAATGTCTCTGTGTCTCCAATGGGTGGCCGCATCAGACGCAGGCCGACGGAAGACCACTGTAGACAAGCCAGGTGCCAACTGTAGAGCCCCTGTGGGCAACCAGCCAGTGGAAAGTCGAGATCCTGCGTGCCTGTTGGCTAGCCCAGAGCTTGGTCCAAAAATCCTCCAGGAACTCCTGTGAGAGTCTTTGTAGCCGCCAATGCTCCGATGCAGCTGGAGAGACCATCCTCCTCGCAGTCAAAATATGCCTCCCCAACCGAACAGTGTACTGGAAAAAGGTGATCTCTGTGGCCTCAGGGGACGCATAAGGATCATGCCACTCGTACTCGCCAGGGTCCCACTGGAGCCGGGCCAAGGGGCGCGCAGCATATGCCCATATGTGCCAATCAGAGTCCACATCTGCAGGGTCTGGATCAATATGCCACTTCCGAGAAGCGGCGGCCACTACCCGTATCCTCTGAAAGATGCACTCTGCAACCAAAGGCGACTCCACTCTCTGAAGTTTGTCCTCATCCTGTATCTCATAGTAGAGGCATCTACCATCCTCAGTGCAAGCTCTGACAGCAATCAGGATCTCCAACTGTGTAAAGGCTCCCGTGGGGCCGCTGGCTCGAAAGGCATGAACCACTCCTCAGTGAGTGCCTCCTGAATGTCATCCCTCATAATCAGCCCCCCTCTGAAGTGACTCAGCCTCTCCGCCTGGATCTCCTCCGGGAGACTGCAAAAGGCCTCCCAATCTCCAAAACTGCGTGCTGGGCCTGCCGCCAATGGTCCCCAGGCTAGACGAGGCCGAGAACCCAGCATATGACCTTGCTCTGTGCGTACCGCAGGGCTCCAGATGAGCGGCTGTCTGGCCCGCTCCTCATCACAAGTGGGAGGTCTCTGAGAAAGCCCCGGTCTCAGCAGCTCCCAAGCTCGCAGGATGCTCAAGGCAAATCTGTCCTCCCATCCTCTACTGAGGCCTGTCCTCCTCATCTCTATGAAGATCCACCGTATCTCTGGTGCCCAAGTGCCCCCTGCTGGGGGAGCTCTAGCCTGCAGCCGCTGAAATAGAAGCTCCTTCCAAGGCTCAGCGCCTGGAAGCAGCCCCCGAACAATAAGCTTCCCCAACAAGGCTCTACTCTGATCAGCTGGATCTATAATGCCCAAGCCCCCCTGGGCCAGTGGAAGAGTAATAACTGCCCAAGCAACCTTAGCCCGGGCCGGCTGACCATCCCTCCCAGACCAAAGAAAGTTCCTAATCAGCCTTTGTACCTGGTTGATACAAGAGCTCGAGAAGATCCAGCAAGACGTGATGTACCACATAGTCGCTAAAAGCACCTGATTTGTCACCACCACCCTCCGAGCCAAGGATAGCCGAGCTGTACTCCAATATAAAAGCTTCTTTCGAATGCTCAGAAGAAGCGGGGTGATTTGTTGCTCAGGTCTTCATGCTCAACCTCTTCCTCGTGCGGTTTTTGCAAAGGGGACTGCTTGTCCCGCCTATGGTTGGTGATGAGCTCCCCCAGACCTATGGACATGATTGTCTTTGTCGACAATGAAAGTAATGACCGCAAAACAATGTGGGTGAGGTGCGGTCTCAAGCCACTCCAGGAGATCATTCTCGTCCTCTGGTATATCCTCCTTTGGGGATAGTGCCTCTTCTTCCTGGTGGACTACACCTGTTTTTGTACCATCCCTGTGTCCAATGTTGAGTGAAGACCTTCTGTTGGCCAGGTCAGCACCACTTTCTAGGCTAATTTGTCTCTGACCCGTGCATGGTGTAGGGCTCCACATAGTATCATTTCTCCAGTCATGAAGAGCTCTAGTATGATGTAACCAGGGCCTGCCAATGAGTAATGGGAAGCCTTCTTCCACCTGGGGCAATCGGACCACCACAAAATCCAACCAGAAAGTAAAATCTTGGACTACCATGGGGACCTGTTCCAATACTCCCACGGGTCGGACCTTGTGCTGGTCCGCCAAAGTGAGAGTGAATGTAGTAGTCTCAGTGGGCAACGCACCAAGCTTCTTATAAACCGTTGGCCATAAGTAGACACTGTAAGACGAGGACTCTTGTAGTCCATAAGTGGGGCTGGGGGGTAAGAAATCATGTAAGACTCCTCTGAGGGAAGCGTTGGCAGGTGCTCGCCACTAGGGGGCCCCAAGGGGTAGAGAGCTTGGAGTGGCTAGAGAAGGTCACTCCTAAACCTGGGGTCCACTTAAAGAAGGTCATCAAGCGATATACGTTTATAAGTAGTCTTGCGGACTTCTTCAGCTGATAGTGACACATTTGGGAGAGTCCTACTTGGTGGAGGGTTGG
Organism: Cibotium barometz; assembly: GCF_041138505.1. Lineage (NCBI taxonomy): Eukaryota > Viridiplantae > Streptophyta > Polypodiopsida > Cyatheales > Cibotiaceae > Cibotium > Cibotium barometz. The sequence goes on from NC_141063.1 coordinate 293,599, forward strand.
GCTGCCATATCCTGTACAGTTTCTACATAAGCTCTTTCTAATTTTGAGGTTGTCGCTACATCCTGAGACTCTTCTTCCTCTATTGCCTATCGCCTATTAGGTGACTTTCTCGGTTGTCTTCGAGGGAGAGATGTCTCTGCAGGAGGAGGTGTACTCTGGGCCACTCTCTGAGCCCTGGTGAGGACTCCTGAGGTACCTGAGACTGCCTGAGCCAAGGTAGTGGGTGAATGTTGGGGAGCAAGGATGTGAGCCGATGGCGAGGAAGACGGACGTTGCTTGGGGCGGTCTCTGGTGTATTGGTCCTTGACTTCCAGGCAATGCGTGCAAGGTGGAGCGCCTTTTGGTAAGTGCACCGAGTTTGAAAATGGCCATACTCTCCACATCGGTAGCACCCCATGGGACGGTTGGACGGACGAGGGTTAGCTGACCGAGGAGGACAAGGGGCCTGAGGAGCTTGAGGTAGAACTTGAGTTGGAGCTGGCGAAGGAGTAGTGTAGAAGCTTTGAGGGAATGGACCACCATAAGGAGACACTTGGGGACCTGGTAGCAGGGGAGGAGAATTACCTTGACCAAATTGGGTCGGCCAGGCGCGACTGGGTGAGGTGCCCATATGCATGGCCGAGGCCAGGTATTGGTGCAGGTGATGTATACCCTTTAGATGATAGCAGTCCTTGGCCTCATGGCCTCCTTTGCCATAGGACTGATAGTGCACTCATTGGAGGCATTCCTGAGGTGGATGGCCCGGGTTGTGGCAAAATTTGCACCAAACTTGGGCTCTAGCCTCCTGTTGGGCTTTTCGGTCTTCTAATTCTCTCTTTAGCTGAGCCACCAAATCTGTCTGCAGATTAGGTGGAGATGATGGTGCCAAAGACTTCTCTTCCTGTAGCGCCCTCTGCAACTTCAAAGTCTCTAATTCCCTTTTGAGAGACAACAAAGTATCAGCCATAGGGTCATTTAGAAGAACGGCAGGCACAGAGTTACCTTGAGATCCACCAAACTGTACTCTCGCATTCTCGATTCTGGTGGCTGCTACAACAAAATCTTCCAATGTAGCCTCCATCCTCAAAATCTCTCGTCACTTTTGTTGAGAGGATGCAGGTAAGGCCTTCTCTACCCACTTCCTAATCATGAAGTCCCCTAGTGCTTGGGGAAGCGTGTCCACCAAGGACCTTGCCTGAGTCATCAACTCAGCAAAGGTCTCCCCGGCTCCAAGCTCCAAACTCTCCAAGTGGTCCAAGGCCTTATCTCCATAGTTGCCTAGACGGAATTCTACAGTGAAGGCTGCCTTGAGGGCATCCCAATTGGCAAAGTGGTCCTCTGCAAACTGACTGAACCACTTGTCTGCAAGTCCCTCCTAAGTGGAAGGACAGAGCACCACGTATGCATCTTCTCTGTTCAGCCCACGACTTCGACAGAGTGAAGTGAATCTTCTCACATGGTCGTCCGCATCTTTGTGAGACAGTCCCTTAAAGGAGGGAACTTGATGTTGACTCGATAGAAGAGTGGCCAATTCGTCTGCCATGGCCAGTCCAAGGAGAGGGAGGGAAGGTGGTTCCGGAGAAGAGGGTGAAGAGAATGAAAGTGAGTGTTGGGAAGGGATAGGTGAAGAGTGTGTGAGGGGTTGGAGGAAGTGGCATAGGAGAGATGGTGGGAGGTGTGTATAGGTGACGACGGTGTTGGTTCTTCAAGGGGCTCACTCCACTTGAGTAACAGGCATGCACAAACTTTAATTCAAGTCTCCCTAGATTTTAGGGACCCCCTAAATTTTAGGCTAGACTGTAGGACAGGTGGTCCGAACAAGTTCGGATGCCCAGGAAGTTGTCCACCACCACCCCTTACCTTAGTGAGGTTCTAAGATGACTCAAACTAGCTTGCAAGACGTGATAGAGCGGTCCCATCGGGCGTGCCAAAAATGGGAGCAACTGTAGATGGAAATGGTGCACTGTGCTCTGTAACTTAAGTGGTGGGGTGCTTTGGATGCAGTATGCATGCAGTGTCACAAGCTAGACAAACCAAGCACACTATGAGAATGCGGAACTAGAAACACAAGAGCACCAAATATATGCTGAAAAACTGCTAAAAATACATATTTACACACTTAGAGGCTCATTACTGGCGTTTGTCCTCTTACTCATGTCATGACTCCCTAAATAAGGGTATACACACTTGAGTTTGGGAAAAATTCACGCATAAAACTCATAAAATTCATGAAAAAAATGCCCTTTTTTTATAGTAATCTGTCGCTTTGGGTCCGCATTGAGAATGCCTCCCCCTCTCCTATAGTCGGAGTCCTCTCGGATGAAGGTGTATCGCCCTCAAGTATGTGCAGTGCATGGGCTTAAAGATTGTGCTAATGCAGGCTTTGTAATGTAGCCCTCTCATGCATACATACTCAATGCATAGGAAAAATTTATGCTGTGCAAGAGGTGGGTATAAGCGATATAACTCAAATTTAGGAAAATAAGAAAAAATGCACAATTTTGGGACAATTCTTTGTCACATGGTTTTGACAAATTGCGATGTACTAGGCTCTTGCATGCAAGGAAGATCTAGTACAACGTTTTCTCCGATGTGCAAGATCTACTAGCATTTGTTTAGTGGGATATGCATGGTCTACTAATGTTCTCAGCAAGTATACATGACATCAGTTTAGTATAAATTTGCATGCACACACACACACACACACCCAGTTTGTATAAATCACATAGCCTACAATTCACTACAATGCACGTACACTTTGCACGTACACTTCCCAATGAAAAATGGCTAGACTTGACAAAGAAACGACAATAAATTTATTGAGGCAACCATTTATGAGTTGTAAGAAGGACTAGGTGACAAAATAAAAAAGAACACCATTTGTATTGAATTAAAGCTCTTAAACCATGAGTTAACCATAAATTGAGTAGCTAAAGAAAGCCTTCCATTTTGAGTAATGATTGAACTATGAGCCTGTTAGCTTCATACAACATTGTTAAAAGATTACAAAGTTGGAACACGAGTGCTCACAAATCATTCATTCTCATCTGCACTGACATTTGAAGGCCCCTCACTTTCATGTTGATTCAGTTGATTCTATTTGGCCTTGAGCATTATGGCCTTTGGAATCTTGATTCTCTTTGGGAGTCTTCCACCCTTGGGCTTTCAAGCCTAAACGATACAGCTAGTGTCTTCCCAGCGTTGAGGATCATTAATGTTCTCTTGCCAATACTTGTTCCAATAGTCCTTATAGACCTCCACATCACTTGCATTCTTCTTCTTTGAGATTGGTGCTCAATATTGTATTTAATCTTGTAGGTAGTTTGTCGAGTTCTTGTCTTGATTAACATCTGTTGTTGTCACTCCCAGCCATACAGGGTAGTTTGCATCGACAAGCACAAAATCTCCTTTTGCCACATCAAGAGTTGGGTTGAACTCCTCAGCAGGTTTGTTGCGCATTGGACCACAATAATGGCCCTCATTTACATCAAACCCTTCATCTACATTATCTTCCACTCGGAGATCAAGAGGTTCACCTTGTTCGCATACACTCCTTGGTCAAAAGTCATGAAATCCAATGTCTTTCTTTGTACTAGCGGTTTGCATTGCTAGCATAAGATTCTCCCAATAGGTGAGTACCAGATTGATGCACTTAGCATACTCACTTTGGTCCCCTTTCTCTTGCAAGTGCTCTTTCCACTAATTGACATGTTTTTTTAAGCCCTCCACAACCTTCTCACTTTCTTTAACGTACTCAAAGGGTGGCAATACATTTGGAACACCTTCGGGAATCTTGGGTCGTCCCTAGTCATTTCTCTTCCATAACTCTATACCACTTCTTGGTAACCAATCAACATTTTTGGGATGTATTTTGTACTACATCAATGGTATGCATTAGTATGAAAGACTGATTGCATCCCTGAAGAATAATTTTCCTCTGTGCCCACATTTGTGAGTAGATGTGTCTTTGCATCTTCATCCTCAATACTCTGCTTGCAATACATGTTTCTCGCCTTAATATAAGCACTTCCATATGGTGATAAAGGGCCGTTGTAGACAAAACACAATCAAAAAGATTTGTTCGGGATTCTGCATCTGAGAATTCTGAGCTCAAGTCACACGTGTTGCTCTCCTCTTTCTAAGTTTCTTAGACATTTTGAGAGAGATGCAATTGTGAAGTTGGGATCACTTGGCCATAAGCCCAAGGTAAAGTGACCATAAGCTGTTTGTCCATGTCCATGAGTGAGCATTCCTGTCAAGGATAGTGGAAGCCTCTCAACCCCATTTAGAGATTTAGGAATTGGTTTAATTTGTGGTATGGCAGTCTTGCTCTGGTCCATCTTGTCATGTACAAAGCAGTTTCTACTACAACAATCACCTCCCAACAGAGAAGTAGGGTAGCTGAATATCTCAGAAATCTAGGGGATGATCATCTTAGGAAAACCAATGCAGAAAGACCTGTTCACATCCCCTACGCTTCAAAGAGCTTAAGACAAAGCAGAACCAATCTTCTTCAAGGGACAGCCTTCAATCCACAAAACATTGTAGGTCTCTCTTCTTTCCTCTCTTCTCAAGTCCAAATCCCCATCGGCACCCTGCTCCAAGGTATCCCAAGCTTATGGAATGACCTAAAAGACTAGATGGAGGGACGTCTCAGAGCAGGCATGTATGAATCCATGGAGCCTAACTGCTTTAATGAATCCGAGGAAGAAGAATTTCATATACCTCATAAGATAAGAGGAACCCCCACATTTCGAGTAAATAAACTTGGACAATACTTCGAAGGCGATGAACTTAATGCAGCCTTACCAATAACCTTTGATGGCCTCCAAGTTACTGCTATCTTGGATGGGCGACGAGCCGGAGTGAGCATTGTTACCAAACAATGCTAGGAAAAATGAGGAGCACCCGCCTTGGATGACACCCGCTTTCTCATTAAACTCGTTGATGGAGCCATAACTAGACCCATTGGTCTACGAAGGGATCTAAAGATCAAGATCCTTGGAACTACTTACCGCCACCACACCTTCGTGGTGATGAATTTTGACCATAGCTAGTTTCTTATGACTGTATTCTTGGTAGACACTTCATGAGAGGATCAAAGATGATCCATGACTAGGATACCGACCACATATACATTCAGAGAAAAGATCTTACATTCAAGATCAATCTACGCACGTGGAAGGTACACCCCATGAGTGGCAGACCATTTGCAGAGGACTCTATCACAACTGCGCAAACCTTTGAGGTCCATCTGTGCCACACATGCCATAAAACACTTGAAGATGAAAAGGAGAGTGAGGGTTGTGCACCACTTCCAGAGCCATAAGATTCTGAGAACTAGATGCATATCCTAGCCACCCTTGACATTTTACCTAGACGCATTGGCACAAGGTGCCGATGGGCAAGAGATTACATCGTTATACATGCGCAGTTCAGCATACTTGCCCGATGTTGCCACCCAAGAACCTGAACAGGCCATCAGATCAAAGCCATCAGGGAGTACTCGCTCCCATAGAACATACAGGCCTAAGCGATTCCCTGGGCCAGAACAATACGTCTTTCCAGACAATTCAGAAACTTATTGGTTGAAATATGTGGATGCTGTGTAAGCACATGAACATTTCAATGAAATGTGGCAAAAGGAGTTTGCTAACAACTCTCTATTTGTCCACACCACCATCCCACAAACAGGAGAAATCACCGAACCCAAACCGGCCTTAAAACATCTTTGCCACTCTACACGCAAAGCATGCAACAAAAAGTTATCACAAGCCAAAAAAGAAGCCAAAAGGCTAATTGATGAGGAAAGTGCTAAAGCAGAAGAGACAAGACAAGTGCCCAAGCACTTTAAGACCTTCCAGATGGTCGATCGATTTGTCCAATATGATTCAGCTCAGAGGTATGATAGTGGGCAACCTGGGACCTCATATGACGGCCCACAGCTAAGGTCAAGAAAGTAAACTTGGCAAGCCCAAGTGAAGACCAAAGGCCGGTATTCAGTGGTGAAGACCTATATAAGAAAGAAGAGACCGAGCTCATTGACTGAATTCCAAGACTTATTTGCTTGGAAGTACATGGATATGAAGGGTGTACCTCCACCAGGAGTGGTCCAGAACACCATTCCAATGGTTAATGGAGCCAGGCATGTCAAACAACGAGCTTATCCGATGAACCCTAAGTACTCCAAGATGGTCCGCGAAGAGATTGAAAGACTTATCAATGATGGATTCATCTATGAAATTGATCATACGGAGTGGGTATCACCGATCATGATAGTACCCAAAAAGAACAGAAAAGTCAAAATGTGTGTCGACCTCAAAAAGGTCAATGCCACACCACCATTAGGGACCACTATCCCTTGCCATTCACTGAACACGTGCTAGAGCGAGTAGCGAGAAAGGAAGCTTATAGCTTTCTAGATGGATTTTCAAGATACAACCAGGTGCTGATCGATCCCAAGGACCAGCACAAGAAAACCTTTGCCACTGAGTAGGGCACATACGCATATCGAGTCATGCCCTTCGGGCTGACCAATGCCCCTGAAACCTTCCAACACCTCATGTGTACGGCTTATAAGGAATATCTTTGAAAATTTCTTGAGGTCTTTATGAATGAACTTTGTGTCAAATCCTCTAGGAAGGAGTACCTTTCATGTTTGCGTAAAGTGCTAGAACGGTGTAGATTGTATTGCATCTCATTGAACCCTCTCAAATGCCAATTTGGACGAAAGAAAGACCACAAGGATATGAAAACAACTGCATAAGAAGAAGCCAAAGCAAGGCAAGCCAAGCTTAGGCAGAGACATATCATGGTCAATATGGCCCAAGTGGTCGACTTAGAAGAAGAAGACTAGGAGGCGAAGCCAGCTTAGTTGTGGTTAGATATGACCACTCCAACAAGCTTTGTCCAAAAATTATCTCTTGTCAATACAAGGGATAGTTACAATTTGATGTCCAATGAAACTTGGAATTCCCTTGGTGGGGAACCCACACTAAAAGAAACCCCTGACATTGTTACAACTATTGCATCACAACATGTCCACTGCGTAGGCACAATCATGCTTTTGTTTCACATTGGAAATAATCCCTTGGAAGGGAAGTTCTACGTGATGCTTGCAGAAACCATGCATGAAGAGATACTACTCGGAAGGGGATGGATGGGCCATAACCAATGCAATGCACGGACGGCAACCCTACAGCTGGCCTCCGGCCAAGTTACTACCCTCATGACAGATGAGGAGCGAGTTCCCATTGCTCCCCCATGCCAAGAACTTCCCATTTCACTACAACCCATCATCACCTCACCTCACCTCTATCGCTCCATTCCACCAAAGAAGAGGCCGCTTCTCACTGCATCACCGCCTCTCACACACTCCACCACCACGCTCGGCAGCAACCCACATTGCCACTTCATAAGCTGCTACCCCACCAAGCCACACTAACCCAACTAACACTGCTAACCTGCCTAACACAACTCCACAAGGTTTGATATCTCGCCATTGCTGTTATAACCCTAAGATCTCTCTAGATAATTGTTATGCATAAACATGCATAAATCAGGCATAAACTCCACAAGGTTTGATATCTCGCCATTGCTGTTATAACCCTAAGATCTCTCTAGATAATTGTTATGCATAAACATGCATAAATCAGGCATAAACTCAACCACCCAACCACCCCCAAGCCCAAGGGATGCATACATGAATCATAAATGAAATACATCATACCTCTACCTTGATGTCCCATACCGTCAAGAGGTATAACACAATCCAATAGCATGTAGCTATAGTGTGAAATGGTAGGTGAGTAGATATGGACCTCTACACAAGAGACCATAGCATAAGCCTCCAAGCCCCCAAGCCTCCAAGCCTCCCTTTGAGTGTGCTCCATGTCCCTATTATATAGGAGGGCCCTCAAGTGACTCTTGACTCTCCATTTCCCATGTGTGACCTTGGATGCCTGACCCTAACCTTAACCCTTAAAGTTAGTCCTAACCCATGCTCCACTAGAGCTTGTTCCCATGCTCCCATGCTCACAAGCCTAATGTGGGTTAGCCTCCTAGTATATGCACACATAATGTGCATATAACATATTGTCCCTCTCTCAAAACATTGCACTCTTGCAATGAAAAGAAGGAGAACTGCGCTGAACAATCTCAACCTATCTTTCCACCTAATTTAACCTCAGGGATTAGTCAACTACAAAGTTTCCTTTCCCTGAATTCAAGAATCTTATCAGGTTCATGTGGAATATAGAATAAATCTTCGACTTTAACGAGTTCTTGAGGAGTAACTATGTTATCCTCACCTCCCAGTTTTCCTTTCAATCTATTGATATGAAAGACTGGATGAACTCTAAGATGTGGAGGTACTTTTAAGTTCAAACGTAACCGTGCCGATTCGATGTATAACTAAAAAATGGACCACAATATCTAGGAGATAAATTCGAGCATTTTTCTATTGACAAAGTCCGAGAATCTTTAGGAACATTAAAATAAACCAACGCTCCTAGTTCAAAAGACCGAGATGAGCATCCCCTATCAGCATAAAATCGTGCCCTATCTTGAGCACTCCTGATAGAATCCCGAGCTTCGGTTAGCATTTCTTGCATATCACGCAAGAAATCCCTCGATACATCAAGCTCGATGTCCTTAAGACCGACATCAAAGGTGCCCTGGGTTGATACCCATACATAAGTATGCACGAACTAAAACCAATAGCCGTATATTTAAAACTGTTATAGGCAATTTCCATCATTGGAAGATATTTTTCCAATATGATGATTTTCTAGAGACATATGCATGAAGCATATCCTCTACAATCTGATTTATACACTCTGTTTGCCCATCAAACTATGGATGATCAGAGCAATTCACATTCAAAGTAAAGTTTCAAGAAGAAATTTTCAAAAAAAATTTGGAGATTTTTTTCTCAAATCCCATATTTTTCAGGCTTTTATCAAGCTTTTTTTTGAAATATTATCAAAAGCCCTTTTTTAAATAATAAAAAACTTATTTTTTTAATAAAAATAAAAAAATAAAAAAAAAGCTTAATTAAGCTTATATTGGCTTTGATTTTTTTAAGGGGGGCGATTTTTCGCCGGCTGGCTGCAGCGCAGCCCCCACCCCCCCCATCTGCGCGCAAGGAAGGAGAGAGAGAGGGAGTAAAAAAAACTCTCTCCTCTCCTTCTTCTCCCCTCTTTCCTCTCCTCCTTCTCCCTTCCATTCTCTTTCCTTCCCTCTCTCTCTGTTAACAAGGGATTATCTTTAATCATTTGATTAAACTTTTTAATTAAATATATCCTAATCATAATTAACATTAATTATGATTAATGTAAAAAAATCCTTTTTAAGAGAAATTCTCATGGAAAAAAGAAGAAAAAATCAGAATTGAGAGGCGGAGAGGACCCCACGCACACGGGAGAGCATTTCATGCATCAACATGCTGTCCCCTACTGCATTTCAGTAGAAAATCGACAGAAATTTGATCGCGAAAAAACTCGCAAAAATGTATAAAAAATACATTTTTAATCATAAAATGCTCAAAAAATTCTTAAAAAATTAGGAAAGATTTTTAAAAATCTAGAAATTCAGGGAATCCATTCTACCAAAAATATCCACCATAAAATATATGGTATTTTTGTAAAAAAATTCATTAATGCTTATTTAAAACCATAAAAAATAGAAAAAAATAGCATTAAACTCACGGAATTTCCTCGCAACGTCGATTTGTCCATTGAATTGTAGTAACACGCATTCCAATCGCCATATCGACGATCCACATGAACTAAAAAAAAATCAACAACAATTAGAGATTGCTCTGATACCACTGTTAAAACCCTAAGATCTCTCTAGATAATAGTTATGCATAAACATGCATAAATCAGGCATAAACTCAACCACCCAACCACCCCCGAGCCCAAGGGATGCATACATGAATCATAAATGAAATACATCATACCTCTACCTTGATGTCCCATACCATCAAGAGGTATAACACAATCCAGTAGCATGTAGCTATAGTGTGAAATGGTAGGTGAGTAGATATGGACCTCTTGATGTCCCATACCATCAAGAGGTATAACACAATCCAATAGCATGTAGCTATAGTGTGAAATGGTAGGTGAGTAGATATGGACCTCTACACAAGAGACCATAGCATAAGCCTCCAAGCCCCCAAGCCTCCAAGCCTCGCTTGAGTGTGCTCCATGCCCCTATTATATCGGAGGGCCCTCAAGTGACTCTTGACTCTCCATTTCCCATGTGTGACCCTTGGATGCCTCACCCTAACCTTAATCCTTAAGGTTAGTCCTAACCCATGCTCCACTAGAGCTTGTTCCCATGCTCCCATGCTCACAAGCCTATTGTGGGTTAGCCTCCTAGTATATGCACACATAATGTGCATATAACAATTGGGTACCTTAAAAGCTTCTTGCAGCATAAGGATATTATGAGGGCGAATCAAAGTTATGGATCCCCAAAAGGTCCAACCATCCCCCTCACCCACAAGCACCCAAAGCTCCTTGTTCCCAACGTCGGCCACACATTTGCCAACCTCAAGCCTACAGGGTACAGGACAAACGCAAGGCCAAGCACTCTCCACGGAGTTCCAACCCTCAACCAAACCTTCAAGTCTACCCAAAACCAACTCCTAGGTGGATCCCAAAACCTCTTCTCCACACCCAACATTTCTACGATGGCAATCATAACATTTGGATCCCCAAGCCTCCCCTACCTAAACCTCCAACTCATGTCACACCGCAGTCACCTACCCTTCAATGGGAACCCAAGGCAACATTCGCAGTAAAAACTACCCAGGACAAAGGAAAGCAGAAGGTCCATAGTGACACTACAACAATGCTACTGCTGACAGAGTTCCTTACAGACATAACTTCTACATCAACAACCCCCCACCTATCATTGAGAGGCTGCAACAGCAGAGTACTACCATTAAACCATCAACTCCTTCAGCCTCTGGTACTTCTTTATCACCCACCAGAATTCCCTAAGGAAGTAACCACTACCACCTTACCATCGCCTAATTGGAATCAACTCCTCACCTAGCAAAACTAGCCACGCGGTCAATATATAAAACCTGCAGTGGGGTGCTGACAACATAGCCTCTGTGTACAAAACCTGCTTCAAGGTGTACAAAAAGAAAAATTGCCAACCGTACCATATTAGCCATGATCGTTCTCTTCTCAGGTTTTGAAGCCCCAACCGTTCCTTCTTTAACTCAAGTGCCCCGGCTGTTCCAAGTTCTCATCAAAGCCCTCAGCCATTCAAAGTTCCCCGCCGATCGTTCCTTTCCAATTCAGTGGGCACACGCTCGTTCGCTTCTCCAATTCGAAGCCGTGCACTGGTTCTCTTGACTTAACTTGTCGTCCGTTCGCTAAAGTTCTCACGCCCATTCCCTTCTCAAAATTGGAGCCATGGCCTTTCATTTGACTTGTCGCGCCCGTTCGCTCCCACTGCGACTTGTTGCCACGGTCGTTCCCTGCCACCAGTGTCGTGGTTCCCTGAACTTGCCACAGACGTTCCCTTCTCCCAGAGCTATAAATATGGGCCCCCCAGTCTATTTCCTCACTTTCAACTCTCACCTTAGCCAAACTATTACCATTTTTTCTCCCGAGCTCCTACATCACTAGCCAACCAGCAACATGTCAAAAGCCTCCGACTCCTCCTAAGAGGTTCTCCATCACACCGCTATCTAGAGGAAGAGACCTCTGCAGGTGGCCGCTTCGAAGAATATGCAAAGCACCCGACCCAGATCCCTCACTTGGGTGAAGCATTGAGGAAGTAGGTTAACGAGCACATTGTACACTCCCTTATGAAAAATAATCATAAGGTGCAGCACAAGCTCCTGTACTACACAGGACCATGTTACAGGGCCGTGGCTGCAAACCCCCCTGTGGTGCAGAAGTTAGAACAGATTGGTTTGGGGAGATTGCCCACCTTAGAGCCATCGGGGCCCGACCTCTACAATGCCCTATACTTCATAGAGGTCTTGGACAATGAGGGGCAGAGGCACCAGGTGCAGCTCAGTGTTGTGGAGCTAGTCAGGGATGCTTTATCACTCCCTCATATGGATCAGCCATATATCCTCCCCTCAACAACGCATCAAAGCTCACCAGAGGGTTATATAGGGGTAGCCCCAACAAAGATGATGTTGAATAAGAAAATATTGCACAGGATGATCTTGTTATGCCCGCAAGAGCATTACAGTTTTTACTTACCACCAGGTGGATAGACAGTTTCAATCGCTGCAGTGTGACAACCTTGGCTAGGGTCCACCAAGGTCAGATAGTAAACTGGGCGAAATATCTTTTCAAAGAGCTGCATGCAGTTTGTTAAACCCCCAAGGGAAGTTGGTGGCTGCCACCCTACTCACCAAAGTACTCTACTATGTAGGTGGATGGGAGGAGTTGCCCAGGGCAATCCAGCTGAGTGGGTCGGATGTAGCAGTGACCTCATTACCCTCCACTTCTCCTAACTCCCCACCAGCAAAGCGGCCGCACCACGCGCCAATAGTTATAGAACAGGCTCCACTGCCCCCAGCCCAGGACCAACACAAGAAGAGCTCGTATCCACTACAGAAGCCACCAAGAAGGTCGCCGAGGGATGAGGAGACGAGCGGCAAAAACACAAGTTTTTTAATAGGAGCCTCTTTTTTAGACATCTCCTCTGGAACGCTTCAACGAAATGCCATCTTATGTAGAGGCAGGCCCTTCTTCTCCTAGTGCTACACAAAACACAGTCTCAACACTCTCTGTTGGGTGCACTTGAGCAGCTTCAGTTCTAGCCAAGCTTATGCAGAAAGTGTACATGTGGCCCAAAGGGATGTTCTAAATTTTGTGCGCTCGGCTTCTCCCACATGGCAAGAGAGCTCATTACACAGATGACTGATTGTATTTATCGACATCTAAGAGGTGGCCCAGGTGTCCCAAAGAGGGATGCTGCTAGCCAAGGTCGAGGAGCGAGCTGTGTCTGAGGATCTACCAGACAAACCTCTCAGTTCATGATGCAGCTACAACAAAAATTTGATGAGCAGATAACACAGTTGGGGATAGCTATTGCCCGCATCACAGAGCTCCAACAGCAGCAGGTCACCCAAGCCCATGCAGTGGCCGAACGGGCACACCACGAGCTTACAAATCATTGAGGGCCTGCATCAAGCTACACAAGATCGAGCCCAAAATGCGGAGGACACTCTTGCCTACACACAAATAGATTTTTCCAAGCATCGGGAGCTTACAGAGGCTACCATCCGCACTTTGCAAGAGCAGCTCGGAGATGCTGAGGCCCGGGCAGCCCAGCCTCCTTCCACTCCCTCAGCTCCCTCCTCCAGCACCTTAGAGAGAAAGGTGGATGCCTTAATGGACACAACGACGGAGCTCCCAGTTTTGGCTTTGCCCCCGCAAACTCCATACCAACTCATCGATCTCCAATTCAGGAGCATATGTGTAAACCTCTTGCAATATAACCTCTACATCGACGAGCCGCTCTCCCGCAACAAGCACTACACCTACGACCTCACCAAACTACCCATCAATAGTCTTACCCTAATCCCCCACTTCTTCTTCCAGGGCCTTCTCTCATTCCAGCACCCTCATGACTTTTTTGAGCTGCCCCCCATGCACCCTCTCCAAGCCATCCTAACAGGCCAGAGCCTTCTCCTCTGCTATGGCTTTCCATCCAACCCCACCCAATCTACCAACTTTAATCGACTTATCTATCCCCGAGGGCGTATGCCCCTACCCATACCCCTCTCAGATTTCACAAGGGTCGTTGGAGTATCTGCTGCGAACTATCGGTTTGGCATGTCATGAATGACGCCTATGTTTCTCTTCAGGCTGACCCTCTTCCACCATACTCCGTGGTTGGCTTGCTCATCCTCTACCATAGGTGTTTTGTGCAACTCGAAGTGATGGTAGCAACTGCCATTTGTAGTTTGATGATACCCACATAGCCTTCCCCTAGGAGTTCACTGATGATGAGGCCACTGTTGCAGTTTGATTTTTTCATGATCACAGCCCTCAGGATGCCGCTGAAGGTCGCCTTGCCCCCCCGGATGACAACGGTGAAAGCGACAATGGTGGGTAGGGAAGCTTGCCCACCTCCACCTCCAGGCGTCTCTTCACCCCCCACCTCCCCCCTGTCCCACACCCAGCTCATCCTCCGCACCTCCCCATACCCAACCCCCACCATCACCACCCCCCTTGGGAACCTCCACACTTCCTCTTTTTCATGCACCATCTTCTTCTCCCCCCCTATATTTTCCCACTCCACCCCATCACCCACACCACCCTCAACACCTTTCTTATCCCTTGACTTAGGAATGCACACTGCATTTAGAGATATACCCTCCACCTCTGCCAAACCCGCCCTACTTCTCGACGCCAGCCTTGCCACAAGACTCTCAACATCAACAACCCCTCCACCCCCATTGGCAGCTCAACAAGCCCCCAACCAAACCCTCGAAGAAGGGGAGATCCCGCCACCGCCACCATCTGAGCGAGCGTGAGGTCAACCCTCCGCTCAACTATCCCAAGTGAGTTAGTGTAGTGGTCAAGCTTGTGACTTGTAACCTCTAGGTTATGAGTTCAAGTCCCACTAGGCTCTCTCATGTTATAAAGGGACACCTATGCTCGCTTGATGTGTTTGGTTGCTCGGGCTCTTGCCCCTTGAACACTCAAGTGACTCCTCCTCCTCGGGTGGTGGATCACCCGAGATAGGAGGATCCATACGAGACCCCTCCGTTGTTCTAGCGCTCGACTCATCTCGCGGTGGTCATGGGGGATGCCTAATTCGTGGCTCTTGCCCGATGGTACGTGGCCCTTGCCCGACCATGATAATTGGCTAATTGTTGGAAGGGGAAATCGGCTCCACCCACTTGAGTGGGCCCCAGGTGTGTACGAAAAAAAAAACCCTCCGCTTAACCCCCTCAATTGGCATGGTCCCTTGGACCGCATGGAGTTCGAGCAGGCTATAGGCATCCTGCTCGATCATCAACTCTAGGCTGAGCCCCTTACCTGCATCACCAACCACCTCGACCTCAACGTCCTTAGCCCGTACCTCGACGCGAAGCATAAAAAATGGCGGCACGACCACCCACCTCGAACCTAGGCGGCTACCACACCGACCACCTGTCTCGCTGCTCGCCCCATAACGTTCGATCTTATGGGTGAGCAGCCGATTTGGCGGTGACCGTTCCTCGCCAAACCATTTATTTGGGATACCTATTGTCACGTGCCATGTGTAATTCGAATCCTCCCCATTCGCCACCACGGTGGGCCTAGAACATCTTTCATGAAAAACAGTAGAAGAACCCGAAGATAAAGTTTAATTTTCCATGGTTCACACCCCCGTTCGTGTAGCATCCCTGCACTGAAGAGAATATGGTCAGGCACTTCCACGAGTTTATCCGCCCGCTATGACCAGGTCCACCAGCTGTGATTGCCACCATTTGTTTCTTCCATCTTATCATCACATTGCTGGAGTCTTTCCCCAATTGGGACCATTACTTTGAAGGCTCCCACTGCCTCTCTTTCAACATCAACAAGGGCCCACTTTCAAGCAGCTCTTCGGCTATTATGAATGATTAATGTGGATGCCCACTTGGCGCCTTCAAAATTTTGAAGACATGATAGAGACCACTTTTTGCACCAGCTATCAAGTCTTCCACATCAAGCCCGTTTTGCTATCTCATGCTAGGATTTCGTCCGCACATACTCCTATCTATTACCAATAGATCTGACCAGTTCCGAGGATAGACCTACTTTAGGGAGGGGGTATGTTAACCACTACGGTTAACATGACCTTTTGCGGGGCGGCTACTATGCCCCTTTT
This sequence comes from Cibotium barometz, assembly GCF_041138505.1. NCBI lineage: Eukaryota > Viridiplantae > Streptophyta > Polypodiopsida > Cyatheales > Cibotiaceae > Cibotium > Cibotium barometz. The sequence goes on from NC_141063.1 coordinate 309,427, forward strand.
GTAACTTATCTTTTTTGTAACCGTGCAATGCACTGATTGTATATGAGGCATGGGATGATCGAGCTTACGACTTGTGTAATGCCGGTCATGTGAGGAATAGATGTACATAGAGCTAGTAAAACTAGGAAGACTAGTTTTGGGCCCCCATTTGTAATTGGGCGGCTCGACATTATAAATATGAGCTTATGTATATAAGACATTTTATGGGATATGAAAAGGGACAATCACATTTTTTCATTTGAGTTTTTCTTCTCTCTCTCTCTCTCTCTCTCTCTCTCTCTCTCTCTCTCTCATTTGAGCTTATGGTTGGTTGCTTGCTTGCTTGTGTTGTTGCTTGCATGCTTTGATTGTTGGTGTATGTGAGTAGGAATGGTAATGCTCTCCTTTCTCTCCTTCTCTACCTTCTCCTTGCTATCTACCATGTCCCATTTGCATACGTATGGCATGAGGTAGAGGTTGAGCTCTCCATAACTCCTTCCCTCTTACTCTCTACCTTCTCCTTGCTATCTACCATGTCCCATTTGCATACATATGGCATGAGGTAGAGGTTGAGCTCTCCATAACTCCTTCCCTCTTACTCTCTACGTAGCATTGGATCTCTTGTTGGGTGACACAAGGAGAGAGTGGAGTGAGCCCCTCGCGGCTTCACATCGAGGAGTTAACCCTCATAGGGGGTTGGCCAAGTGCTATCCTACGGATTCAACTCTTGCATGAACCTTTCTCTTCTTCTTTCTCTTATGTGTGCAAGGTAACATATTATCCTTAAACAAGCAACACTAGGAAAGGGATTTAGTAATTTACTGGCGATGGAAGAGAACATGGGATAAGGAGCTCAAATCGAGGAGTCTTATGTCTCTTCTTGACCCTTGCCTAAACTTGGGGGTGCGTGGGTGGGCTTGTTAGTTTTCATAAATTCTTGGTGGTCAGTTATATCTTCTATGATTATATTAGGATATTCAATATGTTCTTTATCAAAATTATAAACCGCAGTAAAGGGCATAGCCTCCAAATGCTTATGGATATTTCGATAAAGTTAGTGATAAAATCTATGGAAATACTTTCCCATTTCCTCTTAGGAATATCCAATGGATAAAGCAAACCTCCAACCTTGAGGGGCTCATGCTTGTTGACTTGGCACTTCTTGTATTTCAACACAAAGTCATGGACGTCCTTGAACAAACTAGGCTAATAAAATTATGTTTTGACTAGTGTATATGTTTTCTATATCTCGAGATGACTATCGTGACTTTCAATAAGAATTTGGTCCCAAAAATCACCACAATAGTAGCTGGTATGCAAACTCTACCCTTGTAGAGCAGGTACTCGTCATCAATGGGATAGTGTCTATACTTTTCCCCTCCGATGAAGTTTATTACCCCCAAGTGAATTAGTATCAAATGGTTGTGAAGGATCCAACCCCAAACTCTCCAACTTGGTATATAACCCAAGAGACTCGTCTAGTCGCTCTAGACTAACGCTCGCTCCTCTTCCAATAGACACCTTGACTAATCTCTCCATACTAATACTCCTTTCTAAACGAGGGAGGTGGCTACCTACTTTGTATAATTACGGCTGCATACAGCGCGCCATACCTCTAAAAAAGATGAATCATGCTTACATAACCCACATAGTGACTCCAAGAGTTCACTCTTGAAGGTGGTGAAACTCAACTCGTTCACCATCGGTATGTGGCTCAGCGCATCCTCTAATACGTTAAATTTACCTCTCTGGTAACAGAGTTTAAGGTCAAACCTCTATAGGATCTCCGCCCACCAAACTTTTCTACCCTTTAACTCACTATGACTCAAAATCCATTTGAGACTTTCATGATTTGTCCACACCTCAAACAACGTAGTCCCATACAAATAATGTCGCCACTTTTTTAGAGCATGAATAATAACTGGGCACAGTCAAGCTTCTTGCTTTCAAATGAAACAGGGCATCTCCTTTACGATAAAACCGCCCTAATGGCCCCTCCCCACTAGTGTGTGTCTCAAAAACAAATGGCTCATTGGGGTCTACAATGCTCAATACTTATGTCATCTATGATGGCACCTTGAGCTTCTCAAAACTTCTTCGTCGTCGTTGAGGATCCCTCCAATGAATAGTTTTATCTTTTGTCCTCAACTCATTGGTTAAGGAGACTACGATCTTCGTGTAGTCCTTTACATATTATCGGTAGAACCTTGACATGCCAGAAAAATCTATAGTTCCTCAACATTTCTAGGTTCAGGCCATCTGACAATAGCATCCACCTTGTCAGGATTCATCCATGTACCCTCCGCTGTTGAGACAATATGGCCTAAATAATGGATTTCCTTTGTAAAAAATTCACATTTGGATTCCTTCCCAAATAGCTTATTTTTCCTTAAGGAGTTTGAACACTGAGCGCGCAAATGTTGTGAGTGTTCTTCTTTTGACTTACTATATATAAGTATGTCATCAAGGAAAACTACTACAAATTTTTCCATATATGGACGTTAAACTTTGTCCCATCAGAGTGTCATAAATGTTGCAGGAGCATTCATCAAGCTGAACGGCATGACTAGGAGCTCGTAATGTCCAAAATGAGTCCTAAACGCAGTCTTGGGAACATTCTGTTCCCTAATCCTAACCTGATGATACCCTGATCTAAGATCAATCTTAGAAAAATACTTCGTGCCGTTGAGTTGATCGAACAACTCATCAATGCAGGGCATCAAATATTTGTTCTTAATCGTTTATCGGATTTTTAAGAGCATGATAGTCTACACACATCTGCATAGACCCATCCTTTTTTACCAAAAGACTGGGTGAAGCCCATGGCGAAGAACTCTTTCTTCACATACTCAACCAACTACCCTTGCACTTCATTTACCTCGAAGTGGCTTAACCTGTAACCAGGTTTGCTTATAGGTTTTGACCCTGGTAGCACATCAATGCTATGGTCAAGCTCCCTAGACGGTGGAACACCATCTGAGAGATCATCGGGAAATACATCCCTAAACTCTCACAATAAATCACTCAAAGCAACTACGTACTTTTGTTTTATTATCTCAGTTTTAGCCTTGGTATTAACATTTTGTTCAAAAGAAGACAATATAGGTTTTGGAAAATAGTGGTCTCGACCAAGGCCATTTAAGTTATCATAACTTAAATTAGTTTCAACTGCAAAAACTTTATCAATCACATTTATTTCATCTGTGGAAACAAACTGATGCAAGAGAGTACAAATGTTTACATGCTGTATGTCGTCGACGTCGATGGCATTGCACAACTCTAGGGACAAAATCATGGGTACAACTGGAACCTCCTGCTCACCCTGTATCCTCACTACTCTCCCCTCATGCTTAAACTCTAGGCTATTATCCTGGTAGCTATGACTCAGTGTAGGGCTGAGGTTATACAACCACTCCTTGCCTGGGTATATATCGGCTCTGGCCAAGTGTATGACCTGAAAATCCAAACTGGCCTTATGGCCCTACATAACTAAAGGTACCCCCAAGACCATTTGTGTCCCAAACACTCTTAACGTGACCATTAGCCAATGATATAGTGTACTTACAGTTGCTCTTGGTCTCTGGCAATAACGCGTAGTTAAGAAAGTTGTGAGTGGCTCCATCATCAATCATGAGACGATGACTCTACGACCACTTAACCTACCATAAAAGCGGACTAAATCATGTGGTCCCACTAATGGTGGATACCACATCACCTAGGTAATGCAATAAGCGTGGGTACTATCTGTATGCCCCACTATTTCCTCTCTGAACTCTGCAGAACTAAGGGGTAACCGCTGGATAGTATGCAACTACCGAGAGGATTTACCATCCTTCTTGGCATTGCTGCTGCTGTGCTGGAACTACCTCCAGCTCCCAACTTTGAAAATGTTGCCTTTCTATGTCCGGCCTTGAAATAGATTTTCCTTTCTAGATTTTTCATATTGTTCCTTCTTAGTGGATTTAGACTAGTTTTTCTCTCAAAAACGGCGTGGTTTCTTCGCCCAATGCCCACCTTGCCCTCTCTATTACTCACTCTGGCCCCCTTGTCCCCTGTCTTCTGCGAAAGAATTTCCTCTTAAAACTGGAGCCCTCTTTACCCTCAATTGTCTTAATAGACCTGGATTTAGAGCGACGTGAAATGTTGTCATAAATCTGAGCATAGTTTATGGCCTCACCAAAATCTGTCAGGGCTGCTTAGGCTTTACAAAAGCCTCATAGTCTGGGTGTAAGTCTCTCATGAATCTGAGTAAAGTCTGGAATTTGTCGATTCCCTTTAATTTCAACACAATCTCGCAGTAGTTGGAGATGTACCATGTGAGAGAGATGCCCTGCATATTGAGAATTTATCCCAATCATTCCAGGACCTCTACAACTCATTCATAGGCAAAAAATATTTTCAAAACATTGTTTCGAACTCTACCCAGATCCTCAAACATCTAGCACTCTCGGCCAAACTCATCCACCATTTGTATGCTTTCCTTGTCTCAAACAATGATAGGCTTGCCTCTATAGGCCTCACCTCCTCTGGCTCCTGCCTGAGATTGTGGATATACGACCACTTCTGTAGAAAGATGTTCGTCGAGTCTTTGTTGCGTTCTTTCTCCTCTCCCCCAAAGCTCGGCAGCTTGAGGTCCTTAAGGAGATTAGCAGTCATCATTGTGGATTGCTTCGCAAGCACTCCCGCCCGCGATCCTACTCGAGGCACTACGTCCTTGGTAGGAGGAAAATGCACCCTCCTGTGTGTGCGGATCTCAACGCAACAACACTTCCTACAAGAGTAGCAGAACTAGTGTCCAAATAGCCATGAATAATCCTAAGCACGGATAAGATCTTGGTTTGGTTTCTCTCCAATGCGCTAGTCCTTGCAAACAACTGGGCTAAGAACCCCCTTGAGATATCTATCTCGGCCTCTAACTCCACATATGTGGGTTGAGTATCATCTCCGTAGGCGTCCTCATCATCAAGAAGATCGTCTTCAGAGTAGTTCTTGTTAGTGTCATCAGCTTGCAAGGGTTGATCGTCCACTAACTCTATACTGTCTGCTCGCTAGTGGGGATGGACCTGTGGGGTCATCTACAGACAGGGAAACATTAGGAGCTACTTCAATGTGAACATTCTCGGTCCATCCTGAGCCCTAAAAGGAGATCGCGTCAACAATCACCACATGATGAATACGGTCAAGCTCGGCTTGGGAACATGCCGACATGGAGGACAACATTTGAGAAAACCCTCCTAATCCACCTAATGGTGGCAAACTACCACCACTAACCATGCTGGAATTTGATTTTTCAAGTTATTATTATTATTATTTTATAGATATATAATAAAATACGATAAATAAATAAATCACATGGGAGAAATTAGAACTAGCCGACATGGAGGATAACATTTGAGAGAACCCCCTTAATCCACCTAATGGTAGCAAACTACCACCACTAACCATGCTGGAATTGGATTTTTCAAGTTATTTTTATTTATTTATTATTATTATTATTATTATTATTATAGATATATAATAAAATACGATAAATAAATAAATCACAGGGAGAACTAGCTACCCGAGTCCCATAGAGTGTGTCGGCCGATGGAGATGTGGTATCATCGATGTCAGTGTCAATGTGTCGACAGTTGATGTACTACGGTGTCAGAAGAAATGTCCTACGGCTACGCGAAGAAACAACCAGCATGCTACAGCGTGGCCGATATGATGTCGAGGGGAGAGAGAAAGAGAATCATGGATATATCTCTATACTCCTCCTCAAACCTCCTCCAGCTCCAAGATCCTCACACCCCAGATGGCGCAACCATCTCCTTTTCACACAATTGGTTTTTCCCAACGAATGGTGGCTATTGTGGCGTGACTAGTCGAGTGAGCCTCAAGATAACTTCTCTCTTCCCAAGGCAATAGACTGTATTATGCTCTTCTGGGTAGGGCTTTTGATACTATCATCATGCTCTTTGCACGGTTAATGGACCTGAGAATCATTGCCTATTTAGGTTCAAATTGCAACAGTCTCTTTGCTTCAATCTCGTCCAAACTCATTTCGGCAAAAAAAAAAAAAAAAAAAACATGCTGCACCGCTACTGCGTGGAGAGGGTAATGTACTTGGAAGAAAAGGTCTAGGCGCTTACAATTTGTTACTCCTGCTGCTTGTGTTGTGCTTACGCGAGAGAGAGAGAGAGAGAGAGAGAGAGAGAGAGAGAGAGAGAGAGACACTCCTTGCTGCTTGCTGCTTGCGTTGCACTCATGCAAGAGAGAGAGAGAGAGAGAGAGAGAGATCCTTGCTGTGAGCTCGACCGACTACTCAAGTGAATGAGAGAGAGAGATGAAATGTGGTATTTTTCCTCACACATGGCTTTGAGGCATGCCATTCGCGCTCTATGGTGGGGTTGTTGTTCTCCTTGCTACTCCTGTTGCTTTATGTTGTTCTTTTTGCTAGTGCTTATGGTGGCTCACGCATCATGGCGCTGTTGTACACAATTCTCCTGTCGCCGTTTTGCTTGTGTAGGTAGCTTCACATGTGGATGATGATGGGTGATGCCATGACTTGTTTTGCAGCAGTTGCAGCCTCTCCAATCAGCACATGTTATCGCACCGCCCGTGGGGTTGTGTTGCCTTGGCACCTTTGTCTGTGCCTTTTGTAGCTCCAACCCTCAACTTCAAGCGATTCCACCCATAAAGCTATGGTGCAGAAAATGACAAGATGCTGGTTGGCCTTCCACACACACTCCTATTCACACAAGCCCCAAAAAACAATGAAGAACCTGTGCTTTGTTTGCAGCTATGGCCAGCTCTCCTCCTCCACACAGTCGTTCCTCCCCATTCGATTCTCCAAGATAAGATAAGAAATGAATGGTCCAAAAACCATGGAGTGGGCCGATCACACACGGACCCCGGCAAACAAGACGAGGCTCTGATACCAATGTCACGTCACACACACAGAGGAGGGAAGCCCTAGATCACCAAGGTAATGGGGAATCCTCCCATTGCCGGGCATCTATAGCGGCCTGCCTGCCCACACATGTCCGACTGCCCATGGAACTTCCTCCCAGGTGTCCTCACCCATGAACCCCGGCTCATTCGCTATCCACACTCCGGTCGCCGATCGGGCCTATGGGATACATAACATGGGCGTACCAAAAGCATAAAACACTATTTGGTATGTACAAAGGTTTGAGGCTAAGGCCTTCCAAAAATATAAATGCCAAATATGAAAACCTAAGAGGTGATCACATGTCTTCCAAGATGTCTCATTGAAGTCCAACACATGTTTCATCTACCGAGACGACTAACACATAGTCCGCCACTCAATCATCGCCTACACCAAAATAATATTAGTCCGCGCACACAACCAATTAAACACATTAATTCTAACTATATCATACCAACGCACACAACTAATTAAACACATTAATTCTGACTATATCATACCAGCGCACCCAACTAATTAAACATATTAATCCTAGAAAATGATATAAATAAAAGACATATCCCATACACAAATACTGACCTGGTCTACATACTTCACATATATGGAATTAAAATAATGGCATCACCCACGTTCCTATGTGAAAGAAATCACGCAGCATCTCTACTTGACCATAGAGTTCATGAGACTAACATTCCTTCTTGCTCACTTTGCAATTGACCTTAATTGTGTGTATGGTATGAGTGGATAAGATTCTTATAAGAATGGAAAAACCTTTCTGGCATTGATTTAGCATCTTCAATAGGCTAGTTCTTAAAGGTCACAAGATACTTGACATAAGTGTTGCCAGTGCATGTAGTGATGGTCTCATGGTCAATAATAGACTCAGGTTATAGGTGTTCTTCTTTATCTACTAATTTGGGAGGTTCTCTGGGCATAGGATGAAAAGGTAGAGGTCCCCTGAATGGTCTCAAAAGACTAACATGGAAAAAATTATGAATATGCCAATTAGAAGGTAGCTCCAATTCAAAAACATTGTCTCGTTAATCTTTGCAATGATCTTAAAAGGTCCATAAAATCTAGGTGCTAGCTTAACTACAGGGTTGGTCTCTACAGACTTGAGTATCCTTTTCTCAATGCAAAGAAGTACATAGTCGCCTTCGTTGAAGATGACATGCTTGCGTTTACAATTCACATATTTCATGTACTTTTCTTGAGCTTTTGATGTTAGTCATGAACTCTATGGTCAAGTGGGGATGCCCATGAGATCATTGGTTTCACATAGGAATGTGGGTGATGCCATTATTTTAATTCCATATGTGAAGTATGTAGATTGGGTCAGAATTTATGTATGGGATGCGCATTTTTTTAATATCGTTTTCTAGGACTAATATGTTTAATTAGTTGTGTGCACTGGTATAATACAGTAAGGATTAATGTGTTTAATCGATTATGTGCATTGGTATAATATAGTAAGGATTAATGTGTTTAATCGATTATGTGCACTGACTAATATTATGAGTGGCGAACTATGTGTTATTCACGGGTGGAACATGTGTTGGACCACAATGAGACATCTTGGAAGACATGTGATCACCTCTTAGGTTTTTATATTTGGCATTTATATTTTTGGAAGGCCTTAGCCTCAATCTCAATCTTTGTACATACCAATTAGTATTTTATGCTTTTGGTAGGCACAAGAATATATAATTAGGCTTGCTATATTTTTGGAAGGAGCTTGTACGCTCAAAGACTCAAAAAGCTATTAGGCTTTATTTTTGGAGTATCTTTTTGTAAAATCAAGCATCAATATATTTAAATATGGGTGAGCAGTACGATAGGCCACACTCACCCAAGGGAGATTGAACCCAACCTTGTGTCGACTATGACCACTTCTCTATTTTCAAGATTTCATGGTTTATGCTATTTTGTTGAATTATTTATGTACTAAGATTTTGGTGTTCGATTTGTGCAAAGTCTATGTTCTATTAATTTTTGTGTTTGAGTTTCATGAGTAATTCTTCTCCAAGTGTCATAAGACCTTGATAGTGGTATCAAAGCTTCAGAACAACTCTAGGAGAAGAATTCTTAGAGAAAGAAAATTGAAGACAAAAATTTATTTGAAGCTTTTTGGTGCAAGGATTACTCAAACTCAAACACAAAAATTAATAGAACATAGAATTTGCACAAATTGAATAGCAAAACCTTACGTAAACAATTCAACAAAATAGCATAAACCATGAAAGCTTGAAAATAGACAAGAGGTCACCGTTGACACAAGGTTGAGTTCCATCTCCCCTGGGTAAGTGTGGCCCATCGTACTGCTCACCCATATTTAAATATATTGATGCTTGATTTTACAAAAAGATAGTCCAAAAATAAAGCTAATAGCTTTTTGAGTCTTTGAGTGTACAAGCTCCTTCCAAAAAATATAACAAACCTAAATATAGAGTCTTGGACCTACCAAAAGCATAAAATACTAAGTAGTATGTACAAAAGTTTGAGGTAAGACCTTCCAAAAATATAAATGCCAAATATGAAAACCTAAGAGAAGATCACATGTCTTCCAAGATATCTCATTGTGGTTCAACACACGTTTCACCCGTGTGATAATACATAGTGTGCCACTCCATCATCGCCTACACCAAAATAATATTCATCAGCGCACATAGCCAATTAAACACATTAATCCTGACTATATCATACCAGCGCACATAGCTGATTAAACATATTAATCCTAGAAAATGATATAAATAAAAGTTATATCCCATACACAAATACTAACACGATCTACATACTTCACATATGGAATTAAAATAATAGCATCACCCACATTCCTATGTGAAAGCAATGATGGCATGGGTGTCCCCACTTGACCATAGAGTTCATGAGACTAACAAAACTTTAGTAGCATCATCATCAACAAGAAAGTCATCATCAGCAACAACAATGTATATTAACAAAGTCATCATCATCGACAAAATATTTTCACCAAAACTTTGTAACCTTTGTATATGCTGCCAATATGAGCAAGCAAAGTCTCGAACCCTTGAGTTGGCAAAAGATGTAAACTTTGAGGTAATGCAGCTAAATAAGCACACGTGGAATGCGTTTGTGAGAGCCAAGAAAGAACTTTCGTGAAAGACTAGGAACACAGCCATTGAGTCGTTCTTAAACAAGAATACCAAGCTCAAAGCCTTTGAGTCTGAAGCGAAGAACAAGCTGATAAACCTAGCAATCAAAGGCTTCTTAAGGCAGTAAAGGAAAAGATGCATGTCTTCTCGCCCCTAGTTGTAACCCTATCCTCCTATGTATAAAGTGTCAAGTCAAAAACAACATTATAACCCATAGGGCAACAAGCTAAGATGGACCACTCTAGCATATGACTAAGAGTGAAGGTCCAGTTAGACATTTTAGGTGATATATCCTCACATCACATTGAGGGGGACTATTGAAATAGCAATGTGTGAAGGTGCAACAAGTGTAGATTAAGGGGGAGAGCATGGACATTACAAAGGAAATAGAAAGACTAAGGGTCCTAGATCAAAGGCTGATTTGTATGGTCACTTGTAATAGGTGAAGTTAATGGCCAAAAAGGTGTCACATAGAAAGTGTAAGGCACACGTAGAGTGTGAGCATTTATGGAGACATGGGTGGCACAAGGATGCACACATATCTTTTGGATTGGAGCTCCATGAGAGCTATATAATGATGTATTTGGATCAAGCCTAATGCAATGAAGATTATTCAGTTTATGCCTTGATCATTGTGTCATTAGTTGATCTATATCTTAATCTTGTGGATTGGAGCTTCATGAGAGCTATATAATGATGTATTTGGACCAAGCCTAATGCAATGAAGATTAGTGAGTTTGTGACTTGATCATTGTGTCATTAGTTAAGCTATATCTTAATAGTGTATTAGCATTTTGCTTAGTCTTTTATTATGGCCTTGATCACTTGCTATGAGCCTCCCTAGATCCATGTATCCTAACATACATGCTAGATGGACTAAATATGAACATATTTGAATTAGGTCCCTAAGCCTTACATTCTTGACATTTTAAATATACTTATTTGGTATGTTCTAATATATTTGAGTATAAATACAACCTATTTAGGTGAATTTTAAGGGAGCTCAGCCCATTTTGGGTTTTGGGCTCAACTAGCTTAAACTTGCCCAAATATATTTGTGTGAAATGAGCTTAACTTGCTCACAACTCACCCAAATATGGTCTTGTTTATTCTAAATTCTGAAAGAGGACCAATAAGTCTATCAAGCATGTCAAAACTATACGATTATGCACTTACAATAAAAAATCATGAACTTTTCAAAAAAGTTACTACTTTGTTACGTCATGCTACATCAATCCTGCTTTGAGTCTTTGATGAGTTTAGCAAAGTATTAGTGTGCATATATGATGAATATAAATATCAAAAGAGTGAGCTTTCAAATGCAATTCCAAATGAGTCTATCTAGCATGTCAAAGCTAAAAGGTTATGCACTTACAATAAAAAATTACGAATTTTTGGAAAATGTTACTACTTTGTTGCGTCCTGCTGCTAAATCATTCCTACTTTGAGATTTTGGTGGGTTTAGCAAAGTATTAGTGTGCATATATGATGAATATAAATATCAAAAGAGTGAGCTTTCAAACACAATTCTCAATTAAAAGAAAAGATAATCTACTTGCCATGTACTAAAATCTAAAATAGGCCCAATGAGTCTATCTAGCATGTCAAAACTATAAAATTATGCACTTTAAAAAACATGAACTTTTTGAAAAAGTTACTACTTCATAATGTCCAACTACATCATTACTACTTTAAGTGTTTGGTGAGTTTAGCATAGTATTAGTGTGCATACATGATGTATATAAGTATCAAAATAGTGAGCTTTCAAACACAATCCTCGATCGCAAGAAAACAGAAAGTACACACCATTTTGCCTTGGAAGCAAGAGTCACCGACAAAGCTCACCATTTTGTCTTGGAAGCAACCCAATGGAAAAGATCACAAAAAGTATTCCCAAGTTAGAAACCCTTGCCATGCTAAGCCCACCCAAGCACCACTACCTTTCTTCTTTGCCTTCTCTTCTTTTGGAAACATGTCATCTATGTACATGGCAACTATAAATATAACAAAATTAATGGGCTTTTCAAAAATATATGTTTAAATATGGGCAAACCATATATGTATGAGTTCCAAAATGGCTTCAAAGTTCATAGCCCACTTCCAAAATGGCTTCAAAGTTCATAGCCCACTTCCACTAATATATGCACATATGTAGTGAGCATGCTTGCCTTACTAAGGATAGAAAATGATGTCTTGATTTACGTTTGATGCTTGGACCTTATTGGGTAGCAATCCTTGTGGTTCATTTGATGCAATCTAACTAGGTAGTAATCCTTATGGTTCATTCCTGAAACGGGGTTATAAATCCTTTGTTTGACTTCACCATAGATTAGGTAAGGTCACTTCACCCAATGTTTGATTGCAAAATGGCCCTAAACTGCTTGGTAAATAATTGATGATTTGAGGGTCCAAGACCTAAACTCATTTTAAACTTTGATGAATTCAATGCTCTAGTGAGTTTCACTTATGCACGATAACTCTCTACTATAGTTAAGCAATGTGACGATGCTATTTTGTAAAGCCGGCGAAACAAGTTCTGAACACTAAGAGCTCTAAAGAGAAATTCACTATATAAAACCTTGTTTAACGCACAATAGTTCCTATGCAAGAAGAAAATTTCCTCATATAGGCAAAAAATTATTTTATCAGTGCTGGCCGACTGCTCACATGGGGCATATAAATAGGCCCCATGCCCCCACCACTTCCTCATTCAGTTTTCTGCGGGATCTTGTGTATAGAGAAGAGTTTACACACCTATCCATCTATGTTTCTTGTGCTGTCTATTTTCTGCAATCTACTTGCTCTTGTCTACCCAAGTTTGGTTATCATTTCCACTGCATATTCTGACATGGTATCAGAGCCCTAGGCTCGAGATAGATCTTGGAAGTTTTTCTGAGCAAGAGGGGGAGCGTTAGTGGACTGTTTTGGACTGTACGGGAAGAGAAGGTGCAAGAGAAAGGCGGGCCAAAGGTGCTGGACAGCCACTTGCAGGTTTTACAGATTTTTTTCCCACCTACCCACCCTTTCAGTTTTCTCCCCGCGATGGCAGATTTACTAGAGATGGCTAAGAAGCACGTGAAGATTCCGACTCTCCCCACGTTCCCAGTGGATCGTCTGTTGGACAGGTCCAATTACGGCATCTGGAAGGTCATGATGGACTCGGTGCTGGAGTCATATGACCTTGCTGATTTTATCATCATCGGGGTTCCACGGCCGGAAGCAGAGGAAGGGGAGTTACTGTCGACGAGGAAGGACCGAGAGGCACTAGCACACATGTGGGATCGTGTCAACGCGAGGGTCCGTTCGTTTATTTTCCTCAACTGCACACCACAAGTGATCAATCATGTAAAGCACATGATGCTGGCGAGAGGCATAGGGGAGCACTTGGCTTCTTTGTATAACAGGGTATCACCCATGAAACGGATCTCCTTGGAAGTGCAGATGCGGGTTATGAACCCTGCAAAGTCCTCGACGATGCGGGAACACATTAACAAGCTACAGGCCCTTCAGCAGGAAGTCCTACAAGCTAGGAAAGAGATATCATCTGAAGACATGGCCATCACTTTGCTGTCCCACCTGCCTGCTCAGTATTCTGCTTTCTATTCCTCATTGATTATGAGTGGCAGGCTCAGCACCATTACATGGGAGGAGCTTGTGCCAATGGTCTTGGACCAGGAGGAACGTTTCACGAACCCTCCTCACAGCGGAGGTTCGGAGGCCTTAACTGGCCAACGGTCGAAAGGCCGGAATAACAACAAGGGCAAGGGGAAGGCTTCACCGGAGAAGTCTTCTGAGAAGAAGCCTGATTCAGAACGAGAGAAGCCGAAGGCCGAAAGATCCTGTAATGATTGTGGCGAGAAAGGCCACTATTGGAGGAAGTGCCCTAAGCGGACAGGGAAGAGTGCTGGTTCCTCAGCCTCAGCTGCAAAGACTCCGGCATTTGTGCACTTAGAGATGGTGGACTCCGACGATTCATCATCTTCGAGCGAGGAGGCAGTTGGCTTCACCGCGAAGGATACTCGGGAATGGATTCTTGACAGTGGTGCTTCCAGGCACATGACTCCATCCCGTGACTTCTTTCTGGATCTGAAACGGCAGCCAGGTCACATCTTTATTGGCGATAACTCCACTATTCCGATACATAGTGAGGGCCGGATGGAGATTATTCCCGACGGCAAGGGGGGCAAGCATGCTTCCCGTGTTCTTTAAGTCCCTGCTCTGGGTTTTCATCTTCTGTCAGTGCATGAAGTATGCAAGACTGGCTTTCGGGTGGAATTTGAGGAGCATTCAGTTGCTCTGAGGGACCGTGAGACTGGCCAGGTTGTTTGGGAAGGCGGTGTGGAGAATGGTATCTACAAGCTCTCTGCACTCTCCTCATTGACAGGTTCTCAGATCGGCGATTTGTGGCACTTTCGTTTTGGCCACTTAAATGTGGATGCATTGAGGCGAGCTTTCCGAGACCAGATGGTGGTTGGCTTGCCAGTGTCGGTAGTAGGCACGGGCGCTGCAGTTCTTGCATACGTGGTAAGCAGCACATGGAATCCTTTCCAAAGCAGGCTTCCAGGCGGGCTTCGAAACCATTAGAGTTGATTCACACTGACTTGTGTGGACCTCAGTAGACACCATCTTTGGGAGAATCTCTCTACTTTATGTTGCTTGTTGATGATTGTACCAGATTCGCGTGGGTCTACTTTCTTTCCCAGAAGGACCAGGCTTTTGCTCGGTTCAAGGATTGGCACGTGATGGTGGAGAAAGAGTCGTCAAGACTCTCAGGGCTGATAAAGGAGGTGAATTCTCCTCGACTGTATTTCTCAGATTTTGTGTAGATCATGGCATCAAAAGGAAACTGGCCCATACTGGATCGCCTTCGGAGAATGGAGTTGTCGAACGCAAGAACAGGACTGTGGTGGAGATGGCGAGGACCATGCTGGAGCATCGTGATCTTCCTCGTCCACTTTGGGGAGAGGCTGTGGCAACGGCTGTCCATACCCTCAACCGATCTCCGACGACTTCAGTACCCCATATGACTCCATTTGAGGCATACTTTAGCAGGAAACCTGATGTCTCGCACTTCCGTGTCTTTGGGAGTGACGCGTATGTACATATTCCGAAGAAGCAAAGGGGGAAGCTTGACTCCAAGTCCCGCAAGCTTGTATTTGTGGGGTATAACTCTCTTTCCAAGGGATACAGGTTGTATGATCCAGACAAGAACGAGATTGTTGTCAGCCGGGATGTGGTCTTTGACGAGCATGTTCCAGTATCCACTGTCGAGGAGCCGCCACTTCTTGGAGATCCACAGGAGTCTGATGATGATTCCCAGACCATTATTCCAGTTGATCAACCTCAGTCAGTACAGGAGGTTGAGCCCGCAGCTGGAGTAGAGCCCCCGCGATCACAGGGGGCTCCACGATCTTTTCGAGTACCTAGGTGGTTGTTAGACATCCTTCGGGAGTCAGGTGTCACGGAGCTACCCTCCGAGTGAACCACAGAGGACGACCCTCGAAGATCACATAGAGTCCGAGATAAAAGCAACACAGCGGAGCTTCTTCAGGTGAACTATGCTTTGATGTCTCGTATCATGCGGGACAAAGAGCCCACTTCCGTAAAGCAAGCTCTTTCACAGGATACTTGGAGGAAAGCCATGCAGGTGGAACTTGATGCCATCGAGAAGAACAACACTTGGGAGTTGGTACCGAGGCCATCAAAGCGGTCAGTCATTGGTATCAAATGGGTCTTTAAGACCAAATATGCGTCTAATGGGTCGGTGGACAAACACAAAGCCAGACTTGTAGCTAAAGGTTATGCTCAACGGCCAGGCATCGACTACGAGGATACCTTTGCACCGACAGCACGGATGTCCACGATTCGGACCGTTCTTGCCCTTGCTTCTTCTTAGAGGTGGCCTGTGTATCAAATGGATGTAAAATCTGCGTTCCTTAATGGTGACCTGCAAGAGGAGGTGTATGTTGAGCAGCCTCCAGGCTTTATTGTTCCAAGATCTGAAGGGATGGTTTACAGGTTACGTAAGGCCTTGTATGGTCTTAAGCAAGCTCCCAGGGCTTGGAATCAGAAGATTGATTCCTTCTTTATTCGGACTGGATTTCAGAGATTGGTTGCAGATCCGAACCTATATCTCTTTTGGGAACGCGGCATGGTCACGCTTATCATCCTTTATGTGGATGATCTCATTCTCACTGGCGGTCATATGGAGCACATTAGAGTGACGAAGGCTGCCTTGTCAAAGGAGTCTGAGATGACCGACTTAGGCTTACTCCACTTCTTTTTGGGATTGGAGATCTGGCAGACCCAGAGGGGGGTTTTCGTCTCTCAGCAGCGGTATGTTCATGAGTTGCTTGAGGCCTTTGGGATGGAGAACTGCAAGCCTATTACTTCGCCGATGGACCCGAACACAAAGTTAACCATTATTGATCCTTGTGAGCCAGTTGATGCCTCGCAGTACCGGAAGTTGGTTGGTTCATTGATCTGGTTGTTGAACACCAGATTGGACTTGAGCTTCTCCGTGGGACTGTTGAGCTCTTTTATGCAGACGCCATTGAAGACTCATTGGGACCCAGGATTGCGGATCTTGTGGTATCTGCAGAGTACGAAGGATCTGGGACTCTTTTACACAGGAGAGAATGGAGTCAAGCTCCAAGGTTGGAGTGACTTGGTTTGGGGAGGAGATCCAGACACGAGGAGATCTACTTCAGGATACAGTTTTATCCTCGACTCAGGAGCAGTTTCTTGGAGCAGCACCATTGCCCTTTCTTCGACAGAGGCAGGCTGCTTGTGGTGCTGCTTGTGAGGTTGTGTGGCTGCGGAGGCTGCTAGGTGAGATTGGGTTTCCACAGAAGGAGCCCACAGTCATCCAGTGCGATAACCAGAGTTGTATAGCTATTGCTCGGAACCCGATCTTCCATGCCCGGACCAAGCATATAGAGATACAGTATCACGTGAGAAGATCTTGGCTGCTGACATCTTGCTACTTTATTGTTCAACGAAGGACAATGCGGCGGACCTCTTCACGAAGTCTCTACCTCAGGCTACGCTCAAGCAGCACTCCAGCTCCCTTGGGTTGGTTTCACAGCCAGGAGCTGAGAGGGGGTGTTAGAAGTCATCTCCTGTCTATATTTATACACCAGGGCCTCTGTTGTGGGTGTGCCCGCCCTGTATAAGGTGTTTTATCATTTTTTCTCACTCCCCGTATTTTTTCCCTATTGTTTCCAGTGGTGTGGAGGGATGCCAGAGGTTGGCAGGAGCACTTAGTGGCTGGCCGACTGTCCCATCTGCAGTCCTATGGTGGCTGGCCGACTGCCCACACATCATTCGTGGGCTTCTGTATTGCTGGCCGACTAGTCGTGGACCTTTTTACTGCTGGCCGACTGCTCATGCAGTCATGGAGGCCCATCAATGCTGGCCGACTGCTCACATGGGGCATATAAATAGGCCCCATGCCCCCACCACTTCCTCATTCAGTTGTGTTTCTTGTGCTGTCTATTTTCTGCAGTCTACTAGCTCTTGTCTACCCAAGTTTGGTTATCATTTCCGCTGCATATTCTGACAGTATAAACGTTGATATGTGCTCTGAAGTAGGCACTGGCATATGCTGAGGTGAAACGCAGATGTGAGCTGATGTAGGCCTGACACAACCACCAGAATACAGCCTGATGTTGGCTGATGTGAGCCCTACAAATGGCAGCCTGGACCAGCAGAGGAAAACGCAGAGTGAACCCCTAGTGAAGGCGGCCAGATGGTACCTGATATGGCGATGAAGTGGTACACACGAATGAGGTATGAGGCAATGCTATTTATAGCAGAGAGGGGTGTTGGTTAGTCACCATAAAGGTGTAGGCCAGTGGCCAAGACAAAAACCTCAAAAAATAAAATATAAAATAATCCAAAAAATCCCTTTTTAGGGTTGGAAAAGTCTTGTTTCTTCATAGTATGTTGACCCACTAGCATTGACACACATACCACCTGTGGTGGCACCAGGCTGATCTTGCCCTTGACTTGTTGGCCTTACTAGAATTTGCTTTAATGCCTTGCAAGCATCCTCAAGTGGAGGATCAACTACGGTAGCTTCACTGTTCACTTGAGGCCCAACCGTGGTGGTAACTTCAACGGTAGGACCAGCATCTTCGACTTTCTTTCGTGGTTTACTTCTGCCTGCAGCCTTGGGCTGAGGATTGTCTACAGTGATTAGTTTACGCGATTTGATCCTTTTGCGAACACCCTCAGAAGTTGGATCATCTGCCGTACTAGATTCAAACCTTGTTGACATGAGAAAATCTTCTTTTTGCTTTCGCAATTTACCTCTTTTTTGCAAAGAGGACGCAGTAAGATGGTACCTCAAGAGAACATGATTTAACATGGTCATCCAGCCTCCTGCACATGGTAGAGGCTCTCTACATACATGTCAGAAACCCTAATTTTGGGGGCATGTGTATGCTCATGAATTTGGTTGGATTCAACTTGGGCATCCAGCTTGCTTTGCTCTAAAAAAGGCATTTCACCTCCTGTTGCACATTGCAAGGTGCTCAGAACTCCTGTTTCCATACATAAAGGCAACTCAGAAACCTTGGTTTCCTAAACTTGAGGTGCTTCTTCCTGTCCCTCCGCTTTTGGAGCTTCTTCTACATGTGCTAAGAAGGACTGAATACCTGATGCGTTAACGACGGTGGGTGTGGCACCTATGTGATCGCCTCGCCCTTGCCCTCCTCTGCCTCTTCCATGGCCTGCGACTCTCTGCAATTTACTGTAGCTTAAATCTCGCCAATAAGTAGAAGACCTGGAAAACTAATATCTTCTAATGCTTTTTTTGGACCGGCCTTAGGGAGCGTTGGAATTTAGTGTCAGTAATAAAGTTTTTTTCTAACAGCGAAAAAAAGGATGAGCTTCAAGCTAAACCCGTTTTTATTGTATATGTTAACAAGTGTTATAACTTAAAAAAATTTAAAATTTTGGATCCTTAAATTCAAGTCTTATTTTGTCAACCAATTTTTCTCATTTTGAGGCGTGAAAATGACACTAAATGAAGGTTTTTTTTTTCACAATGCATAGATGCTTATTAAGTGTTATATTTATTTAATCATAGGGCTCACATATTTAAATTTTTTATTTTTTCCCTATTTACAATTATTGAATTTTGGATTGTGCATTGAAATCCAGTTGAATAGTGCTCATGAAGATAGCACAATGAGTCGTTTTATGGTTGGAAAAATATAAATGATGATTATCATTTCACTTGGACTTTTGAATTTACATTATTTTTAAAATTAGAGCGATTAAAACTTTTGGTTTCACAATATCATGATTACTCTTGTTCCAATTTTGTAAAAAAGTTGTTAGCAACAACATTTTTTAATTAAACATGTGAGCCACTTGTTATTGATAGTTACTAGTATTGGACCCACGCGTTGCTGCAGCGGCAGGTAGAGTTCTAGAAAAAATAAACTCAGTTTCTCCAATTTACGTCATGTTTTAGGTAAACACAATACATTATTTCAAGTGCCTTCATATATACATATCTCAAAATAACATCCATGTCTCGTAGATTTATGGCGAAAACAAAAATATCATAGTAATACGAAGATGCAAAAAGGACCAATATTACATATTCTCAAAATGCACCACAAAATACGTATTCTCAGTCAGTAATGTCAGAATCAACAAATTGAATTCTTCTCTTGTGAGAAGGATCATTCAATTGTCTCCTCATCACAATACGCTCTCTATTGTAAAGCGGTGATCCATCCCGCACATGCTCTACTATCGATGAATGCAAAGGACCTGCACAAAGAAAACAATGATAAATCAAATCTGTACATAACGACACATCGATAAATAAAATTTCAAAAAAATCTTATAATAGAAAAACATAATCAAAATTACCTCGTACAATAGAACATCGGGTGGATGGTACATGAGGAGCTCTAGTATAAAACGCATAGCGAATACCAATGGTCACGATGGATGTAAGAAACAACCACTCATCGGGTACTGAATACCCCTCAAATGATGCAAAGCATCTGTCCATCTCTCTCCAAAACAAATAGACACCCCACTCCTCATCAGGAACACCAATCCCGTACATCTCGATGCCTTCGTCGACAACTCTTACCATAAATGTATCAATGTTATGTAATATCCTAAAATCAAAGCATAACAAATAGGTTATACAATTATTTATATATAGGTTCAAAAAATATTCATACAATGCCTAACAATTGCACTTATACTTACCCATCCCTATAAGTATCAATCATAATCCCTGCTACGTGACCTGCAGTAATAGGAGCTGACCATAGCGGTGGCTCTGTATAGATAGACATTAGTATAGAATGTCATGTTCCATACTTTGTAATCAAGAAAAGTTAAGCAAATATAGAGAATAACTCACCTACTATCCTCGACAAAGGCATGTCCAATGTAAAGGTTATCTTAGACATGTCTGTCAAAACATAAACAACAAAAATAAGTACTTTTACCATGGACAAATATGTATAAAAAAAGAAATCACAACAAAATTAATCAAATTGCAGAACTTAAATAAGAAACCTGACTTGTCACTCTGAAGTCATCAAGATCTCCTTATAAACAATATTGTTTGTTGTAAGTGTATAACTTTGAAGATCATCAAATGAACACTCCACATTAGCGTTATCCTCAAGTAACTCTTTCACAGCATGAGGAGACCGTGCTCGTGACAACGCGACATACAATTGTCCATGAGTAAACACTGGAGTCACCAAATACAACCCCAAGACATTTAGGGTTTGGCCTTGTGATTTGTTTATTGACATGCCAAATGCCAGCCGCACGGGAAACTGTCTCCGCCTCATGGTGAATGGTAGTTGGGCCTCGCTGCATATAAAGGTAATCCGTGGAAGAAATACTCTTTCACCAACTTTAGTACCAGTGATGATTTCAGTCTCCAAGACTTTAGAGTGAAAGGCCTTACATATCATCCGTGTACCATTACAGAGTCCACGTCTTGGATCCAAGTTACGAAGCAAAATAACAGGAGCTTCTAACTTTAAAACCAAGCAGTGAGGTGGAAATCCGCCCCGAAGGTCGATTGTGTTCAAAAATTCTGTGGAATATAGGAATGAATTTTCATCATTTTCAAGAATTGAATCTGCACTGAAATATTGCTTAGGCTCACCAGGCATTGCATCCAAAGCTGTCTTATTCACAATATCCACTTGATTGTTTATCGGAGCAAGAATAGCACGCTCACTAAAGTATGAAGCATATGTCGTAGTGATAGCCAATTCAGAGTATACCCAATGTACCAAGTCTTTAAGAGTCGATCTTTGCAAGACCATATTACTTGGTAGTGTCACCATCGTATTATCATCGCTACAATCCACTCCATTCCCAATATTCATGACCCACTGTTTAAACTCATTGCATCCATTAGTATTGCTTGATTGAATACGCATATTTCCAGTTAACTTTAGAACTTTGATAGAGTTCCATAGAAAGGAACGACACAATGCTGCATTAACAATATCCTCACGTCTTCCCTTCATAATAACAGGCAAGATTTGTCTAAAATCTCCCCCCATTAATACAACCTTTCCACCAAATGGCTTATCTGAGAATAATACATCCTGTAAGCTCCTATCCAATGCTTCAAAAGCATAACGATGAATCATTGGAGCCTCATCCCAAATAATGAGCTTACAAACTCTCAAAACCTCAGCAAGTTGTCCATGTACAGGGATTTTGCAAGTTGAAGAATTGTTTAGCTCCAGAGGTATCTTGAATCTAGAATGTGCAGTACGTCCATTCGCCAAGAGTAGAGAAGCAAGTAATTATACAAATAGGTCTTGCCCGATCCCCCCGGACCATCCAAGAAAAAAATGTCACCTGCATCTGTCGCAATTGCATGCATTACAGCATCGAAAGCAACACGCTGGCTATCTGTTAATGTTGACTCCATAGCACTTGACAGGTTATATTGTTCCACAGTATCAAAAGATCTCTCTTCCAAAAGCAATGTATTTTCACCCAAGACTTCCAAATCAGTTCTGTTTAGTTCAGGCATTCCTTCAAAATCTGCCAATGTCCGTCTCTGAGCACGAAGAATTTCTTCTAAATGTAGTAGTACATGAGTTTCAGCTAATTGTTCAATACCAATAAATCGACCCCTGCTTCTCGATAACTGGTATAGAAAATCTTCTATCATTTCTTCTCGAAATCTCTTCCACAATATTCCTGGACAGGAAGGCTCACAAAATAGCAATATAGTACCAAAAAGACATCTCAATTGCAAGGCATTTTGCATGGATGATGCTTCCTCCATACATGCAACCCATTCAGAATCATCTTCCAGTATCCCTCTGGCAATGCAAGCTGCCTTGAAAGAAGGATAGATGTGACCATTGAGCGAACGCAAATCTTCAAATGACTTAGATCCTTTACATATTGTAAGAAGTAGGCGAACATAGTATGCCTCACCTGCCAAAGGAGCTACAAAGTACATGCGCCCTGTAGTGTTTCCAATCTTTCTTTTGGTCCATTTCTTCAACCTGGAGTTCCAAACCCATTGTTGAGGGAAATCACTATACAATGTATTGTTTGCTTCAGGATGTTGTTGATTACAGGTAAACCATTCAGTCATAGTAGTCTTGCCTACATTTTCCCTCTGAAAAACATCTGCAATATTATCATCATCTCTGAAGATAACATTATGACCCCCATCTAAGTGAACCTGCAACAACCGTTGCACATCAGGCTTCTCATTGTGTAAATCATACTCAAAGAGTCTCCAATATGCCTCTTTGATGTAGAGACGTAACGTGCATCCAAATACCTCTGAATCTCATCGACTATGCAAGTAGCATTAACATCCCCACCTTGTACAGTGCTAAATCTTATTGTTGCTCTGTCATGCCCCTTGTATATGTACTTATAAAGATATTTCACTGCTGCTATTGTTGAGCATATTTCCACATTTACATGAGCATTATATGTGACTGAAAGATAAGGGTTATATGGCACAACCCATCTATTATCAACATTACACTTTTTCAATGCCACAGTTCTTCTATCATTTCGACGCATATACACGGGGTAACCACTCTCATCCACAGTAGTCTCTTTGTGCAAAAGCTCGTGGATAGTTCCTTGTGCATTTCCCTTTATCCATATAAATTGCACTTGGATTGAATGGCCCACAGGGCCCATGGATATTGCAATGCAACACGACATCATGCAGAGCAGGAAACATTTGCTTGTCAGGTAATTCGGCACATACTAATCTGTCATAGTCTTGGAGAGTCTTAGGTTTATGCGCACTATCCAAGATCAATAACGTGTGTGAATGAGGCAATCCTCTTTTTTGGAACTCAATGACACTCACATATCCAATCACCTTACCAAAGAGCTCCTTCTTCACGATATTTTTCATCATATCTGAATGTTTTTGGTGAAATACTCTAGTAGTCAAATCAGGCCGGTCACATGCACTTTGCCCCGGGAGTAAAGCATCTAATACCTCTGGCCACTTTGGGTTACAGGTGAAAGTAATGAATAAATCGGGCTTGCCCTTTGAACGAACAATTGCCATGGCATCCTGATAAAGTTGATACATTTGTCGTGGACCACCAGTAAAACTGGAAGGTAACACTATTCTACTTCCCACTGTCCTTCCTGCAATACCACTTCCACTTCCTTCCACATGAAGCATGTCTGCTAAACCACTATAAACCTCTGAATGCAAACTTTTTTGATTATGGCATAGCCAAGATAATTGTGACTCTTCAACACTGCAATAGGCATCAACCATAAACTGTTGCAACAACCTTCCACCACGTAGCAAGCATGCATTTGTATCTGGGTGATTTGCAATCGATAAGCATAGTATTGTCGTTGAGTCACACAATGACCATTTCTCAATGCACTCACTTGTGCATCAGCATAAGGGATTCTCAAGTGCCATCCATCCTCCCCTCTTGGAAATAACATGACGTACAAAAGAGGCATATAGCACCTATGCAAATTAGAGATGTGTTTGCATGTGCCTTCTCGAGTATGCAATAAAATATCACGACGACCAACATTATGATCATCACCTTGACCAATCATGATACCAGCAATCTCGGAAGCTGTTGGCATTGAGTATTGCCTAGATGTGGATTTCGTCTCACATATAGTCATTTTCAAATCCAAACTTGGATTGTCACTCAACATTCTTCCCACATACTTAAAAGCTTGTGCAAATGGATTAGAAGTGTGCATCATCGATTGAAGTGCTTCTAGGGTTGTGGATTCCAATCCATTCATGACACCTAGTCGATTTTGTAATTCGTGCTCAGTATCAAACACATACAACTGTGCAAACTGTGGCTTAGGATTGTACATATTATTGGGGACCAAGGACCCAATCCGATGATAAATAGTCCCATGCACCTTGAAAGTATAGACACTACTATTGTGAAAGAGAGAGTCATCTATTTGTGCACCCAATGATGAAAAAGCCAACACACTATTATAAGCCCTGATGTTTTCTCGAAATTTTTTACTTGTAGTGTCACTACCAATCAAAAGAGACCTTAATGGCTCAGGTGGTTCAGCAAGTGAAGGAACAGACACACGCCCATGTTTACAACAATATTTGCCAAGAACCTGTCCACAACTCATCTTCTTTTCACTTGCCCATAACTGTGCTCCACAAAACCGACACTCATGTGTCATCCCTCCTACATGGGGAACATGCATGTTCCCCATGTAGAGGAAGGCGGTTCACCTAATTTGTATTTGTATTTGTATATATATCTATATATGTCTGAAGGTGGTTCACCTAATTTTAGCTTTTAGGAAACTCATTTAAAAAGATGGATGAGAGTGCGGGCCCAAGGGATCCACCTAGGAATATGTAAAATATCATGTGAGTTAAACAAAAGGAGCTTACAATTTCATCGACTTACATAAAGTTTTACATACATCCTCGATTTTTTAAATACAAAGAATGAAAAAAGTTGTAAGTTTAACCGTAGTTTATTACCTTGAAGTTAACAAAATAGGTATATTTAAAACATCAAGCTTCATAGATCAAAGAGTTTTAAACTACTCCTTTAGTGAACTCCCTTACACTTATCGTGAGAACCACTCTCTTTGTCTCAATAACATGCATGTTCCCCATGTAGAGGACACATATTGTTTGAACAACATGCATGTTCCCCATGTAGAGGAAGGCGGTTCACCTAATTTGTATTTGTATTTGTATATATATCTATATATGTCTGAAGGTGGTTCACCTAATTTTAGCTTTCAGGAAACTCATTTAAAAAGATGGATGAGAGTGCGGGCCCAAGGGATTCACCTAGGAATATGTAAAATATCATGTGAGTTAAACAAAAGGAGCTTACAATTTCATCGACTTACATAAAGTTTTACATACATCCTCGATTTTTTAAATACAAAGAATGAAAAAAGTTGTAAGTTTAACCGTAGTTTATTACCTTGAAGTTAACAAAATGGGTATATTTAAAACATCAAGCTTCATAGATCAAAGAGTTTTAAACTACTCCTTTAGTGAACTTCCTTACACTTATCGTGAGAACCACTCTCTTTGTCTCAACAACATGCATGTTCCCCATGTAGAGGACACATATTGTTTGAACAACATGCATGTTCCCCATGTAGAGGAGACATACTATGTCAACTTTCATAAAGAAATCTGTTCTTGAAGGCGTTCATGTCAATAATTCGAGCATAAGAGGTATGAGAGGCAATGCAATGTAGAAGGGATTTGGTCCCATGGGCTTCTCAGGTATCACAACAAAAACCAAGACAGTGATCGATCGTTTCCTTCTGCCATGGCAAAGGGGCTGCCGTTGGCCGCACCGTTCACATCAAGCCGTTCATGAATAATATGTAGAGGACACATATTGTTTGAACAACATGCATGTTCCCCATGTAGAGGAGACATCCTATGTCAACTTCCATAAAGAAATCTGTTCTTGAAGGCGTTCATGTCAATAATTCGAGCATAAGTGGTATGAGGGGCAATGCAATGCAGAAGGGATTTGGTCCCATGGGCTTCTTAGGTATCACAACAAAAACCAAGACAGTGATCAATTGTTTCCTTCTGCCATGGCGAAGGGGCTGCCGCCGTTGGCCGCACCGTTGACATCAAGCCGTTCATGAATAGCCCCCTCTCCCATCCATGAATGCATCGAGTTCAAGGTATAGATAAATATATATAATACATTTTGTTTGAAATCTTTAGGTAGCCCTCTATATATATATATATATATATTCTATATAAATAAATCTTTTATTTAAAACAAAACAATCCAAATCTTTATCAAACATTAATCAAAAGTCATCAGTCTTTGACTTTTTAGGAAGGTTTTGAATTGATGTTTATATTAGGTTGAATCATTAATTATAAAACAATTCATTACAACACTCATGTATACAATTGCATCGAGTTCAAGGTCACATCAAGCCGTTCATGAATAATATGTAGAGGACACATATTGTTTGAACAACATGCATGTTCCCCATGTAGAGGAGACATACTATGTCAACTTCCATAAAGAAATCTGTTCTTGAAAAGGCGTTCATGTCAATAATTCGAGCATAAGAGGTATGAGGGGCAATGCAATGCAGAAGGGATTTGGTCCCATGGGCTTCTTAGGTATCACAACAAAAACCAAGACAGTGATCAATCGTTTCCTTCTGCCATGGCGAAGGGGCTGCTGCCGTTGGCCGCACCGTTGACATCAAGCCGTTCATGAATAGCCTCCTCTCCCATCCATGAATGCATCGAGTTCAAGGTATAGATAAATATATATAATACATTTTGTTTGAAATCTTTAGGTAGCCCTCTATATATATATATATATATATATATATATATATATATATATATATATATATATATATATATATATATATATTCTATATAAATAAATCTTTTATTTAAAACAAAACAATCCAAATCTTTATCAAACATTAATCAAAAGTCATCAGTCTTTGACTTTTTAGGAAGGTTTTGAATTGATGTTTATATTAGGTTGAATCATTAATTATAAAACAATTCATTACAACACTCATGTATACAATTGCATCGAGTTCAAGGTAACAGCGGGCCCAAGGGATTCACCTAGGAATATGTAAAATATCATGTGAGTTAAACAAAAGAAACTTACAATTTCATCGACTTACATAAAGTTTTATATATATCCTCGATTTTTTAGATACAAAGAATGAAAAAAGTTGTAAGTTTAACCGTAGTTTATTACCTTGAAGTTAACAAAATGGGTATATTTAAAACATCAAGCTTCATAGATCAAAGAGTTTTAAACTACTCCTTTAGTGAACTCCCTTACACTTATCGTGAGAACCACTCTCTTTGTCTCAACAACATGCATGTTCCCCATGTAGAGAACACATATTGTTTGAACAACATGCATGTTCCCCATGTAGAGGACACATTGTGTCAACTTTCATAATTCGAGCATAAGAGGTATGAGGGGCAATGCAATGCAGAAGGGATTTGGTCCCATGGGCTTCTCAGGTATCACAACAAAAACCAAGACAGTGATCGATGTTTCCTTCTGCCATGGCGAAGGGGTTGCCGTTGGCCGCACCGTTGACATCAAGCCGTTCATGTGAAAAGCCTCCTCTCCCATCCATGAATGCATCGAGTTCAAGGTATAGATAAATATATATAATACATTTTGTTTGAAATCTTTAGGTAGTCCGCTATATATATATATATATATATTCTATATAAATAAATCTTTTATTTAAAACAAAACAATCTAAATCTTTATCAAACATTAATCAAAAGTCATCAGTCTTTGACTTTTTAGGAAGGTTTTGAATTGATGTTTATATTAGGTTGAATCATTAATTATAAAACAATTCATTACAACACTCATGTATACAATTGCATCGAGTTCAAGGTAACAGCACAGTACCAGTTTTGGTTTGCACTTGGAGGAGGCAAAGGCGGTCGAGGAGCTCGAGGAGGCGAAGGCACGACCACGTGGAGCTCAAAGCTAGCAGACTGAGGTGCCTGGCATACATAGAATAACCAAAATTTTTAAAAATTTGAAGGCTAGCCAAATGCAACCACTTTTTCTCAATCATTTTTTAATTAAAAAACCCAAATTATTCTACACTTTCTCTCTCTCTCTCTCTCTCTCTCTCTCTCTCTATATATATATATATATATATATATATATATATATATATATACACACACACACACACACACACACACACACACACACACACACACACACACACACACACACACACACACACATATATATATATATGTATGTATAACAAAATAAATCATTTTTTATTTAAAAAGTCCAAAATCATTTTACAAAATACACTTTTAGAACTTTTAGGAAACTAATTTAAAAAGATGGATGAAAATAAGTCTGAGGAATATGTCCTTTGCCCACGTGGAGGGAGGTGGGGTTGTCCAAAAAAAAGAAAAGAAAAAGCGTGCCCAACATTGCTTTTACACGTGGAAGCTTTTTGGTGGCCCGCCATGTCAAAACAGAGTTGGACCACCTTGCCAATCCACGTCATACAGCACAGACCCCACACGACGGCAGATTGAACGGCTATCTTGCCACATCACCATCCTAGAAAAGGAACTTGCCACATCATCATATGCCTCTCTTGCCATGCTGTCTCGTGAAGGAGCAGGTTGGCGGCTTTCGCAGCACCGGCTATCGCCCATAAAGGGTGAAGACCCCGGATTAACAGGGGGGTATTTCGTTTTTGTGTGGTCGCCCGCGTCCTATTGTTTTATTGGCATAAATTTATTTTTTCAAAAAACACGCGCTCATTTGTCTTGCCATGCTGTCTCGTGAAGGAGCAGGCTGGCGGCTTTCGCAGCACTGGCTATCGCCCGTAAAGGGTGAAGACCCCCTCGTTAATTTTGATTAACGGGGGGTTATTTCGTTTTCGTGTAGTCTCTCGTGCCCTACTTTTCTGGAACCTTGGTCGGCCGCAGCAAAGCGCGGGTGCAATACTTATTTATTCAAAAAACACGCGCTCATTTGACTTAATTAGGGATTGTGGGTGCTCTAATCACTGCTTTAATTTTCGACTTAGTTGTGGTTTGAACTTTGATTCGTCGGGAAAAAAACGCATGAGATAGTCAAGAAAAAGGCTATAAGAAGGAGAGAGCCTCCATTGTTGTACACCCAGACAGCAAGCAAATGTTTGATTTCTCTTTCTAATTCAGTAGAAAACCCTGGGAAATTCGCAGGTGACTCTTGCTTGGCGGCGATTATCACAATTAAACGCTTGCTTAACAGAAATTTCTCTCCATCGAGCACTTGCTTGGCGCAGCAGGAAAACATTTGTGCATTTGGGCACTTGCTTAACAGGGATTTTTGCGGTATCAGGCGTTTGCTTAAGCAGAGCTAGCCTGGAGGTGATGAAACGACTACCACAGCAGCAGGATGCCTTTTTATTGATGCGCAAATTTAAAACAAATTTAAAAAATCTACTGCTACTTTCTTTGTGTTTCTCCTCGTCTCTTTTCTTATTTTTCCCGTTTATATAAAACAAAACAAAAAACATTTCTTTTCAGACAAAACAAAAAAACATATATTTATTTAAAACAGAAGCAAAAATAAATCTCCTCCCTTGAAAACAGGCTGCAAGCAAAGTTCGCCACCTCGGCTCAAAGGAATTTGGAGTGCTTTTTTAGAAAAGAAAAAATCAAAAATTTCAGAAAAATAACGAAAAATGTGTGGAGAATCGCCAACCTACGAAAACCCATGTCTTCGTTTTGCAGAAGAAAATTACAGTTGCGCTTCTCTCTCTCTCTCTCTCTCTCTCTCCCCCCCTCTCTCTCTCTCATATGTTTTGTGTGTGCTTCTGCTGCAAGCAAAGTTCTCCACCAATTCATGCCATAAGAAGCTTTACCCTTCGTCCCTATGCTCAGAAGAAGAGTTGGGCTCCATGCCTTTATGCTGCTGCCAGAAAGAATCACCATAGCTAATGGTTAGGGCTAATGAAAACGCCACAATGCTGCTCAATCCATTCAGGACGACGGCCGATGCGGCAAACATTGGCGCGGCCACTGCCAGGCATTGACCAGAGTCTGCGCCCCCAGCTGGTGTAGGTCTTGATATCGGAGTTGCGGAGAAGGGCGGCCACATGCTCCAAATCGCTGCTGGACGCTTGGACGTGGACGTGGACGTGGTTCCGTGTTATGATCGTCGGCAGGAGGCGCTATAAGCAGAGGAGGGGCCACGTCGCTGGCCAGCTTGCAGAAGAGGCGGGCGGCACTGCGCTGCTCCTCCGCGAGGCGCCCCACTCACCCCAGAGCTCTGCGCCCCCTCTACCCCCCTAGTAGGGCACCCCGAGACCTCGCCACCCTTGGAGCAGCCTTCGTTGCCGGCGGCCAGCCCCGCAGTTGCAGACTCTGACGGGCCGCAGCTCCGGGAGAGAGCGCTCCCGCGAGATTTCTACAGGTTCCGTGTTATGATCGGCGCTATAAGCAGAGGAGGGGCCACGTCGCTGGCTAGCTTGCAGAAGAGGCGGGCGGCAGTGCGCTGCTCCTCCGCGAGGCGCCCCACTCACCCCAGAGCTCTGAACCCCCACTACCCCCCTGGTAGGGCACCCCGAGACCTCGCCACCCTTGGAGTAGCCTTCGCTGCCGGCGGCCAGCCCCTCAGTTGCAGACTCTGACGGGCCGCAGCTCCGGGAGAGAGCGCACCCGCGAGATTTCTACAGGGCCGGACTCACCCCAGACCTCTGCGTTCCACGCTTGGAGCCGGCGCCGAGAGTCCCGCAGTAGCAACCGGGTAAACCTGCAGAGCGTAGTCCACGTCGCTGGCCAGCTTGCGGAAGAGACGGGCATTGAGGCGCCCCACTCACCCCAGAGCTCTGCGCCCCACTCACCCCAGGGCTCTGCACGTCGGTTGACTGGCGTCGTCAGCACCCTCCCCGCTCAATCCAAACATTAGCTTTACAAATAATAACATTCGACGTGAGACGAAACACTGGAGACGGCATTCGACGTGAGACGAAACACTGGAGACGACGTACCGTGTGGAGCTCGAGGCGGAATGGCAGGTGTGGAGCAGCAACGGCGTGGAACACTGAGAAAGCGTCGAACGTAGGTGACATTGACGTGGAAACGAAGCGTGGGAACGAAGCGTGAACATCACGCTTGCAGGAGGGGGAATAATTTTGAAATAGGCCCCCCTCGTTTGCCCATGTGGAGGGAGGGCCAGTCTCCCTTAATCCTATATAGATTCCCTTAAGCAACTACGATAGGCACTTTTTAATGAAAATACATCTAGTTCAACGATTTTTTCGCTAGCTTAATGGGAAAATCATGATTTATTTGTGTTGTGATAAAATAGGTAATATATTTTCTTCTATTTTTTAGGTTTTTTAATCTCAAATTTTAATTTAAAAAGGTACTTAGTGTTGGCATTTGGAGAATAATTTTTTGCTTACATGAGGGAATTTTTCTTCTTGCATAGGAACTATTGTGCATTGAACAAGGTCTTGTATAGTGAATTACTCTTTAGAGCTCTTAGTGTTTCGCTGCTTTTTTCTTTTGTTTTACAAACTAGCATTGTCGCATTGCTCAACTATTAGAAACTTATCATGCATAAGTGAAGCTCACTAGAGCCTCGAATTCATCAAAGTTGAAAATGAGTTTAGGTCTTGGACCCTTAAAATCATCAGTTATTTACCAAGCGGTTTAGGGCCATTTTGCAATCAAACATTGGGTGAAGTGACCTTACCTAATCTATGATGAAGTTAAACAATGGATTTATTACCCCGTTTTCAGGAATGAACCTTAAGGATTACTACCCAGTTAGATAGCATCACATGAACCACAAGGATTACTACCCAATAAGATCCAAGCATCAAACGTAAATCAAGACATCATTTTCTATCCTTAGTAAGGCAAGCATGCTCACTACATATGTGCATATATTAGTGGAAGTGTGCTATGAACTTTGAAGCCATTTTGGAACTCATACATATATGGTTTGCCCATATTTAAACATATATTTTTGAAAAGCCCATTAATTTTGTTATATTTATAGCTATTATGTAAATAGATGAACATGTTTCCAAAAGAAGAGAAGGCAAAGAAGAAAGGTAGTGGTGCTTGGGTAGGCTTAGCATGGCAAGGGTTTCCAAATTGGGAATACTTTTTGTGATCTTTTCCATTGGGTTGCTCCCAAGACAAAATGGAGAGCTTTGTTGATGAGTTGCTTCCAAGGCAAAATGGTGAGTACTTTCTCTTTTCTTTCGATTGAGAATTGTGTTTGAAAGCTCATGATTTTGATACTTTTATTCATCATATATGCACACTAATACTATGCTAAACTCACCAAACACTTAAAGTAGGAATGATGTAGTTGGACATTATGAAGTAGTAACTTTTTCAAAAAGTTCATGTTTTTTAAAATGCATAATTTTATAGTTTTGACATGCTAGATAGACTCATTGGGCCTATTTTATATTTTAGTAAATGGCAAGTAGATTCTCTTTTCTTTTCATTGAGAATTGTGTTTGAAAGCTCACTCTTTTGATATTTATATTCATCATATATGCACACTAATACTTTGCTAAACCCACCAAAATCTCAAAGTAGGAATGATTTAGCAGCAGGACGCAACAAAGTAGTAACATTTTCCAAAAATTCGTAATTTTTTATTGTAAGTGCATAACCTTTTAGCTTTGACATGCTAGATAGACTCATTTGGAATTGCATTTGAAAGCTCACTCTTTTGATATTTATATTCATCATATATGCACACTAATACTTTGCTAAACTCATCAAAGAATCAAAGCAGGATTGATGTAGGATGATGTAATCATGATTTATTTGTGTTGTGATAATATAGGTAGTATATTTTCTCCTATTTATTAGGATTTTTAATCTCAAAATTTAATTTAAAAAAGTACTTAGTGTTAGCGGCCAGCAGTAAAAAGGTCCATGACTAGTCGGCCAGCAATACAGAAGCCCACGAATGATGTGTGGGCAGTCGGCCAGCCACAGGACTGCAGATGGGACAGTCGGCCAGCCACTAAGTGCTCCTGCCAACCTCTGGCATCCCTCCACACCACTGGAAAAAATAGGGAAAAAATACGGGGAGTGAGGAAAAATGATAAAACACCTTATACAGGGCGGGCACACCCACAACAGAGGCCCTGGTGTATAAATATAGACAGGAGATGATTTCTAACATATACATCAGCTTACACCAGCATTTTGCTGCAGCTCACATCAGCGCTTTACATCAGCCTATCCTCAAGCTTGCATCTGCGTTTACATCAGGTGTACATCAGCGCTTATCATTTGAGCCTTACATTGTTTACATCAGCCTGTCCTCAGGCTTACATCTGCATTTACATCAGGCTTACCTCAGCATTTACATCTAGGCTGACATCAGCCTTACTTCAGCCCGTCTTCAGTGCTTACATCTGGGCTGACATCAGCGTTTATCTTCAGCCTTTCATCAGCCCTACATCGGGACAGCAGCCCTCTCTGCTACATTGGGATAGCAGCCCTCTCTGCTACTTCGGGACGGAGCCCTCTCTCCGTCAGGTACGCAACACCTGTGTCACCAGAGCTTGCACCACTCTGCTTCAGGTACGTAGCACCCGTGTCATCAGAGACTGCATCACCATCCTCGTCATCATCGACGTTGCCCGCTGCTACTATCACCTCGAAGTGCTTTGCCTCACATCGATGCAAGCCTCCGTCATCGACCGTGCTTCAGCTCCGACGGCCTTCTCTGCTTCTGCACTGGTCTTCTTTTTGCTCAGAGTCACCTCTCATATGAGGGCTCTTGTACATATCTGCACTCACCTTTTCATATATATTCACTCACATATTTCATGCTGTGGTTTTACTCTGATCTCTCGAATATCTGGTCCTTCTGTCCTTTTGCCCTCACACATACCAGGGGATAACGAAGGAGGTAGGTCACCTCGAAGCATCAGCTGTGGAAGCTTGAGCTTTGACGTATCCAGGCAGGCCAATAAGAGAAGACTCTGATGAAGTGTCTGCTGCCACACATAGAGCTTATGCTAATGCCAAAGCTTTGGCGAATAACAGAAGAATGTGGTTACTTCAAGGCATGGTGGTGTTACAAGGCCATTGCCTCAAGAGCATGGTGATGTTACAAGGCCATTGCTTCAAGAGCATGGTGATGTTATAAGGCCATTACTTCATGACCATGGCGATGGTACAAGGTCATTTCTTGAAAAGCATAGTGATGTTATGAGGCCATCACTACAAGAGCGTGGTGGCGTTACTTCAAGAGCATGGTATTGCTACAAGGCCGTTGCTTGAAGAGCATAGTGATGTTACAAGGCCATCACTACAAGAGCACGGTGATGCTACAAGGATGTTACTTCAAGAGCATGGTGGTGCTACATGGACGCTACTTGAAGAGCATGGTGATGTTACAATGCAATTGCTTGGAGAGCATCGTGGTGTTACACCCTTGGCAGATCTAAGGTCTGTAGTTCTAATGGAAGCTCACCGTGATGTTTTATCTGCCAAAGATGGAGCTTCTGCGGACATGAGAGATTCTGTTGTTAGTGTTGGAGCTTACCCCAACATTGAGATTGTCAAGGACTGGCACCTTTACTGCCCATATGCACCGTTTTCAGCTAACTTTTGTTTATGAGGATGGTAGGCCACAAATATCATCCTTGCTTCATTTTGGATCATCTCGAGCCACCATGTGTACAGATAAAACAATAGCGAATTACTATGACTTGGTAATGAATGGAGGGGGATCTGTGTGGGCACTGGATTGGTGCCCACAAAGGCGATTTAGAAAGG
Organism: Cibotium barometz; assembly: GCF_041138505.1. Lineage (NCBI taxonomy): Eukaryota > Viridiplantae > Streptophyta > Polypodiopsida > Cyatheales > Cibotiaceae > Cibotium > Cibotium barometz. The sequence goes on from NC_141063.1 coordinate 344,300, forward strand.
GATGTAGAAGGGAATACCTTGTTGTTGGAACCCATCCCTATGATTCACCCGCTCACAGACTTGGTGAGCCAGTTCATGGAAAAGGCCTCATAAAGTATGGACTTCTGATGTGCCCAGGCTAGTGGGTATCGTCATGATCACAAGCTATGTGGCAAAGGAAGACCAAAGTCAAGAACTGCTTGCCAAGCACACAAAATGCCCAACAACAAGAAAATAGTAGATGAGGATTCCAGAGAACTTTCTGTCCAAAATGCTGCTGAGATCTCAGAAGAAGATGCATTCAATCTGGATAAGATCCGGTCTGTCTCCTTGGTGGAAGAAACAGAACATGATTTAAGAGTTAGCACTGAAATAAAGAGACTTTCAGACCTGCATTGACTTTCTCCTCCAAAGAAGAAGAGTTTGATTTGCCCCAAATGGTCTTGGGCTTGGCACATGATGGAGGACTCACTTGGGATGCAAAATGGCAGCCTGCAGGAGATGTTTCTTCAGATCTTGACAGCAAAGACTTGTATCGGTTGGGTTATTTGGCAGTTCTGTTTGGAAATGGCTCGATGCTGGTGTTCGATGTGCCCTTGCCAAGCCTGGTAAGGGAATCAATAGCTTGTGGTAGCAGACAGTCGAACCCTAATTTTGTTGTTGTGAAGATGAATCTTATTTTCAAATGCTCAGGGCTTCCAGCGGGCCGGCAGAAAAGCATGCCCCTGACATTGGAATGGTCCTCATCACCACAGGATCTGTTATTAGTTGGGTGCCATGATGGAGTGGTTGCACTGTGGAAATTTAATCTGGAGGCGTTGTGTGTTCGAGATACTAGGCCATTAGCACGTTTTGTGGCAGACTCTGCACTTATCAGGGCAATTGCCTGTGCACCAGAAGGTAGTGAGGCTGAAAGCAGGAACATAATAGTCACAGGTGGTCATAGCGGTCGCTTACAGTTTTAGGATATCCGTGATCCATTTTATCCAATGTGGGACCTGGCTTTAAGCAAGGGAGGATGCATTCTAAGTATTGATTGGCTTTCATATCCCAAGGGCATTATTCTTTCTATGGATGATGGGTCCATCAGTCTTGACATGGCATCATGTGATACTCCAATAACGGGAAAGCCATGCACAAAAACGGTGACGCACGGCATGCATTCTATTTTCTCCTCATCTTTTGCCATCTGGACAGTCCAAGTGTCAAGATGGTCTGGTGTAGCTGTGTATGGAGGGGAAGATGGCTCAGTTATACAGTTTCAGCTCACAGAAAAGTTTTTGCAAGGGAGCCACACTTCATTTGCTGCAAATTGACAGAAAACCAAGGCACTGGTGTCCTTTCCATTATTTCTCAAAACTCTGCTGCTCCTGTGCAGTTGAAGAAATACAGAGCTGATAACAATCAAGCTCCCTTTTCCAAGGTGCTTTCCAAAACGGCTTCTAGTAGAATGACGGAAGAAGAGGCTGACGTTAAGAAGAATTCTCGCAAGCAGGCTTCAAAAAGCTTACTTCGCTCAGTGAGAGGGAAAGAGATAGATGACCAGGGACCCAAAATAGATTCTTTTACTACACCATCAAATGAAGTGAACCCCCTGGATTTGGTTCCATTTGATCTAAACAATTACGAAAACTGCAGTTCTGGATCCTTGTTGACAGGGAATGGTAATTGTAGTAGTGAAAGAGGCAAACAGAATAAGCATGGAAAGCCCTCAACAGAACATTCAGCTCAATTAAGTGGTAACACTCGAGCCGTGATAAGTCTGGGAGGAGAAGCGGATACATTCTATCTGATGAGGGCCAGCCAGCTGGAAAATTGCCGGAAAGGATGCCTCCTAAATCAGTTTCCATGCACAGGATAAGATGGAATCCAAACAAGGGGTGTGAGAGCTGGGTATGCTTTACTGGAGCAGCTGGGATTGTTAGGTGTCAGTTAATCATGCCCAGAGAACAGTACATCAAACTGGCTTCTATTTGTGCAAAGAAAGGGTTTCTAAAAGCAAGAATAATTGTTGGAATATATCTCCAGAGGGTCTACATCACCTTTTCATGCTTGTACAGGCCATTTTATGAGACCTTGCATTGGTATATTTAGCAGATATTTTTCTACCATTTTTAAAGGCATTGTATAGCATTTAGCTCTGTGGAGGGATATATAAGGGTTCTCACCCTTCCTCTCACTTTTTATCTCATTCTTGCATATTTGTTGGAGGTCATTGGCTGTTGCAACAGTCTCTTATGCTTGTAAGCACCTACGGGCTTCCCTCGTGCATTTTCAGCAATAAACATCAGTTTCAAGCATTTACAGGTCTTGTACCTGGGCCTACACCTATGTTTTCTATTGCTTTCACTTTCTTTCATGGTATCAGAGCAAAATGCTGACCTGTGAACAGAAGAGAGCTGCATTTTCTGTTTTGGAACAGAGGCTTCGATAGTTTTCTGCGTTTTCTGCAGATTTCAGCGTGGGAGGTGCCACGTTTTCTTCCAGAAGTAGAGGCTTCCTCAAGATTGCAGCGTTTTCTTCATCTGAGGCTTGGGACTGTTGCGTTTTTTTTGCTGTTGGAGACTGAAGCTCTCTTCTAGGTGCTGAGGACAGGGTTCCTGAGAGATTTGCTTTCTCTATTTCTCTCTTCCCACCCTCTCTCCCTTTCTTCTTTCCTCCTCTTGCTGTGCACAGCTTGAGAGGAGGCTATTTGCTGTTTTTTACAGCCCTCTTGCTTCAAAGGAGGTTTATTGTTAGAGGACAGGGCTCTTGGAGATCTCTTTGCTGCTGTTTCTTCTCCACACTCTTACGCACTGTAGCGGTGGTGCTTAGTAGGTTGTCAGCGGACTACGTGAGTCAGAGGAGGGTTATGTGTTAGCAGACATGGCTTCTAGAGATTTCTCTACAGTTGTTCCTTCTCCAAATTCTACCCCAGGACCTTCTAGGCCTGAATCCTACCTTCTCTCCTCTACCGAGGCACTTTGGATTCATCAGATTCTGGAGCATTTGTGCTGTGCCGACATGTCCCCGGTTACCATCTTCTCGGATTCTTAGAGTGCTATTGCTCTAGCTCAGAATCTTGTAATATGAGGACGATCCAAACATATTGAGGTGCATTATCATTTTGTACGTGACTGGATCGAGTTGGGACTTCTTCGGCTGGTCTATTGTTCTACCAGGACAATGTGGCTGATCACTGCGCCAAACCACATTTGAGAGCTACTTTGGAGGTGTTACTTCAGCGTGCTGATATTGGACCGCCCCTATGGCGCTGAAGAGGAGGTGTTGGAATATATCATCTCCACAGTATATAACATGCACATTCCTAAAAGGTGAATTTGGGCATGTTCCTGGATTCATCTAGGTATATACTTGAGATATAATTCAGCCGTATTAGCGGACATGCAGATTTCACATTGTGAAGTTTTCATCCGAGTTATGGCCAATTGATATTGTGCTAATTCTTTCTATCTTTAGTAGTGCATTTGCCCTATCAACTACTTATTTGTTGTACTAATTCTTTCTATTTGCTACTTCCCTTAGTGCCTTAGTGCTAGGCTTCATTATGGTTGAGTCTACCCTGCATCTCCGGAGGTTTAACAGAAACTCAGTACGAAGGGCTTTGTGTGAATATATGCTCTTATGTATGTGTGTGTGTGTGTGTGGAGTGTGTGTGTGAGAGCATATCTTGATCTACATCCACTATTGGGCACTATTGACGTTAGTGGGGATGTCGTAGTATCTAGTCCATACTATGCATAATGGAGTTGATAGTTATGTAGTCTTGTAGGTTGATTACTATGAGTATATAACATGCACGTTCCTAAAAGGTGAATTTGGGCATGTTCCCGGATTCATCTAGGCATATATATATATCATCTCCAGAGGGTCTACATCACCTTTTCATGCTTGTACTGGTCATTTTATGAGACCTTGCATTGGTATATTTTGATACACGTGTTGCTGGTAGAAGGAAGAGGTACAACATAGCAAATACAAGCAAGAGTTAGATGGTAAAAGGTGACACTGATGATGATAGATTAATGATGGCAAAACTAGTAGCCACCTATCCAGCTATCATTTCAATGCTCAAGGGCCGGCAAGGATGGATTTCAAGTATGCATGCCTGATTGAAAATTTCTCACTTGGTGGAGATGGAGGGCAGATGGTCAAGGTTGGGCTTGTCAGCTTCAACGATGGATGCTTCAAGGCATTTGTACAGGGATGGCTTAGATGATGTACATGGATTCTTGAAGTGTTCATGCATCAATGCAAGATGTTTGACATTCATGGGAATGTAGTGCTTCAAGATGGGGCGCGTGCATGGTTCGATGGGTTGCCTGACCATGTACAAACAAGTTGGAAGCTTCTCTCAGGGGCTATAGTAGAGGAATTTAAGCACATCGAGATCAAAAATGGGCTTTGGAGTCGGGTAGAGGAGCTCGAGCAGCATAAAGGGGTATCAGTTCTAGAATTTAGGACGCATTTTGAGGCTGTGTGGTGCCAGCTAGAAGGTATGCCTTGCTTCCGTGATAGCTCCTTTTCCTTCATGACGTTGGCATATTTTGTGAGGGCTTTAAATTGTAAGCTTTAGAGGAGAGTGGCTAAGAAACAAGTCATGAGCTATGTTAATGTAATTGCATATGCCGTAAGAAAACACGAGCAATGGACCGTAAGGAAAGTGGCAAGGAATACCTTGCAAATGTAAAGGTTTTCTCTAATTAAACATGATTAGAGATTAGTTTAAACAAGATAGAACTTAAGTTAAGATATTTAAGCGGAAAGTTGAGTGTGTTGCATTGATAGTCAAGGCCTTCTTAAATAGGGCACGAGTAAGGAGGCACATCCTAGTGTAGGGTTGTGACTCTCAGATGAATAGTTGTCTTTTAAGTGGACAATTGTCTTTTGGATAAGACATGTTCTTTCATAGTGCGACAGGTTGTGTCCTCTCAAGACCCTCCACTAATAATCAGTGATTAAGGTGTAGTTTAGAGAGATTAAGATATATTAGTCACAAATCGTGACATTCCTTCCCACATCTAGGTTTATATGAAGTAACTAGTATTGTTGAAATAACTCTTGAAGTAATTATGGGTACTGATGATGATCTTCATCACTTTGCCAAGTTGAATTTGACTCATCTAAATCTTTCCAATGTATTGAGAAGTTTGTAATAATCTTTTGTCGAGTTTCTTTTTGCCGAATATCATGGAACATTTTTTGGAATTGAAATCATGTGTTCATCTTCAATCTCGAGAACGTAAGTGGAACATTTACTATAGGTGAATCTCCTTGAATATAGGTGAGTCCTCCTGTTCTCCGAGCGAAACTTTTCAAGCGAGGAAAAAATTGAGCGGCACATTTCAAGGAACGGGCACACAAGAAGGCTAAGGCCAGTAATGAGAATACCATAGATGTGCAACACAAATTCAACACATCTAGGAATGGATTACACATGTTTTGGATAGAACTAGAAACTCTAGAAGCAAAAAATTGAAAATTAGAAGCACATGTACAATCAAATGAAGGTGTAGAGAGCTTGATTTGGCTTCTTTGGGTTTGAGGGAAGTGTTTGTAAGTTAGGGTTGACTGTCAGAGGATTGTCACCTATCAGCATCACCTATCAGCAGTCATCAGCAGTTAGATGGGCTTGTGGTTTGAAGGTGTTTCAGAGTTGGCCATTGTCAGCTAAGTGTCCAAAGGGTTGGATCCTTGTGAGGATTGAGTGTTCTGAGTGTCTTGAGGTCTCAGCAAATACAGAAGAGAGGAAATCTGCATCAGCCACATGTCACTTTAGTCAGTTCTCAGAGGACAGTCAGCTGGGAGTTAGCTGCAGTCAGCATAGTGCATGTAGTGTGTTATCTCTTTAAGTATAGAGTAGCCTGAGGTTTGGAGAAGGTTAGAGGACACGTGAGAGAAGGTTTATGTTTAAGCTGAGTCAGCAGTTAGCAGTCAGGAGTCAACAGTCAATCAGGTAGGTGTTAGCAGCTGTCAGTAGAAGGTTAGCAGGACATCAATCAGGTGTCCAGGAAGGTGGACATCAATCAGGTGTCCAGGAAGGTCCTGGAGTTGTGGATTAGATGTCAGCTGTGATAATGGAGGACAATAGAGGAGTCTAGAGGACCTGTTTTGGAATGGAGTCAGCATCAGCATTCGGAAGCAGTTTACAGTCAGTTTTGTGTCAGTTGAGAACTGTTTTGGTCAGCTGGATGTTAGCTGAGGTCAGCTGAGGCTGATAGGTGAAAGATCAAAGGTTTTGAAGGTCAGAGCTGACTTGGGAGGACAGCTGAAGGAGTTAGCTAGGACAGATAGAGAGGTTCGAGGAGCGAAGAGGAATCTACATCTTCTATCTATAGCTTTTACCATTGCTAATGCTACGGAGCCAGCCAACTTTTCATGGGTTCTTAGTCCTCCCCAATTAGCGGGTCTCACTAATAGCAGTAAGACAACGACGACGCGTACATCTTGTTTCAAGGACACGGGTTTTTAAAGCGTCGTGAGTGATCAGCTTGCCTGCAGGCTGCTACACAGTCTTACCATGAACTCTTGTTAAGCAAGAGGTACAATCTGTGGGGGCAAACAATTGTTTTTAAAAAAAGGCCCTATGGGCAGGCAACATAGGCCTTGAGTGAGGTGGCGACACAAATTCAACCCAAACTTAGACAGGTAGATAGGTGTTTGTGCCCATGTCTCAGGGCTGTTGAGACATTGATGTTTTTGTCTATTTGAAGAAGACAGAGAGTTTGATTTGTGTCAGCTGTATAACTAGATACCAAAGTCGTTTGTTTTGATGTTTCAGTTGTGTTGAAGATGTTTTATTTGAGTTTATGGATATAAAACTCCTGTAAGTGTGGGTCTGATGATTGGGAAGTTGGTGCTGAATCAATGCTGATTCAATCAGCCTTAGCTGAGAGGATTCAAGTCAGCAGGTCGTCAGCTGAGCCTCAAGTACAATCAGGTGAAGGCGTAGGGAGCTTGATTTGGCTTGTTTGGATTTGAGGGAAGTGTTTGTACGTCATGGCTGACTATCAGAGGACTGTCAGTTGTCAGCTCTGCTGTCTGTCATGGCCCTGTGAAAATGGAACAGTACAAGTGTGGGCATGGTGGTTGCAGAGTCAGAATATTTTATGATTCACATGGGGGGTGCCCGGACAGAGTTTAAGATGTGTGGACATCCCTAGGTGTGAAGGGGGGAACTAGAAACATTAAACTTTAATGTTTATTAAAGTTTGCCCCTAGGCCTTAGTGGCCCTAGGGACTTATTAAAGTTTGGGGCCCTAGGGATTATTTTGGGGAAGAGGGCCACTTTTGGAGTGTTTCTCTCTCTTCTCTCTCTCTCTCTTCCCTTTTCGGAGTCGTGGAGCAAAAGGGACACTCTAGCGTGGAAAAGCAGAAGGAAACTGAGGCGGCTGCTGTATCTGTGCTATAGCTGCTGTTTTCTGCAAGCTGTGAGCTGAAACAGGCCGTACAGAAGTCGTACAGTACTGTACGACTGCAGGTATTGCTGTGGACAGAGAAGCGCAGGGCTGTGGAACTGATACAGGCGCCTGCAAACAACTGCTGAATACAGGCTGTACAGTGCTGTACGACTGCAAGTACAGCTCTGTACTTTCTGCAGGTACACTGTACGGCCAGTTCTAGGGCAAGTACAGGTGCTGGACAGTACTGTAGCAGACGGCGTAGGCAACCAGTAGCAAAATCCAGCAGGCGGCTACTTCTGATTCTCTGCAGAAAGACCGTACCGTCAAGTACAGGCAAGTACAGTCAAGTACAATCAAGTACAGGGCTGTTTTTCAGATCTGTACTTTCAAGGACAGCAAAAGAGTGAACATCAGGAGGAGGGTATAAGCAAGTACAAGCACATGTGTGAAGCAGGGTTGTGGATACAAGTGCCTGCAAGTACAGATTGGTGCTGTTGCTTCCTCCAGTACTGTTTCACGAGCTGAACTTGGTAAGCCTTGTTTCTCTTCATCTATCTCTCTTTCTACTGCTTGATGTCTGTTGCAGATATGAGTTATCTGGCCCCTTGTGAGAGGAGGGGTATGGCAGATTGACAAGGGTTGAGACAGAGTTTAGACAGCACATGTATGTTTGAGCTGAGATGATGTATCATGCACTTGAGTTATGCCAGATGTATGCCCATGGCTGGCCTGCTTAGTGATCTTGGCTGGTCAGAGGGAGGCACAGTGTGTTATTTGGAGACACAGATCTGTGTGCATAGATCCTCTGTGCTAAGAAGGATTTGTGGGCCGTCAGATTGGACTTACAGGTGTAAACTCTTGGCTGATCTTTGTGTTGTACTCAGCCATTCATTTTATTATAATTGAATAAAGAAATACCGCAAGGGGCGCCAAGCTTTGGGGCCAACAGGTGTCGCTGTGTTTTCAGATTTAGGCACTCTAGCTCCAATCTGTGTTCTTTTCACATCTAGACTACAAGTGGACAGGTGATTGCTAATCTACCGCACTCTGGTTTTCTATCAGAGGCCGGTTTCAAGGTTCCGTTGCCGGGACCAATCATCAACTTTCTGAAGGGGGTGAGCTCGTGGTTGCTTTGAAGAAAGCCATCGCTGAAAATTCAGCAATCATGTCTGATACAGAGGAAGAGTACTTCTATCATGAAGAAGAAGAGCAAGAGACTTCTCCTGAGAGAGATGTATCTGAGGATATTTTTGCAGGAGAACAGGCTGCAGATGTTGAGCCTTATGAGGATGTAACACAGCCAGAAGATGTGCATGGTAAAGAGGATGATGATGCTCGGTTCAAAGATCGCTTGGCTAGTGTTATGGATACTTTTATGCAGCTCACACAGAGCGAGAGATTTGCTGAATTTTTGAGATCTCGCACAGAGCCCCAGAAAAAGAAGAAGAAGGTTCGTTCGAAGAAACCATCCCACAGGAACCATCTTTTGGCCAGTTTCCAAATATGCAGCATGCTTATGGAGCAAACTCTCAGAGTTCCTTCTATGGACAGCCACCTATTCCTCAGCAGAATATGCATCCAGGTTATTTTGGTGGTGGCTCGGTGTTCCAATCCATGACTGGGGGTTACCCTCAGGGAGGCATGGGTATGTATGGGCCTTTTGGAGCCAATTTTCAGCCTGGCATGCAAGGGAATATGTATGGTGGTATGCAGTCCGGTATGGCTGGAAATATGTTTGCAGGCATGCAACCTAGGATGCAAGGCAATATGTTTGGTGGCATGCAGCCAGGTATGCATAGTGGAATGTATGGAAACATGGCTGGAATGTATGGTATGCCTGGCATGGGAATGGGAAATGTTGACCCAATGATGGGTATGAATGTTGGGGGCAGCAATCTTACGAAACCACTTCCATATGATAATCTAACGCCTATGGGAAAGGCGAAGGATTACAAGGAAGGGGGAGCTGCAGTGAAGTTTGACACTTTCAGTGGGGCCAAGGATAAATTGAAGGCACTTACCTTTTTACAGCAGTTTGATGCTGCTTTTTCTGGTGGGAATTATACAGAGTCCTCAAAGGTGAGGAAAGCTGCCACTTTTCTCAAGGGCAATGCTTTGCAGTGGTGGTCTACTCTTCTTTTGCAGGGCATAGCACCCACCACATGGGTCCAATTCAAACAGGTTTTCTCTTCCATATGGCTCACATCTACATTTGAGGTGGATGTTATGACCGCATGGCACAAGCTGGATGCTTCAAAGTGTGATAGTTTGGAGAATTATAACAAGAAGTTTTGGGAAGCTCTACTCCCAGTGACTTCTTATCGTGCCGTGCCATTATCTGAGCAGGTAGAGAAGTATTGTTGTGGGCTGCCCAAGGAGGTACGAGATTATTGTATAAAGACAAGAGTAACGAACATGTCAGAGATGATTGAAAATGCTATGACAGCTAATGCGTTACTCACAGGTGGTTCATCTGGGTTTAAAGGCAGTAAGAAATTGGGCAAGAAAGCTGAAAAATTTGGGCATGCTTCTCGTGATACTAAAGGGTCTTCAGAGACAAAGTATAAGAAGTTGCCAATGCCCAAGAGAACTTCTGAGGAAAGACAGGCTTTGAGAGATGCTCAAAAGTGTTTTTACTGTACTGAAGAGGGGCATATGTCATTCAATTGTCCCAAAAGAACGTCCAAAAAGGACCCTGACAATAAAGGAGAGCCCAAGCCAAAGAAACCAAAGCCTTCTGCAGGCTTAGTTCCTGATCTTGTGGGGGAGCAGCTAGGTGGTGAAGCTACAGAGTTGTGCAGGGCATGGGGCAAAGTGAGAGATCAGAATGCTTTGATCTTCTTTGACACAGGTGCTAGAGCCAACTTCATTTCACCAAATCTGGCTGGCCGATTGGGGATTCGCGCAGAGGAGATGGGGCCGTTACATGAGGCAAATATGGCTTGTCCAGGGTATGCAGAACCCGTTACTCCTATTATTGGGAAGCTTCGGCTTCATTTGCAGGGTTATGTGGACAGTGAGGAGTTCTTCATCATGCCTTTGGATGGCTGTGATGTTTTGTTGGGGATGCCATGGTGCCACAGGGTACATGCGGTGGTGGATACTTACAATAGAAAAATTACTCTGACTCATAGAGGGAAAGAGCATGTATTGGATGTAAAACTCAAAGGGGAATCTGTTCCTATTGTATCCGCTTCGGCGATTTCATCAGTAATGAAAAAGCATCTTTCCGCGTACTTGATTTATGTAAAGGATGCACAGGATGATGAGTCTAAGTCTAATTTGTCAATGTTAGATAAGGACAGGGCTGATTTCTTAAGTGGGTTTCAAGACTGTTTTTCCGAGTCATTGCTAGGAGAATTACCTCCTGAGAGGCCAGAAGATCATGCCATAGATCTGATTCCTGGTAGTACTCCACCGAATAGACCGCCGTACCGTGTTAGTGCAGCCCAACAGAAAGAGATTATGAGTCAGGTGCAGGAGCTTTTGAATAAGGGGTTGATTCAGCCTAGCTCATCACCCTTTTGCTCACCTGTGCTCTTGGTGCAGAAGAAGGATGGTTCTTGGCGCATGTGTATAGATTACAGGGCGCTGAATAAGAATACCATCAAGAATCGATTCCCCATACCGAGGATCGATGACATCTTGGACCGCTTACAGGGCTCCACAGTCTTTAGTCGTATTGACTTGAAAAGCGGGTATCATCAGATACGCATTAGACCCGAGGATGTGCATAAGACAGCATTCCGAACCACATTTGGGTTGTATGAGTTCTTGGTTATGCCCTTTGGCTTGACAAATGCGCCTGCCACATTTAACAGAATGATGGACAGGATTTTCAGGCCTCATAGAGAGTTTGTGGGCACATTCTTTGATGATATGATTGTGCATTCACGAACTGAGGAAGAGCATAGAAGGCATTTGGCCATTGTGTTTGCAGAACTCAGAAACCATAGGTTGGTTGTTAATGGCAAGAAGAGTGAGTTCTTTTTGCAAGAGATACATTTCTTGGGACATATTGTGTGTGGTCATGGAGTCCGTATGGATCCAGCAAAGGTGGAAGCAATACTTAATTGGCCAGCTTTGAGGACCGCGCATGATGTACGCAGCTTTCTAGGATTGTGTTCCTATTACAGGCGTTACATACGGCACTTTGCTGAAATTGCTTCGCCTCTTCATGCTTTGACGAAGAAAGCAACTCTGTTTAGATGGGCTGATCGGGAAATTACAGCATTCAAAAAGCTCAAAGAAAAGCTTACTTCAGACCCAGTATTGGTGTTACCGGACCTCCGAAAGGCGTTTGTTGTCCAGTGTGATACATGTGGAAGTAGCATTGGTGCAGTTCTCATGCAAGAGGGACATGTGATAGCTTATGAGAGTAGAGTTTTGCAAGATGCTGAGAAGCATTTACAGGTGTATGAGAAAGAGATGTTGGCTGTAATTCACGCTCTTTCTACATGGAAACACTACTTGCTTGGGGCTGATTTCACTGTGCAGACAGATCATCAGACCTTGCGATATTTCCTCACGCAGACTAAGCTTTCAGAGAAGCATATGCGTTGGGCAAACTTTTTGTCAATGTTTCACTTCCAGATTGTGCATGTGGAAGGCAAAAAGAATGTAGTGGCAGATGCTTTGTCACGCAAGCCACAGGTCTCTGCAGTTTCACTTGCTTATCATCATGAGCTTGATGAAATGAAAGAGCAGTATGCCCATGATGAGGACTTTGAAAGGTTGTATGATCAGATGTCTGAGGGTCAGCGGCATGAGCATTACACTCTCAGAGATGGGTTTTTATTGATGCATGGCAGACTGTGTGTTACCAGGCCATTGCGACTCAAGGTTATGATTGAAAGTCATGCTCCACCGTATGCAGGTCATAGAGGTATTGACGCCACGGTCAAAGCAGTGGAGACTTTCTTTTATTGGCCAACCTTGAGAAGAGATGTTGATGCCTTTGTGAGGCAATGCATTGTATGTCAGAAGGTAAAGTTTGACCGTCAGAAGACACCAGGGTTATTACAGCCTTTACCTATTCCGGATAGACCTTGGGAGAGCATTGCCATGGATTTTGTATTTGATCTTCCACGGACACAAACGGGAAATGATGGCATCTGGACTATCATATGCAGGTTCAGTAAGCAGGCTCATTTCATTCCCGTGCGGAAGACAATTAAAGTGGATCATATGGTGAAGTTGTTCATGGCGAACATCTTCAAGTATCATGGCTTGCCTACGTCTATCATTAGTGACCGTGATCCACGGATGACGAGTTTGTTTTGGAGAGGGTTGTTTGACAACATGGGTACAACTCTCAAGTTTTCATCGTCATTTCATCCACAGACAGATGGTCAGTCAGAAGAGGCTAACTCTACAGTGTTGGATCTTCTAAAATGTTATGTGTCAGAGCACAAGCAACAATGGGAAACGTATCTTCCTTTGGTGGAGTTTGCATATAACAACACTGTACATAGCTCGACAGGCAAGGCGCCTTTTGAGATTGTAGGAGGGAAGAAGGTACCACCCATTTTGCATACAAAGGATAAGATCTTTGAGGCTGATCAGTATGTGGAGAGTTTGGATGAAGCTTATCGGAGAGTTAAGTTGGCCCTCCAGAAAACTCAGCAGAAGCAAAAGAAAGCCGCAAACCGTCACAGACGTGATTTACAGTTTGCATTGGGTGATTGGGTTCTTTTGCGCTTTGAAAAGGCTAGACTCAAGAAGATGAAGGGTAAAGAGCGCTTATTCCCTAAGTTGAGCATGCGTTATTATGGGCCTTTTCAGGTTTTGGAAAAGATTGGTGAGGTAACCTATCGATTGAAGTTACCAGATCACTGGAGGATTCACAATGCTTTTCACGTGAGTCTTCTTAGACCTTTCCGTGGGGATGTGCCTGAGGATGTATCAGATGAGGCTCAGCCGGAACTTGAGGTTCTGATTCCAGAGCAGATACTGGCACATAAAGAAAGGAAGGTACGAGGTAAAGTTTCCCGTCGCTATCTTGTGAAGTTCAAGAACTATTCACCGATGGATGCGAAGTGGATGGAGGAAGGTGACTTAACAGATTCACCTCAGGTTTTGCAGCTTTATCTCGATGCCTTTGAGTTAGAGCCGACTCTTATTGTGGCTCATTCAAGTTCAGCAGAGCATGGGTCTGGAGCATTACCTGATGCTCAAGAGGGGGGTAGCACCTCCACTCCCTTGGTACAGACAGGCTCAGATGACATCTAGAGGTCGCTTGGTGCAGTTTTTATCTCACCCGAAGGTACTGAGGCTGACAGTACATCTGTTTATGGGACTTCTATGATATATGTGTACTAGTCACATGGAGATTTTTGTAGATATGTATGGTTCACAGTGGTATACAACTTGGACTATTACTATGCCATTGGTTTGCAGTGAATATTGATACATGTATATGGCTTAGAGAGATTGGGACGCTGATCTTGCCATATTGTATATTTCACTTTGGATATTTTGATGCATCACCAGAATGCAATCGAGGACGCTTGCCATTTTTCAAGAGGGGGGTATGTCATGGCCCTGTGAAAATGGAACAGTACAAGTGTGGGCATGGTGGTTGCAGAGTCAGAATATTTTATGATTTACATGGGGGGTGCCTGGACAGAGTTTAAGATGTGTGGACATCCCTAGGTGTGAAGGGGGGAACTAGAAACTAATGTTTATTAAAGTTTGCCCCTAGGCCTTAGTGGCCCTAGGGACTTATTAAAGTTTGGGACCCTAGGGATTATTTTGGGGAAGAGGGCCACTTTTGGAGTGTTTCTCTCTCTTCTCTCTCTCTCTCTCTTCCCTTTTGGGAGTCGTGGAGCAAAAGGGACACTCTAGCGTGGAAAAGCAGAAGGAAACTGAGGCGGCTGCTGTATCTGTGCTGTAGCTGCTGTTTTCTGCAAGCTGTGAGCTGAAACAGGCCGTACAGAAGCCGTACAGTACTGTACGACTGCAGGTATTGCTGTGGACAGAGAAGCGCAGGGCTGTGGAACTGATACAGCGCCTGCAACTGCTGAATACAGGCTGTACAGTGCTGTACGACTGCAAGTACAGCTCTGTACTTTCTGCAGGTACACTGTACGGCCAGTTCTAGGGCAAGTACAGGTGCTGGACAGTACTGTAGCAGACGGCGCAGGCAACCAGTAGCAAAATCCAGCAGGCGGCTACTTCTGATTCTCTGCAGAAAGACCGTACCGTCAAGTACAGGCAAGTACAGTCAAGTACAATCAAGTACAGGGCTGTTTTTCAGATCTGTACTTTCAAGGACAGCAAAAGAGTGAACATCAGGAGGAGGGTATAAGCAAGTACAAGCACATGTGTGAAGCAAGGTTGTGGATACAAGTGCCTGCAAGTACAGATTGGTGCTGTTGCTTCCTCCAGTACTGTTTCACGAGCTGAACTTGGTAAGCCTTGTTTCTCTTCATCTATCTCTCTTTCTACTGCTTGATGTCTGTTGCAGATATGAGTTATCTGGCCCCTTGTGAGAGGAGGGGTATGGCAGATTGACAAGGGTTGAGACAGAGTTTGGACAGCACATGTATGTTTGAGCTGAGATGATGTATCATGCACTTGAGTTATGCCAGATGTATGCCCATGGCTGGCCTGCTTAGTGATCTTGGCTGATCAGAGGGAGGCACAGTGTGTTATTTGGAGACACAGATCTGTGTGCATAGATCCTCTGTGCTAAGAAGGATTTGTGGGCCGTCAGATTGGACTTACAGGTGTAAACTCTTGGCTGATCTTTGTGTTGTACTCAGCCATTCATTTTATTATAATTGAATAAAGAAATACCGCAAGGGGCGCCAAGCTTTGGGGTCAACAGGTGTCGCTGTGTTTTCAGATTTGGGGACTCTAGCTCCAATCTGTGTTCTTTTCACATCTAGACTACAAGTGGACAGGTGATTGCTAATCTACCGCACTCTAGTTTTCTATCAGAGGCTGGTTTCACTGTCAGTAGTTAGTAGTCAGACGGGCTTGTGGTTTGAAGGTGTTTCAGAGTCTGCTGCTGTTAGAGCTAATTGACCAAAGGGTTGGATCTTTGTGAGGATTGGGGGTTCTGAGTGTCTTGAGGTCTCATTAGATGTAGAAGAGAGGAAACCTACATCAGCTGGTGGGTCAGTTTAGTCAACTTTGAAAGGATAGTTAGATTGGAGTTATCTGGGAGTCAGCTGTTAGCCAGTAGAGTGCCTGTAGTGTGTTATCTCTATAAGTATAGAGTAGCCTAAGGGTTGGAGAAGGTCAGAGGACACATGAGAGAAGGTTTCTGTTTCAGCTGAGTCACCAGTCAGCTGTCAATTAGGTGTCAGTACTCAACGTTCAGCAGGTTGATTCAACAGTCTGTTAGGTAGGTGTCAGCAGAAGATTGATTCAGCAGTCTGTTAGGTAGGTGTCAGCAGAAGATTGATTCAGCAGTCTGTCAGTTAGAAGTCAGTAGAAGGTCAGGTAGGTGTCAGCAGAGCATTAGTCAGGTGTCTAGGAAGGTCTTGGAGTAGTGTATTAGATGTCAGCTGATGGTGGAGGACAATAGAAGAGTCTAGAGGGCCTGTTTTGGACTGGAGTCAGCATCAGCAGTTTATAGTGTGTTGTCACATGCATACCCAATTGGTGTACAGGTGGCATGTGTGTGAAAATGGCATTTTATCCAGCCCTATAAAGGGGATCTTACTAAATTTATTAGATTTTATTCACCTTTTTTGTGTCTTTTGCTGCTGGCCGACTGCCCTTTCACTGGACCGACCAGCAGTCCCACATACTATATATAGTTTTGCCTCATCATTCCACATCTAGTACCACTTCATAGACACATCAGGTACCATGTGATCTATTGTTGTTGCTGCTGTTGGTGCCTGCACTGCATCTGCCTCATCATCCTTGCATGTCAGCTCCTGCACATTAGTGTTTCACATTATCTCACAGGACATCAGCCCTCTTTGCTACAGTAGAGCATACCATCATTTTATCTTAGCTCATGGGAAAACAACCCTATCTGCTACGTTCAACACTTCAGCGTTTTTATCTTCAGTTCATGGGACAACAGCCCTCTCTACTACATAGTACAACACCTCAACGTTTTATCATAAGTACATATCTTGGGACAACAGCCCACTCTCTACTACAATACTTTATCGTTTTTCTTCTACAGCTTACCTTGGGACAACAGCCCACTCTCTGCTCCTCACCTCCACTCAGGTATTGCAGCACCCTTATCACTAGAGCTTCCACTACTCAGGTATTGCAGCACCCTTGTAACCAGAGCTTGCACCACTAGCACCCTTGTCACTAGAGCTTGCACCACCACTCGGGACAGTAGCCCTCTGTGCTCTTCATCACCCCACAGGTACCACAACACCCTTGTCACCAAAGCTTGCATCACTTCACTTTTAGTTGCCCACTACTACCTCGAAGTGCCTTTGCATCCACCGACACGAGCCTTTGACACCGACCTCCTCACGGAGTGCCTTTGCCTCACATCGACGCGAGCCTTCGACTTTGGTTCAGTTCCAACATCATCTTTGCTTTTGCACTGGTCTTCTACTCAGAGTCACCTCACATGAGAGGGCCTATTGTAAATATTTTCACTCACCCATTTCATGCTGTGTTGTTTTGCTCTGATCTCTCGTACATCTGGTTCTTTTTTCCTTTTTCCCTCACAACATGGCGTTCATGAGCATTTAGCATTCTTCGCATTAAGCAAGCATTAAGCATGGCATTCAAGCATTGGGCCAACATTGTGGGCAGTCTACAGGAGTATTGAGTAGCTGATAGGGTACTACAACCAACCGATTGGCATATTATGCAATCGTGGGATTTATCTGGGCCTTCTTCTCAATAAAGTAGTCATGGAGATAATTTGCAGGCCGACAACAGTAGGCACATCCCGACCAACAATAAATTCACATATAAAAGGCATTGCACATCATTCAGTCCAGTATCTCTCATCGTTTGGAGGTCTTCAGCCCAAGACCCTAAGAAGGTGTGGAGTTCAACATTCAGTAGTACAACAGTCCAACATTCAAAGTCAACATCATCATTAGCATAGATCTCTTTTAGATCTCACTTATAACCATTGCATTTAATATAGTTGCATTACATTGCATTGAAACCATTTTATATCTCAAGTGTTTCTAAGTGGAGTTTAGTTAAGGCTAAGGTTGTTTTACTATGATCAATCTCTCGCCATATGTCACATTGGTATCAGATTCAGCTTTTGAGCCTGGCCATTACTCAATGCATAACGGTTGGTTGTTCTATAAGAACCGTCTCTGTGTTATTCGAGGAGAAAAGCGAGCAGCTCTTCTCCATGATGCCCATGACTCCTTAGTTGGAGGTCATAGAGGTATCAACAGTACCCTCAAGAAATTGGAGTACTTAGCTGACAGGGTAATACTACCGCCCGACTAGCATATTATGCAGTTGTGGGATTTATCTAGCAATCGACTGCTCAATAAAGTAGTCGTGGAGATAATCTGTAGACCGATAGCAGTAGGCACAGCTCGACCAGCAATAAATTCACATATAAAAGGCATTGCACATCATTTAGTCCAGGATCTCTCATTGTTTGGAGATCTTCAGCCCAAGACCCAAAGAAGGTGTGGAGTTCAATATTCAGCATCAGTTGCAATGGGTCTAATTCCTCTTAGCCCCAGGGGTTTTCAAGCATGCTCTACAAGCTGGTGAAGTCAGAATTTGATTTGACCAAGTCTACAGTGAGATCCAAGCTCTTCATCAAATCTGCAGGTGACTTTGGTAAAACAGAGATTAAGCATTCAATGTTTGGTCAAATCTTGTGTTTCTTGGCTTAATCCTCTACTAGACTAATTGCTATTGATGGCCTTGAAAGCATTTGAGCTCATTTGAACTCTAAGGCCTCAGATCTGGGCGCCCCGTATACTCTGTTTTTTGCACACAAAACAGAGGATTAATTTGTTAATCAGTGTTAATCACTATATTTTGGTGTAATTGAGGGTTCAAATTAACCATTAGGTATGTGATACAGATCCCTATAACTTCGAATTGCAATTCGGAGATGGTTTGATACTCCAACCATTCCATACAAATTGGTTACCCTTGATTTAATGTAATTTTTGGTGATTTTATGCTGATAAATCTGTTGTAATCATCTCCTAAACACCAGATTGAGTTGTAAAAGGGTAGACACTGCCCTTGAATCTTGAAATTGGATCAGGAGGTAAGACCCCCTTCACATTATCATAAGTACAGCACAAGAAATAGCCAAATTTAATGGGGAGCAGTTTTACACATGGCAGACAAAAACCATGTATCTGCTCATGAGAAAAAATCTGTGGGGGCTAGTTGAGGGAAGAGATGAATATCTAGAGGTGAGAGGGAAAAATGTGTGGAAGAGCAGGAATGAAAAAGCATTGGGACTTATCGCACTCAGTTTAAATGATGAAATCATTCATCACATCACAGGGATACAATGGGCAAAAGATGCATGGGATAAACTCAATAAATTATTTGGAACACAAGCTAAAAATTCAAAGATAAATCTGCTAATGCAATTCTACAAATACAAATTGGATATGAAGGAAAGTGAACCTTTAATCACACACTTAAGCAGATATAAAAGCATTAAGCAACAACTGGCAGCTATTGGCAAAAAGATAGAAGATGATGAGGCACTAGCAGTGCTTCTGAAGAGTGTGGACAAAAGGTGAATATGAAAATATTGTAGCAACACTAAAGAACGTACCTGAATTGAAGCTACACGAGATAGAAGGAGCTCTGCTAGAGCAAGAGAGCAGAGGCAAAGAGAAGAAATGGCTCGACTCAACAGCAGGAGAAGAAAAAGCATTCTTCACCCGAGGAGGATTCTCTCGAGGACGAGGACGAGGAAGAGGCAGAGTAGGAGGAAGGACCTTCACTTGCCACAACTGTGGAAAGCCAGGACACATGGCAAGAGACTGCTACAACAAACCCAGTAGAGAAGGAACGACATCGGCAAACTTCATGAAGGCTCCTAAGGAAGTGGATTCGGATCATCTTTTCTGAGAGAAAGAGAGAGAGAGAAACCCCACAACCCAATGTAACCTGCCCCAACAGAGTAAAACCACCTCTGAGAGCCACTGATGATGTAGGCCATGTGGTAGATATATGTGTGAGCACTTTAGTCAAGGTCGCAGTGTTACGACCCTGTGTTTTTCTCTGGACAAGATGCAGATGTGCACGGGGACATGGTGGACAGTGTGAATGGCATCAGGTAGGAGTGAAGATGGAAGCCCATGTGTGGATAACCCCATGTGTGAAAGGGGGCCAAAGAGACATTAATTAAAAAGGTTTTATAACCTTTGGCGGCCATAAAATTAATGTTTTAAAGGTTTCAAAACCTTAAGAGGCCACTAAGCAATATTTAGAGGTTACACCACTTTTGGAGCCACACGACTTTCTTCTCCCTCTCTCTAGCTTTTTGGGAGTAGGCGTGCATATGGGCTGCGTGGAGAAGAGCAAGTCGGCTGCTGCAGGTTTTCTGGCTACTGGTCCTGGAACAGGCCGTACAGCACTGTACGGACAGCAGGTACAGTGTACGACTGCTGCAGGTACAGGCTGCGCAGATCAGGCTGCTACAGGTACAGGCAGCGCAGGCAGGTCAGGTGGCTGCAGTTGCACTTTTAGGCGGCGCAGGCAGGTGTACGACTGCATGCATATGTGTACGGACAGGTACAGCTGGTACAGGCGGCTGCTGTACGACAGCTGATACAGGAGACAGCTACACACGATTTGGTACGGGTGGTTGCTGGTGTCGACCTGTTCGGATAGGTGGTTGCAGGCGTGTGCTTTTTGGTGGACGCCGTGCTTTTGCAGAAAAGTAGACAGAGGCTGGTTTCTCTGGACATAAAGGTGAACAAGGGCTGGTTTTCCATGAACATAGACATCATGTCGATGGCGTTCAACTGATGGAACTTTCAGCTTCTATTTGCTTTGGATTCAGGACTGTTTTGGGACAGTTTATGTGCTGTTTTTGTTTGGTTGCAAATTCAGCTATGTGCTTGGGTTTTTGGCTACAAGTACAGGTCACTTGAATATGTTTCTTGGCATGGGAGAGATGCAAGCTCGCATGGCTGCGTGCTCATGGAGCAGATTGTTTTCTTTCTACTAGAAAGGAACAGTGGGACCTACAGTATGGGAATCTCTATGTTGCAAGATGTTTCATGAGGGAACAGGTAACTAGATGTATGGGATACAGGACAGAAGTTTCAAAGGGAAACAGGCCTAAGGGTTTCATGTGGAAACAGGTCGTAGGTTTTCTCGAGGGAACTTGTTTTTGGGTTGCTCTAGGAGACATGTCACATGCAGGCAGAAGGTACAGGAGTGGACACATGTATGGTACAGCCTTGCTACTGATTAGACAAGGGACAAGGAATCCATGACAGAGATGGATAGTACCCTTGGATGGTAGAGAGGGTTTGTACAGGTGTGTCAATTGTATGGTATGCTGTGCTGTGATGCGAGTTCTCTTTTGAGAGACAGTTTGGGAGTCTGTGTTGTGATGCAGAAGCACTGGATGTGTCAGGGTGTGATGTTGTTCATAGTGTGAGAGGCTATGGATGGATGTGGCAGCCTTGATCATGGGAGAAAGCTTCTGTATGCAAACTCTATGTGAAGGGTCTTTTGATATGAACAATGGCTGGACTTGTTTGTGGATGCCGTGTGGACAAGAAGTCAGATGCAGGTTCTTTGCAGGCTTCAGGAGTTCTACTGGGACGGCTGAGTTCCCAGCCTTATATTGTAATCAAAGCTCTTTTAATCAATTAAAGAAATACCGCAAGGGGCGCCACTGCGATTTGGGGCCAATCGGTGTCCGTGTACTATTTGCAGGAGCACTCTAGCTCCCCCTGTTTGTTTTCCTTTTTCTAGGTCCTCAAAGGTGTTGAAGTGTTTTATGTGCGAGTGTTTGTTCCACCGCCCTTTGGTTTCTGAAGGCCGGTTTACAAGGTTCCGTTGCCGGGATACATCGTCGACTTTCTCAAGTGGGCGAGTCCGTGGTTGCTTTGGTCGGGACAATCGCCAACTTTCCTAAGGAGGCGAGCTCGTGGTTGTCTCATGAGAGTCACATCAAAAGCTTCAACATGAGGAAAGTGAAAAGGAAGTGCAGGACAAAGTGCAGGATTGTGTCTTTGCCTATATGAGGTAAAGAGCAAGAGTAGAAGATGAAGTTCAGGAGAAAAGACACCAAGGACAAGAAGTAGTCGGCCAGGAACAAGAAGCAGTTGAAGTGTTATGGTGCAGGAGATGCGTTGAAGGCTATGGCTTTCGACAGTTTGTCACCAGTGGTATCTTCATAGAGGCTTCATGGGTTCGGAAGACAGTTTCCTTCTATGTTTAGCAGTGGTGATCTACTATGCTTCATCGAAGACTTGTGCTTATCACTTGGGTGGAGTGCAAGCAGGTTTTGGGTGCCTGAGGATGTATCAAATGAGGCTCAGATGGAAGTGGAGGAACTTGACGAGGTTCTTATTCCTGAGCTTATACTGGCACATAAAGGAAAGAAAGGTACAAGGTAAAGTTTCCCGTTGCTATCCTGTGAAGTTCAAGAGCTGTTCACTGATGGATGCGAAGTGGATGGAGGAGGTTCACTGATGGATGCGAAGTGGATGGAGGAGGGTGACTTAGCAGATTCACCTCAGGAGTTGCAGCTTTATCTTGATGCCTATGAGTTGGAGTCGACTCTTGTTACGGCTCATTCAGGTTCAGCAGAGCATAGGTCTGGAGCATTGCCTGATGCTCAAGAGGGGGGTAGCACCTCCGCTCCCTTGTTGTTACAGACAAGCTCATTTGTTATCTAGGAGTCGCTTGGTGACATCTTTGTATTCACCCGAAGGTACTGAGGCTGACAGTACATCTGCTTATGGGACTTCTATGATCTTGTGTTCTAGACACATGAGATGGTGGTTGAGTATGGTTCACAGTCGCGCGCACCTGGAACTCTAACTGCAACTATGGATAACTCTATGGAGGACATAAGTCTTGCGAGCAGTCCTAGAGTTGGTTTGGTTCATGGAAATATGGATCGAACTCTATTTGTGCATGTATGCATACACTTTTTGAGGTAGAAGTATTTTTGTATTCTGGTGCCATTGGATCCTGGTACCATTGAGAATACATTGGGAAATACTCTGCATTGTGTCATGTGCTGCATGTATGTTGGTATGATACATCAAGTGCTTTATTATGTTCATGGATGCACCATTGGGTGTAACTCCTGCGGGATGGTCATGAGACATATGTGGGAAAGTACTTGGTAGATGTAGTGTTTGGATGCATTGAGTGCTTTCATATGCTCATGTTTTACCATCAGTCGCGTGGGTCCTGCGGGATGCCCATGGGCGTAAGGCTTGCGAGCAGCCCTTAGACTGTTCTTTTAGAGGAGGTAGAGCAACTTGAGGAGCATATTGTTTGCGAATGCATATGTGTGTCATGCATATGTGTGCCATATGTAGAATGATGCATGGTTTTGTTTTTGGCTAACACAGTTAACGTGTTTCCATTTGGTTTTAGACTTTTGCTGTAGGTTCTGAAGGAACAAGCAAGAGGATAGTGTGGCTTATTGTGCAGGATGATTGTTCTATCATCCAGATGCATTGGAAGGCCATTGTTTTTGCCATATGGGGTGTCTTTGCTCATGAGATGCTTTACTGTGCCATTGAGTGCAATCGAGGACGCTTGCCATTTTTCAAGAGGGGGGTATGTTACGACCCTGTGTTTTTCTCTGGACAAGATGCAGATGTGCACGGGGACATGGTGGACAGTGTGAATGGCATCAGGTAGGAGTGAAGATGGAAGCCCATGTGTGGATAACCCCATGTGTGAAAGGGGGCCAAAGAGACATTAATTAAAAAGGTTTTATAACCTTTGGTGGCCATAAAATTAATGTTTTAAAGGTTTCAAAACCTTAAGAGGCCACTAAGCAATATTTAGAGGTTACACCACTTTTGGAGCCACACGACTTTCTTCTCCCTCTCTCTAGCTTTTTGGGAGTAGGCGTGCATATGGGCTGCGTGGAGAAGAGCAAGTCGGCTGCTGCAGGTTTTCTGGCTACTGGTCCTGGAACAGGCCGTACAGCACTGTACGGACAGCAGGTACAGTGTACGACTGCTGCAGGTACAGGCTGCGCAGATCAGGCTGCTACAGGTACAGGCAGCGCAGGCAGGTCAGGTGGCTGCAGTTGCACTTTTAGGCGGCGCAGGCAGGTGTACGACTGCATGCATATGTGTACGGACAGGTACAGCTGGTACAGGCGGCTGCTGTACGACAGCTGATACAGGAGACAGCTACACACGATTTGGTACGGGTGGTTGCTGGTGTCGACCTGTTCGGATAGGTGGTTGCAGGCGTGTGCTTTTTGGTGGACGCCGTGCTTTTGCAGAAAAGTAGACAGAGGCTGGTTTCTCTGGACATAAAGGTGAACAAGGGCTGGTTTTCCATGAACATAGACATCATGTCGATGGCGTTCAACTGATGGAACTTTCAGCTTCTATTTGCTTTGGATTCAGGACTGTTTTGGGACAGTTTATGTGCTGTTTTTGTTTGGTTGCAAATTCAGCTATGTGCTTGGGTTTTTGGCTACAAGTACAGGTCACTTGAATATGTTTCTTGGCATGGGAGAGATGCAAGCTCGCATGGCTGCGTGCTCATGGAGCAGATTGTTTTCTTTCTACTAGAAAGGAACAGTGGGACCTACAGTATGGGAATCTCTATGTTGCAAGATGTTTCATGAGGGAACAGGTAACTAGATGTATGGGATACAGGACAGAAGTTTCAAAGGGAAACAGGCCTAAGGGTTTCATGTGGAAACAGGTCGTAGGTTTTCTCGAGGGAACTTGTTTTTGGGTTGCTCTAGGAGACAGGTCACATGCAGGCAGAAGGTACAGGAGTGGACACATGTATGGTACAGCCTTGCTACTGATTAGACAAGGGACAGGGAATCCATGACAGAGATGGATAGTACCCTTGGATGGTAGAGAGGGTTTGTACAGGTGTGTCAATTGTATGGTATGCTGTGCTGTGATGCGAGTTCTCTTTTGAGAGACAGTTTGGGAGTCTGTGTTGTGATGCAGAAGCACTGGATGTGTCAGGGTGTGATGCTGTTCATAGTGTGAGAGGCTATGGATGGATGTGGCAGCCTTGATCATGGGAGAAAGCTTCTGTATGCAGACTCTATGTGAAGGGTCTTTTGATATGAACAATGGCTGGACTTGTTTGTGGATGCCGTGTGGACAAGAAGCCAGATGCAGGTTCTTTGCAGGCTTCAGGAGTTCTACTGGGACGGCTGAGTTCCCAGCCTTATATTGTAATCAAAGCTCTTTTAATCAATTAAAGAAATACCGCAAGGGGCGCCACTGCGATTTGGGGCCAATCGGTGTCCGTGTACTATTTGCAGGAGCACTCTAGCTCCCCCTGTTTGTTTTCCTTTTTCTAGGTCCTCAAAGGTGTTGAAGTGTTTTATGTGCGAGTGTTTGTTCCACCGCCCTTTGGTTTCTGAAGGCCGGTTTACACGCAGACTATCAAGTAAGAGGGAAACTTGGTATAGGGTCGAGGTGTGCTAGGAGTATTCACTTGAGGGGAGGTTTTGAAATATACAAGTGAATAGGGTGTGTGCGGGAACAAGCCCTTCGCAAGAGGCTGTAAAAGAGAATGTGTAAATGTGAGAGAAACTGTGAAAAGGTGAGAAGAATCTACTGGGAGAGAATAAAGGGTAGCATGAGGAGATTTAGGAGGTGTGGAGATATTCTGGGAGAGGTGGAGAGAATCAAGCAAAAGAGGTGGAGTGAATCAAGGTGGGATTAGATGCTTGGATGTAAACTCTATAAATTGAGGCATTGGCCTAATGAGAACTTGTTGGTTTTTGATTATCCATGCCTACATTAAGCTATCAGTTAATTACTCAGTAATCACGTGTTAATTATCGTCTAATCTCTTTGTTAATGATGTTGATTCCAGCATTTGATCCACCATAGCTCATCACATTGCTGTAATTTTAACAAGGTATCAGAGCCTAGCCTAGAATCCATCAATTTGTGAGCCCATTATCTTGCTAATTACATGGCTAATAAGGATTAGTAGAAAATAAATATTTTCACCTCTTTTTCAACTAGCTCACTGTACCCCCAGCCAGTGGAGGGGCTTGATCTTCCTCTAGGAGAAACATTAGGGAAAATGCTTCTAGCCCAACATAGCTAACTCAGTTTGCTCAAGCCCATCAAGTCAGCGCAGTAAACCACCTACCAGAGGTCCCGATTTTCGTTGATTTGCAGGCGCCATTTTTTTTGAGGAAAAATGAGATCTTGTCTTGTCCAGTTGCAATGGATCTAATTCCTCTTAGCCCCAGGGGTTTTCAAGCATGCTCTACAAGTTGGTGAAGTCAGAATTTGATTTGATCAAGTCTACAGTGAGATCCAAGCTCTTCATCAAATCTGCAGGTGAATTTGGTAAAACAGAGATTAAGCATTCAATGTTTGGTCAAATCTTGTGTTTACTGGCTTAATCCTATATTAGACTAATTGCTATTGATAACCTTGAAAGCATTTGAGCTCATTTGAACTCTAAGCCCTCAGATCTGGGCGCCCCGCATACTTTGTTTTTTACACACAAAATAGAGGATTAATTTGTTAATCAGTGTTAATCACTATATTTTGGTGTAATTGAGGGTTCAAATTAACCATTAGGTATTTGATACAGATCCCTATAACTTCGAATTGCAATTCGGAGATGGTTTGATACTCCAACCATTCCATACAAACTACTCTTGATTTAATGTAATTTTTGGTGATTTTATGCTGATAAATCTGTTGTAATCATCTCCTAAACACCAGATTGAGTTGTAAAAGGGTAGACACTGCCCTTGGATCTTGAAATTGGATCAGGAGGTAAGACCCCTTCACATTATCATAAGTACAGCACAAGAAATAGCCAAATTTAATGGGGAGCAGTTTTACACATGGCAGACAAAAACCATGTATCTGCTCATGAGGAAAAATCTGTGGGGGCTAGTTGAGGGAAGAGATGAATGCCCAGAGGTGAGAGGGAAAAATGAGTGGAAGAGCAGGAATGAAAAAGCATTGGGACTTATCGCACTCAGTTTAAATGATGAAATCATTCATCACATCACAGGGATACAATGGGCAAAAGATGCATGGGATAAACTCAATAAATTATTTTGCACACAAGCTAAAAATTCAAAGATAAATTTGTTAATGCAATTCTACAAATACAAATTGGATATGAAGAAAAGTGAACCTTTAATCACACACTTAAACAGATATAAAAGCATTAAGCAACAACTGGCAGCTATTGGCAAAAAAATAGAAGATGATGAGGCACTAGCAGTGCTTCTGCTGAAGAGTGTGGACAAAAGGTGAATATGAAAATATTGTAGCAACACTAAAGAATGTACCTGAATTGAAGCTACACGAGATAGAAGGAGCTCTACTAGAGCAAGAGAGCAGAGGTAAAGAGAAGAAATGGCTCGACTCAACAGCAGGAGAAGAAAAAGCATTCTTCCCTCGAGGAGGATTCTCTCGAGGATGAGGACGAGGAAGAGGCAGAGTAGGAGGAAGGACCTTCACTTGCCACAACTATGGAAAGCCAGGACACATGGCAAGAGACTGTTATAGCAAACCCAGTGGGAGAAGGAACAACATCGGCAAACTTCATGGAGGCCCTTATAAGGAAGTGGAGTCGGATCATCTTCTCTGAGAGAAAGAGAGAGAGAGAAACCCCACAACCCAATGTAACCTGCCCCAACAGAGTAAAACCACCTCTGAGAGCCACCGATGATGTAGGCCATGTGGTAGATATATGTGTGAGCACTTTAGTCAAGGTCGCGGGCTATCAAGTAAGAGGGAAACTTGGTATAGGGTCCAGGTGTGCTAGGAGTATTCACTTGAGGGGAGGTGTTGAAATATACAAGTGAATAGGGTGTGTGCGGGAACAAGCCCTTCGCAAGAGGCTGTAAAAGAGAATGTGTAAATGTGAGAGAAACTGTGAAAAGGTGAGCAGAATCTGCTGGGAGAGAATAAAGGGTAGCATGAGGAGATTTAGGAGGTGTGGAGATATTCTGGGAGAGGTGGAGAGAATCAAGCAAAAGAGGTGGAGTGAATCAAGGAGAAATCAGTGGGATTAGATGCTTGGATGTAAACTCTATAAATTGAGGCATTGGCCTAATGAGAACTTGTTGGTTTTTTATTATCCATGCCTACATTAAGCTATCAATTAATTACTCAGTAATCATGTGTTAATTATCGTCTAATCTCTTTGTTAATGATGTTGATTCCAACATTTGATCCACCATAGCTCATCACATTGCTATAATTTTAACATGGTATCAGAGCCTAGCCTAGAATCCATCAATTTGTGAGCCTATTATCTTGCTAATCACTTGGCTAATTAGGATTAGTAGAAAATTAATATTTTCACCTCTTTTTCAACTAGCTCACTGTACCCCCAGCTAGTGGAGGGGCTTGATCTCCCTCCAGGAGAAACATTACGAAAAATGCTTCTAGCCCAACATAGCTAACTCAGTTGTGCTCAAGCCCATCAAGTCAGCGCAGTAAACTGCCTACCAGAGGTCCCGATTTTCGTTGATTTGCAGGTGCCGTTTTTTCTAAGGAAAAATGAGATCTTGTCTTGTCCAGTTGCAATGGGTCTAATTCCTCTTAGTCCCAGGGGTTTTCAAGCATGCTCTACAAGTTGGTGAAGTCAGAATTTGATTTGATCAAGCCTACAGTGAGATCCAAGCTCTTCATCAAATCTGCAGGTGACTTTGGTAAAACAGAGATTAAGCATTCAATGTTTGGTCAAATCTTGTGTTTCTTGGCTTAATCCTTTACTAGACTAATTGCTATTGATGGTCTTGAAAGTATTTGAGCTCATTTGAACTCTAAGGCCTCAGATCTGGGCGCCTCGCATACTCTATTTTTTGCACACAAGGCAGAGGATTAATTTGCTAATCAATATTAATCATTATATTTTGATGTAATTGAGGGTTCAAATTAACCATTAGGTATCTGATACAGATCCCTATAACTTCGAATTGCAATTCGGAGATGGTTTGATACTCCAACCATTCCATACAAATTGGTTACCCTTGATTTAATGTAATTTTTGGTGATTTTATGCTGATAAATCTGTTGTAATCATCTCCTAAACACTAGATTGAGTTGTAAAAGGATAGACACTATCCTTGAATCTTGAAATTGGATCAAGAGGTAAGACCCCCTTCACATTATCATGAGTACAGCACAAGAAATAGCCAAATTTAATGGGGAGCAGTTTTACACATGGCAGACAAAAACCATGTATCTGCTCATGAGGAAAAATCTGTGGGGGCTAGTTGAGGGAAGAGATGAATGCCCAGAGGTGAGAGGGAAAAATGAGTGGAAGAGCAGGAATGAAAAAGCATTGGGACTTATCGCACTCAGTTTAAATCATGAAATCATTCATCACATCACAGGGATACAATGGGCAAAAGATGCATGGGATAAACTCAATAAATTATTTTGCACACAAGCTAAAAATTCAAAGATAAATTTGTTAATGCAATTCTACAAATACAAATTGGATATGAAGAAAAGTGAACCTTTAATCACACACTTAAACAGATATAAAAGCATTAAGCAACAACTGGCAGCTATTGGCAAAAAAATAGAAGATGATGAGGCACTAGCAGTGCTTCTGCTGAAGAGTGTGGACAAAAGGTGAATATGAAAATATTGTAGCAACACTAAAGAATGTACCTGAATTGAATTCTAGCATTTGATCCACCATAGCTCATCACATTGCTGTAATTTTAACAATTGGTGACTTTGTCCAGTGAGTATTTCATGAACTCGTGGAAGGGTTTGTGACCCTAGTGAGTGATTTCGGATTGGTGACCTTGTGAACTCATGCAAGAGTTGATGACTCTAGTGAGTTAATATTTGGACTCATGGAAGGTGTCATGTGCACAGAGTGTATCTACCGTAGTGTATCTACCGTGTGCAGTAGGCACACAAGACTGGCTTTGAGGCTTGGGGTAGCTTAGAGCCAGGCAGGCAGATTGGCAAGATGGGCTAGGGATGACTGACGGGCGAGCGGCGCCCAGTGACCGGCCAAGAGCTTATAAAAGCATGGCCAAGGCCAATCAGTTAGTCATGGTTGGGTGGTGAGTCAAGCTTGCACACCCTTCATGGTTTTATGGCTTTGTTTTACAGGTTTGGAGACTTGTGTTGCAGGTATGTCCTATGAGGTGACCCTAGGGGTTTGATAGTGGTATCAAAGAGCAAGCCTTGAGGGCGGGCAAGTCAATAGGTAGAGAAGAGAAGATAAAAGGAAAGGTATGAGTTCATGTCATAGCCTGTTTTTATTATTATTTTAAAATTGTTCATTTTCTTTGCATTGCTGGAACCCATGTGGGAGAGTTGTTGTCAAGAAGTGGGTTGTGAAGGACGGCAAGTAAAGGGAAAGCTTTGCTTGTTTGCAAGTGGGTGAAGGTAAGTGAAGGAAGCCTTGTACGCTGTGAGTGAGAGAGAGAGAGAGAACCGAGAGCTTCCTATTTTTTTCCGATTCCTACTGCTATTGGCAGGTAGTGTGCAGCCTGGGTGTAGTGTTTTTTTTAGCCTTCACATTTTTTTAAAGACTCCACGTTTTTTAAAGCTTTTGCAGGACCTAGTGCACGTTTCTTTTAAATAGCAGCCCAATTCTTTGAAAAGCAACTCGCGTGGTAATTTTTTTAAATTAAAAAAAATGCAGCCAGTGTGGCAGTTCTTTTTAACTAGCGTGGGCTTAAGAAAAACTTAGCGTGGAAGCATGGTCTTACAAAGAAAAACCAGCATGGGTTTCCTCATGGGGGTTTTCGTGCAGGTTTCTTGCCGCATCTCGGGCTTGCATCCACTTATGTTTTCTCTCTTCCTGTTTGGCAGCTAGCTCTCCTTAGAGCTCCTCGAACCCTTTGTGCTCGGGATATCTCTCGGCTTTTGGGAGCTTTTGCTTTCTTGAAAACTTAATTTTCTCCTTGCCTCTCCTCTTCCATAATGTCGACCCAAGAATTAGAGATGGAACCTATAACTGAACCCGAAGACCTGACAGCTACCGAGGTTGTCGATGGCGATCTTTTTGAAGATTTCATGACTAAATCTGACTTTCGAGAGTTTAAAGTCATTGTCAAGGCTTATTTCACAGAACATCATGCGCAGGTTGCCGTGCAGCTGCTGCTGCAGACCTTGCAAACTTCCATCTAGCTTTTGACCATTATTCTATCTACCCTCTCGAGCATGGAAACCTTGGCGTCTACTTTAGGCCCCAACATCACTCCAAAGCAATTCGGGGATGAGCAAAAGCAATGTACCAAGGAGATTATGGACATGTAGCTACATAAGTGGTAGGTCCACTTCTAGTTTCATCCATATGGCGATGATAAATAGATTCAATTAGCACAAGTTTCCTCTCGGGTAAGGCTTTCCTTTGGTGGATAGAACTTAGACCTAAACTGACAACCTAGGAGCAGTTTGAAGAAGCCTTCAAGAAGGAGTTCCTCAAGAAGGATGACGACTATAACATAGTTGCTCAGTTTGCCAGTTTGGCCATGACCTCTCGCAGAACCTCACTTATGAGGCCCACCTCCAGAAATCTAGAGACTTGCAGATGAAAGCTACGAAGATGGATTCTACTACTGTTTTGGGTTTATTCGTGTAGCAGGATTACTAGACTCGTACTATTTACAGGGTCAAGAATAACAAGTGCAAAACTTTGGACAAGGCTATTCACTCTGCGTGTATTTATGATGATACAATGATCTCTTCCAAAACCAAGACCATAATCTAGCATGGAAACAAGTACAAAAGGAAGTTCTCTATGCCAATAACTAGCATGACATAAGGGAAGTCTACGGACCAACCTTTGAAGAATTTAAATTTAACTCTAGCGAAGAAAAACTGTTTCCTCAAGGCTTTGAAGATCAAAGAGGAGAGACATTGCTTCATTTGTGAAGAAAAAGGACACATGTGTAACGAGTGCCCAAAGAAGAACAAAGAAGAAGGGTGCTAGCCCAACACATGATCCAAGCTGAAAAAGGTAGCCAACTAGCTGTCTTTGACAGATACTTTAGGCAATGTTATTTCTTGCCCTAGTTCATGTTCTGATTGTCTATTCAACTCTAAGGTTTTTGTCTTGCACGATCTTCTTCGAGTTACCTTTTGGGTTGACCAATGCTCCAATCACTTTTCAACAAACGATGAACGATCTTTTTTGTGAACATTTGGGGAAATTCGTGGTGGTGTTTCCATATGATATTTTAGTATACAGTCATACTCTTGAGGATCATGTTAGACACCTCACGATTGTCTTGATTATTTTAAGACAGAATTGACTGTATGCTAAATTTAGTAAATGTGAGTTTTTTATGACAGAAATCATTTACTTGGGACACGATCACAAAAGATGGATTGAGCATTGACTATGATCGAGTACAGAAGGTTTTGGCTTGGCTTATACTGCATACGGTGAGATAACTTTGTTCTTTTCTCAATTTTGTTATTTTTCTTCGAAAATCTATGCAGGAATACTATCAGCTCACACTACCGACAATGACCAACCTGTTGAAAGGCCTTGGATGTAAGTCGAATCAGCTTATCACTTGGAATAATGATTTGGATATTGCCTTTAAACTTTTGAAAGATAAAGTCAAGGAAGCACCTACCTTAGCACACTGTACCATGGGATTTTCAAGACTTCAGCATGATGCAACACGTTCTTTTTTGCAAGACATGCAAGAAATGTTACGAAGGAATCTATTAGAAGCACTCAAGACAGAGACATATTTTATTCTAATAGACATCATTCACCCGAGAGAGTTCTTTGAAGGAACGATGGTGTATTTGTGAGTTCCAAAAGATTTCGAGACTTTATGGATGGGTCGATCTCCGAAATTATCCCCTAGATACTTGGATCATTTTGGGTTAAACGCCGGATTGGTTCAGGTGCATATGAACTAGACTTGCCTTCTCATGTGCAAGTTCATCTCGTATTTCATGTCAGTAGACTTAAGGAAGTACTAGGTGGAGCAGACTAGTTAGTTACTCCTCAAGAAATCATGGATGTCGAGGATATGACATTTGTGCCACACGAACCGGAAAAGATTCTTGGATTTCGTGAAAGACGAATGTGGCATATGCTACTCACGGAATACAAGTTCAAGTGGAAGAATCATGTTGAGGAGGATGCTACATGGGAGACATTGACTACCCTTCAGAGGGATTACCCTGAGTTTTTACTGAGCTCAGGAGTGAGTTTGTCATGTGTGCACAGAGTGTATCTACTGTGTGCAATAGGCACACAAGACTGGCTTTGAGGCTTGGGGTAGCTTGGAGCTAGGCAAGCAAATTGGCGAGTTGGGCTAGGGATGACAGATGGACGGGCGCCCATGTGTGGATGCCCGGGTGACCGGCCAAGAGCCAATAGAAGGGTGGCCAGGGTCATTTAGTCAGTCAGAGTCTCGCGAGACTATGCAAGAGCTCTGTGGTCAGGAGCTTGGATTTAGTGCAAACATGCAATGGTGGTATGGGGTAGAGACTGGTTGATATGTCTAGCTAGTCAGCTCAACTCGTGGCTCGGTGGGGACAACCAAGACTTGTAGGCTTTGCCCATGGCTGTCATGGTTGGGTGGTGAGTCAGGCCTGCACCCCCTTCATTATTTTATGGCTTTGTTTTGCAGGTTTGGAGTCTTGTTGTAGGTATGCCCTATGAGGTGACCCTGGGGATTTGACAGAAGGGTTGGTGACCCTGGTGAGTGAAGTCTTGTGGAAGGGGAAACCCTGGCAACCATGTATGGTTTCATGGAAGGGTTGTTGCCCTGGTGAGCCATATTGACATGTGAAGGATGTTTGGCTTGGGCATGCGTATGGATCATAGGGGTGGTGCCCTTATACAGTCCAATGGCATGGCAAGATGTTTTGTGGCTATGTATGCTGCTTCTTTATTTTTGTAGGTACTTAAAGCTACTTATGGATTTATGGATATTTGGGACACAGTTGGCTCTTGTGCCTGTGTCTAGTTATTATTCGGTTTATGGAATTATGGATATTTGAGACACAGTTGGCTCTTGTGCTTGTGTCTGCTTGTTATCAGAGTTGTTGACTCGGGATATGGATAAAGATGATTCTTTCTTGATACTGTGAGTCTACCGACACGTGTATTGATATCAAATTCTATTCTTTTTTTTAAAAAGTGTGGCTATATTAAAGTATAAAGATAAAGTTTATAAAAAATGCTTTTTCAAGAAGCATAACTTATAACACAATGTCAGGCTTTCATGCAATCATATTTCTCACTTTTGTGAGATGTACAATGTAATTTTAGAGTTTTGAGTTCTTGAAAAGCAAGTCAATTTCTTCAAAGATGGCTTGATTGTCTTCTTCTAGACGTTCCTTGTGAATTTCGATGATCCTTGAGCCCTGTTCATTTAAATGAGCTCTTCCATGGCATTCTTTGTGTATTGCGCTTTGACTACTTGCATGCTGGCTTTGTGAAGAGTTTTCATCTGCAAATTTAGATCAGCCCTCAGACCCGACATCAAATCAAGAAGTTTATGGATTTAAAATAAATTCATTTTGGTTTATCCAGACAGTCCACAGGTATTCAGCATGGATAATGTTCCATAATTCTGTAGAGCATTTAATTTGTTGTCCTAAAAGGATTTCTATCCCAGTGAAGTCCCAAGATTGAACCAGTGAAATACATTGATTCAAAAATTTCAAAGCGTCTGCATTACATGCACAACCAATGAAGAGGTGGGCAATTGTTTCTGGCTCCTTTTTACATCTTGGGCATAATCCGCCCCCATATCCAAATCTATTTGCATGAGCATTTGTCCACAGTGCTTTGTGCATGATCAACCATAGCAAACAAGGTTTCTTTGGTGGGATAATGGGTGACCATATTTTTTAGAAATTGAAACCCCATTGTTTCCTACCCAAAGCAGGTTCCATCTATTGTTGAGTTTGCAATGTAATGGGGGATCTTGAGAGACAAGAGAGGGAATAGGTAACATGTTCCATTTGGATTTCCAGGAAAAAGCCTTGTGAGACAGTGGGCCTTTGAGTTGGAGAAATCCAATTCTCTCCTCGGGCCATAAAATCATTCTGTCTTTAATTAAAAGTAGATCCATTGCAAAGAGTTTGAATTCTATACATAAATCTCAATCTGATTTTCATTTTCCCTCCGTACTACACCACAGGTCTCACCCCAAGTTTGTATTCCCTTTCTGTGAAGTTTGTATGCATGTTTAAACTGATCTGCAGGGATATTGCTCACTACAGCGGTCTCGAGAACCACACCGAATCTAGGGGATGGTCACCGAGCGAGCTTGGTGGAGGGAGCTTTTCTTGCCATCCCTCTCTCTCTACTTGAACAATCTCTCTCTAGCTATTGCCACCACCATCTCCGCCCACCACCGCCCATCCCACACCACCCTCTCTCTCCTTCTCCCACCCTCTTCCCTTCCTCTCTCTCTCTCTTACCTGCCTCACTCTCTCTAGGAGATCCTCCTCTCTCCTTCTCCACCCTCCCTCTCTCTCTCTCTCTCCCTTTCACTCTCCCACTCTCCCTCTCTCTCCACTCTTCTCCCTCCCTCTTCCCTTCCCCTCTCTCTCTCTCTTACCTGCCTCACTCTCTCTAGGAGATCCTCCTCTCTCCTTCTCCACCCTCCCTCTCTCTCTCCCTTTCACTCTCCCACTCTCCCTCTCTCTCCACTCTCTCCCTCCCTTCCACTCTCCTACCCTCCCTCTCTCTGGTGCACATCATCTATATTTAGTTATAAAAATTGTTGTTAAATTTTGATTTGCTATATAAAATATCATCTTCTTTAAATACTCTCTCTCTATCCATCTCTTTGCTCACTCTCTCTATCCTTATCTTTACTCTCTCTCTCTCTCTCTCTCTCTCTCTCTCTCTCCATCCTCCCTCCTCTCTCTCTATCCATCTCTTTTCTCACTCTCTCTATCCTTATCTTTACTCTCTCTCTCTCTCTCTCTCTCTCTCTCTCTCTCTCTATCCTTCCCCTCTCTCTATTCTTCTCTTGGCTCTCTCTCTCTCTCTCTCTCTCTCTCTCTCTCTCTCTCTCTCTATCACTACCTCTCTCTCTATCATTCTCTTTGCTAACTCTCTCTATCCTTCTCTCTTCCGTATCTCTCTCTCTCTCCCCTCTCTATCCTTCTCTTACCTCCTATACTCCTTCCCTCTTTTGCCCTCTATATCCTCATCTCTCTCTCTATCCATCTTGTTGCTCACTCTCTTTATCCTTCTCTCTCTCTCTCTCTCTCTCTCTCTCTCTCTCTCTCTCTCTATCCTCCCCCCTCTCTCTAATCTTCTTTTGACTCTTGCTCTCTCTCTCTCTCTCTCTCTCTCTCTCTCTCTCTCTATTCTTCTCTTTGCTAACTCTTGCTCTATCCTTCTCTTGGATCTCCTTCTCTCTCTCTATCCTTCTCTTTGCTAACTCTTCTTCAGTCCTTCTCTTTGCTCACTCTCACCTCCCCCCCTCTCTCTCTACCCTTATCTTTGCTCTCTCTCTCTCTCTCTCTCTCTCTCTCTCTCTCTCTCTCTCTCTCTCTCTCTCTTGAGACTCTCACTCTTTCAGTCCTTCTCTTTGCTCACTCTTTCCTCCCCCCCTCTCTCTCTACCCTTCTCTTTGCTCTCTCTCTCTCTCTCTCTCTCTCTCTCTCTCTCTCTCTCTCTCTCTCTCTCATTTTCTCAAACTCCTCATTTTGTTCTTGCTTGCTCAGGAACCTCCTCAGAAGACAAGATCGCTTTATATCTTTCCTCTCTACCCTTCTCTCTCACTCTTGCAGTCCCTTTCTTTGCTCACTCTCTTTATCCTCCCTCTCTCTCTTCCCCTCCCTCCCTCTCTCTCTCTCTCTCTCTCTCTCTCTCTCTCTCTCTCTCTCTTTTCTTACTCTCTCTATATTTTTTTCTCATTTCTGAAAAAAGCTTACTTAACTAATGTTTTACGTATATATCCTCAAGTCTAGAAACGCTTCACTACCTTATTCATCCACATGATATAGAAAATGTCGATTCTTTATTGGTTTGTACGTATATAAACATCATTTTGCAAAACCCCAACATGCATTGCTCTCACCCTCTTTCTCTTGAAATAATCATATGAGTGTTTACTCATTTTTGGAGGAATTTTCTTTATTTCTTCAATTTATCTCCTCCCTACATTTGGATTAATCTAATTGGCCCCTCAAAACCTTAATCTAAAATTTTCAAAAAATCTGGACTCGTAAGCTAAGGCCTTTTGAACATATTATAATTTATTTTTAATGCACCTTCTGAAATTCTTTTTGAACTTCTGATTCGGGGGAATTTATTTTAATAAGAAGATATATTTTTCCATCCAAAAATATCTAAAAATTGAATAATCTCTCTCTAAGCCAAAATAGGTAGAAACAAGATCTGTTAATATTCTGACAAGGGAAATGATTACAGAGGGAGAGATTGGACATCTTGTGGGGCTGCGGGAGGAATCTTACATCCTATCCCACTTAAAAAACGCGAGATGTCCTCATCTCACAGGTGGAGTATGATCTCTTTCATCTTCTTCTTCTTCTTCAATCACTTCTAGCGTTACTGCCTTGGAAGTGGACGACCGATTTGGGAATAACTCTCTTTAACTTTCCCTATTCTGAGGCAGAGGTCTTGCATTACTTTGGTTTGAAAGTGCGGATTGGTTAGAGGATCTACCTCTGGGATTTTCCTGATTTTGGCGGATAGCAACTCTGGAAGGAAGGAGCTGGAGTCTGGAATCTTGATCCCTGATTTCCTTGCCCCTAAAAACCTTGATCCAAAACGAGTTGGACAATCCATACTGCGATGTCCAAATCCTTGACAGTTATAGCATTTCACTCCCTTGTTCAAGGGTGGGACTTCTGAAGTTGAATTCCAGGGGATTGAGTTTCGGGAAAAGGACATTTCTTCCATTCTGGAACTTCCCATATCCTGGGCTTGACCCTGATATCTCTTAGGTGGTGGAAGGTTGGAATCACCTTCTGGAACTAAAAACCTTTTGAAAGGTGATGGTGTTGGCTTTGGTGGGACCTTGACATCAAAGGCCTTGGAGAAATCCTTCTCCATCCGCACTGCTTTGGCCATGGAAACTGGCTTGGCGTTCTTCACCAAAATATTCAAAGGTTTGTTCAGTCCCCAAATGAACCTGGCCATCAGCTATTCTTCATTCAGCGGTGGTGAGTATTTGAGGAGGAGAGCGAACGCTTGGTGATATACTTCAATAGTTCTGCTCCCCTGGGTTAACTCTAAGAATTTGTTAATCTTTGTTTCCAAAAAGCCGAGAGGACAGAACCTCATCCTTAGGTAAATTTTGAGATCATTTCATGTCTGGGTATTCCGATCCAGACGGTTTGTCTCGAAAGTGCGGGTTGGTTAGAGGGTCTACCTCTGGGATTTTCCTGATTTTGGTGGGTGGATAGAAACTTGATTACTCTGGAAGGAAGGAGTTGGAGTCTGGAATCTTGATCCCTGATTTCCCTGCCTTGAAAACCTTGATCCAAAAGGAGTTGGACAATCCATACTGCGATGTTCAAATCCTTGACAGTTATAGCATTTCACTCCCTTGTTCCAAGGGTGGAACTTCTGAAGTTGAATTCAAGGGGATTGAGTTTCGGGAAAAGGACATTTCTTCCATTCTAGAACTTCCCATATCCTAGGCTTGACCCTGATATCTCTTAGGCGGTGGAAGGTTGGAATCACCTTCTGGAACTAAAAACCTTTTGAAAGGTGATGGTGCTGGCTTTGGTGGAACCTTGACATCAAAGGCCTTGGAGAAATCCTTCGCCATCTGCACTGCTTCGGCCATGGAAACAGGCTTAGCGTTCTTCACCAAAATATGTTCTTCATTCAGCGGTGGCGAGTATTTGAGGAGGAGAGCGAATGCTTGGTGATATACTTAAATAGTTATGCTTCCCTGGGTTAACTCTAAGAATTCGTTCATCTTTATTTCCAAAAAGCCGGGAGGACAAAACCTTTATTCTCATCTCTTCATTCACATCCGCATCCATTTATATCACATCCTTTTACATATCCTCACATCTCATTCTCATCTCTTCATTCACATCCACATTCATTTATATCACATCCTTTCACATATCCTCACATCTCATTCATATCCACATCCATTTATATCACATCCTTTCACATATCCTCACATCTCATTCTCATCTCTTCATTCACATCCACATTCATTTATATCACATCCTTTCACATATCCTCACATCTCATGCACATCCACATCCATTTCACATTTAGTAATATTTTCTATTTTTAATACCGATTGGACTTTTCTAATATTTTTGCCAATTGCTTGGCCTCGGTAAAGGTTCTTTTTCTCAACGGATATTTTCATATTCTTTCTCAATTTTCTCAAGTGAAATATATTCAATATTCTTCTTTTTGAGTAAAAGATTCATGGGATTTACAAAACCCATATTTCCCAATAATGCTAAAAAATCCACTTTTGATAAATACTCATAATTTAAATTATGCTAAAAATTTCTCTTTTTTCTATTTAATTTCTTGGATCTCAAATATCATGGGAATTCCTCTTTTTGCATTGAATTGATTGAACTCCAAATGTCATGGGAATTCCTCTTTTATCATAAAATAAATTTATCTAAAATAAAAATATCCATTATTCCAAATATGCCAAGAATTCCACTTTTGCCATTTAAATGATTGAATTCCAATTTCCATGGGAATTCCTCTTTTATCATTTAAATTTTTTCATGCATAAAATAAATTTATCTAAAATTTCTCTTTAAATAAACTACTCATTATTTTAATATACCCAAATTTCTCTTTTTTCATTTGATTACATGGATCTCCATTATCATGGGAATTTCACTTTTTGCATAAAACTAAAATTACCAAAACTACCTCTTTTCTTAATTACTTTTTATGCATAAACACTAAAATTTAATTTCCCATGAATTTGATGAAAATCATTCTTTAAGCATAGGATGTCCTATCCTAGAATATGGTAGGAAGTCCTCTTTTCACATTATGCATAAAAATGATTTATGTATTAATTTCTAAAAATTTTACCATAGCTCCGCTCTGCTGTTACTGATAATTTTTAATATTTTTGAAAAGAATAAGACTTTGTGGTACCATTATGATAGAATAAGTATCATTAGACCTAAATCTAATTTATGGATTTAAATCATAAGTTTACTATAATTTTATTAATATATAAGCATTAAAAAAGCCATTTCTTTAACCTCTAGCTTAACTAGCATAGAGTTTGATTTTTGAATTGATAATTTATCAATGAGAAGCATCATTTGAATAGAGAATTGGTCATAGGAATGACCATTCTTTTGGGGAGAGAGAGATATACATAAAAACATCCTAAATTAAGCATAAAGATAAACTTTTCTTAATTATTCATTACGACTCTTAAGAAAATATTGATTTGCATTATAAACACTTAATTAGAAACTTCTCAAGCTTGAGAGGGGTTGAGAAGTGAAAACATTGAGAATAGTAGAGAAAAACCATGAAATTACGTCTTACCTCTTTATTTTACTTGCTTCTCTATCTTAGAAGAAGCCCCCAACCAATCAATTGGTTAGTGTGTTGAGAGGAAAAAAGTGTCAAAAATGTATCATTGTTCCAAAATATCTCATTTTTTTAGTAATATCTCATAGTTTTTAACTAATAAACCTTGTACTCAGTTAACTCTTCATCTTATGTGAGCATTTACTCATTTTTGGGTATTTTCTCTTATTCTATGGATTTATCTCATCCACACACTTGGATTAATCCTATTGGCCCATAAGAACCTTAATTGGACCATAATCTAGAAGTTTTTGAAAATCTAGATCCTTAGGCTAAGGTCCTTTATACACATTTTCAGTTAATTCCAAATGCACGTTGGAAAGTTCTTTTTGAATTTCTATTTCAGGGGTAACGATTTTAGACACTAGGAGGATTTTGATATCCAAAAATATCTCAATTTTGGATTACCTCTCTCTAGGCCAAAACAAGGTAAAACAAGATCTTTCTCCTATTTCAGAGAGGGGAATAATTTCAAGAACAGAAGGGGAGGTTGTTACAACTTTACACCTCAAAAGCTGGAGGGAGGAATCTTACATCCTACCCCACTTAAAAACGCGAGATGTCCTTATCTCGAGCTGCAGGATAACTCTTTCCCTTAAGATCCAAGTGATTATGGGGTTCCTTATAGTTTGGTCAACCCAATAGAATCCTGGGATAAAGATCCCTTCTACAAGAACACACATAACTCATTATCAGATAACAATTCATTCAGAACATATCATTCATATTCTTAACACAATAATGGTCCATCATATCAAAAATTTCATTTGAACATTCCTCCACGAGAATTTCAGTTATGTAGGTTTTTAATTTGTCATCCCTTAATTAGATCCACTGGGTCAAGGGTTAACAATAGCAATCTATCAGCACAATCCACTAATCTCGTAGTGATTTGCTGAAGTCATTATCGCCATTCCAGTTATTAACATCACTACTGGGATTCGTCCCATTCATCCTCATTGTGGCTGTGTTCAACTTATCTTCTTTCAACCAGAATTCAGGATTCATCATCTATCAGAATCCAAATCAACTCATCAATTCTCAACCAGAATTCTAAAATCATATCAACCAGAATTCAAATTCATCATCTGGATAGCATTTTTGCTTATAATTTCAAGGTCTTAGATTTACTTGTATATATTGTCAGTAAAGAGCTGCAGTTATACCCACGGTATATACGGGTAGTCACGATCCTTGGAATTATAAGGTAAATACCATCATATCTAGGCCTCAAGCAAGTCAAGGATTCTATACAATTGCGGTCCTTCCATCTGAAGACCCAATTACCAATTTATGAATTTTTATTTTGAATATCAATTTGTATGAATCACACAATTACAATCTTTTACTGGTACATAAATTTTTGACATTTCTTGCTTCTCGGTTGATCCACTTTAGCCAATTCACTTTGATACCAGCTGAAAGATCCCTGCACCCTCCGCACAACAAATTCAGGGGTGCTAGCAGCGGCAGTAGCACTTCTTGCATAGGGCAGAGCCTCTCACTCGGGGCCTCGCCCACCACCACGGGTATCCGGACAAGAGACTAATCCCTCCGTTCTTCCAAAACCGAACCCGAAAAAACTTCCCTCGTCCAAAAAGCACGGGCGATTCCTCCAAGATATTTTTATTCTAACGTAGGTAAGAGCCTTAACTAACCAAACTGATCCGACCAAACCCGTAAGTCACATGGTCAGATCAACGAAAAGACTTGCACTTGGATCATAGAGACCAATGCTTTTTTCCTCATCGAGAGGCACAGCCGTTGATTCTTTTCCATAGAACAAAGACTATCCGGGATTTAATTCATCTATCATACCATAACAGAATTGAATCTCATTTTAGGGATCCATCAGTCCAGCCCCTAACCCCATCCAGTCCCATGGATTAGCCAACCACCCAACCACTATAGTGATAGGATCCATTTAGGAATTTGGTTATATTTTGTTTGGGTACCAGGGAAAAAAGTTCCTAGGTCCCCTAATCGGTGCTTCAAGCAAAGTTCAAGATAGTCACACCACTTACACACCCAATATGAAATTGCCTTTTTTACAGATTCAGCAGTCTTTAA
This sequence comes from Cibotium barometz, assembly GCF_041138505.1. Taxonomy (NCBI): domain Eukaryota; kingdom Viridiplantae; phylum Streptophyta; class Polypodiopsida; order Cyatheales; family Cibotiaceae; genus Cibotium; species Cibotium barometz. Next base: position 386,383 of record NC_141063.1, read on the forward strand.
AACAATCTTTTAATGAAACTATAGTATCACTGATCATAATCCTCCAAAATATTCGGTTGAATTCTAATTTCCAATCATTCCTTCATCGGTGTACCTATGGCATCATTGGCAACCAAGACGCTCACCACCTGTCCACTCAGGGGCCTTTTCAATAGTTCCTAGCTCATAGTACCCGAAAATATATTCACTTATAAAAATCCAGATGGACTCTCCCCGTTGAAGATCAGCAAGATCAACCAACAGATCCATATAAAAGAGCCATGGACTCATCCATTTAGGACTAGCAAGGTCAATTAACCAGATCCATTCCTGAGTTCAGAAAACAACTCTAACACCTTGTTCCATTTTTCTTCCTCGACGCACGTGTGGGTATCTTCGGCGACCCAAAGCCCGAGCACCGTATGGTCAGCACCCTCTAGGATCCTTCGCAGGTCACCTAGCACTTCACTCATAGACCGCTTCCTTGGTCCCTCATCCACCGTACTGGAAGCTCACCATTTAAATCAAACCGAGGCTGGTCAAGACCTCGGCCGACCTTGCTACACAAGACGTCCTCCATTGACTCTCTGTTAGGCAGCTGTTGCAACTTTATCACTTAGGTCTCCACGACCTCATTCACAAGATGGTCAAAATGCTTCCCCAGCATTCTAGACATAAAACAATCATTTAAAAACACGTTATAAATACAGTTTCTAATGAACTCTCATATTTTCACATCATTCCACATCATTTCCCATTATTCCACATTCTTCTAAATCAATTTACTTTACTCAATCCACATCCAATCATATGTATTCTCATCGTTCTTCATCCATTCTCATCCAATCACATCATATTACATCTCATCACATCTATCCACATCTATCCTCATCACATCTCATCCATTCTCATCTACCCATATCCACATCACATCACATTACATCCATTCACATCTCATCTACCCATATCCACATCACATCACATTACATCCTCATCACATCTCATCCATTCTCATCTACCCATATCCACATCACATCACATTACATCCATTCACATCTCATCTACCCATATCCACATCACATCACATTACATCCATTCACATCTCATCTCATCCATTCACATCTCATCTCATCCATTCATTCACATTACATCCATTCACATCTCATCTCATCCATTCACATCTACCCCGATCCACACCTTCATTCACATCACCTTCATTCACATCACATCTCATCCATTTATCCCGATCCACAATACATCCATTCTCATCACATCTTATCTATTCACATCTATCTCGACTCACATCACATCACATCTCATCTATTCACATCTATCCCGATTCACATCACATCCATTCTCATCACATCTCATCTATTCACATCTATCCCGACTCACATCACATCACATCTCATCTATTCACATCTATCCCGATTCACATCACATCCATTCTCATCACACTTCATCTATTCACATCTATCCCGACTCACATCACATCACATTACATCCATTCACATCACATCTCATCTATTCACATCTATCCCAATTCATATCACATCTCATCACATCCATTATCATCACATCTCATCCATTCACATCTATCCTGATTCACATCACATCCACATCACATCTCATCCATTCACATCTATCCCACATCTCATCCATTCACATCTATCCCGATTCACATCATATCACATCTCATCTATTCACATCTATCCCGATTCACATCACATCACATCACATTCACATCACATCTCATCCATGCACATCTATCCCATTCATTGCATTCCCATCCCATCACATACATTCTATCTATATTACATCGCATCCATATCCATCCATATCTCATCACATCCATACACATTCCATCTCATTCATCCACATCCATCCAGTCATCCACATGCACGTCTATCCACATCCATCCATACATTCACATTCACATCCACATATATTCACATCACATCACATTTCATCCACATCTCATCACATTCACATCCACATCCCTTTACATCACATCACATCCACATCCACATCCATTTACATCACATCACATCCTTCCACATACACATCCACATCCATTTACATCACATCACATCCTATCACATCCACATTCATTCACATCACATCACATCCTATCACATCCACATCCACATTCGTTTACATCACATCACATCCTTTCACATCCACATACACATCCATTTACATCAAATCACATCCTTTCACATATCCTCACATCTCATTCTCATCTCTTCATTCACATCCACATCCATTTACATCACATCGCATCCTTTCACATATCCTCACATCTCATTCTCATCCACATCCATTTATATCACATCCTTTCACATATCCTCACATCCATTTATATCACATCCTTTCACATATCCTCACATCTCATTCTCATCTCTTCATTCACATCCACATTCATTTATATCACATCCTTTCACATATCCTCACATCTCATTCTCATCCACATCCATTTATATCACATCCTTTCAAATATCCTCACATCCATTTATATCACATCCATTCACATTCTCATCCACATCCATTTATATCACATCCTTTCACATATCCTCACATCTCATTCTCATCTCTTCATCCATTTATATTACATCCTTTCACATATCCTCACATCTCATTCTCATCTCTTTATTCACATCCACATTCATTTATATCACATCCTTTCACATATCCTCACATCTCATTCACATCTACATCCATTTATATCACATCCTTTCACATATATCCTCACATCTCATTCTCATCTCTTCATTCACATCCACATTCATTTATATCACATCCTTTCACATATCCTCATATCTCATTCACATCCACATCCATTTCACATTTAGTAATATTTTCTATTTTTGATACCGATGGGACTTTTCTAATATTTCTGCTAATTGCTTGGCCTAGGTAAAGGTTCTTTTTCTCAACGGATATTTTCATATTCTTTCTCAATTTTCTCAAGTGAAATTTATTCAATATTCTTCTTTTTGAGTAAAAGATTCATGGGATTTACAAAAATCAATTTTACTCCTATTTTCCAATAATGCTAAAAATTCCACTTTTGATAAATACTCATAATTTGAATTATGCTAAAAATTCCTCTTTCTTCTATTTAATTTCTTGGATCTCAAATATCACGGGAATTCCTCTTTTTGCATTCAATTGATTGAATTCCAAATGTCATGGGGATTCCTCTTTTATCATAAAATAAATTTATCTAAAATAGAAATATCCATTATTCCAAATATGCCAAGAATTCCACTTTTACCATTTAAATGATTGAATTCCAATTGTCATGGGAATTCCTCTTTCATCATTTAAATTTTTTCATGCATAAAATAAATTTATCTAAAATTTCTCTTTAAATAAAATACTCATTATTTTAATATACCAAAATTTCTCTTTTTTCATTTGATTACATGGATCTCCATTATCATGGGAATTCCACTTTTTGTATAAAAAACAAAATTACCAAAATTACCTCTTTTCTTAATTACTTATTTATGCATAAACACTAAAATTAAATTTTTCATGAATTTGATGAAAATCATGCTTTTAGCATAGGATGTCCCATCCTAGAATATGGTAGAAAGTCCTCTTTTCACATTATGCATAAAAATGATTTATGTATTAACTTCTAAATATTTTACCACAGCTCCGCTGCTATTACTGATAATTTTTAATATTTTTAAAAAGAATAAGACTTTGTGGTACCATTATGATAGAATAAATATCATTAGACCTAAATCCAATTTATGGATTTAAAACATAAGTTTACTATAATTTTATTAACATATAAGCATTAAAAATCCATTTCTTTAACCTCTAGCTTAACTAGCATAGAGTTTGATTTTTGAATTGAGAATTTCGAATAGAGAATTGGTCATAGGAATGACCATTCTTTTGGTGGGGAGAGAGAGATATACATAAAAAAAACATTCTAAATTAAGCATAAAGATAAACTTTTCTTAATTATTCATTACAACTCTTAAGAAAAGCTTGATTTGCATTATAAACACTTAATTAGAAACTTCTCAAGCTTGAGAGGAGTTGAGAAGTGAAAACATTGAGAATAGTACAGAAAAACCATGAAATTACATCTTACCTCTTGATTTTACTTGCTTCTCTATCTTAGAAGAAGCCCCCAACCAATCAATTGGTTAGTGTGTTGAGAGGAAAGCTCCAAGGATGGTTGAAGAGAGAGAGAAGCTCCACTCTCTCCAAAAGTAGAGGATTTTTAAGGGATAATAAAAAATATCATTATTTTAATGTAATACTGGCATGGTATAGCTCAAAGATGAGAATACAAAAGAATGAGGGTCTATTTATAGGTGAGGGAGGCCACTAACTGAGTCCAATTAAGTTCTAGAATTTTCCAGCTTCAGTTTGGCTGAATTTGGACAAGATTTGGATCAGTTTGGCTCCCTTTTTTATTTGGTTGATCCAAGAGAGAGGAGAGAAATATCATAATTTTTTTGAATTAAAAACTCATCCACATGTGTGAAATAGGTGCTTACCTCAAAGTCTCCCCCCTCCTTACCAAGGTGTCAAAAATGTATCATTGTTCCAAAAAACCTCATTTTTTTAGTAATATCTCATAGTTTTTAACTAATAAACCTTGTACTCAGTCAACTCTTCATCTTATGTGAGCATTTACTCATTTTTGGGTATTTTTTTTAATTCTATGGATTTATCTCATCCCCACACTTGGATTAATCCTATTGGCCCATAGGAACATTAATTGGACCATAATCCAGAAATTTTTGAAAATCTAGACCCTTAGGCTAAGGTCCTTTATACACATTTTCAATTAATTCCAAATGCATATTGGAAAGTTCTTTTTGAATTTCTGTTACAGGGGTAATGATTTTAGACACTAGGAGGATTTTGATATCCAAAAATATCTCAATTTTAGATTATCTCTCTCTAGACATTTTCTCTCTCTAGGCCAAAATAGGGTAAAATAAGATCTTTCTCCTATTTGAGAGAGGGGAATAATTTCAAGAACAGAAGGGGAGGTTGTTAGACCTTTACACCTCAAAAGCTGGAGGGAGGAATCTTACCGAGATGCTACATAATGATCTTCTTTTATCCCAAAGAGGTCATATAGTAACAACAACATTTACAGAGTTCTGATTCCATCCTTAACTCGCAGTCATAGTGTGGTACAAAGATACCCATGAGCATGGCTGATTTACAGAAGTAATGACCTATTAACTGGTGTTAAAGTGCATCAGCTCTGACATTCTGGCATCGCCATCCGGCTCGGCGGGCTGGGTGGTTGTTCGGCCCGTGGCCAACACCTACCATGCCGCCTAGTAGGTCGAATCCATCTCTTCAACCTTAGTGCCCAGACTCATGAGCCTAGTGGTGGGCAGGCACATCTGTGATGGTGATATGGAAGAACAGATATGTGGTGCGGGAGATGAAGGATGAATTTCTCAAGTTCGAGCTATGGAACACGGACACCAGTATGGCCAACAGCCTTCCACTGCATCGGGCTGGCTGAGGTGCCCACCATTGCCATCGATCTAGACACATTCATGATCCCTCAGATATGGTAGTAGCTTTAGTATTTAACTTCTCCCAACTCATCATCATCATTGTCATGAGGCGGGTTGGGGTGGTTTGGGTTGGGGGCAAGGTTGGGGGTTGAGGCCATGCTACCGCAAAAAGAAAGGCATCCATCCTCTTCCAGGCTTGGGGTTTGAGTAGGTTGGCTATGATGATGTCTATGTGAGGATCTAAAGGTAGTAATACCCCTGTTTGCGGATGGTTTGGGTGAGGTTGTTGGATCATTTCTCACTGTAGGTCCGAGATTTGTGTTCGCGCAGAAGTGAGTTTGGTGTGGAGGTTGACATTCTTGGCCTCTTTGATGCTGGTGGATGCGAGTTGGATGTCTATGTGCATGTCCTGGTTCCTTCACCCACCGAGTAACTGGCCTCTTCTCAGCAACCTTGCCTTTGAGTTCCTCCATGTGAGCAAACATCTGGTCCTTGTCATTTTTGTGTCATTGGTGTTGATCTTTGTAGGCCATCTTCATGGCGGTCATCTGATCATGCAGCTCGTCGCGTAGTTCTTCTGGAGGTGATGCTAATCTTTGTAGGCCATCTTCATGGCGGTCATCCGATCATGCAGCTCGTCGTAGTTCTTCTGGAGGTGATGCTAATCTTTGTAGGCCATCTTCATGGCGGCCATCTGATCATGTAGCTCATCATAGTTCTTCTACAGGGCTTCTATATGATACTTCAGAAGGACTATGGCTAAATATTCTCTAGACGTGGTTCCCATCATGGAGTATGGCACCATGGCCTATCGTTCTCCATGTTGGTTCGGCTCAGTCAGGTCCTGGATAGGATTCTTGCCTAAGGGTTTGGCATTCTGTGCTTTACATCGAGAGAGCTCTTGTTCCAACTGGTCCATCTTCATGAGGATCTTCATGAGGATATCATCATTGGGTAGTGGAGGTTGATGCTTTTGGGGGTGGGGGCTAGGTTGGAGCTGTTGGAGCACTTGGAGAGGTGGAGTGGAGAGGGGCGGGTGTTTGACTTGGTGCTCCGGATTGCATGTCACCTTCATCATCCGAGTTTGTGTCTTCTTTTGGGTTGGATGGCCAGTCGCTTGCATTGGTCGGTGAGGATTAGGTGGAGCTCTTCCATGAGCTAGTCCGAGAGATGGCTTAACTCATCTTGAAGTGAGTCAGAGAGGTTGGCCAAGATGCCAGTGTTGATCTGGATGGTATCGGGGGAGGGGTTGGTCTGGGACTTGAGGTGGGCATTAAGGATGAGGGTTTGGGTTTTGAGGAATCCGAGGAAACCGGTGAACAAGGTGGCGGCTTGGGATTTGGTTTCTTTGGCCATGGTTAACACTCCCACTTGGCATCCGCCATCCAATCTCGGAGGACGTTATTCTCTTGCTGGAGGTGATTGACAATGTCTTGCAGGGGCCGAGTGTCTAAGCTTTAGCGTGGTGGGTGCTGAATGGATCTTCTCGTTGAAAAAAGCACTAGGCGAGATACTTGGCATACCATCGGGCCGTGGGGACATTAATGAGCAGTTGGCTGGAGGGACCTATGGTGCTAGAGGCTACCACGGACTATGCCGGGGCAACTGGAAACTGGCGGAGGTTTCTCGGGTGGTTGAGTAGAGGGTAGCACTAGTAGGACATGCTTCATGTTTTCCTTAGAGACCTTAGAGGCCAACACCAGCTTGTGCTGTGCTTGAACTGGGATGCCATGGTTGTTGAACAGGTGCATCCTATCTTGGTGTTGAGGCCGGCAGGGTGCTCCGAGCTGACCACTTCGATGGGGAGGGGTGTAGATTGGTCCTCTAGTTGGTGTTTTTCACTTCTTGAGGCAGCACGAGTGCCAGGCGGGGGTGGTTTGGCGGGCTAGGGACATCATCTGCACTGGCCTAACGCCGCTGAATGGGAATAGCAGTGTGAGAAATTGGCCCATCTTAGTGTGTGTTGCTCTTCTGAAGGCGGTTGGCTTCTTTTTACAGCTTGGCAAAGGAAAGGGTCACCGAGTTGATGCCTTCTCCCTTCTCAGCCTCGCGCAGCAGATATGTTGCATCTTGTTCTACAGCTAGATGGTTTCCAAGAACATTCTATAACACAAAATGGAGGTGGGGTTCTTATGATTTCCAAGCGTGTGCTCACCACCACTGACACGATCGCCGAAGTGTCTCACCACGTACTCATGCTTGGCCGCCAGGGAAATATCTATGAGGCCGACGAGGGAAAGCTTCATCTGCTTAGACCAAAGCCTCCTTGAGCGTTGTTTCCTCGCCACACACAGGGTGACTTGTCACATCGCACACAGGGTGACTATCATGCTGGCTCATAGAGCTGTCACACACCAGATCTTTAGTGTTAGGGTGCACAGGTACTGTGTGCCGCCACGAGATATTGAGGAAATATACCAGGCAATGCCTAGCAACTGCACACCTCAACGTTCCAGGTGATAATGTGGCGTTGTTGAACGGTTCGAAGGTCACCATGGTTGCGATGAGCAAAGCACATGATGCACTGTAGAAATCGAGGGGGGAGGCTACAGCCATGCTGGTGTTGCCATGGATGAATGGGTGCTTATACTTGTATATAAATGTAACCAACGTCAATCGATACAATCAATAAAGATTCATAACTGTGAGCGCGTCTCCTTCTTCCTCTTCCTCTCGCTCTGATACCATGTAGAAATCGAGGGGGGAGGCTACAGCCATGCTGGTGTTGCCATGGCTGCAGCATACACGAGAGTATCAGAGCGAGAGGAAGAGGAAGAAGGAGACGTGCTCACAGTTATGAATCGTTATTGATTGTATCGATTGACGTTGGTTACATTTATATACAAGTATAAGCACCCATTCATTTGCATCACTTCGTGATGGGCGTTCACACTCGTATAGTGGACACGAGCATTAATTCCAACATGCACAAGAGAGAAGAAAGTTGCAGGTGATACAAACACAAGGTTGTAGCTGTGAGCGAGAAGAGGGGCTGCATGCAAACAGATAGGCACAAGAAAGTTAACTGCAATTCGTGGTAATCCAAAAATAGTTATTGTGCTTTGTTTCATGCATGGTTTGCTGCACATCCGCCATCAAATAACCATGATGAAGGGGTATCACATTGCTCAACTTACCAAGAAAATCTATGTGATTATTCGTGGAGGTGTGCTTATATTAATGTGATTGATTCCTTAGTGGCACGGCCACATAAATAAATGGATTAGGTGGCATTGGCTTATTGTAGGATCGTAGTAGGCAGTAGCCATTGAGTCCGGATTCTAGAAGAACTCCCCTGTGAGCATGCCAAGGAGGAATGTTCTATCGTAGAATTTTTCCATGATCTAGAAAGGTCCAGTCCACCTGAGCTTCAGCTTGGACCCGTCCATGACTAGAACAATAGGATCAGTTCTTCTTCCTTGAACAACCGAAACTTGGAGTGGCGGTCGACCCATTTTTTCCTCTGCTTCTGGATTACTATAGTGACAAAGAAGCTCTTGAATCGATCTTCATCCAGCTTGAGGAGATGATCCAGACAATGTTGTAGGGATTCTTAGGGGATTAATTTCTTAGGGGATTAATTTCTCAGCTATGGCAATGTTGTAGGGATTCTTAGGGGATTAATTTCTCAGCTATGGCAATTTGAAGGCTCAGCCCCACCAGCACTATGAACTCCATTGGCACGAATGCTTCTGTGCCATCATATACCAGCTTGAATGGAGTCATTCCTATGGAGACCTTGTAGGCTATGCAGAATGCCCATAATGAGACGAGTACAACTTCTCATCCCAATTGGTGTGATTTTCATCGACTAGTTTCTTGAGGATCCGCTGGAGTGTTTTGTTGGTGGACTCTACCTGATTGTTAGCCTATGAATAGTACACTGTGGATCTTTTGTGGATGACAAGGTTTTGAGTGACCAGCTTTGGATTACATGATTGTGATAAAGTTTTTGCCCCGGTCACTGATCAACTCGATCGGGCAACCGAACATGCCAATGATCATCTCGTAGAGGAATTTGGTAGTGGACTTGGCCAAATTATCTCATAGAGCTCGGGCTTCCACCCACTTGGTGCTATAGTTGTTGGTTGCCACTAGGATAAACTTGTTTCCAGTGAATCAGGCTAGCAGCTTGAACAGACCCAAGAAGTCGATGCCCCATTTTTGGAATGGTCAAGGGAAGGATTGGATTATGTGGCATTCGGCCTTTGTTAGTCGGCTGGCCGAGACACTAGAAAACATCACACTGTTTGTCGGATTATGTGGCATTCGGTCTCTGTCAGTTGGCTAGCCAAGACACTGGCAAACATCACACTGTTTGGCCCACTTGTAGGCATTGCTGACTACCTCGGGCCACCAGGGATTGGTTTGGAGGATCTTTCTTCTTGTGACCTCCTGCGAAGTGACCTCCACTGATTCCTTGATGGGCTTCTCTAAGGAAGGCTTCTTGTTCATGAGGTGGAATATACCTCTAGAGGATTTGATCAATGCCTTTCTTGTACAGCTGGCCGGCCATGACTTGGAAAGACTAGCTTCAAATAGCTATCCTCTTCCTCTGATCTCGAGAAAGGCTATCCTCCATCAGGCCTATGGCCACAAATGTTAACATTTCATCATACCATGTCTAGGGAATCGGGATGACTGCTTCTTTTTGTGAATAGCTCCCCGCATCCGCTACTCCGATTGGGGATTCAGCAGACTCTAGTCAGGATAGGTAATTTGCACTGTATGGTTTGCGCCCGGGGTGTGCACTATGCTAAACTTGAATTCCTATAGGATCAGCATCCACCTCGCCATTTTGCCTTCCAAGATATGCTTATCCACAAGATAAAGCAAGGCAGAATGATCCGCATGGAAGGTGAACTTGTTGCCAAGCAAATAGTGGTGAAACTTGCCAACTGAGTAAATCATGCCAAGCGCTTCCTTATGTGTGGTGGAGTAATTTTGCTTGGCATATGATAGTCATCGGCGGATGGCATAGTAAACGGGCTAGAACCACATTTTGTCGGCCTCTTGCATCAGGAAACTTCGGATTGCCACATCTGATGCATCCATGAAGATGTGAAATGATAATTCCCAATTAGGGGCTTGAACTAGAGGTGCTTCAGACAACATCAGCTTGAGGTGTCGAAATGCAATGTTGCATTCCTCCGTCCAGTCAATGTTGGCTTTTTGGGTCAATGGCATTTTTATCTAGGCCATTTATTGGTTCAATGGGACTGCTACATGGGCAAGATATCGGAGCATTTGGCTATGCCATCTGACTTGCCCCAAGAATCTTCTCAGCTCCTTCACACTAGTCCGAATCAAAGCTTTTCAGATTACTTCCACCTTGGCTGGGTCTACTGCAATGCCTTCCTGAGATACAATGTGGCCAAGGAGCATACCGCTTTGGATGGAAAAGCACATTTAGTAGTATTCAGGCTTAATTTTGAAACTCAGCATTTGGCCAAGCACAATTGTAGGTGTGTTAGATGCTGGGATGATTTCTCAAAGACACTGAAATTATCAATGAACACCCACATTAAGCTGGTCAAAAATTTGGCGAAAATCTCCTATACCACGCTGGAATGTAGCAGGAGAATTCTTGAGCTTGAAGGTCATGACATTGGATGCAAAGGCTCCCCATTCGGTGATAAAGGCCGTCTTCTCCCAATCTTCTGGTTCCATTTGGACTTGATTGTAGCCACTAAATCCATCCAAGAATGAGTACATCTCATGGTGGCCAGATACAACATCTAGTAGTGAGTCTATGAACAACAAAGGGAAAGGATGCAAGATTGTAGCACCATTTAGCTTCCTCCTATAATCCACACAGACCCTCAGCTTCTGATTTTTCCTGGGAACAATCACGATGGGGAACAACCATGTCACCTGATCAATTGGATATATGAATCCAACATGTAGCAATTTATCCAGTTCCTCCTTGACCCTTTTGGCATAGTTGGAATTCATTCGATACCTTTGTTGTCAGATAAGGACTACATCTTCCCTAAGATTGATTCGATGCTAGTAGAATTGAGAGTCAATCCCTTTCATTTTGGTGTAACTCCATGCAAAAACATCCTTGAAGGATGTGAGAAACACCTGAACTTCTTCCTAGAATGAAGAGTTCAGCTTGGCATTGACTTTGACCATCTTTGGGTCGACATTTGTTCCCAGATTCATCTCCATCGGTTCATCTTCCTTGACCCATTTGGATTGCTTGAGGTCCCTATCAAAGGATTTCTCTGCTGCAACAATGACCTGTTATAGACTTGGGGTACTACCATCATCGGCTAAAGTTTCATAAAATCTTTAGCCTCATCAGGAAATTGCCCTTTGCTCATTAGGAAATTGCCCTTTGCTCATCAGCAGATCGGGCTAATCCCTGGCGACTCCATTTTTGTGTTCACAATTTAGTCGATACCTTTCCATTATCTAGACCATATTAACCTTGAACATGCTGATTATATTAGCATTTTGCTGAAGATATTCTTCCTCTTCATCGAGGTCTAATCCTTCCAACATGTTTACTCCCTCAGCCACTTTTGACTGGGACAGATTATCCACTTTCTATCGACTAGCTATGAAAATTTTGACTTTCTTCTTTCCTCGTTGTAGATAGTTATCATATCCGCATCCCAGTCTTGTTTAATCCTTGCTTGCCTAAGCCACGGTTTGATCCTAGTAGCAACAGGTAGGCACCTTTGATGTCCTCCATGTGGAGCACCACTATTACAATTTGGAAACTGAATCCAAAGACTTCCAATGTGAGCTCGCAGATTAATCCAAGTGGCTGCACTCACTGCTGATCTGCCATTTTTACGCGACTAACAGGACGAGATCCTATCTTCTCAAAAGCATTCTGCATGTCGTATCTGATAGGATGTTGACTCCTGATCCACCATCCAGCAATACTTTTGCTATGTGCACTCCAACCAACTTGACCTAGATCATCGGGATGGCTTCATCATAAATCAGGGCTTCGCTCGGTAGAGTTTGTGTCCTCTCTATGTTCATGGCTTCCAGAGGCTGTGAGGGTGCCGTTTTCTCTTCCTAACGCATCAGGCAGCACAACAGTTGTTCCTTGAAGTTAGTACCAATGTGAGGATATGTTCTACTGACATATGGATCGGCTACCATGCTTTTAGATCTTCCCACAAATCATACAACTGAGTTTCTGCTTCTGTGAGCCTACTTTGGCTTTCCTCTTGCTTTGTACCTCCACACCTCTTTCCGGTCGCAGTGTGTCTGCACCTTTCTTTGGCTGTGGTGTCTCCGTTGTTGCCGAGGGCACTTCACCTTCCTGATTTGAGTTCATCACAGTATACTGACTTCGGGTTCTTGCCGACAGATCGGCCTAGGCCTTTTTGGCTTCTTTTTCCCTAGAGAGATGGTTCCTGGCCTCAGTTTGGCACACGCCTATGGTCTTGGTGTGGGTCGTGTAAGATTCCTCCCTCTAGCTTTTGAGGTGTAAAGGTGTAAGAACCCCCCCTTCTGTTCTTGTAATTATTCCCCTCTCTGAAATAGAAGAAAGATCTTGTTTTACCCTGTTTTGGCCTAGAGAGAGAAAATGTATAGAGAGAGGTAATCCAAAATTGAGATATCTTTGGATATAAAAATCCTCCTAGTGTCTGAAATGGTTTTCCCTGAAACAAAAGTTTAAAATAAACTTTCCAATGTGCATTAGGAATCAATTAAAAATGATATAAGGAACCTTAGCCTAAAGGTCTAGATTTTCAGAAATTTTTAGATTATGGTCCAATTCAGGTTCCTATGGACCAATAGGATTAATCCAAGTGTTGGGATGAGATAAATCTACAGAATAAAAGAAAATACCCAAAAATGAGTAAATGCTCACATAAGATGAAGAGTTGACTGAGTACAAGGTTTATTAGTTAAAAACTATGAGATATTACTAAAAAAAGGAGATATTTTGGAGAAATGATGAATTTTTGACACCTTGGTAAAGATGGGGAGACCTTTGAGGAAGGCATCTATTTCACACATTTAGATGAGTTTTTATTTTAAAAAAATTGTGATATTTTTATCTCTCCTCTCTCCTAGATCAAACTGGATCAAAATGGGAGCTAAATTGGTCCAAATCTTGTCCAAACTGAAGCTAGAAAAATTTAGAATTTAGTTGGACTCAGTTAGTGGCCTTCCTCACCTATAAATAGACCCTCATTCTTTTCTATTCTCATCTTTGAGCTATACCATGACAGTATTACATTAAAATAATGATATTTTCTATTATCCCTTAAAAATCCTCTACTTTTGGAGAACTTGGAGCTTCTCTCTCTCAACAATCCTTGGAGCTTTCTTCTCAACATACTAAACCAATTGATTGGTTGGGGGCTTCCTTCTAAGATAAAGAAGCAAGCCAAATCAAGAGGTAAGAAGTAATTTCATGGTTTTCATTAATATTCTCAATGATTTCACTTCTCAACCCCTCTCAAGCTTGAGAAGTTTCTATTTAGTTGTTTTTAATGCAAATCAAGCTTTCTCTAAGAGTTTTAATGATTAATCATAAAAAAGTTAATCTTTATGCTTAATTAGCTTTTTATATATATCTCTCTCTTCCCAAAAGAATGGTCATTCCTATGACTAATTCTTATTCAAATGGATGCTTCTCATTGACAAATTCTCAATTCAAAAATCAAACTCTATGCTAGTTAAGCTAGAGGTTAGAAAATGGCTTTTTTATGCTTTTATGCTAGTAAAATTATACTAAACTTATGATTTAATTCCATAAATTAGATTTAGGTCTAATGATAGTTATTCTATCATAATTGTACTTCAAAGTCTTATTCTTTTTAAAAATATTAAAAATTATCAGTAATATCAACAGAGCTATGGGTAAATTTTTTAGAAATTAATACATAGCTCATTTTTATGCATAATGTGAAAAGAGGACTTCCTACCATATTTTAGGATTGGTCATCCTATGCTAAAAGAATGATTTTCATCACATTCATTAATTGGAAAACTAATTTTTAGTGTTTATGCATGAATTAATTAAAGAAAAGAGAAATTTTTGGTAATTTTATTTTTATATAAAAGAGAAATTTCCATGATAATGGAGATCCATGTAATTAAATGGAAAAAGAGAAATTTTGGTATATTAAAATAATGAATATTTTTATTTAAAGAGGAATTTTAGATAAATTTATTTTGTGTATGAGAAAATTTAAATGATAAAAGAGGAATTTCCATGACATTTGGAATTCAATCATTTAAATGGTAAAAGTGGAATTATTGGCATATTTGAATTAATGGATATTTTTATTTGAATTTAAAGAGAAATTTTAGATAAATTTATTTTATGCATGAGAAATTTTTCAATGATAAAAGAGGAATTCCCATGACATTTGGAATTCAATCATTCAAATGGTAAAAGTAGAATTCTTGACATATTTGGAATAATGGATATATTATTAAAGAAAAGAGAAATTTTAGATAAATTTATTTTATGATAAAAGAGGAATTCCTCCCATGACATTTGGAATTCAATCAATTAAATGCAAAAAGAGGAATTCCCATGATATTCGAGATCCAAGAAATTAAATGGAAAAAGAGAAACTTTTAGCATAATTCAAATTATGAGTATTTATCAAAAGTGAAATTTTGAGCATTATTAGGAAATATGGGTAGAATTGATTTTTGTAAATCCCATGAATCTTTTACTCAAAAGAAGAATATTGAATATATTTCACTTGAGAAATTTGAGAAAGAATATGAAAATATCCGCCGTCGAGAAAAAGTACCTTTAACTAGGCCAAGCAATTGGCAAAAATTTAGAAAAGTCCCATCAGTATCAAAAATAGAAAATGTTACTAAATGTGAATATATTCAACGATCAGCTTGGAAAGTATATCAAACATAATTTTGTGTACAGGTGGCAAGCAGAGCAATACAAAGAATGCTTGTCCAATTTTCTTGAAAATGTGGTAATATCTGTTGTAGACTTTGTTGATGAGAATTAATCTTTCAAGGAGCAAAATGAGATATAATCAATGCACTAGTATTCAAGCCAAGTGTCCATATTTATGCATATTACATACTTTTGCATTGTAGGTGACATCCACAAAATGATACACTTTTAAGAAGCATGATACCCATTTTGTGCAACATTGTTTCAAGCTACATTATAATTGGGTATTACCTTTTGGCATTTCCCTACAACATCATTGGGTTTGGTATGATGGTGCTTCATCTCAATTCAAAGGGAAAAGGCCTTTCTACTTTGTTTCCAGATACATTGCCATCACATTGGCTCTTGTCATGGAAAGGGAGAGCATGACGGTGCAAGGGTTGTAGTGAATAGAGCTCTAGCTCATGACTCAAGCCTAATGGTGCTAAGCTCCAATGTGCAGGTGATGTTGTAAAGTTTTTGCAAGAAACACTCACCACTGGAGCCGAGTCCACATATGCATAATAAGCTCGGTACATTAGTAGAGTCTTTTGGGAGATAAAGTTGGGTGATATAGATAGAGATGAGGCATGGGATGTCAAGGCTGTAACAAACACAATATCCCTACTTTCAGTCTTTGCATACTCTTAGCACGATCCAATATCATTGAGAGTGCATCGGTTATCATATTATTGTAGTAATTGTATGGAACACTTATGGCGTAGATGTAGCAATCAGTCTCATATTCATATCTGGGATTACATTTCCCTTGAACCATTGGTAGAAGGCATTATAGAAGACAATGTTGACATTGATGTTAACATTGCAAACATTGAGGAGGCCACCTACGAAGGGCACCATGATACCCTTAGTGATGCCCTTCTTGTAGGAGACAATTTTGCGATGACACCTGAACAAGGAAATCCAGAGAATGCAAACTTCTACATCTTGAAATGCACAAAGGAGAAAGAGGCCTACAAAGGATGGATGGGAGAGTGCCATTGTACGAGGTTGTTTTATTGTGAAAGGGTTCTTCTATGCACCTGAAGATGAGCAAACCTATGAGTTCTGGGATGACAAGTTGGAGGCCTTCTATGCATCTTGTACGAGCAATCAAATTTCCAATGGACCCACACCCAGTTAACAAAAATATGTTTGTCCTATCCTCTGAGGTACATGAAGCTGTGTATAATAGTATGCCACTCAATTTTTAGCATACTTGTTAGATACAAAGTTGTGTAAAATAGTATACCATCAAATTGTTAGCATACTTGACATGTTTCTAATGAAAAAAAAGAGAACAATATTCAATATCTTATAAATTTTAGTTGATGTATTCATATATTTTAGAAAATATACATTTGTGTTGCTCTGTGTATACACGTGAGAATTTTAGGGGCTGAATGTAAACACTAAATATAAACTAGCACCACAACACTAGCATAACACAAATCCAGAGCACCAATCAACTCAGCTACTAATAGTTGACTCCTCCACAACGAGAAGACGATTGTGGGGGATGGCGACGAGGTGTCTATGATTGAAAATGTGAATGTGAACGTGAATGTGACTATGACTGGGGTGGCCTTGGATTAAGGCTCTCTTCCTCTCTTTCCATGTCTTCTCACAATCTTTCATGTCCTTGCCTCAGCCTCTTGTTCTTGCCTTTGGGCCTTCATTGCACATAAAATAATTCAGGACCAAATCTGTACAAAAAATTATTTTTACTATCCATGATCGTGCATAACAAGATATCAGACGGGCAGGTCAATTCCCAAGGGAAGCCAAAGAGAGACTGCATCAATAAGAGGAATAATACTAAAGGGATATTGAAGTGTAGCACGATGCTATCAAAGAATATGAAAGGTACACAACTAAGGTGGAGGAATGGATGGAACTCATCTCAAGGTCGGACTCATGTAGAATCAATTGGAAACCCATGCCATCATCCCATGTAAAACCACTCGAAAAGTCGAAGGCATAATCCACCATATCAATGTATGTATGAGTATGATCCGACCCATGCACAATATCTCCGTGTGCAATACCCTCTATATGTGTATGATCATCCAAGATATCAACATCATCATAGTCATCACTAAAAAATGAAGAGGTATCCTCACATGAAAGATAAATGGTATCATCTCCTAAATCATCATCTATGACATCCCCAAGGCCTCCAAGGTCATCCTCATAAACATGGTCTATCTCCATTAATGATACCCTTGTGTGTCCTAAATCCCGTGATAAATCTATCTCCAATAGTATAGGATCTAAGGAGATGTCTAGATCAAATGCAAATCTCTCAAGATCTATACTATATGATCTACTATGGATATGATCATCAACCATCAAATCACTAACCATGTCATCCTCACAATCTCTAAAATCATCATCATCATCATCATGGTCTACATCCATTAATGGAATCCATGTATAACCTATATCCAAAGATAGGTAATCTCTCTAATCACTGGATCTAGGAAAATACCCAAATCAAATACAAATCTCTCCAGATCCATATGCACAATCCTACGTCTCCTACGAGGTCTAACCTGAGAAAAATTATCACTACTCTCATGCACTATCCCTGATTGCTCAAATACATGAGCTCTATCCACATAAACACTACCAAGAATGCTATGAATACTAGGACTAGTGGTCCTATCAGCTATATCTCTACAAATAGAAGTCCTAAAAGAATAGCCTAATGCATCTAATACTAGTAACTCATGCCTATGCTTATAGGTGTCTCCATGACATGAGGAGTATCACTATCCTCAAGTGTGCTAATGGATACACCCATCCCAAATGCACTAATGGATGCGTCACTAATCAAATACATGAGCTCTATCCACATAAACACTACTAAGAATGCTATGAATACCAGGACTAGTGGTCCTATCAGCTATATCTCCACAAATAGAAGTCCTAAAAGAATAGCCTGATGCATCTAATACTAGAACTCATGCCTATGCTTATAGGTGTCTCCATGACTCGTATGAGGAGTATCACTATCCTCAAGTGTGCTAATGGATACACCCATCCCAAATGCACTAATGGATGCGTCACCAATCAAATACACATGATCCTCTAAAATGTCACCCACGATCAACTAGAATATCCTCATGATCCGTAGGAAAGATGATAGGCATAGAAGTGTCAATTATCGGTATGCTTGCTGCCCTCTCTGCCCTTGAGATCATGCCCACATGATCTAACTCACACATATCACTCTCGCTATCACTATCACATACATCATCATCATGTGTATATGTGTCAGTGGCATCATGTGCACGTGTATCACTATTATCATGTGTATGTGTATGTGATACATCAATATCATCATGTGTGTGTGTACAATACATCATCATCCTCATCATCCCCATCATAATATAGTAAATGAGTTGGTCTAAGTAAATGAGATAATGGCTAGTCGATGTTGTGGGTGAGTCGTAGAAGCTATCAAGGCCCATGGTGACACCACTGTGATAGCAACAAAAGTGGAAGCATGCTCGATACACGTCCTCCAAGGATCCAATCTTGTCATGCCATAACTCAAAAAATGTATCCCGTGAATGATCACTATGATCATCATCACCCACATAATCATCTATAGTCCTAGCATGAACATCATCATCATCCTCGGTGGAATGATATGGATCAAACCCATCTTTACATGCATACCACTCCTCCCAGAAGTGCTGGTATGTGCAACGGGTCCCAAACCGATCAATGAAATCCAAGTAGGCCACATAGCTCCTCGTCTAATCCCATACAAAGGAATGGAGAGATGCATACACGTACATAGTCGTGTGCTCATCAGAATAACATGATAATGTTGCCTGCTCATCCAAGCTAAAGACATGATATGCATATAGCTCTCCTGCATGGCATACATACACAATGTTGTACCTTGACGCCATACAAACGTCCAAAATACCCAAAATATGAGGTGTGTGTGAATAAACTCACCAAATCCCTAAACGTGTGAACAATGTATCAAAATCTCACACAATGCACGAGAATAATCCCCAATGTAAGATCGAGGCGTGCGAACACCTCATAGAAAAATACTCGTGTAAAGAAGGCTCTCAATGCGTAAGAGCATGTGACAAACCCAAACAAACCAAAAAACGTGTGAACACTCCCAAATGCACCAAAGTGGCTAAAAGCGCGTGTGAACACCCAAAAATACGCCAAATGGCCAAAAATGTACGTGTGAATGCCTAAAATACACCAAATGGCCAAAAATATGTGTGAACACCCAAAATACACCAAATGGCCAAAAGTGTGTGTGTGTGTGTGAACGTCCAAAATGTACCAAATCGACCACATGGCACACAAACCACCTCCAAGAGGCTCAAAGCATGTGAACAAGCCCTGAATACATGTGAACATGCCCAAATGGTCACCAACACACTTCAATCAGAGCACCTATCTTTGACCATCGTTAAAGATAAAAAGATGTGATAGGAATGACTACTATTCTTATGTCCCAATCACACTCACCTTGGGAGAATTCCTAGCAAGAGACCTTGGTCTTTGGCTGCTAGACATGAGAGAGAGAATGGATGGATGTAAGATTTGTTTCAAATCTTTGCATACGCCCATGTTTGCTCAAGTATGTTGAGGCTACGTTAGCAGCAGCAAGGCAAGAGATGTCTCGTAAAGCTACTGTAGCAGAAAACTAAGAGGTTTGTGGCAGCTCGATGCTGACCTGTTAAAGAAAGCCGATGTCAAGGGACGTTGAGTTGCAGTGGTGGCTGCCAATCGTTGGCAAAGACAACTGAATGTAGGTAAACGACGCTTTGGTGATGAAACGCAACGATCGGTTCTGTGATGCTGAGCCTCCTCAGAGGGCGATGAAGCTGAATGCAATGTAGAAAATAGCTCCGATGATGGCCTGCAAAAGAGGACTAAATGCAATGATTCAGCTACCGAACGCGAAGGGCTGGTCTGCAAGCCTTTTGTTTTTTTTGTTTGCAATTGACAATCTGTGTCCGTTCGGGTGTTGTTGCCTGTGATGACGAGTTGGTTTTGGCTCTTTGATTTGCAAAGCCGATTTTGGGCCAACAAACAAGAACCTTGGTTACAATTAGTAGGCCAATGCTGTAGGGTGTTGTTGACCAGCTCCTTGTGCCAAGGTTGTTACTCTTTCTTAGCATCCTATCTACATACTCCATCTTGGGAGCTTTAGTTGAAGGCAAGCACGTGCATGCTTGCATTGTCGGTTGGGGACTCTTGTCAGATGTTGTTTTAAAGACAGGGCTTGTCAGCATGTATGCAAAACGTGGGAGGCTAGCAACTGGCTATTGTCACATTTCGTGTGCTACTTGGTCACTTGCTTGATGCTGCTGTGGATATCAAAATGTGCGCGTGTTTTGTCTGCTGCTGTAAAAATCCGTTGTAGGGTGTCTGTTGTGTAAGCTAAATGCCTGTTGTGAAAGGAGTTGTGCTTGTGAATTCCATCAAGGAGCTTCAAGAAAAAAACCTTGGCTCCACGATCCACACTGGAAGTAGTTCAGTGCTGTTGTAGAAAAGTGCTACAAAATGCATGGACAATCACACCATCTCCGCCTCATTGCTTGGTGTGATGCCAATGATGAGGCTAACTCGGCATCTGATTTTGGTTTGTAGGTTACAATTTCCTGGACCTACTTCTATGGCAACTCTTGTCATAGCCAGGTGTCGTAGTAGCCAGGTGTCCTCCTCTATACCTACTTCTATGGCAACTCTTGCCCTAGCCAGATGTCCTCTTCTATACCACATTGATAGATCTAATTGTAGTTAAGCAACCCAAGACTTGTGTCCTCCTCTATACCTACTTCTATGGCAACTCTTGTCGTAGCCAGGTGTCGTAGTAGCCAGGTGTCCTCCTCTATACCTACCTCTATGGCAACTCTTGCCCTAGCCAGATGTCCTCTTCTATACTACATTGATAGATCTTATTGTAGTTAAGCAACCCAAGACTTGTTGCTTCCCCTATGGAGAACTTTCTTCCACTTTGAAAATTTACACCAAACTTTGAAAATCTGTATCAATTGCCCATAAAATCTTGAAATCTATATCAAGATTTTGCACACTTTCTCGAAACTGCACCAAATTTTTGTACAACAATCTGAAATCTACATAACAACCTTGATTTTCTACACCACCATCTTCTTCTTGTAATGCTTCTCCAAGAACTCAAGATCTGGGAATCTAGGGTTTGATCTTGAAGAAATTAGGCCTCAAAGATTAATATTTGAAATTGTAGGCTCTCTAATCAAGATAATGCAAGAAAATCATTCAAAAATAGTTGCTAAATCTTTGCAATCCCTAATTTTGAAAATCAAGAAAATATCAAGAAATCAAGATCAAGAAGAAGTTCAAGAAATCAAACAGTAAAATGGATTAGGGTTTTGAAAACAATAATTAATATATATTAAAAAATAATTAACACAAATTTCATTGCTAATCTTATCAAAACAAGAAATTAGCAAATCTAAAAATTGTGTAAAAATAAATTAAAAAAATGATTAATACTAATCTGATCAAGATAATGCATTCTAAAAAAATGAATTAACAGTAATCCAAAAATAATTATCACTAATTAAGATCAAGAAAATACATTTTAAAAATTAAATTAAGCATAATCTAAAAATAATTATCACTAATCACTCTCTAAGCAAGGATCTAAGCCAAGGGCTCTGATACCAATGCAAGAAACTAGGGTTGACCACTCAAAGCATGGAGTGACAACATGGGTGTGGGTCACCATCCTAAGGCAATAGCCAAGAAGGCTATGAAAGCTTAGGCATGAATACCACGAAGACATGGATGTCTATAGAATGAATATGATAAAAAACGTTCAATGTCTATGAGCCCTATGTCTAATATAGTCCAAGGCCCCCCAAAAGTACACATGTAAATGACCCTAAGTCCAAGTGCCTAGGCCCCAATCCCTATGTGCATGTGCAACCAAATCTACTTCATTACATTGGTACACCATGAACTAACATTTTTTGGGGTTAAAATATAGCTTGCATAGCTCAAAGAATTTCCTTCGGTGGTGTTAAGGATAACATGCTACCTTACACATAGAAGGAAGAGAAGAGAAACACATTCAAGGGTTGAGTTTGAAGAGTTGCACTTAGCCAACCCTAATGAGGGTTATCTCCTCGATGTGAAGCCGCTAGGGGCTCACTCCACCTCTTCTTGTGTCACCCAAGAAGAGATTTAATGGCTAGGTAGAGAGCAAAAAGGAGGGAGCTATAGAGAGCTCAACCTTCACTTCATGCCACAAGCATGCACAAGGGACTTGGTAGAGAGCAAAGAGAAGGGAGAGAAGGAGAGAAATGAGAACATTACCATCCCTACATGCACACACCAGCAATCAAGGATGCAAGTAAGAAAGAACACAAGCCAACATACATTCGCAAGCTCAAATGAGAGAGAGAGAGAGAGATGAGGCAAGCTCAATTGAGACTAATGGGATTGTTCTTTTCATATTCCATAAAATGACTTACATACAAGAGAGCTCATAGTTACAATGGCTGGCCGGCCATTTACAATTGAGGGCCCAAAACTAGTCTTCCTAGTCTCTCTAGCTCTATGTACAACTATTTCTCATGACCAGCATTACACAAGCTGTAAGCTCAGTCATCCCATGTCTCTTATACAATAAGCACATTGCATGGTTACAAAAGATGAATTACAAAGAGTGTAGCCACACAAAAGGTAATGTTAACGAGAGTGGTTAACATACCCTCCTCCCTAATGCAGGTCCGTCCTCGGAGCTGGCTAGGGATCTATCTATAGTAGATCGAATAAGTTTGGATGAAATCGCAGCGTGAGGTTGAAAGTTGTCTCCATCATGTCTTCAAAGGTTTGTAGGTGCCATGCAGGCATCCACATGATCCACTTGTAAGTAGCCACAAATATGCTTGAGGGTTAGGCCTTTGTTGATGTCGAGACTCTGCGAACCTTCATGGTAGCGGTCCAAATCTAGAAAGGACTCCAGCAATGTGATAATCAAGTGGAAGAAGCAAATCGGTTCGATCTCACAACTGGGTCTAGGACTTGGTCGTAGCAGTGGGTGAAGTCGTTGAAGCATTGGATCATCGTCTCTTCAGTGTACATGGCTACTGCATGAATGGAGGAGCACACCAAGGAAAGTTGAACTTTAGGTTTGGTTTATACTTCTGCTCCTCGTGGAAAACATTCCACGCTCACCATCTTTGTATAGGGAGGTAGTTCGGGATATGCAGGGCGCATTGCAATAAGTCTCCCAGATAAAGGGTTTGAAGAGGAAAGGGTGCCTCCTGGCCAACGGTTGCTCGCCCATGAGTTCGAACGTGATGGGGCGAGCAGTGGGGCAGGTGGCCAGTGGTATCCTCCGCTCCCGTGGTGGGTGTTCTCGCCACCACTGGCGATGCTTGGCTGATTTTTGAAGATACCATCCACTAGAGGGAGGAGCACCTCGGCAAAGCAGAAGCCAAAGCAACACAACCCCCTTCCACTCCATACTTCAGTACTTTGGATCACAAAGCAGATGCTTTGATGGACACAGCCATGAAGCTCCCGATCCTTGCACTCCCCCCACAAAGCCCATATACCAGCTCATTGACCTCCACTTTAGGAGCATCCGGCTGAACCTCCTCTAGCACAACCTTTACTTGGATGAGGCCCTCTCCTGATACAATTACACATACCTCCTCTAGCACAACCTTTACTTGGATGAGGCC
Organism: Cibotium barometz; assembly: GCF_041138505.1. Lineage (NCBI taxonomy): Eukaryota > Viridiplantae > Streptophyta > Polypodiopsida > Cyatheales > Cibotiaceae > Cibotium > Cibotium barometz. Next base: position 410,499 of record NC_141063.1, read on the forward strand.
CTCTCCCGATACAATTACACATACCTCCTCACCAAGCTCCCCATCTCCAGTATCACCCTCATTCCCCACTTCTACTTCTCTCTTTCCACCACCCCCATGAACTCCCTCAACACCCTCTCCAAGCCATTTCAGCTAGTGTCAACTACTCCTTTTTGGCTTCCCCTCTAACAACCCAGCAGAGCTTATAGACCTCTCCGTTCCAGACAGTCTCTGCCCATACCCTTACCCCTCCCAGATTTCTACCAAGGCTCTACATTATCTACAGGATATAGGTTGGCATGTGGTGAATAGCGCATACCTTTCCCTCCGTGCTGATTCTCTTCCCTCCTATTTCATCGGGGGTCTCCTCATCCTATACCACAGATGCCACGAGTAGATGCAGGTGATGGCCACCACTAGCATGCCAGTTTCATGATTCTCATGTTGCCTTCCCCCTAGACTACACCTCTGAGGAAGTTGCAGCAGTTGTTGAGGCTTTTTTCAAATCCCACGGCCCAGGTCATGTCACCGAAAGCAACTCCTACCCCTGACGACCAAGATTGTGGTGACGACGGACACGACAGCCTTCTACGGCCACCCCCATGATCCTCTTCTCCCCCACATCTACCCTCCCACTCTTCCATCCCCAACCTTCTTCTCCCCCCATTCATTTCCCCACACCACCTCCCTTACCCACCCCACCCTCACCCCCCTTTTTATCACTGCAACTAGGAATGCACACCGCATTCCACGACATTCCGTCCACCTCCACAAAACCCCCACCCCTCTTCAACCCAAGCCTTGCCATAGGAGCCTCCACCTCGACCACCCCTCTACCCCCATCGCCAACATGACCACCCTCCCCACAAAACCTCGAAGAGGGAGAGATTTCGTTGCCACCAACAGTGGAGCGTGAGGAGCCCTCTACTCTACCCTCTTAACTGGCTGGGACCCCTTGACCACACGGACTTCGAGCAAGCGATTGCCATCCTACTTGATCGACAACTCTAGGCAGAACCCATCACCTGCATCATGGACCACACGGACTTCGAGCAAGCGATTGCCATCCTACTTGATCGACAACTCTAGGCAGAACCCATCACCTACATCATGGACCACATGGATATCCATGTCTTCCCTGTGCTAAAAATTCCGCTGGGTCTGTTCAAGTGCCTCCTCCATAACCTTTGCTCAATCTTGGGCTTCATCATGGGCAAGGTTCTCCATGATGGACAGCTTCATGGGCTTGTTGGAGCTTCATGGGCTTGTTGGAGCTGCTGCTGGAAGGCATGCCCGAGCTGCTGTGTCTATTCATCATCAAACTTGCCCTGGAGCTACATGTTAAGCAAGTTAGCTTGATAAAGGTCTTCAAACACTTGGCGCTCCTAGGCTTTAGCTAGCAGCATCTCCCTGTGAAACTTCAACCACTTTGATGGTAGATGCAATCCATCATCTGCGTGATTAGCTCTCTGGCCATGTGTGAAAATTCCAAAACAAAATTTGGCACGTTGCCGTGGCTACATGTACACTTTCAGCATAGGCCTGGCTAGAGCAAAAACTGCTTAATCGCGTGCCCAATGCGACGGTGAATTTCCTGGGCCGCGGCGGTCAATTTTTCAGTGTATTCTTCTGAGTTGCATTGGGGAGGAGGTTCCAGCCTCTATAAAAGATGGGATATCTGTGAAGTGGTCCGAAGGTGGTGTCTCATATAAATTTTGCTGAAAGAAATCATGCTTTTGTTTTTCCTCCTCCTCCATGGCCTTTTTGCTTGCCTTTGCAGAGCAGAGCTGCTGGGCCAGCTCCTCTTGTTGTGTAGGGCCTAGTTGTGTAGGGCCTGGACTAGGTGGTGGTTGAGGTACATGTTCTATGCCTACTGGCTCCTAGTGTTGCCTCTTTGTTGGTGGGGAGTGGGGAGAAGTTTGTGGTGGGGGCAAAGACGTGATGACAACATCAGGGCCGCTGAGCTAAATGGCACAGGGAAACTCCTCCCGGCGGCCATATGATAGAGCAATTATGTAAGAAGGGTGGCCACTTCCAGCTTCCCTTGCAGGTTTGAGTAGACTCCATGCATCAGCTCTTTGAAGAGGTACTCTGCCCAATTCACCATTTGCACACAGGCTAAAGTGGTCATGCTGCACCTACTAAACCGGTTTGTCCAACGCGTAGTAAGCAAAATCTGCACAGCTTAGGCTGGCATGATCAAATCTTCCTGGGTGATGTTTGCCCACTCCACCCCATCGTTTTTTGGGTTGCCTTTGTATACGCCCCTGGGGGAATTGGTGAGTTTAATGTAGAGCTAATCCAGGTTAGGGGGGCAAGGTATCTCTGATAAGTTCAACATTGAACTAAACCCTATGCAGATGGCCTGCATTGTCACGAACATCTCCATGTGTAGGTTGGCATCATAGGTCTCAGTAAAATATAAGCTATTATAAAGGTCGGGGGCTCCCATGGCTCCAAGGTAGGAAATCTTCCTCTCCCAAGCCCAGGTGTTCCAGCTTATGTACCACATAGTAGGGTCTGCTGCTATTGCCCTACAGCATGGGCCGATGAAATATAGGAGCTTATGCTCCACCTTATGGTTATTCTTCATGAGGGAGTGCACGGTGTGGCCATTCACCTGCTTCATCAAGGCCTCCCCCATATGAGATAGGTGTGTGGGGTGTCAGGCATACTCCTCAAGTCTTCCCCCAACTAGTCGCTGCCTCTCTTGATGGAGGTATGGTGGAGAACCTCCCAGGAGGAGTCAGAAGTGTCAGTCATGGTGTAAAAGGGTTGCGAGGGTGTGAAAGCTCAAGAGAAAATTTTTCAAAAGTTTGGCTACAAGGAGAGTTGAAAGTGAGGAAATGAGGGGGTGGGGCCCATATTTATAGTTTTCAGAAGGGTACAACTGTTGCATCACCATCACAAACGGTCGTGGCATCTAGAACGAACGGGCACGGCAAATAGAAAACCAAATCAAACGGGCACGGAAAGTCTAGGGGAACGACTATGGAAAATAGAATGAATAACCCCGCGGGCTGCTAATTTGGTGTTGATACAGGCTTGGGCTTTTCAAATGGAGAAGGGAACAGGTGTTCGCTCCAAAAGAAGAAGGGAATGGACGTAACAAACAGGTTGAGAAGGGAACCGGCGTGGGCTTTTGATTAATAGTTGGAGTGGCCGCGACACATTTTGAATGTTGGAGCAGATGGTTGAGGATGGAATAGCCAGGGCATTGCATTGTATGGGTTGGAACGGTTGTGGGAAATTTAGAACGGCGTGGCATCGAAACTTGTAAAGAGTACATCCGTGGTGAAGTTGGAGCGCTCGCGCAGCAAAAAAACATTTGTATACGGCCATGGTAAATGTGGTACGACATGGCTTTTTTTTGGGGGCACCTTGAATCAGCTTTTTTACCCAAAGGCTATGCTGCCAGCATCCCATTGCTGCGGGTTTTGTACGACTGCATGCCCAATTCGTCAAGGTGAGAAGTCGGTTCCAATTTGGCGATGCCACGGTAGGGGGAGGTACTACCTTGAGGAATTCAGAAGCTGATGATAAGGGAGTACCTAAGACATAAGGAATTGGTAATGGCATTATAGTATTCCATTGTAGCCTGACAATGACAGGTGGAGGAGTTGCCGATGTCGAAGGTATATCATTGGTTAGCTCTATCGACAGTATAATGGGGGTTATAGTGTCACTGTTAAGCTTTTGCTTCCCTTTTTCTTGGGTAGTCTTTGTGGTGGAGGCCACCTTGGGTTTCCATTGAAGGATAGGGGACTGCTGAGCGACATGGGGTGGAAGTTGGGGTTGGGGAGATTTAGGGCTCCAAATATGATGTTTTCCCTTGTAGAAGTGTTGTTCTTATAGGAGAGGCTTGGGGATCCATCGGGGGGCTTGGGCACGACTAAGGGTTTGATTAAGGGTTGGGGAGCGATGGAGTTTGTTTAGGCCTGTGTTTGTCCTGTACCCTGTAGGCTTGTGGTTGGCAAATTTATTTTGCTGACGTTAGGGATGAGGAGCTTTGAGTGCCTATGGAGGAGGGGAAGAGTTGGATTGTCGGGGGATCCACAATGTAGATTCGCCCTTATAATAGCCTTGTGCTGCAAGAAGCTTTTTAGGTACCCCATGGCGAGATGGCATTCCGTGGGGAATTTTTTTAGCTATGTTAGCAATGTTAATTTGGTTAGTTTGGGTTGGTGGGTTAGCTGCTTGAGAGGTGGCATTGTGAGAGTGGGTTGTTGCCAAGCGTGGTGGTTGGGAGGGTGCGAGAGGCATTGATGTGGTTGGAACGATGAGTGGCCTCTTTTTTGGTGGGATGCCACAACCAAGCAGGCTTCACCTCCCATTCTTCTTCCTCCAGAGGTCGACGCACTTGTCTCTGTAGCTTGGCTTGGTGCGCTTAGGCCTCTTGTTGTTGTGTAGCTTGTTTCATATCCTCGTGGTCTTTTTTGTGTTATTTTTTTAATCGTGGATGGCTCTTAAGGTGGCCTCGCGGTGAGAGGACTATAGTACCATTTTAATTTGCTACCATTGAAATAACCAGCCATTTCCACACCATCCAATGTTTAGATGTGCACTACACCTTGTGGTGTTATCTTAGTGACTAGGAAAGGTCCTAAGCCTATGAGATTGAGCTTTTTTTTGTGTGTCTTTGTACTGAATAAGAGGACCATGTCTCCCTCTTTCATTTTTTTGTCCTTAAGCTAGTCGTGTGCTTCCACAACACTTACATACTTCAGCTAATGGCTGTCTGAATCATCTGGGAAGACATAACATTCTGACCTAGGGAATCCATCAGGCCTATGTGTCTTATGGGAGCGTGAACCCCTTGATGGCTTCATTTGAAGAACGGCCTGTTCAAGTTCTTGGGTGTGGCAACATTGGGCAAGTATGCTGAGCTAAGCATATATAGAGATGTAATCTCCTGCCTGTTTGCCGTTAGCAAACCTTGTGCCGCTGTGCTTAGGCAAAATGTCCAGGGTGGCAAGGATGGCTCTGGGAGAGGTGCACACTCCTCACTATCCTTTTCATCTTTAAGTGTCTTATGACATGTCTGACGACACAGATGGACTGTAGTATATTGGGTTGTTGTGACAGAGTCCTCTACGAATGGTCTGCCGCTCATTGGGTGTACCTTCCATGTGCCGAGATTAATCTTGAATGTTTGATCCTTTTTTCACATGTAAATGTGATTGGTATCCAAATCATAAATCATTTTTGATTCCCTCATAAACGCTCTACCAAGAATGTAGTCGTAAGAAACTGGTAGACGTCCAAAATTCATCACAACAAGAAGTAGTTCCAAGGATCTTAATTTTAAGATCCCTCACAGTAGACCAATAGGTCTAGCTGTGGCTCCATCAACAAGTTTGACCAACATAATGGTGTCATCCATGGTAGGTGCTCCCATTTTTCCCAGCATTGTTTTGTAACAATGCTCACTCCTGCTCCCCTATCCAAGATTGCAGTGACTCTTGCAGACCATCGCAGGTTATCAGCATGCATTGAGTTTATCACCTTCAAAGTATTGTCCAAGCTTATTTACTCAAACCGTGGGGTATAATTATTTCTTCTTTCTCGGATTCATTGGATTTGTTAGGCTCCATGGATTCGAACATGCCTGCTCCAAGGCGTCCCTCCATATCCAGTCCTTTAGATCATTCCATAAACTTGAGCTACCTTCTTAAAGCAAGGTACCGATAGGGATTTGGACCTGAGAAGAAAGGAAAGAAGAGAGACCAGCAATGTCTTGAGGAACGAAGGCTGTCCCTTGAGGAAGGTTGGTTCGGTTTTGTAGCTCTTTTGAGTGTAAGGGATGTGAACCGGTCTCTCGGTACCTGTTCTTCTAAGATAGTCATCCCCCATATTTCGAAGATATTCAACCACCCTATTTCCTTGCTGGGGGTAGTTGCTATAGTGGAAGTTGCTGCCTCAGTTAGCTTTTGTGGTGGTATCAGGTGTGGGAGCCTTCCAGGATGTACATGGGCTTCTTTAGTGGGTCTTTGGTGGCATGGCTCAAGGTAAGTGGTAGGAGGCTCGTCTTCCATTTACGCTTGGCATTATCGGACCAACTCTTGGGCTGCCAAAGAGTTTCTATTTTTCCTCTATGGGGTTAGGATATTTCGTGAGTTTTTTTGGGAGTTGGTGGGTTCTCTGGCTCAGGTGGCTGAGTGTAACAAATCTTCCTCTTCAGATGAAGAAGTTGATGTATGAGTTGTTGTGCCATCTTTTGAACACTTTTGATAACCACTCGGCTCTCACCTTTGCCGATCTTTGTGGTTTTGTTTTTTGAGCACTTAGTCGCTCGTGCTTGTTCAGGGGTTCTTGCTTGGCTTTGTTCTTGTGAGGTTGATGCCTCTGCAATAGCATGAGCTACAGCCCTTTACCTGTTTTGCAGTCTAGTCATAGCATTGAGAGGGACTACTCGAATGAAGCCATCTCTAACACTCTCAGCAGGTTAAGGATGGTGCTAGGATTAGCCTTGTGAGTCTTACCCGTTCTTCTCGATCTTAGCTAGTCCTTATACATATGGTCAATACCACATCCTACACACAATGGAGTCAAAGCGGGAGCACCTACAGAGGTACTCTCACCATCCCTTTCCTATTGGGACACTTAGCCACTCGGTGAGGTCCTACGCATTCATAGCATTATATAGGTGGTCGTTTAGTCATCCGGTTCATGTCTCTGGCCTGCAGCATTGGGATTGCTAAGTACACAGGGTACATTTGGTCTCCCTCCATAATGTAGTGACTTAGGATTTAAGAGGACGGGCTTGCTGGCTCTAGGATTTCATAAGTAGGAACTTTTAGAATCTCCCCCTCGTTCCCATCTTCAAAAAGATTTCAGTCAGGGTGAGCTGACGAACTGGCACAACTCTTGATAGTGGGGGTTGAGGTGGAAGAACCTGAGGTGGTAACGATTCCTCTTTGGGCCACTTCTTGGCCTCGTTAGGGTGTGTTATGGAGCACTGTGTTGGAAAAGCTAGTGGTTGCCTACGGTTGGTGAGCAATGCCTGAGGTAGAGCTTGAGCTAGAGCAGCTTTCTGATGATAGCAGTTAGAAACTTTATGATTACCCCATTTTACGCAATATGTGCAGTAGAGGCTAGGATGAGGTCTCAGATGTGGACACTCCGTGTGCCAGTATGGTTAGCTTGACAGATCGAGCACCATACAAGATCCCTCTTCATTGGGATAAAGATGGGGTTGGCCAGACCAATCCCGACCTTGGACAGCTCTCCATTGTTGGGTCATTTTCTACATTAATGTAGCGACCAATTGCTCTACATGTTGTCCTGACGTGGAATCCTTGCCTTTTCCATCACGCTGCTTTGTGTTGGTAGTCTTGAAGGAAGCTTCTGTTGTGCCTTCGTGGATTCTCGGGAACGTGTTCCCTCGAAATTGTCCTCAAAATCCATAGCACTCCTGCAGCATTACTCACAAAGGAGGTATGGCCCAAGGCATACAATGAGTTGTGTAAGGGCATGTCATCAAGATCCTCTAGAAATCTTCCTATCAATCTTTTATCAAAGAACTTATCTCTGGCACTGTAGCGTGAGTGGAGATATCTAATTCTATTGATGCAGTCTCTGATGGTTTCTCCTTTCTTCTATCTTATGTTACGTAGCTGCTCCGCTGGGCTCCATATGGTGCCTTGATGAGAATATCCTACCTTGAAGGCCTCTTTTAAGGCCTTAAAGGTGGCCTTGTCCTCAGCTTTCAAGGACCTGAACCATTGGCCTGCTTTGCCATCTAGGGTGAGGCCAAAGGCACTCACTTTGACTTGATCTTCCACATGGCCAAAGGCTTTGCAAATTTGAATAAACATCTCCAAATGTGGGAATCGGATCTCCAGCCCCATCAAACCTAGTGGCAAGCTTCAAGATATTGGTGGGTTTATTCTACTCTAATCTTGGTGCACATGCAGGCTGCACTGGTGATGGGGGCGTGATGCCCACAGCCAGTGCCAAGGGTTGGTGGAGGAGCTGGGCCGGGATAATAATATACCATTGGGGGCCCTTGTTTGATGGGTGGGTTAGCATACACCTTGTGGTCCGAGGCCTATAGCTTTCAGCAATTTCTTAGGATATAATAAAGTGATGATGATTGATCCTAAGGACCAACGTAAAACAACCCTCAATGGGGTATTTTTGCTTCTAAAGTCATGCCCTTTGGACTTAGCAATGCCCTTGCCACGTTCCAAAGACTTATAAGCACAAATTTCAAGGATCTCCATAAAAAATTCTTAGAAGTGTTCATGGAGAATATGTGTGTAAGTTTCTCTCGAAATTACCGAATATTAACCACTCTAGAACTTTAACATTACCTTTTGCATGGCTACACTCTTTGTGATTCATCTTTTGTAACCGCGCAACGTGCTTATTGTATAAGAGACATGGGATGACCAAACTTATGGCTTGTGTAATGCCGGTCATGAGGAATAGTTGTACATAGAGCTAGAGAAACTAGGAAGACTAGTTTTGGGTCCCCAATTGTAAATGGGTGGCTAGTCATTGTTGTAACTATGAGCTGTCTTATATATAAGTCATTTTATGGAATATGAAAAGGGACAATCCCATTAGTCTCAATTAAGCTTTCCTCTTCTCTCTCTCTCTCTCTCTCTCTCTCTCTCAATTAAGCTTGCCTCTTCTCTCTCTCTCTCTCTCTCTCTCTCTCTCATTTGAGCTTGCGAATGTATGTTGGCTTGTGTGTTCTTTCTTGCTTGCATGCTTGATTGCTTGTGTGTGCATGTAGGGATGGTAATGTTCTCTCCTTCTCTCCCTTCTCTTTGCTCTCTACACCAAGTCCCTTGTGCATGCTTGTGGCATCATGAAGTGAAGGTTGAGCTCTCTATAGAATCCCTCCTTTTTGCTCTCTACCTAGCCATTAAATCTCTTCTTGGGTGACACAAGAAGAGGTGGAGTGAGCCCCTAGCGGCTTCACATCGAGGGAGATAACCCTCATTATGGTTGGCTAAGTGCAACTCTCCGGACTCGACACTTTCATGTGTTTCTCTTCTCTTATTCTCTTCCTTCTATGTGCAAGGTAGCATGTTATCCTTAACATCTTTGGTGCCACTGTGCCGGGGAATGCATTTAGCTTAGGGTCCTCCACTCTATTCATTTGCTAGTGTCTTTGTTTTCCCTGATTGGAGTGCAAGTCCATCGGTTGCTTGTTTGATTCTGTGTTTGTTTTGTTTTTTATGGTGATTATGTAGAGCATTGAAGGTTAATCGAGCATTGGAGCATTAAAATCTTCACCAAGCGTGGGAGAAGCAAGTAAGTGCTCTCATATTGCCCTTAACATTCATGAAAAACTTTGATTTTTTGTTCTTTCCTCTTTTAAGTTGCATCTTAGTTTAATCAACAAATTAATCTTAATTTGTTAGTCTTAATTAGGCATTGGTAGGCACCAATAGATAGTTAGAGACTAGCTCTAGCTCTCTATTGAATCAAAAACTCAAAAAATCAGTGGGAAAACACCTGACTTAGTAGGATTTGGAAGAAAAAACCAAGCGAAAAGTACACTCTATGGGCTGCTCTGAGAAGCGAATGGCCGTTCGCTTTACAGGTCATGACCATGGCACATTTGCCACACCTGTTCACTTCCTCAGCTAACCAAATCTAGTAAGATTTTCAGCTTGAATGTGGCAGTTACATTAAAATTGGAATAATTGCATTAAATTGAGCATAAAGTGCATTTAATTACATTCAATCAAGTGGGTGTAACTGAAGTGTCAGAGAATATACTGGGTGGCTTTCAGACTTGCAACCTTAAATTCCCTAAAATCCCCAGTCAAATCTTAAAAATTTCTAAATCTGATAGTGCCATGGCCATTTCGAACTGTGCCATGACCGTTTCAAACATGCCATGTTCGTGCCATTCTCTCTACCACCCGATTCCGAAAGCGAACACCTGTTTCCTTCTCCTTCAGAGAGTGAACACCCATTATACTCTTCATCCCTTGCTCGTGGCATCTTTGCCACCATGCCCGTTCCATTCTTGACCCGAGCTTGGTATGCCCGTTCCTCCCCATTCTCGTGTGTACACTTGTTCCACTCTTCATTTCAAAGCCACACGCCCGTGCCCTTCAGTATAAGCGAACGTCCGTGCCATTCTTCCCTGAGAAGCGTATGCCCATTCCCTTCTCATTTGGAAAGCGTATGCCCATACCACTTTAAAGTGTACGGTTATACCACTTCCCACCCAAAAAAACAGACTGACACGTCATCTTTTTACAGGGGGTTCTGCACAGCAATTCCACATTTCAATGCACCTACGATTGGGTAGATTGGTGCGAAATAACCCTCTTTTCAAAGAAGTGAACTCTTATGAAGCTCCCTCGCTTTTAAGATCTGATCCATCGGTCAATACCATGTTTGTGGAGTCAAATAGTGCTTATCTTTGACAGCACCAGCAAAAGAAAAGACTACCCCAGTACAGGACGAGGAACTCCTAACCTCGAGATAGGAGAGACTGAACTCTAGTGCATGGAATGTGGAGCCAATTCTCATCTTCGCAAGGCTCAAGAAAATATTTAACATTGAGGTTTAGTTCCATAAATGGCAAATCATCAGATTGGGATTTTTTTTAAAAGACACACACTTCTAGCATTAGGCAAAATTTTGGTCTCAAAAAGGAGCCCTCTAAGAAATGTCATGTCAGCTTTTTCTAAAAAAAACAAGCTGATGTTAATTTTTTGCAAATCAAATCAAAACTTGTCCGGAGATTATAGATTGAAAATCTACTCTTCAAGATCTTTCTAATAATATATAGCATGATGGACAATTTTGCATGTTCAAGAAGTCCTTGCATTGGTGATGGCATGTAACCTAAAAAACGGGCTAGGTAAAACAAAACAAAACTTATCAGGAGATTGTAGATTGGTTACATGCCATGTCATCACCAATTTGGGAACTTCTCAAATATGAAAAATTGCCCATCATGCTATAGATCTCGAAGAGTAGATTCCTAATCTACAAACTTTGACAACTTTGGATTTGATTTGCAAAAATTTAACAATTTGTGTATTTTTTAAGAAAAACTTGACATTGCATTTCTTAGAGGGCCCCTTTTTTAGTCCAATTTTTTCCTAATGCTTCCTTTTCTTCACTTCTATCAGTTGTTGATAGAATCTTCATTCTTTACATAAGATGCTTTATAACTAGGTGGTGACTCCAATTTCTAAGATTGACTTCTTTTTTGCACAAATAGACAAGATCAATGTCCTAATCATGGTGGATCATTTTGAGTTGTCTCCTAAATGGTCTTACTAGGATCACATCATATGTCATATGCTTTTTGGAGTCCATGATAATAGGCATGATCAAAGGTAAGTGAACACGAGCCCATAACTTGTTGATTCTATCGATGCCCATGGGTGAGGTAATATTTCGAGCTTGATTTTGAGGCTAGTGGAGGAAAGGGTTGGTGATGATCCCCAATTCTTCCATTTCTTCCGTTGTCTTTTTATAGCTATGCTAACTCCTACAACACTGTCTAGGATAGTTGTAGATGTTCCAATTCCTAGTCTCAATGGTAGTATGGTAGCATTAAGCTCTTTGCCCTTAAAATATTTACCCAAATTGTTTACAAGAATATCCTTATAGACCCTCCTAGGATTGTCTATCTCACTGCTCTCCGCCTCATTAATAACAGGCAAAAATTCTTTTCGAAACATCGTTTCAAATTCCGTCCAAGTGGCAGGGCGAGTTGTCAAACTCATCCACCACTTGTACGCTTTGCCGGTTAATGAGAGGCTAGCCTCTACGAGCTGTATCCGGCTAGGCTGCTATCGCAGCGCGTGCAAATCTGACCACTTCGCTAGAAACATATTGACCGAGTCCTTGTTTCTCTCCTTGGGAAGGGTTTTTAAAGAATTGGATCCACATTCTTGTGGTCTCATGGATGGTGAAAAAATATAAGCCTTACCTTGTTTGTCAAGGTAATCATTCAAAGAATACCCCTTCATGGATCCTAGGTCTTCTTGGGATTCAAAATCTAGCCTTGCTGCATCAACAATACACTCGTATTCATTTATCTTGGTATAGATTACTCTTGGTTACAAGCTCAAGATTCAGCTTTTGGGTTTCAAGGTAAGGTCCTTGGGGAAACAATAAAATTCCTTCCTTAGATCCTTCATCAATAGGATTGTTATTTTGGGTGCAAATTTATAAGAATCCATCTTCTGAACTGGCCCCATCAAGGTTATTATTAGATTTGGGTTTCTTTTACCAATTCTTGAGCAACCTTAAACTTGGTTGTTTCATCAATGGATTTAGGGTACTGAGTCAAACTCTTTAGAAGATTCAGTGGTTCAGTCCACATCCAAAATATCATCTCTCGATGCTCCTTCCAATGTGAAGACTCCATTTCCACATCATCAATGTCAATGATTAGATTGCCCTCTTTCTTAGCCTTAGCTATCTTTTTAGCTAACTGTTTTAACTTTTTACGTTGTTTCCTCTCTCACTTATTTTGCCCTTGGATCTCTTCATGGAAGTATGCAAGGTTTCATCACTCTTATGTTTTTTCCTCTCTCTCGCTTCTTTTGTCCCTTGGATCTCTTCGTGAAAGTATGTGAGGTTTCATCACTCTTTGAATCTTCTCTGAATCTTAGATAATCTTGGACTTGGTTTGAGTTCATGTGAACACCATTGCATCCATCAAGATCGGTGAGCTCTTCTCCCTTAAAACACTTAGCATGCTCAATTGGATCCCTTAGTAGAGGTTTGTGGAGGTAGTTAAAGCAATCTTGATTGATGTGAGTTATCTAATAGTTCAAACATTGCCTTGACAAAGTAGAGATGTTTTTGGTAGCTTTTGTTGAGACTCGGTAGGGGCACTCCCATTTGAGATGTGGCTCTCTACAAGTGTAATAAGCTAAGGGTCGACTAGCAACTATAGAATTTATGTCTTGATCCCTATAGCTCATTTGTTGCCCACGGCCATAAGCTCTAGCATAGGTGCAATCTTGTAAATGGGAGCCAAAGTGTTGTCTAACATCCTTACAAATTCTACATTAGGTTCTAGAAATGGTACAAAATAGGAATGACATACTCGGATGTCATTTCCAAAGGCTTAGGCTGTGGAACAAAAGTATTAGCATATTTAATGAGAGGTCCAGTTTCCATACACCTAATGGGTGTTCCACACCATGGGAAATAGGTTAAGGTCCCAAAATGGGAGGAGGTTTTTTTTAGGAAATTTAAGGATTTAGATGGAATAGGAAGTGCAAGAGGTCAGGTGATCGGGGTCCACATATACACACTTATAAAGTTTGGTCTTACCACCGGAGAACATTTAGCTCTGTAATGTGTGAGAGCGGTGTCAAATATATTCAAGTTAAGAGCTTACCTTAGCCTACATTGCCTTGTTATTACAAATGTAACTTTCCATGTGGGTGTGTTAGCTCATTCATCATGTTCTCACTCTGTTGTCACACCGAAATTCTCCTTGCCAAAGGGGTGAAGGGAGAGATCTCAATGCCTAGATGGAGACAAGAAGAGATGATATTTTATGATGGTTCTCTCTCATAAAAAATATGTGAGGAAGAAGCTAATGCAAGAGTGAAACCTATAGTCTCACCTATTCAAACTGTAAGATTCCTCCCTCCAGCTTTTGAAGTGTAAAGGTTTAAGAACCTCCCCTTCTATTCTTGTAATTATTCCCCTCTTTGAAATAGAAGAAAGATCTTGTTTTACCCTGTTTTGGCTTAGAGAGAGGTAATCCAAAATTGAGATATCTTTGGATATAAAAATCCTCCTAGTGTCTAAAATGGTTTCCCCTGAAATAGAAGTTCAAAATGAACTTTCCAATGTGCATTAGGAATCAATTAAAAATAATATAAGGGACCTTAGCCTAAGGGTCTAGATTTTCAGAAATTTTTAGATTATGGTCCAATTAAGGTTCCTATGAACCAATAGGATTAATCCAAGTGTTGGGATAAGATAAATCCAAAGAATAAAAGAAAAAATCCAAAAATGAGTAAATACTCACATAAGATGAAGAGTTGACTGAGTACAATGTTTATTAGTTAAAAACTATGAGATATTACTAAGAAAATGAGATATTTTGGAATAATGATACATTTTTGACACCTTGGTAAGGAGGGGGGAGACTTTGAGGTAGGCTCCTATTTCACACATGTGGATGAGTTTTTAATTCAAAAAAATTGTGATATTTTTATCTCTCCTCTCTCCTGGATCAAACCAAATAAAAAAGGGAGCCAAACTGATCCAAATCTTGTCTAAATTCAGCCAAATTGAAGCTGGAAAATTCTAGAACTTAGTTGGACTCAGCTAGTGGCCTCCTTCACCTTTAAATAGACCCTCATTCTTTTGTATTCTCATCTTTGAGCTATACCATGCTAGTATTACATTAAAATAATGATATTTTCTATTATCCCTTAAAAATCCTCTACTTTTGGAGAGAGTGGAGCTTCTCTCTCTCTTCAACCATCCTTGGAGCTTTCCTCTCAACACACTAACCAATTGATTGGTTGGGGTCTTCTTCTAAGATAGAGAAGCAAGTAAAATCAAGAGGTAAGATGTAATTTCATGGTTTTTCTCTAATATTCTCAATGTTTTCACTTCTCAACCCCTCTCAAGCTTGAGAAGTTTCAAATGGATTATTTTTCAATGCAAATTAAGCTTTCTAAAGAATTCTAATGATTATCACAAAAAGTTTATCTTTATGCTTAATTTAGGATGTTTTTATGTATATCTATCTCTCCCCAAAAGAATGGTCATTCCTATGACCAATTCTTTATTCAAATGATGCTTCTCATTGATAAATTCTCAATTCAAAAATCAAACTCTATGCTAGTTAAGCTAAAGGTTAAAGAAATGGCTTTTTAATGCTTATATGCTAATAAAATAATAATAAACTTATGATTTAATTTCATAAATTGGATTTAGGTCTGAATGATAGTTATTCTATCATAATAGTATTACAAAGTCTTATTCTTTTAAAATTTATTGAAAATAATCAGTAATAGCAGCGGAGCTATGGTAAAATAATCAGTAATAACAGCGGAGCTATGGTAAAATTTTTAGAAATTAATACATGAATCTCTTTTATGCATAATGTGAAAAGAGGACTTCCTACCATATTCTAGGAAGAGATATCCTATGCTAAAAGAATAATTATAATCACATTCATGGAAAACTAATTTTAGTATTTATGCATAAATAATTAATTAAAGAAAAGAGAAATTTTTGGTAATTTTATTTTTATGATAAAAGAGGAATTCCCATGACATTTGGAATTCAATCATTTAAATGGTAAAAGTGGAATTCTTGGCATATTTGAATTAATGGATATTTTTATTTGAATTTAAAGAGGAATTTTAGATAAATTTATTTTATGTATGAGAAAATATAAATGTGATAAAAGAGGAATTCCCATGACATTTGGAATTAAATCATTTAAATGGTAAAAGTAGAATTCTTGACATATTTGAAATAATGGATATTTTTATTAAAGAAAAGAGAAATTTTAGATAAATTTATTTTATGATAAAAGAGGAATTCCCATGATATTTGAGATCCAAGAAATTAAATAGAAAAAGAGAAATTTTTAGCATAATTCAAATTATGAGTATTTATCAAAAGTGGAATTTTGAGCATTATTTATTTTATTGGAAAATATGGGTAGAATTGATTTTTGTAAATCCCATGAATCTTTTACTCAAAAGAAGAATATTGAATATATTTTACTTGAGAAAATTGAGAAAGAATATGAAAATATCCGTTGAGAAAAAGAACCTTTACCTAGGCCAAGCAATTCACAGAAATTTAGAAAAGTCCCATCGGTATCAAAAACAAAAAATGTTACTAAATGTGAAATGGATGTGGATGTGAATGAAGAGATGAGAATGGTATGTGAGGATATATGAAAGGATGTGATGTGATGTAAATGGATGTGGATGTAAATGAAGAGATGAGAATAAGATGTGAGGATATGTGAAAGGATGTGATGTGATGTTAATAGATGTGGATGTGGATGTGGATGTGATAAGATGTGATGTGATGTAAATGGATGTGGATGTGGATGTGGATGTGAAAGGATGTGATGTGATGTAAATGGATGTGAATGTGGATGTAATAGGATGATGTGATGTGATGTAAATGGATGTGGATGTGGATGTGATAAGATGTGATGTGATGTAAATGGATGTGGAGGTGGATGTGATAAGATATGATGTGATGTAAATGGATGTGGATGTGGATGTGATAGGATGTGATGTGATGTAAATAGATGTGGATATGGATGTGATAAGATGTGATGTGATGTAAATGGATGTGGATGTGGATGTGGATGAGATGTGATGTGATATAAAGGGATGTGGATGTGGATGTGATGTGATGTGATATAAAGGGATGTGGATGTGAATGTGAATGAATGGATGGATGTGGATAAATGAGATGGAATGTGTAGCGATGTGATGAGATGTGGATGGATGTGGATGTGATGTAATGTGCATGGAATGAATGAGATATAATGTGGATAGATGTGGATGTGATGTATGTGATGGGATGGGGATACAATGAATGTGATAGATGTGAATGGATGAGATGTGATGTGAATGGATGTGATGTGAATGGATGCGAATCGGGATAGATGTCAATGGATGAGATGTGATGTGAATGTGAATGTGATGTGATGTGAATCGGGATAGATGTGAATGGATGAGATGTGATGTGGATGTGATGTGATGTGAATCGGGATAGATATGAATGGATGAGATGTGATGTGAATGGGGATAGATGTGAATGGATCAGATGTGATGTAAATGGATGTGATGTGAATGGGGATAGATGTGAATGGATGTGATGTGATGTGATGTGGATACGGGTAGATGAGAATGGATGAGATGTGATGAGGATAGATGTGATGAGATGTAATATGATGTGATTGGATGAGAATGGATGAAGGACAATGAGAATACATATGATTGGATGTGGATTAAGCAAGCAAAGTGAATTGATTTAGAAGAATGTGGAATAACAGGAAAATGATGTGGAACGATGTGAAAAGATGAGAGTTCAAAAGGTATCCGTTACTTTGCGAGAGTCTATCCATGGCTCGTCAACACACTAGCACACACTATGGATCCTACAACACACACTCACTGACATCCCATCGAGATCAAACCAACAAAAACTACGACTTGCTTTTGGTGCTGAAAGGGGGCAAGCTTGCAAGGCCCCCTTCCTTCTGATCGCATTACACCTCTGCTGCATGGCTAAGCAGTCTCGGTTGGCGGGTTGTTACAAGATCAGGGTATCCAGTTTTGTCCAATTTATGCTGGACTGGGACAATGCGTGGAGAATAAATTTGGAGGAGCAAGGTACTTCAAATGAGATCAAGTAACTAACAGAAAATACACATGCACTCAAATTAACCCAATATAACTTAAATTAATATAAATAGTCTAATTATTCAAAAATATGATGAAATGATTAAAATTTGATCTTTCCATACTTAGAATGATCCATTTGTTTTTTTTCATAGAGGCGCCATTACAAGTACACTAGTCCCTATAGGTTTTAGATAATTTACATAAAAAATGTAATTTTACTAAGTAGATTATTAATATTTGCAGGCCTTCTGATAGCTTGGAAGAATTTTGGAAAAGAAATCATTAAAAATCCAACCATTGGATTTGTAATTTTGACTAACCACCACATTCTACTAATGTCTCACTATCTAACTACCACTCTTTTGATCTACAAGATTGAGCATTTTAAGTGGTAGTTATTGTGGATACAAAAAGTGGCACATATTATAACACTTTAAAGACCTTGACATATTTAAAGAAAATAGACAAATAGCTTAAAATTTTGTCAAAAAAACAAGTTAAGCTCTATATTATGTGAAGATCCAAGGTCCGAAGTGGGAATCTCATATGAGTTTATATGTAAAAGATATTAGCATTTTATGGAATCAGACCAAATTGGGACAGGGTGTATACATTAACTTTGTACCTAAGGAAATGAGGACTTCCGACTATCTAACGCTTAATCAAGATTATGTAACTATATTCCCAACTTTGCATGTGATGTTCCAACAAAAGAACTTGAAAGGAAATTCCTTCGTTAGCTAGGAGAGATTGGCCACTACATGTAAACAAATGCCTGTTTTTTTACTCTTTACAAAGTGCCTGAGTGGACAAAACTGGTCACCCTAATCTTGCAACCACCTTGGCCAGCCGTTCACCTCTATTGCATGGACACTCCCACATGGGCTTCCCACACATGTTTTCTCAAATCTTCTCTGCAAATATTTCACAAATGTTTGCTCAAATGCCCTTCCTTGCTTGCCTGAGATAAGCACTGCTTTTTGTTTTCACTAGATCTAGATACATCATTAGGGGAAAACGGGACTCATTTTCAAGCCTTGTAAGATAATCCACATCATCCTATTTTTTGTGAGTCAAAAAAAGGAAAAATGAAGAAATTTCGGCTCATTTTCGTGTGTTTTTGTAGAGAGAGAGATAATCAACAAGTTGGTCCTTTACTGTGACGGTGTGTTTTTAAATCCTTGAGAATAAAAGAGAATATTCTATTATTGTAGAATGTTCCTTGTATGTAATAAATATCCAAGGAATAATTAGCCCCCATCGTATCTATTGGGAAACGAGTTCTCAATCAATGCACTATATGAAAAGAGAGTTCCCTCTTTAGTAAAGCATTTCTATTTAAGTGAATTTTCTCTCCCCGATTCTATTGCAATTTTATCATTTAGCCTAACACACTAATATTGATTTCCATTAAATCCTCATTCCGTTTTACACTTGCATATTTGATCAAGTTTCCATGGGAGAGAAGGAAGCCATATCATATACATATTGATCTTTAAGAAGATTATGCTCCCTTTGAAGAAAATAAATAAGCCCATTTCAATCAATTCAAGATAAAAAAATGAAATAAGAGTTTTAGGTTCAAAGCATATAGACCTTTAGTGCAATGGATCTATGTATCCCAATAAATTGTCTAGACTCATTCACTCCTCTAGAAGAAATATGGTGAAAATAGACATGGATAAAAATGACCCACCCAAAAGGAGTAGAACAATGCAATTTGGAACAAAAGTCAGCATAAGATGTCCCATATCACGTTGTTGTGGTCGTTTTTTGCATTGAGAGTATTTTACATCAGGCACCCAAAACGACCAGCACAACGCGATATGGGGCATAAGCTAACATAGGATGTCCCATATCGGGTTATTGTGGTCATTTTTTACTTTAAGAGTATCTTGCACCAAGCACCTAGAATGATCAAAACAACGTTCTTATAATGTTTAGTGAAGGAGCAGTGGATCATAATGCTTTTAATGACCAAGTATAGAAGAAATATGGTGAAAATAGACAAAAGGAGTAGAACAATGCGATTTGGAACAAAAGTCGGCATAAGATATCCCATATCACGTTGTTGTGGTCGTTTTTTGCATTGAGAGTATTTTACATCAGGCACCCAAAACGACCAAAACAACACGATATGGGGCATAAGCTAACATAGGATGTCCCATATCGAGTTATTGTCCCCTATCAACCACCCCTTCGACATTATCAAGGGATTCCATGCATTTTCTACATCAAGTATATTATAGATTGTAATCATTTGGACATTTGAAGATTGCTTTCTAGATCATGTTGCCATATCACGGAATGCAAGAGTGCAAACGGGAAATGCCATTTGGTAGTGATGAGAGTGCAAAAAAGTGATAAAATCGCACGTGTTGTTAAATGTGGGAAACCTGAGTTGAAAAGTGTAGGCAGGAAATGTACATTTAAGCCTTACAAAAATGTTAAATGGGTGAAAGCATGATAAGGTGGTACACTTTCTACTAGTTGCATTGGTTACTACCACACTTGAAGAAAACCAAATTAGTGGATTTAATATCATCATAAGGTGTATTTAGCAATTTATCTAGTGCCTTTTAGATATAATAAATGTGAAACAAGAGTCTCGTTTTCCCCTAATCTATGTAGAGTTGGCCAAAGGAGTGGGTGGCACTCCAATCAGACATCTTCGCTACCATGTGGGAGTGGATTTCTCCCTAGAGGAGTAAGGGAGGCTTCATAAGGCTTCCCTCAGAACCATTCCTTGCTTGTGAGTAGATGGTTGAAAGCTCCCAGCTCCTTGCTGCTCTTACTCCCTGGGAAAAGGGGGTAATCTATAAATACCCTTTAAAATACACGATTAATTTCCTTGCAAGGTTGCCTTTGTAGATAAAAACAAAAAAAATGTGGTTAACATTCTGGTAACCTTAAAATAAACTAATGAAATATCATTCACCTTTTAAATTTGAACCCTCTTTGTAGTAGCTTTGGAATGCTAGCTACCTCATGACTGTAGAGGGGTCTGCTCGTTCTCCTGTAGTGTCCATCTGCTCTATATGTACCTATTGTTGAGAGATGTAATCGTGGTGTTGTGTGTATGTGGGAAAGCACCCTAGAGGTGCAAGATATTGTGGTGAGATAGGAATGCCACATGTAATATTGTATGGTGTGTGAGTGTTGACCAAAAGAGTGGAAAAGGAGTTGCCACATGGATGATGATGTGTAAAGTGGGATAAGGCTAGAGAGCCTATATCATTGTATGATTCATTGTGATATGCAATACAAGGGAATAGTGTTGAGTGTGCAATCTCTCTCTAGTCATGGAGTTTTTAGTGTGGTTTAATCCACCTTAATCTTATGCTTAATCTATGTCCTTCACCATGATCAATCCCATTTCTAGAATCTTAACATGGTATCAGAGCCAAGTGGGCTCTTGGTCATGGTGTTTATTATGTATATTAGCTTGGTTGTGAGTTTCTATGATTAAGCACTATTTTCAGTTTATTATGAAAAAAATTATGCACACTCATATTATCATTTGGATTTGCATTTGTGAGGATTTGAGAGGAGATTTACATTTGTGAGGATTTGAGAGGAGATTTGCAAGGAGAGTATGGAGTTTTGCAACATGGAGAGCTTGCTCATCATCAAGGAAGCTGAAAATGGAGATTTCAGCATTATGAAGGCTATGGAGTCTTCATCATCATCAAGGAGAAGCTACCAAGAGAAGATATGCTGCTGATTATGCCTCAAGAAGGTTGGTTTTGTGAAATTTTGCCTCAAAGTTTTGTGTTTTGAGCATGGAAAAATGCTCAATGTTGAAGGGTTGCTGGTTGTTGGGATATGTGGATCCCATGGCTCTTGTATTTGGGCAAAGAGCATGTTTTAAGGTGCATGTTTTGCTTGGCTGAAGCAAGCAAGGTTTGAGACTCATTTGGGAGTCCATGTGTGCATCAAGAGGAGGATGCACTTGTGTGTTGCTCAAAGTAGATGGGAAAAGAGTGGAGGCATTTGGACTTTCACATGTTTGGCACCTTATGGTCTCCGATGAGAGACTAAATCAAAGCACCCTTGAAGAAGCATGCAACAAGCAAAGGCATACATAAGGTAGAGCTTGTAGTGGCCAAAACTGGTGGTCACAAGGAACCTCATGCAGAAAGATCATGACAAAGGGTTTTGCAAGCTATAGGAAAATCAACGTTACAAAGAAGTTATAGAAAAAGGTGGCAACAAGAACCTCATGGGGGAGGTTTTGTCAAGACAAGAAGGTTATGATGTGCAGGGAAAGCAAGCACTCAGCATAGACTAGCTAAAGTAGAATTAAAAAACCTGAGACAGTGGAGGCAATTGAAGCTGCTGCATCTGCTGCTCATATCATGGACAAGGAAAGGAAGGCAGCTAGAATTGAGACTGCAATGTTGAAGCCTTGTAGGCCAGGACAGCCGGAGGAGGTAGCCTGTTATGCAACGTAGCTAGGAGAGCATTCAGGCTTGTAGATGAGAGAACAACGACTATAGCATACTTCGAATAGTTGCTAAAACAGGTATGCACGAGAATGAGGGGTGTATGACAGATGTAGGTGGTGCTGTAGCCATGTCATGGCAAGCTCAGAGCAACACATAAAGTAATGCTGAATTTAAGCGGCAGAGAAAGCAAGTAGCACTGCCATATTGGCGATGGCAAACTCGAAGCAGCAATATTGCAGAGTCAAGACCTCACGATGGAGTTTGAAGCAGAGACAAGTTCAAGGTCTCCATGGAAGCAAGTGGCAAAGCTTGAAGAAGGAGAAAGCGGGAAGACGGCGACATTAGATGGTGAGTCCCCTATCGCGGTGCTCTACTACTGACTCAGACATTACAGAGCAGATGCTACAATGAAACAACAGGAAGCAGGCAAGCAGCAAACAAGGCAGCAGGCAAATAATAGCAAAGGTGGCACCAGCAACACAGGAGTGAAGGAGATCGCCATAGCTAGCCACTGTGCAGAATCAATCGAAAGCGTGGAGAAGACCTGGAGAAGACGAAGACTTGGGCGGGTCCCAATTCTGAAAAAAAAACGTTGCTGTAGAGATTCGCCAGGTGTTTTAAAGCAATTAAATTGAACCCCTTATTGGCAGTAAGGGTTCATTCACACACACCAATTTTTTCAAAGCATTTAAGAAAATGTTCACACACACCTACTTCACAAACCTTCAAAAGCATGACACTTTGTTCACATGCTATGAGAAGAAGCAAAAAAAGTATTCACACACATGAAGGTCCACTGCCTCCGGCTTCGGACAAAAGGTTTTTTTGTATTTTTCACCCATGAATGAGAAGGGAAACCGTACCTGAGTTTGAAGCTCAAAACGAGGATTTTTTTGTAATCACCCATGGTATGAGGGTAACCATGCCCGAGCTCACCGAGAAGCTCAAAATGGTAGTTGAGTGATGTGTGCATGAGCGATGCACGTGTGAGGTGCATACGCATGGGTTGGTTCCCACCCGAACTTCCATGTTCGAATCGGACTCAGCGGTTTCGCTGTGAGCAAGTTGGCTCAAAATGGACTAGGTGTCTAAGATGGTAGACACGCGCACACATGATTGGTTGATGGACACTCCACCAATGTATCATTGAGGGGGAGTGTTGAGAGGTAGCGATTGCGGTTGTGCAATGCTACATTGATATGGGTGATGGGTGATGGGTGAGTTGTAGAACACCTCGATTAAGAGGGGGTGTTGAGAGATGTAATCGTGGTGTTGTGTGTATGTGGGAAAGCACCCTAGAGGTGCAAGATATTGTGGTGAGATAGGAATGCCACATGTAATATTGTATGGTGTGTGAGTGTTGACCAAAAGAGTGGACTATTACATTGAGAAAACCAATAAAAAACATAAAACCATTATGTCAACTAACAGGGAGCATCAAGTACTAAATGATGAACTAGTAAATGAGGAACTCCGTCTTTACAATGGCTTGCAAAATATCCTTAAATCCTACCATGCTTAAAGTATGCACCAGAGAGCTCAATGCAGACTCCCTTCTAGCATCTGATTCCTTCATAATTTCTAGCATGTCTTTGCTTGACATTGCCATATCTTTCACTGTATCCTCGATGAAGCTCTCTTTATTCTACCGAGAAGAGGATGACAATGTAGTTCCATTGCATGCATGTGATGGCATGTCACTAGCAGTAGTAGAAGCACTTTGAGGCTTTATTAAAGGTCCTTCTTTGTCTCCCTCCACCACATCCCCTGTTGTTGTTGGCTGATGCATGGCTGTAGCACTTTATAGGTGCTCGAGCATGCATGTACTCATCAACAAGGTCATACCACTTGCACGTGGTTTGGCGATCGTTTCCTGAAATGGAGTTGTGGGCTTTGTCGCTTCGATAGTCTTTGTAGACGTATTTCCACTTCTTCCTACAGAGCTCTGGGTCTTTATGAAAGTCTGGATACATGCCAGCCAAGTGTGTAGCAACCTTCGGCCACATGTCAACCCCCCTTGCTTGGGTGGCTTCATGTCTTCATCATTCATAGAGCTACACAAATGCACCATGCTGACTATCCAAGGATCCTTCCACATATCTCGCGTCTTGTCTTTGGTATCTTATATTTCAACTTCCATGGAAGTTGTTTTTGTGGTTCTTCTTCTTCTTTTGGTTGGGGTATTTTGGACCGGTTCAGACTCCTCCCCTTCACCACCAACAAGCAAGACCTCTTTACTCTTTTTTACATTTGATTGCTTCGTTTTGGGTGTCTGTAGTAGGAACCAGAGATGGAGATGGAACACCTTGCTTAGCTGGGCTTATGACATGATTTAGAGGTGTTGTAGGAAAAGGCTGAAATTTTGACCGTGGGTAAGGGTGTATAGTGGTGGGTATAGTAGGGTGGAAATGATATGGTAAGTTGAGAGGGGTACAAGCCACTAAAGTGGAGGGAAATTTTCTAGAGGCTTTAGGTCTTGCTACGGGGGATGGATTCATTGAGAGTTCATGGCTGAGTGGATAAGAGGGTGGAGCCCAAAAGTGGTGTGCGGATTGAGTATCCATGACATTGGGTTGTTGGGGTTGGAACATTTCATGATAGTCTTCAAAAAGGGCTGAGAAGATTGGTAGGATTCCATTGGTGTTTTGGATGCCTAAGCATACACATCGAAGCAACAATGAAATAGATGAAGCCATGCTAGGCAGAAAATATTATGAATGAAGGCCATGCAGAAAATATTATGTGGATAATATATGTACCTCTCCAAAAGAAATGTAAATAACAAAAAAAAAAAGCTCGAAGAAGTCTCCTACATACTTGCTATAGCCCGCCATACCTTCTCTAGAATATATGGAGTTTAAATTAAAAAAGCTCGAAGAAACCCTTACTGCTGCAACCCATCGTACCTCTCTAGAAAACGTGGAGATACAAAGTTTGTGAGTGTTTACAGACTACAGAGTGATGGCATGAATTGAACAAAAAAAAAAGGCTCAAACTAGTCTGCAAAAAAAAGCCACGAAGCACTCTCTATAGAATCACTCATTGCAAAAAAAAAGGCTTGAAGCACTCTCTGTAGAAGCACTCTCTGCAAAAAAGAAGGCTCGAACTAGTCTACAAAAAATGGCTCTTTGCACTCTATATAGAAGCACTCTCTGCAAAAAAAAAGGCTCGAACTAGTCTGCAAAAAAAAGGCTCGAACCACTATCTGTAGAAGCACTCTCTTCTGTAGTCTGTAAAAGCACTCTCTTCACTATTTAACAAAAAAAAGGCACGATGATCTGTAGTCTTTAGCTCTTCTGTTATCGCATGTTGGTTGGGAGCTCATGGCGGGAGAAAACTTCCTCTGCCACGTGGCAGCTTTGCTGTGGCTACCAAATTGGTGCCCACGATCTGGGCAGCCAGTTTCGCTTGGCCATGGAGCAGTGGTGGTTCGGTTGCTCTAGTCAGCGTACACGTAGGTGATGAGTGTGCGTGGGCGTGGTCGCGGTGTGTAAACGAATGTTAGACGAGCGACGTTATGAGGTGTTCTAATTGGTTAGACAAAATGCATTTGTGGGCTTCCACCCAACTGTGTAAACAGCCTTAGGTTTTCTTGTAATAGTTTTTCCAGGCCCATCAATGAAAAAACCAGTTGTTATATTCTTTTTTTTTTTCCGAAGGTACAGGAAATTTTAGAAACACACACACACCCAGCCTCCGTGAGGTGGAGGCGGCCCCGCTGGGATGAGGGCTGGCGAACCCTATATTCTTGTCTATCATATTTGCATCCTCATGTTATTCATCTTGTCTTTTGTTATTTATTACTTAAGATCAAAATTCTTCCAAGTTTCGGATGGCTATGGAAGATATTGAGGCAATCTTATTCTTGTTCATTTTGCTTTGTGCCAATTTCTTCACACTTTTCAAATTATATGTGTGATGCGCATGGTGGAGCCAACAAGGTGGTACATTTCCATGCTCACAACAACATTGCTGATGCGCAAGCCTTGGTTGCACAGAAACATTATCGTGTGCACAAAGAAGGCATGAGAATAGGGCATGTTGGGCATATGAACGCCCACATGGGTATGTTGATGAAGTGTTAATGAGCTCATACTCAGGCCGCATGTTCAAGGCTGGGTGGTGGGTCAACAAGCAAACGTTTGAGTTCATTTATGGACAACTAAGTCCACACATGAGCAAGCGAGATACATGCCTACCAGTGTTTACGGAAAATATTTTTCTTCTCAGATCTTAAAACTTGCAGTTTTAAAATTTACAAGTTTTTCTTCATTATTTACAAGTTTTTCCACTAAAATATAACTAAAATGCTTAAAATTTTGTTGATCTTTAAAATTACAAAAATTAACTATACAAGTGAGATAATAAATTTTGCAGGTGCGTTGTAAAGGTTTGTGAGTTTTCTGTGATGAACACTGACGCTTATGTAAAGCTATTTCTTTAGAGAAGCGTGTAACCCTTGCACTTCTTAGGCTTGCCTCCAGAGCCAATTTGCAAGTTGTTGTGGACCTCTATGGTGTATCCACGGCGTAGGCAATTACAATTAATTTTTGCTATGCCTTAAAAGTTTCAGGGTTGCATGATGCTAATATTAAGTGGCCTTCCACAGAGAAGATGAAGAAAATGACTGATGCATTTAAGCCTTGAGGAATTGCAGGCATACCATTTCTCATCGGTGTGGTAGATGGTAGTCATATTCCAATGATAGCTCCCAGGGTGTTCCATGCTGGTTATTTTAATTGGAAAGGATTCCACTCCATTTTATTACAAACGGTTGTGGGGTCAAATTGCATGGTATGGGATTATGATGTTGGATGGGCAGGTTCTATGCATGATTGGACACTCTTCCAGAGAAGTACTTTGGGGTAAAGGTGTATTGCAAAGAGAGTTGGGAACGTACTGTCTCTTGGGAGACTGTGTGTATCCTCCAAGATAATGGATGTTATGACCTTACAAAGGGAGTAAGGAAGGTTTGTCTAGAATGCAATTTCGTTAGAATTATATTCAATCTAGCTCTTGGGATGCCTGTATGTGCTTTTGGTATGTTGAAAACCCGCATTCTTCTAAAGCGGTGTGACATGCATCTAAACAATGTGCCCAATATGGTCGCAGGATGCTTGGTTTTGCACAACATGTGTGGCGGACAACGATGCATTCGAACAAGACTGGGTAATTGAGGCACAATAGGAGCTACAGGAGTCATGCCAGTAAGTGCAGCCAACTTTGCAAATGTAGATCCAACTGTTGGCATGGTGGAATTGAGAGCAATGTTACCTTTGAATACTAGGGAAGTGGTAGACTGGGAAGTCGGTGGTGGAGCGGAGACTGAGCAGAGTAATGGAACAGTTGCAAGAACTACTCGGAAGGATAATCTAGCACAGGCTTTATACGATCAACAGAGGAGAAGGAACGCTCAAGCTGTGTTTGCCGATGATAGTGCTGATGCATCTGAGTAGTGTTAATGTGGCGAGAGGAGCCATCACATCTTCTACTGCATGAACTAAAGCAAATCATGTTCTTAGTGAGCATATTTTATAAAGCTCGTAATACATGTGTTTTCCAATAGTTCTAAGGCCTTCCATAGTTGTATGGGCTTTGTTGTGTGGATGCTATTTCATGTTTCCTGTATGGGTTTTTACTGTTTCTTGCATGGATTTTGTTGAGATCGA
The DNA here is from genome assembly GCF_041138505.1 of Cibotium barometz. NCBI lineage: Eukaryota > Viridiplantae > Streptophyta > Polypodiopsida > Cyatheales > Cibotiaceae > Cibotium > Cibotium barometz. Next base: position 437,949 of record NC_141063.1, read on the forward strand.
GGCGGGTGAGCTGGGCGAGGTTATTGAGGCATTCAGTGGGTTGTTGTGCACATTGAGAGAGGTTAGTGATGCTGGTAGACGAGGCTGCCCATGTTGGAGTGTCCATCCAGTAGACGTGAACTGCTAGCCACCGAGATTCCTAGCCATCTTGCGGACCTGTCCTGAAGGTGCTCCCATCGGCTATGGAGGGTGTGAGTGAGATAGGTACATATAGAGCAGATGGACCCTACAGGAGAACCAGCAGACCCCTCTAAAGTCATGAGGTAGCCAGCATTCCAAAGCTACTACAAAGAGGGTTCAAATTTAAAAGGTGAATGATATTTCATTAGTTCATTTTAAGGTTACTAGAATGTTAACCACATTTGTTTACTTTTATCTGCAGAGGCAACCTTGCAAGGATCTCAAAATTAATCATGTCTTTTGAAGGGTATTTACAGATCACCCCCTTTTCCCAGGGAGCAAGAGCAGCAGGTAGCAGGGAGCTTTCAGCCATCTGCTCACAAGCAAGGAATGGTTCTAAGGGAACACTTGTGAAGCCTCCCTTACTCCTCTAGGGAGAAATCCACTCCCACATGGCAGCGAAGATGTCTGACTGGAGTGCCGCCCACTAGAGGTCCTCCTTTGGCCAACAAGCCTACATGTGTCCGGATCTTGTGAAAACAAAAAGCAGTGCCTATCTCAAGCAAACAAAGAAGGGCATATCAGCAAACATTTGTGAAACATTTGCAGAGAAGATTTGAGAAAAAATGTGTGGGAAGCCCATGTGGGAGTGTCCATCCAGTAGAGGTGAACTGCTGGGTGGCCACTTAGACTGCTAGCCATGCAGCATAAACGTAATGCGATTAGAAGGAAAGGGGCCTTGCAAGCTTGCACCCTTCAACGCCAAAAGCAGGTAGTCGTTTTGAGCTCGATGGAGGAGATGTCAGCGAGTGTGTGGTTGGTGTCCATGGGCAGACTGGCGCGATGCCTTTTCCATGGACACGTCCGCAATCTGTAAAGGGTGCAACTGCCCAGCAAATGTTTATGAAAAAGGTGCCTGCCCACAACTCTGAAAGGCCCGTAGTCTGTAAACACCATTACAGTCAACAAACGTCGATGGAAGTTGAATATTAAATACAAACTATTACAAAAAAAATGCATTTCTACGTTCCGCGTGCTGACGTTAGCGCGGGTCAACAAGCACTCTCTCGACACTTATCTCAAGCCCTTCGACGCAGACAATATTGTGAATCAAGGTGTAGACTATTTGCAAATCCAGTGGCCTCACATGCTATGCTATCCCTGCCGATGTTTGCTTAGGTTCTGCGGCAGAGAGTGAGAAAGAAAGATGTTTAAGCCACGGAATCCAAGGACTCACCGTGCACCACCAAGAAGTTTGTGAAATTTTTGTCATACAATTCCGCGCACCACCAAGAAGCTTGTGAATTTTTTGTCAAACAATTCACTATGCAAAGCTGCAAGAGCAGACAGATATCTCCTCATCTTAACAAGCACAGTATGTCTGCTTTGGAAATGCTAGTAGAATTGTTTGTGCGGAATTATCACATGCTGAGACAAACCAATATTATTAGCAATTAGAGCCTAAGGCTACAGCTAGAGCTGCCGCATTGACTCGGGTTGGGGAACATGACGAGGGTGTCGGTCAGGAAGGCGCCAGAGACCAGTGCGGGCGTCTTGGAGGAGGCCCTTGAACTTGTCCTGCCACCAAGAGGCAGGGATGTATAGCTCCTCCTTAAGGAAGTCGCAAGACTTGTTGACAAGAGCGGGGTCCCGCTCCACGGCAAACTCGAAGGGGAGGTCAAGGCCCTGAGTGCCGGCCACCAGGTGCAGATGCGCCTCCAGGTTGTGCCAGTCCCCGATGGTCCTCGACTCCTTGAGGTAGGGCGACTTCCTGTGATCCACCAGGAGCTCTTCACCCACCTCCCGATAGCCCATGAGGGTGGGCGGATACAGTGCTATCAGGTCCATCTTGTTCTTCACGCGCAAGATCCTCAGCCCCTCCAGCTCGCCGCACCTCTTCTTGAAAGCCGCATCGCCCACCAGCGGGCACCCGAACACCACCGCCGTCACCAGCACTGGCTCCCGGCCTCCGCCCCTCAAATTCAGCCCGTTCTCCGCTATGTCGTACGCGTTCAGCACCGCCAATGACGCCCCGAGACTGTGGCCGATCACGGTTATGCTCACCTCTTCGTCTTCGTACTTCTTGAGCAGGTACTTGAGCTCGTTGAGAACCTGGTGTCTCGCACTGTCTTGCGTGTAAGGAGACTTGGGATCACAGGAAGTGTAGACCATGAGCCAGCCTTTCTCAATCTGCGGCTTGGGTTCCCCCCTTCTTAGCAGCCAGTCGTACCAGTGGTGCTCGGGCTCCCTTTCCTCCTCCGGGGGCAGTAAATGCGCCACGTCAGTCTTATCGAAATCGAAGAGCTCTCGCTGTTGGCCCGTCATCTTCTGAAGGCCATCGTACCAGTGCTCCTCATCTTCGTCTTCTTCGGGCGGCAAGAATTTTGTAGCATCGTTTTTCTGCGCGTGGAAGTCGTCGATCCACTCAAACAGGCGAAGCGTCCCCCTCCACACCACCACAATGTCCCTCCTCCCCAGCCACTCTTTACCCTTGTCTGTAGCCACAGCCACATACCCTATCCAATTCGACTCTCTGCTCCACGCCTCTTTGGAACGCGAGCTGAGGAAGAAGCGCCCCAGGATGTGCGAAGTGGCTGTGGCGTAGAGGTATCTGCTCACCTCGTAGCCCCAGTCCCGCTGCTCCGTCTGCAGCTTCACCTTCTCGAAGAACTCTTCCTTCCTGTACTTGGAGCTGCCTACGTACTTGGAGTGCGTCTCCGAGTCGAAAGCGTCGTAGATGGCTTGGTTGAATTCACCGTACCTGATAATGTTCCGCCGCAGCTCCAAGTCCAAAGGCTGAAGCAAGCCCTTCCAATTGTGCAAACCTTGAATCTCCTTCCATCGCTGTGCCAGAGAAGGAAGCTCTGCCGCAGAGGAGAACTGACCATCCATCTTCTTCTCGTTCCTCTTCTCAACCAAGAGTTTCAAAGCAGACAGATGTAATAATATAACACCGAAGCAGCTTTACGGCCGCCCATAACACAGTTCACACTGCACAGCTTCCAAGTTCCGCGCCCCGGACGTGAATCTGAGCGGCATATGCATTCTCACTTTTCTCTTGGAAAAAACAATCCCTTCCGCCAATGAGAATAAAGGTTGCGCAGCACCTTATCAATCAAAGGCACGATAACGATAACGTGGCCACTGGTAATCACGTATTATAAAAATGCGGGTGGAGGATGACAGCTCATGTGCTGTTTGTTTCACCGGCTGACTGGCCACAGCAAAGTGCGAAAAAAAGTTCTCCAAATTTTGAAAAAAAAATTGTAGACAAGTTAGGTCATAATCTCAACAAGCTTAAAGATTGATGAACAAGTATGATGGCATACACGATGCACTGGACCCCATCAATTAGTTTCTTGATAAATGCCATTATACATAAAATCCGCAATCAATTGCGTTTGGTTGTTTTAATCCAATCCAAAAAATGCCATATATCATGCTATATAAAGGACACAATATTGAAAGCCAAAATTAATTTTCACATACCTCTATACACTTCAACTCAAACCCAGTGGATGGGCATGCAAGAGACTCTTGTAATGGTCCATGTGTGCAACTTGAAGAAATTGACTCAAGAACTCTAATAATATATAGATGTAAAATGTAAGTTCACATTTACCCAAGCATTATGGATTCATGAACTTCAAAGTAAACCTCTTGTCTTACTGCTGCACAATGGAAACATACTCGCCCGAATTCCCTACATGCAGTGAGTCTAGGTGCAGGAGAATATGTTTTCTCGATGACAAGCCTCTCACCTTCATGATGTGGTAATTATGTGGTAATTATAGACCACAAAAAGAGTCCAATGGTGCCTGAAAAACATGAAGTTGTAAGTGCTTTGTCTACTAATGACAAAAACAAGAACACATGCATCAATATGAGTAAACTATTGACTTTACCTATGTCCTAGAGGTAGAAACAAGAACACATGCTTGCTCATATCAATATGTCCAAAGAAATTTTGTAATGAATTATTGCTCTTTGGATGCCGTGAAGCCACATATTCATACTACAAACTATCCCACCACGAATGAAACCTTCTCCAGAGCATCTACAGGTAGGGTTTTTTCCATCCACCTACAAAATCAACATGCTTTAAGCATCTTTGAGCTGCAAATCCAAAAGCTATATTTTAGAATTAAAAAAATTACCTACATAGCAAATAGGTTAAGCACGCGAGTAGACGCTTTCACATGCATGATTGACTTGGCTAGTTGCACATCCACCTCGGCAATGAATCCCCAACGTGTAGAATGTAAGTGAATAGTTTCTCCATGTTGAAGTCTACATAACCAAAAATCAAACATGTTAAGATTGAAACCATGCATATGTTAAGGATGAATCCAAGGAATATACAATCTTAGCATGTGATGAAAATGATGTATTGATGTGTGGGTAATGTGGATTGATGTGAATGGATGTATGGATGATGTGGATTGATGTGTGGGTAATGTGGATTGACATGAATGGATGTATGGAAGATGGGGATGGATGTGTGGATAATGTGGATTGATGTGGATGGATGAGTGGATAATGTGGATTGATGTGGATGATGTGGATGGATGTATGGATGATATGGATTGATGTGTGAGTAATGTGGATTGACGTGAATGGATGTATGGATGATGTGGATTGATGTGTGGATAATGTGGATTGATGTGGATGGATGTATGGATGATGTGTGAGTAATGTGGATTGACGTGAATGGATGTATGGATGATGTGGATTGATGTGTGGATAATGTGGATTGATGTGGATGGATGTATGGATGAGGTGGATGAATGGATGGATGGGAATGAATGGATGGATGGATGTGATGAGAATAGAAGTGATGAGAATGAGAGGTAAATAGATGTGATGAGATGGGATGCGAATCAGATAGATGGGAAAGAATGGATGGATGGATATGATGAGAATAGAAGTGATGAGAATGAGGCGATGTAGCATTGTCCCTTGGTTTGGTGACAAAGTCGAGGGGTGGGGTGGAGCTTTGTGAACAAGGCTCTGTTGGGGAAAAGGGCTAGACGAATTAAGATTTTGAGTGCCCATGGTTTGGGTGTGAGTAATTCGTAGGATTTTGTCGAGGAGGGGGAGACTTGCCTACCCAAACTGTGTTCATGGATTGGATAGGTACTATCTTGGTTGGTGAGGTTTGGGCGAATTGCTGAGGGTTTTACCATGGAAGCCAAATGATGGAATTGCCATCATGGAAGCCTTGGGCATCTAAGAGGCGTGTGGGAACCCATTGCTACCGAGTGATGAAGGTCTTGTGGTTGTTGAGGCTTCTTGGTTTTTTGTTGAAAAGGCTTTAAGGTATGATGTGGTTTTCAACGTGGAGGAGAGGCTTTTGATTGTGTCTTGGGGAGCCACAGGTGTGTGTTGCCTGCATGGAAGCCTTGTGCTTTGAGCTTATTGTTGGTAAGCACCCAGTATTGTTGGCTTCACTATGCTTGGGGTTGCCTAATCAGTGGCCATGGGGCTCTTTGTCGCAGCTTCCTGGTGGGGAGTTGTTGTGGTGGAGGAGCACAAGTGGTGTTCTTGGGTAGCCAAAGGTGAGTGTTGCCTTCATAGTAACCTTGTTATTAATAAATAACGTACTACCTCACACACACAAGAGAAGGAAGAAGAGAAAGGTGCATGCAAGAGTCGAATCCGGTGAATGGCACTTAGCCAACCCTATGAGGATTAACTCTTCAATGTGAAGCCACTAGGGGCTCACTCCACACTCTCCTTGTGTCACCCAAGGAGAGATCCAATGGAGAGCAAGAGAGAAGGAGCTATGAAAATCTCAACCTCTACCTCATGCTGCCAATCGTATGCAAATGGGACTTGGTAGATAGCAATGAGAAGGCAGAAGAGAAGAGAAGGGAGAGAACTACCATTCCTCCTCACATACACCAACAATCAAAGCAAGCAAGTAACAACACAAGTAAGCAAGAAACCATAAGCTCAAATGAGAGAGAGAGAGAGAGAGAGAGAGAGGGAGAGAGAGAGAGAGAGAGAGAGAAGGCAAAACTTCTTTGATACAAATGGGATTGTCCCTCTTTATATTTCATAAAATGTCTTATATACATGAGCTCATATTTACAATGTCCGGTCGCCCAATTACAAGTGGGGGGTGTCCACATCCCAGGGCATATCCACCAGTACTGTCAATGTCCTCGATACATAGAGCGCAGCAGGCATCACATAGGAATGGTGGTGCATCCTGAGAGGGAGAGGTCATCGAAAAACCTCTGTAATAACAGGTCGTGGATATAAAGGCAAGTAGGCAGTGTCATGTCTGAGGATTTGCGGAACTCTCGAACATGCAGAATCAACTGCTCTGCCCTATGCTGTGCAATCCGCTCCATAATCATGTGATGCTACACCTTAGCTCTAGAACTCTCTACCTCGGTCCGAGCCTATGCAAAAAAATAAAGCATAAAAATAATTGATTAGTCTCTCTCATTAGGTATTACTTAAAGAAAATTACAACTTAGGACCTTAATTATAACTCTTTTACGTGCAAGAGAAACCTACCTGCAGACTCTCTCCATGCCATGCCTCGGCAGTAGCTCTCTCTGCCATCTGTAATGCAGCTCTAAGGCAGTCAATCTCCACTCTCACCTCTACCAACTCCTGAGTGAGTCTCTCAGTGGTAGGTGTGGGACCCTACGTGACACAATCAACCATGCGGCTCATGTAAAAATATAGAAAAGTACATATAAACATGTAAATAAATGACTAAAAAAACTTAAGAAGTAATAAATATGTAAATACCTCGACATCTATCGTCGGTATCGATCGTGAGAACAAGTGCACCACGTGCTGTGGATGCTCTCCGTGGTACTCCGTACGTCGATGCTAACCTGGGTGAGAGGCCATGGAAAATCCGGGCCATCATACCCTAACATGCTCCGATGGGGACCAAACTTTTCAAACATGTGGGGGGGACCCACCCCCACATGCTTGCAAAGTTTGGTCACAATCAGAGCATGTTTAAATTGGTAATTAGCACCCAGTATGGATTTTTCAAGTCTCTTGGTGCTTAAGAGGCCATGGAAAATCCGGGCCTTCCCCATACCATCATACCCAAACATGCTCCGATGGAAACCAAACTTTGCAAGCATGTGGGAGGGGCCCACCTTCACATGTTTGCAAAGTTTGGTCACAATGGGAGCATGTTTGGATTGGTAATTAGCGCCCAGTGTGGAATTTTTTAAGTCTTTTGGTGCTTAAGAGGCCATGGAAAATCCGGGCCTTCCCCATACCATCATACCCAAACATGCTCTGATGGGAACCAAACTTTGCAAGCATGTGGGAGGTGCCCACCCCCATATGATTGCAAAGTTTGGTCACAATCGTAGCATGTTTGGATTGGTAATTAGTGCCCAGTGTAGATTTTTCAAGTCTCTTGGTGCTTAAGAGGCCATGGAAAATCCGGGCCTTCCCCATACCATCGTACCCAAACATGCTCCAACTTTTCAAGCATGTGGGGGGCCCACCCCCACATGCTTGCAAAATTTGGTCATGATCGGAGCATGTTTGAGTTAGTAATTAGCGCCCAGTGCTTACAAAGTTTGGTGATTTTCAACAAACAATATGGTGATAGTGATTTTCAACAAACGATATGATAGCCAAAGTGTTAAAAAATCAGAAAACCATGAACATCAACTAAAATGCAATGATCCTCAATAATGAGAAAACTCATAATAATATAAACATCAACTAAGTACATCAGAATGTGAGCTACACAGCCACTCTGGGTTTAGCCCACTAACTCAAAAGATCAAGGTATTTTGAAAATGAGCTACCCCAGCTATTCTGAGATTAGTCACTCCCAAAAAATCTAAGATGTAAGTGAGCTAACCCAGCTAGTCTGAGTTTAGTCACTATCAAGATAGAGATCTAGTTAGCAGCACTCTCTCTAGCTCTCAACTGCTCTAGATTGCTCTCATGGCCATCCACTCGAAGCCGAAAACGAGGGTGAGAACTGTGTTTTTGGCTCTGTACTCGATCAAGAGTGAGCCTGGTAGCAACCACTAGATGAGAGAACTGAAATGCCTCTAACTCCCACTTCCACTGCTGGAACTCAAGACTCCCCCGATGAAGTCGAATCTGCTGGTAGAACCGGCCTGCCACAATCATGCTATCGGCGTCAAAAGAAAACCCATGATCATCCACTGTATCCTGGTCAAGGATGCATTTTGGCCTAGTGCAACTCATCAGATAGTAGTCTACTCCCTCGCTATTTCCCTCACGAGCAATAACAGCAAATACATCACCCTCCTGTAGCAAATCTGTCAGGTCATCATAACTGACCATGAACGTAGGACCTGTGTGCTCATCAGACAACACTGGATGTGAAGGATGCTCGGGGGAGAGGAATGTCTGTATCCATGCATCTGACCATCCTCTTGAGGCACAATGTGACCAATTGCCATCCATACATGCTCCACAGAAGCATGCAAACCGTCGTGTGTAAATCGTGGGGGCCGCCATGCATGTGCTCCTAATGGAATGTAAGCCCAAGGTGCCAGGTACTGTGTCACAATCATGGGAGGCTCTACGGTCAATCATGCCACCATCCACATGCCAAAAAAATCTCTTGACAATCCGAGCATCACGTTTGGGATATGATGATGCTGCACTCCCACACAAATGTTGGGAGCACCACTCGACTACGTGGCCCGCATCTCTGAACCGCTGAGCATCCTGCTGCAGTTGATGACGCCTCAGGGCACGTTTCACACACGCGTCCGCACCATCATGCTCTCCCTTCCCGTGACCAGTCTCAAAGAATGACCAAATCACTGGGATACTAGACTGCACATGCCACCTATAAATCCATAACAGATAGTCTTAGTTATTGTTTTCTTTAAGATGTTCTTGTGAATTTAGTTTAATTACGAATATAAGAGAACCATAAGTACTACCTGTAAAGCCAATAGAATTGTCGTGAGTGACCACAATTCTATAAGTACTACCTGTAGAGCCAATAGAATTGTCGTGATGAGTGACGACTTGAATTGTGCGCCACAACGATCCGACCAAACCCATCGCTGGCCACGTATGATCCCACAATCTCCTAAAAAATCATCATGGAGACGAAAACAGTGTTGCACAAAATGTGCATCATGTGAACGATCATCACACTGATATAGAAATGATACTCTCGGATAATGACACGGGTGTCGGGAGTACTCGCTATCCCATCTACATGAGCCTCTGCATGTCGATACCTAATGTGGACCATAATAGCAACCTCGTGAGGTAAGCAATACAGATGTTTAGGACACAAAAAATCTAATAAGTAATATAGCTCAAACACGAAACAAATATTATGAAATATAACCATTACTTGCTTTGAGAAGTAATACTCAGATTGTATCTCCTGAAAAGGTGTGAAGGTGTAGTTCTCTGCAAAATCAATCACAGAGATGACCACACCAATAGGAAACTCTGCCAGGCATGCTCGAAACTGACGATCCTGCCACTTGGCACAATGACTGTGCCGTATATAGGGGTAGATCTGCTCCCTAAATGTGGCTGTGAAGTGACAACATGGTGTATGTTTGTCCACGAGCTGCAACTTCCTGGACTGTCCACTCTGGGAGCTGGTGTGTCACATACTCATAACATTGCCATGGCACTATCTCTTGGTCACTTGCATCAAGATCTACCATCTATAGATGTGCAAGTGAACCACATGATGTGCAATTGCTCTCCACACAAGGCATCCTATGGAACTGGGCATCCTCCGTGCGTGCACACAAAAGAGAGTGGATGAAATCACAAGGACTACGAGGCAACTCTCTATGCCCACTAAGAGAACGGAACACATCATGGTAGGGAAACAACATGTGTCACGCTGACGTGAGTAGCTCACAAACCAAGGCTTACACCCCTCAAATGACCTTTGCCCAATTTTAAGCTCTGGATATGAAGCCACAAACTGAGAATACAACTCAGTTTGGGTCATTTCAAGAAAGTAAGCACCGTGCTCAATGAACACTCCTCTTGTCACTCTCTTACGCAAAGCTTTCTTGAAAACTGGCGAGGCACGACAATTCTCCTCCCAAAAACTTTCTATCAAGGTTCTAGTGGTTTCATCTAGTAGGCGATCATGCCTAGCTACACGACCACTACTCGCCCACAAAGCACCAACCTCATTGGCATCTATAATAGACCCAACTCTAAGTGCGTGTGGTGCTATGGAAAGGATACGAGATGTGGCACTAACCTTACCCTTCATTTGGGAGCTACTTATGGCTACCACAATAGCTCGTCGAGCAGCCAAAGCGTCCGCAAAGTTCCTCTTCTTGTTAACTATATAGGAATGACGAACACTTTGTAGCACCGCCATGCCAGCTCTCCTTTCTCTTTGACCTCCAATGTCGGAAAGTGCCCTGCAGTTGGCCATGTTGGGCAGATCGATCAAAGCATCAAGCACACATGCCTGTGATGAAGGCGTGAGGTCTTTGAAATAGGAATGGAAGATTGCATGGGCATGACGATGTGTCCCTGACTTTGATAGTTCTTTCCTATCCACACGATGGGCGCCCAAAGGAGGGTGGGTGGGTTCTTGTAGAAGAGAAGGGGACTTAGGAAGGGCGGGTTCATGTGGATTATCTAAACTAAGGGGTAGTGGGGGGGAAGAGGGTGGAGGGAGAGGAAGTGGAAGAGGAGGAGCAAGGCTTGGATCATTGCCAACAACGGAGGTGTTGCTCGTTGACGTGCTCTCCACTCTCTCTTTCTCTCACGAGCTACCCTTTTCCTCTCCTCCTCCTCTTGAACTTGGTGGACAGGGGAAAGTCTAGTCCTATCACGTTTTCGACTCCTACGACTTTGAGAACCCATTCTCAAGGAAGCTAAGAGAGAAAAAATTATAAAGGCTCAATGATGGGATAGTACTAGAGGTAAGTGTGGGATAGTACTAGAGATGTGTGATTATATAGGAAAAATAGGTTATCCACTTCAAATCCCATTGGATTTCCTATCTAAGATTGATTGGATAACTAAGATAAACATAAAGATAAACTATTATCCACTTAAAAATCAATATTATTAATAATATTTATTAACAAGTCTAAATATTTATCATTACTAGATATATAAATATATCTTTAAATTTATCTTTTATTTAATTATATAACTGCTTTTTTTTATAATGTATATTTTTTTAAAATTTTATTCAAAGGTTTATTCTACATAAAATATTTTTAAAAAATATTAAACTTAAAATTTTATTTTTTTTATTGAATAATATGAACTTTAATAATAATATTATTGATCTAGTTCCAAAATATAATCCTTTAAAATTAGTGATCTTAAATTCTTTTATTTAATAAGTTATATATATTTTATTATTTAAAATTCTATATTCTATTTCTCTAAATTATTAAATTAACTTTTTAAAAAATATATTTTTGAAAAAAAAGGGGAGGTGGGAAGGAGGTGCCACGTGTCATATGCGTGCATGACACGTGGCATTCTCTTGACATGTGGCACTATTATGGTTGATGTGGCATGCCATGTGCGAGGTGGCATGCAAAGGTGGGGCAAGAAGATGTGGCATTAATGATGACTAGGATGATGAGGTGGGGAGTCAACTAGGTTGACCATGTTGACATGGAGAGTGGAGGTGGCAAGCTGCTTATGTGGATCCTCTCGAAGCTCATGTGGACATAAAGTGGCATGCATATATAAGATTTGTGCCTACCCAAGCCTCACACATGGAACGATATCTAAGCTTTGAAGTTTACCAAGCCTAGATTTCCAAACCTAACTAGGATTGGTTTTAGACTTGAAAAGGGGAGAGTGGACACAATATGGGAGTTTTTACTTGGGAGGATTGAAAATGGACCTTTCCATACTCAAATTAAGCCAATTTTTTTAAATAAATTCATGGCAAGTGTATTGATCCCTAGAGTTTTTAGATTGAAAGATTCAATATTTAATTTTCTAGAATTAAATTACAATTGGTTTAATGGACCTCTAACAGTCATAACAAATTTTCCAAAGTAAATCTACAAAAATCCAACCGTTAGATTCGTAATTTTACCTTATACCCACATTATACTAATATTTTCCAATCTAATCATCATTAGATCCATACAATTTGAGCATTTTAAATGGTAGATGTGGTGGGAGGATAAAATAGTATGTTTTTTAACAATTCTAATACCTTTTAAATAATATAGAAAATAGTAGAACACATCAAAAATTACTCGATAAATCAAGTTAAGCTCTATGTTATTTGTATTTGTGATATGCAAAGTGGGAACATCATATGAGTAATAATGTAAAAGTTATAAGCAATTTACTCACATTCACTGTACCTTTTAACAATTCTAATACCTTTTAATAATTCTAATACCTTTTAACAATTCTAATACCTTTTAAATAATATAGAAAATAGTAGAACACATCAAAAATTACTCGATAAATCAAGTTAAGCTCTATGTTATTTGTATTTGTGATATGCAAAGTGGGAACATCATATGAGTAATAATGTAAAAGTTATAGGCAATTTACTCACATTCACTGTATCTTTTAACAATTCTAATACCTTTTAACAATTCTAATACCTTTTAAATAATATAGAAAATAGTAGAACACATCAAAAATTACTCGATAAATCAAGTTAAGCTCTATGTTATTTGTATTTGTGATATGCAAAGTGGGAACATCATATGAGTAATAATGTAAAAGTTATAGGCAATTTACTCACATTCACTGTACCTTTTAACAATTCTAATAACTTTTAATAATTCTAATACCTTTTAAATAATATAGAAAATAGTAGAACACATCAAAAATTACTCGATAAATCAAGTTAAGCTCTATGCTATTTGTATTTGTGATATGCAAAGTGGGAACATCATATGAATAATAATGTAAAAGTTATAGGCAATTTACTCGCATTCACTATACCTGTCTAAACCTTCGACAGGGCTTGTATATAATTTTGGTTTCCAAAGAAAAGGAGTTTTGCAATTATTGGATAGTCGATCAGATTATAGTTTTAGGTGCCCAACTTTGCATATGATGTTTCATTAGAAGACCTTGAAGTGAAACTCCTTGGCTAACTAGGAGAGATTGGCTAGTCTTCTTGAAAAAATGCCTGTTTTTCGGCTAATAAAGCCAAGGGCGTCCACTACATAAAACTAGATAACCTCATCTTGCAACCACCCGCACATGTTTATTAAAAAGCTTCCATACGAAATCTCTTGCTATGTATGTGCTTAAAATGTGATTTTGGTGTTCTAAACTCTAACATTGCTTTTTTCCTTGTGTAGCTATGAAGTGGTTCGACCATGGATATGTCATGAAGTTGAAGGATGAGTTCAGTTCTTGGCTCAGCCATGTATTGGACGAGCATCTTCCCTTAGCATCGTGACCTTCTTAGTTTGCTATGTTAGTTTTTTGGGCACTAGATTTGTGAACTTAGTCAATGGAAGGCTTATGCCATTTTATGATATATGACATTGTATGTCTTCACAATAATGAAGATAAGTCTTATTTTGGGATTTTATAGTTGGTACAAAATTACATGTTGAGATAAGTTGTACACTTCTTGAAAGGCTACACTTCCATGGAATGCTAAATCTTTTGGTTGTAAAGATTTTGTTTTAGATGAGTTCAATACATGTGTCAATGCAGTAGTTATTTTTGGTTTACTCCTTGGTTACTACTTTATGCAAAACTGCACTTTTTATCGATGTGAGGCTACTTGCAAACCTCATTGGCTTTATGAGTCTTCAATATCATCCATTGGCAAATTCAAAGGCAAATTCCATTGTTGCTTACGCTATAAATATTACGTGAGACTTCCATTTGTACTTCCGCTTGTCCTAGTTTTTGCACAGTCCCAGTTTACTGCACAGTCCTAGTTTACTGTTGCACAATCCTAGTTTATGTGAAAATGCTTACCCAATAAGAGATCATACACACATCCAATGCTACACAAATAGTGAAAAATCCAATGCTACACAAATACTGAAAAACAGACAGTAATTGCCACCATTTCATAACATTAGTTTCGTCATATATATCACAGCAAAGCATTTCAACCACTCTATTCCACATGATTGATATCAAGTGTACAATATCTTAAGTCTAACGCGCGATGTGTATATCTTTTTGAGTCAAAGAAAAGTGTCTCTCCTCATCCTTACAATCACCATATAAACAAGACATGATCTTACACATTGCAAGCTTGTACTTCCATTTGTACTTTCGCTTGTCCTAGTTTTTGCACAGTCCTAGTTTACTGCAATCTCCTAGTTTATGTGGAAACACTTACCAATGAGAGAGATCATACATACATCCAATGCTACACAAATACTGAAAAATAGGACAGTACTTGCCACCATTTCACAACATTAGTTTCCTCATATATATCACACCAAAGCATTTCAACCACTCTATTCCACATGATTGATATCAAGTGTACAATATCTTAAGAAAAGTGTCTCTCCTCATCCTTACAATCACCATATAAACAAGACACGATCTTACATTGCAAGCTTGTACTTTCGCTTGTCCTAGTTTTTGCACAGTCTTAGTTTACTGCAATCTCCTAGTTTATGTGGAAACACTTACAATGAGAGAGATCATACATACATCCAATGCTACACAAATACTGAAAAACAGGACAGCACTTGCCACCATTTCACAACATTAGTTTCCTCATATATATCACAGCAAAGCATTTCAACCACTCTATTCCACATGATTGATATCAAGTGTACAATATCTTAAGAAAAGCGTCTCTCCTCATCCTTACAATCACCATATAAAAAAGACATGATCTTACATTGCAAGCTTGTACTTCCATTTATACTTCTGCTTGTCCTAGTTTTTGCACAGTCCTAAATTACTGTAATCTCCTAGTTTATGTGGAAAGGCTTACCAATGAGAGAGATCATACATACATCCAATGCTACACAAATACTGAAAAATAAGACAGTACTTGCCACCATTTCACAACATTAGTTTCCTCATATAGCTTTCACTAAAACATTTCAATCATTCCATTCCACATGATATATATCAAGTGTACAATAGCATAAGTCTAACGTGCGATGCCTATATCTTTTCGAGGACTTTTCCACTTGGAAGAGTCAAAGAAAATTGTCTCTCCTCATCCTTATATTCACCATACAAACAAAACATGATCTTACATTGCAAGCTTTGTAATCCATCGCATAATAGCACATCCTTGTTTATGAGGGTGCCTTCAACACCAATGGGAGCATGTCTTTCAGTTAAAGGCAATAAACCATGGCAAGTGTGACAAGAGAGGGTAGAAAGGGGGTCTACCATCAATGTTTTTGTGCAACAATGTGGGCACCAAATACGTGGTCTTTTATCAAAGTGAATACGAAGTCTACCACATTGATGTTTTCTTCTCAATACACCGGTTCATGAGCTCGTTTGTTAGGGGGACACAATTCAGCTTCCTCAAATGAAGTTGGAATGGTATTGAAAGGCTCTCTTGGCCTTCCATGGCCAAGCCTAGTTGTCGCCACATGTGCTTGAATTTGACGAACACTCCCTCTTGTAGGCATGTCAATCTCCTTTGTCTTGATAAGATTTGTAAGGTACTCCTTTGAGGTTTGTAACTGTGTCAAGCATAATTCTTTTTCTATAGAGTCCTTTGTGTCCAATTCTTCCTCTATTTGACTTAAAATTCTTCTAAATTCTTCAATGTAGAGATGAATGTCTTCACTTGTGTTGGCCTCTTTCATGTCCATCTGATTACAAGGGCTCGAAGAAGTCTCACAAATCTCGTGATCCATAGAAACCATTCCCAAGAAGGTGCGTGCATTGTCAATAATGGGAAGAAAGCTGTATAACTCAGGAAAGTGATGCCTCATTATCAATCTTATGCCATATAAGTGTTTGCAGTCACTAGTCCAATCACGACAATCACAATAATTAGATTGCATACTCACATGATACCATTGGCTTGAAGAAGAGGTGCTTTGAATCTTGAACGACAAGGCCATTTCATTGATAGCTTTCAACGATGAGAGGTCACTTTCAAATCGTTGTAATATTCTCTCCCCTCTTGCATACAACCTTGAAGTGTGCATCTTTGATGATCCATGAATACTAAAGTGCCCAGAATCGGCTAGATCAAGAAGTACAAATGTCAAGAAGAGGATTTAAGATACTTTAAATGAATACAACAAAAATGTTAAATGAACTAGTGATATTATCTATTTCTTGCTTTTGCTTGAAGAACTCAAGCATAGTTCCACCCATGCGCCTGCCAGTCTTGGAATTGCCCACAAGAGCATGTATAAGTTCAAGCATGGACTAGTTGATTTGTGCATCCAAGAGAGTGTATTTTATGTACTACCATAGGCGCTCCACCAAGTTAGTAGTATCAACATTCCCATAAGAAAACAATCGGCCAATTTTTTGCCATCGCCTTTGTTACATATAGAATGATATTGTCATGTGCATTGTAACATTGTAAGAAATGTTGATGCTTCTGTTCAAATTCCATTTCTGTAACCGAGTGCATGAGATTTGACATTGATGTGTAGATCTCATCTTGTATTCCTTTGGGAACCTACATTTTTCACATTTTTGTTAGAGGTTAAATTATAACAAAAAACTCATATTAAATCAAATATCCTAAGCTACTCTTAATTACGCAGTTCTAGGTTACTGCACAGTCCTAGTTTTCATGCACAGTCCTAGTTTACTATCCAGTCCTAGTTTACTGTTGCATACCCACAGTCCATAGCCTTGAAATATTGCAATCTCTTACTTGTGGTAACAAATTCTCAACCCAAGCTTTCTTAGCATGGAACCAACACATGATGACATGGCATGCAACTTGTTGGTGAGTTTCTTGCTCTTGTTAAACCCAACAATGTGGATCTTCATCAACCACCTTAAGCAATGGCTCTAGTTCTTGTGGACACTTGTCAATGACTAGAGCTATAGGACGAATATCTCCCATTCTTGAAAAAACCATTTTCATAGTAATCTCCAAGGCAATGCTCTCTTGATGAGAGCCTGGGTCATTAGTGCACATCATACACCACACTGGAATGCCAACTCCAAGTTGGTTTGGTAGTACAGCTGCATATAATGGTAGGCCAAATTTATTTGTCTTGAAAGTACTATCAATAGCCCATGAGGTATGCAAGGAGAATCGAAGTGCCATTTGTAACATCCACATATCTTGAATAATAAGAATGAATGGTTTGTCTTTGTCTTCCTTTGCTTGAGGATTGTAGGGCTGACAATATAGCACCTATATCCACAAAACATTATATTTGTGCAAATTAAGTTCCTATACATGAAGGGAAATGTTTTGTTAGAAACCTCATGGCTACGTTAGATGATGGAGATGTATGTTATAAACATCACCTACATCAAGAATAAAAAATCTTTTTTAACAAAATAAATACATTTAGGCACGTCCTCCATCCACAACTGACATCTGAAGGTTGGATTGGCACCCTTATCCTTTGATATCCCATGTTCTGAACAAGATTTAGCTCCAATAAAAGATGTTCCACTACATATGCAAACTTTTGAGAACATCTGAGAGGTCAATAAAACAAGCATTAGTTTATCCTACTTAAATAAATCTATATGCTTGGCGGAAGAGGGAAATGTCAATAGGGACTTACTCTCTAATGCAACCATGATATCCTTGAATAAATTTTGCAAAGTAACATATATTTTGGGTAATGTCATACTACAGAAGCAAACTCTAATGTTGGCTGAAAAAAATAGGTGTTATAAAAAAAACACATACAAATTACCTAATATATGTTGTCAATCTATAACTTAACATGAGAATCACTCTTCGTTATACGCCGTGACAATAATTGTTACCAGATCAAGGTTGACCATTTGAAACCAAGGCATGAGGTCCAAAAATGATGTCTAGTCATTTTGCAATTGGCCTGATATGAAGGGATCAACAACATATGTACAATTCTGTACCTCTTCTGGTAGAAGTGATATACAATACGTAAAGGCAACAATGAATAGAAAATAGAATTAGGATTTGTGAAAAATTAGTCTACTAGTACTTACAACACAATCATGCATCATACCATAGTGCCACATTGACGACTCTATTTGTAACTTCCATTATCCTGCAACACGGCAAAACATGAAAATCAAATGCATCGAAGCTGGTAAAAAGCCTTGTGCCCCAAATTATAAATGCCATTCTAATGGACACAATACTCTCCAAATCCCTTAATTCTATGATATTCTTTACTTTAATGACGTTAATTTCTCTCCGTATCTTGTTGGCTTCTTGGCTTGCATCAGCATCTGCTAGATCTTCAACAAAATTATCACCTTCACTGGCATCTTTAGAGGGTTGTGGGGCTATTCAGTAGCAGCCTTTGGTTGTGGTTGTGCCTTTGGTTCTGGTTGTGCATGAGGTTCAAGTGATGTGGCATCTTGGTGCAGCTAATCTTGTGCTTCTAATCTTCTCCTTGTGTAGAGCGGGTGTCCCTGCTGTGAGCAGCATGAGTGTTCTCAACTAGCCTTACACGAGGATGGAGGGGCATGACCGTCAGGATCTCCCACATGTGATGATCGCTAACAGAAATAGGTTCTTATAAACAACCATATCTATACCTCAATCTATGGAGTGTATCAAAATCCATAGGTATTATTTTAAGCCTATGGGCAAGCATGGGTAGCCAGGAAGTATGCATCTTCAAAAAACTCAATCACCCAGTCTTCAGTAATTTCCTGGAGACACAAAATTGCAGATGCTTGTCATCCCATGCCAATACTCCAGTGTTCACAAATATCAAGTACAAGCCTCTGAAATGGTAGCCTGGCTATTGCAGGTTGTATATGTTGCTCAATCTGTAAGGTTCCCCCCTTCTAAAATAGGGGAAACAATTAAGATAGTCCACTGTCTTAACTTGGAGAAAATTTCCTATTCATCTCGACACGTTGACCATCATGTAGAGATTCAAGGATACGATTCATAGGTAAGACCTAGTCCTATCCCGCAGGGGCAGCGTGATCTTCTAAAAATCAAATCACCCATAGGGTAATTGATCTCATAAATTGGGCAACTACTAGACTTGATTTCTAGAGGCAATGCTTTTTTCCTCATCCATGCAAGGCACAGTCGGCTGGCCTAGTCTTCTAGAATAGAGTTGCCCAAGAACCTATTTATCTAGCGTAGGGCTTTCACTTAATCTGTTGGAAAGATACCCGACTAATCGGGTCCACCCGTCCGTAGGTCCAGTGCCAAGGTTAAAGAAGTTAAACTTTGGTAGGCCCGGGAGAAGATCCAAGGCCTATCTACATAGGGGATGACCTCTCGACCGAAGAAGAAAAAGATCTCGTCACTCTCATAGAATTCTAGGATTTTTTTGCTTGGAAGTACACAGACATGAAGGGTGTACCCCCTGAAGTGGTCAAATACGAGAGCGAGACCTATAAAACAAAGAGTGTACCCCATGAATCCCAAATATTCCAAAATGGTATGGGAGAAAATTAATAGACTCATATCTCACCCATAGTGATAGTGCCCAAGAAGAACGGGAAAGTGCGGGTGTACGTAGTCCTCAAAAAGGTCAATGCTGCCACAATACGGGATCACTATCCCTTGCCCTTCATGGAGCATGTGCTCGAGAGAGTCGTTGTGGGGGAAGGAATCCTACAGCTTCCTTGATGGATCTCTGGATATAACCAAGTGTTTATAGATCCAAAGGATCAACATAAGATAACCTTTGTGAGACTGAATGGGGCACGTATGCATACTATGTCATGCCCTTTGGGCTAACCAATGCCCCAAGCACCTTTCAGTGCCTAATGTGCATAGCCTACAAGGAATATCTTTGGAAATTCCTTGAAGTCTTCATGGATGATCTCTGTGTCAATTCTACTTGGAAAGCATACTTAGAGTGTTTATGGAAAGTGCTAGAGAGATGTCAACTCTACCGAATCTCCCTTAACCCTCTCAAATGCCAATTCTGGGTTTGGCACGGAGTCTCTTGGGATTTATTGTCTCAAAACAAGGAGTCTCCACCACAGATGATAGCAAAGTGCGACTCATCCTTGAGCTGCAACCACCAACCAACTTCAAAGGAGTCCAGTATTTCATGGGACATGTTGGGTACTATCAACATTTCATCTTCATGTACGCCAACATTGCTCGCCCCCCTTTATGGACTTCTAATAATCTTTGATTTGATAGAGGAGTGCCAACAAGCATATGACACCCTAAAGAAAGCCTTGGCAAAAAGTGCTCCCATCTTAAGGTCCCCCAATTGGGACATCATATTTCACGTCCACATCGATGCCTCCACCTTTACGATTGGGTGTGTACTAGCTCAACCCAGCAAACATAATAGGGATTTCCCTATTAAATTTGCCAATTGCCACTCAATGAGGTAGAATGCAACTATACCACCAGTGAAAGGGAAGGATTAGCAATGTTCTACATGGTTAAAAAGTTTTACCTTATTTTTTGGAAACGAAATTCATCTTCTTTGTAGATCATCAAGCTCTCCTTTATCGTGTAAACAAACCCAGTACCACCCTAGTAGGATCACTAGATGGTTTCTAATCTTGCTTGAGTTCAACTTCACCATCACAGTGTAGAAGGGCTCACAGGATGTTTTGGCTAACCACATATCAGGCATCCCCACATGGAGAGCCACCGCGCGGTGGGTGTCAAATGAGTGATGTGATGATGACTTGCCAGATGCCACCTCTCCATTGGGGATGCATGACCACATGTCAGGCATCCCCCAATGGAGAGCCATCGTCGGTGGGTGTCAAATGAGCAATGCGATGACGACCTGCCAGATGCCTCCAACTATGCTTAATTTGTGAATGGGCACAAGAGGTTACACACTTCCTTTCCAACGGTCTCCCCATTAACCCACTCCTCAACAAAGACCGAGCAAGGCACCTCATTAAAAAGGTTGCCCCCTAGCAATTGATTGTGGGATAACTCTACAAGCAAGGGAAGGATATAATCATAAGACGATGTGTTCGAGTGAAGACGAATATGTCTTTCTTTTAAATCAAGCCCACTCCGCAGTGCTGGAGGACACTTTGCAGAGTAGATATCACTGCTTGCAAAGTTCTCATCATAGCAAGGCTAAGGTGGCCCACCGTCATGGTGATGTGGTAAAATATTCAAATGATGCAACGAATGCCAACGTGAGTGGCAGTCCCACACTTTAAGGACAACATGCCCCTGAACCCTAATGTGTCCTTATAGCCATTTGAAAAGTGGAGCATTGATTTCATAGGACCCATCAGTCTAGCGACTTAATACACTCAAGCTAGGGGCAACCTTTTTAAAGGGTCAAAGCTAGGGCTACCTGAAATTCATAGGACCCATCAGTCTAGTGACGTCCACATGGACTATTGCACTACATGGGTCAAAGCTAGGGCTACTTGAAATTCCTTTATGAATCAGTGATCACTCGCTTTGGGTGTCCTCTTGAGCTAGTGAGTGACAATAGCACACACTTTGTCAATCAAGTGATACAATTCTTGTTACAAGAATTCCTAGTCACCCATAGGAAATCCTCCCCCTATTACCCCCAAGCCAATGGCCAATCCGAGACAAATAAAGTCCTTTGTTCTATCCTAACCAAAATAGTTGAGGCTAGCGGCAATTATTGGGAATAGTTAAGGCCAGCCCTACAATGATTAGGAACAGAAATTGCCCCGTCGCACTCTGGGCAACCACAAATGCAACACCCTTCAGTTTAACGTATGGTACTAAAGCGGTCATGCTTATGGAGTTCTTGGTACCTAGCTTGAGAATTGTGGTATAGGAAAAACTCATGGGCAATGTCCTCAACTGTCACCTTTTCAAGCTTGAAAAGCTCATGAAACATGCCTCACTGTATATTGTATGATTGTAGAAAAATTGAGGCATAAACAGTGGTTTGAATGCGACTAACTCAAAGACGAATCAAATGAATAAGGGAGACATGGTCCTCCTCTACAACAAAAAAAACCACAAAAAGAAACTCAAATTCAGAGGGTTAGGACCTTTTCTAGCTGCCCCACAGATAACCCCACAAGGTGCGGTGTGCATAGAAACACTCGATGGTGTTACGATGGTGGTGTTGAAATATACAAGTGAAAAGGGTGTGTGTGGGAACAAGCTCTTGGATAGAGGCTGTAAAAGAGGAGATGTAATTGTGAAAGAACCTGTGAAAAGGTTAGAAGAATCTACTGGGAGAGAATAATGGGTAGCATGAGGGAATTTAGGAGTGTGGAGTTATTCTGGGAGATATTCAGGGAAAAGAGAAGAGGTAGAGAGAATTAGGCAAAAGGTGGAGATATTCTAGGAGTGAATCATGGAGAAATCAATGGGATTTGATGCTTGATGTAAACTCTATAAATTGAGGCATAGCCCTAATGAGAATTTGCTGGTTTTTGAGATCCATGCCTACATTAATCTATGTGCTAATTATTCACTAATTATGTCTTAATCACTTGCTAATCACTTTGTTAATCATGTTGATTCTAGTGTATGATCCACCATAGCTCATCATTATGCTCAAATTTCAACATGGTATCAGAGCCATGCCTAGAATCAATCAGATTTATGAGCCCATTAGTTAATTAATGAGGATTAGTAAGATAATTAGCAAAAAATCAAATTTTTAGTGAGTTTTCTACTTCCCCCTTCACCCCCAGCCCGTGGAGGACTCCATTCTCCATGCACAGTCAACATTAGGTCTTGCCCTTCTAACACAAACTAGCCAACACATCTAGCTTCAAGCCCATCGAAACGGCGCAGCAAACCGCTGAAGGATTCAGGAGATTTCGCGTTTTTCGCCGGTGCCTTTTTTCTCTGCAGATTTTGCCATTGCTACTTCATCAAGTCAAATTGCTTCAATTTCTCCTAGCCCAAGGGGTAATCAAGCATGCTCTACAAGCTGGTGAAGACAGAAATCAATTTCATCAAGTCTACATTGAGATCAAAGCTCTTCATCAAATCTGCAGGTGACTTTGGTAAAACAGAGATTAAGCTTTCATTATTTGGTCAAATATTGTGTTTCTTGGCTTAATCCTCTACTAGACTCATTGCTATTGATGCCTTTGAAAGAATTTGAGCTCATTTGAAGTGGAAGGTACCAGATCTGGACTCCCCGCATACTCTGTTTTCTGCACACAAAACAGAGCATTAATTTGCTAATCAGTGATTAATCAGTACTAATCATTATATTTTGGTACAATTGAGGGTTCAAATTAACCATTAGGTATCTGATACAGATCCCTATAAATTCAGATTGCAAATCAGAGTTGGTTTGATACTCCAACCATCCCGTACAAATTGGTTACCCTTGATTTAATGTAATTTCTGGAAAAATTGTGCTGATAAAATTGTGAAAATCATCATTTTGCATTTAACCCTTGGTTAATGCCTATAAATCTCACTCAAATTCAAGATTATTCACAGCCAGAGTTGCATTTGGAATGTGCATGAGAATGAATGCTATACGCATTATGTATTGGGCACATTGCATCAGTGTAAAAATGGGAACAGACACTGCCCTTGTCCAGAATAAGGCAAGAGGTAAGACCTCTCGCATAAATTTGGGTTTGCATTGCATAAAAGATGAACATCAAAAGCCCAAAGGAACTGTCAGCAAAACATTGAAACATGTTGCTCACATGGAGCAAAATGACCTGACGGACGAGCTCATGGCCCCAGCCATGAAAGAAGAAGAATATCTCTTCCCAAGAAGAGGATCCACACCGAAAAGAAGATCTGAAGGAAGACATGGACACGAGAAGAGAAGCTGCCACGAGAAGAGAAGCTGCCACGAGAAGAGAAGCTGCCCCAAGAAGACTGAAAGAAGAGACGGACGCATGGAGAGATGCTGCCACCACGAGATGGAGAGATGCTGCCACCACGAGAAGAAGACTGAGGCTCCAAAGAGTGAGGAGCCATGTGAAAATCTCTGAGAGAGAGAGAGAGAGAGAGAGAGACCCCACAACCCAATGTAACCTGCCCCAATAAAGTAAAACCACCTCTGAGCCACCGATGATGTAGGCCACGTGGTAGATGTATGTGTGAGCACTTTAGTCAAGGTCACGGGTACTTATAGTAGCCTTGGACACATAGAGAGAGAGAGTGTCAAGGACTATGGAGTTTAGGGACTTGAGGCACTGGTCGCGGGCTGTCAAGTAAGAAAGAAACTTGATACAGGGTCCAGGTGTGCTGAGATAACTTGAGGGGAGGAGTAGACACTGGTCGCGGACTGCCAAGTAAGGGGAGGCAAGCTTGGTATAGGGTCTAGGTGTGCTAGGATTATTCACTTGAGGGGAGGTGTTGAAATATACAAGTGAAAAGGGTGTGTGTGGGAACAAGCTCTTGGATAGAGGCTATAAAAGAGGAGATGTAATTGTGAAAGAACCTGTGAAAAGGTTAGAAGAATCTACTGGGAGAGAATAATGGGTAGCATGAGGGAATTTAGGAGTGTGGAGTTATTTTGGGAGATATTCAGGGAAAAGAGAAGAGGTGGAGAGAATCAGGCAAAATGTGGAGATATTCTGGGAGTGAATCATGGAGAAATCAATGGGATTTGATGCTTGATGTAAACTCTATAAATTGAGGCATAGCCCTAATGAGAATTTGCTGGTTTTTGAGATCCATGCTTACATTAATCTATGTGCTAATTATTCACTAATTACGTCTTAATCACTTACTAATCACTTTGTTAATCATGTTGATTCTAGTGTATGATCCACCATAGCTCATCATTATGCTCAAATTTCAACAGGTGGGATACTTCAATGGTAGCAAATTGAATTGCTAATATGGCCCACTCATTGAAACCACACTAAGGGCCATGCATACCAAGAAAAACACAAGAAATAACATGAAGAGATGAAAGAAATAGCCCAATGAGAGAAGCCAAGGAGCGGCAAACAAAACTTTGGGGCAAAAACATCACAGCAGTCAACATGGCCCAAGTAGTGGGGACCGTGAAAAAAATGATTGGGAAGTGAAACTTGCTTGGCTGTGGTTTTGGGAATGACCACTCCACTGAGTTTCACCCAAAAATCGACTCTTGTTGATATAGGAGCTAATCAGAATTTCATGTCCTATGATGCATGGCTCCCTCGGGAGGCCCTCATTAATGAACACCCCACAGTCACTACAACTACCTCACAATCGGTTCAATGTTTAAGCACAATTACAAATTTTTTCCAAATTGGCAATAACCCCTTGGAAGGGAAGTTTTATGTGATGCCTGCAAGAACCTATGAGCAAAGAAATCCTTCTAGGGGGCATGGATGGATGGGACACAACCGGTGTCAAATTGATTGGGACGCAAGGACAGCCAGCCTCTGGTGAGGTTACTGTTCTAATGACAGATGAAGAATCCTTGCCCTCCAATCACCCAACCCAACCCAAGTTGATCACAACTCAACCCAAGTTGATCACGCCCCTCCACTAACCACACTCAGGGCTCTGACCAACATAGAATCATGCTGCCTAAAAAGAGGCCTCTCCTCTATGAATACCCAATTGTCTCACAAACCCTCATCAACACCCAACTCCGCGCTGCCCAAACCTGCATTAAAGAAGCCACCACTGCTGCTACCCCCACTAATAATACTAAACCCACTAGCAAGCCTAACCCACCCCAGGGACAACTTTAGCCCCGAGGCACACCATGCAAGAACCCTCGCACCTGGGTGCCCGAGAAACTCCTTGCAGCCCACAAGGATATTATGAAGGTGCTACAACTCTATGGATTTCCCCCACAGATCCACTTCCCAAATTCATGCCTTGATAAAACAAGCTCCTCATACCTCTCGAATGATGCCCAATTAGACAACCACAAGCCGACAAGATACATGACCACCTCTGGCAAAAACCTTCCACAAAGCCGAACCAACCTCGCCAAAAACCTCGGCCTCACCCCACAATGACTCACAGGTGGACCCTCGAGCCTCTCCTCCAAGCTCAACACTTCTATGAAGGATATCGGCAAATTTGGGTCCCCGACACCCTAGGTACACCATTCCTACCCCCGTGCTTTCCGGAATCACCCAAACTTCAATGGAAGCCCAAGATAGCCTCCATTGCACCCCCCACTACTACTGCATAGGACAAGGGGAAAGTTAAACTTTAGGAGGATGCCTTAACCATCCAACCACAATCCATTATCAACTGACAGTGATGTATCTTCAACTTCAACTACTTCCCCACCCCTTACTTGGTTCTCTGACCCCAACATCTCCCTCCATGGAAGACCTCTAGCTTCTAATGGAGCTACCAACCTTGCCAAAACCAAATTGGAGTTGCCTTCTCACTCTAGAAAATTAGGCAAGGAGTCAGTACAAAATTCGCAAATGGGGTGCTGGTGGCTATATAGCCTTAGGGTACAAAACATGTTTAGACGGTCCCCTGAAAAAAAAAGAGAGAAGAAGAACCACCCGCCGCTGGACCGATCATTTCAATTGGTGTAGACTCTCAGCCCTCGCCCGTGTTCCACCAACGAGTATAGGTCAACTGGGCGGAGTACTTACACCAAGAGCTCCACGTGGTCTGCATGCGAACCCACAAGGAAAGCTTGCCTCGCTACTCACCAAGGTTTTATACCATGTTGATGGCTGCTAGCCAACCTCTTCAACTTCCCTGTCCATCCCCTTTAAGCCAACCTCCTCAATTGGGCCCACCTTCTCTGGTGCAAGCACTTTACCACCACCAACAAAACCATTGACCTCTTCGTCGTCAATGGGCTTTGCCCCCCTACCCATACCCTCCATCCCGCATGGCCAAAGCCCTGCACTTCCTCCATCATCGGGGGATGGGAAATTATCTACACCACCTACAAATCCCTCTCATGCTACAAGCTCCCCCCTTACACTCACCCAAGGCCTTCTTATCCTCTACCACAAGTGCCACCTCTAGCTCCAAATAATCCATGCCATTGGGATCATCCAATTTGATGATTCCCATGTGTCCTTCCCCCTGCACTTCTCCCCCCAAGAGGCTGATGATGTCAGTCGCTTCTTCTACCAAGTGCCCAGACAGTAATTCCTCCTCAAACGACAATGCACGATGGCAACGACACTGACGGAGGAGCTTCTCTCGGGGCAACCCCCCCCAGTGTGAGCCACCCCCACCCTCGTCACCTCCTCATCAACCTCCTCCCCCTCACCCATCCAAACCTAGCACCGGCTCCCCAACCACCACCACCCCCACCATCAGGGACCACCATCCTTTCCCTCTTCCCCTCACCATCCTCTACACCCACCCACATACCTACAATCACCAACCCCTCCATCACTCCCCACCCTTACTCTTCATTTGGGTCTCCCCCGAGGAAATGATATTCCCTCAGTATCGACGACCCCCACCTCTCCTCCCTCCTGACAACCCCTCCAGCCCCATCATAATCACTCCCCCACGTGGTGTGCTGACCTCCCTTCCCCACACATCTAGAGGAAGGCAAGGTTCCCCCACCACCCCCATACGAGAACGAAGAAATTGACCCACCCCTCAACCCTCTCAACTGGCGTGACCCCCTCGATCACACGAAGTTCAGTAGGCCATCAACATCCTTCTCGGTCGACAACTCCAAGAAGTCCCTATATCAATAGAGTGACAGACCGCAATGAACATCCGTGTCCTTTGGCCCTATGCCAAGCACAATGCATGGAAGCGGCACTAACACCCCCATGCAATGAGGAGGTTACTAGAGCAACTCCCCTCCAGTGCTTGCCCCATCACCTTCAAACTTATGGGTGAGCAGCCTGCCTGGCATTGTAGCCCTTTCTTCTCAAACCATTCATCTGGGAGTAGTGTTTCAAGGTGCCCTGTCATCTATGGATCGACCCTGCCTACTTGCCATGCTAGGCTTGGGACCTCTTCTAGAAGTAGCAGATAGCAAACCCTAAGCTCCAATACAACTTGTTGTGGTTCGCCCCACCCACGTCCCAAAGCCCCTACACCGAGGCCACTATGCTTGAAGATCCATGCCTTCATCCGACAGATATGAGTAAGTGCCTGATCCAGTGATAGTGGCCACCAACCGCTTCTTCCACCTCATTTTATCACACTTTTGGAAGCCTTTCCAAATTGAGACCACCACTACTACAACGAGGGAAACCAAGGTCTCACCTTCAACCTCAACAAAGGCCCCACTTTGAAGCAATTATTCGTCTACTACTACGAGCACATCCAATGGATGCCTGCCTCTACAGACCTTTGAAGACATGATGGAGACCACTTTCTAAACAAGCTACAAGGTTTTCCATCGATCCCCCCCACATTCCAAGTTGCGGCTTGACTTCACATGCACCTACTCTATCTACTACCATTAAGTACCCTTGCCAACTCAGAGGGACAGATCTGAATTAGGGAGGGGGCTATGTTAACCACACTGGTTAACATCATTGTGGCTATGGTGGTAGGCTTGTATTGGTTGATGCATGCTTGCTTGATTGTGGTGTTTCCATGTAGGTGATGATTCTTGTCTTTCCTTCTCTTCTCCCTCTTCTTGTCTTCCTCTTGAGATCACTCTTGCATACACATAGGCATTGAGTTGAGGTTGAGCTTTCTATAGCTCCCTTCCTCTTTGCTCTCTACCGAGCTTGTGGAAGCTCCATTTGAGTGACACAAGTGGAGGTGGAGTGAGCCCCCTAAGCGGCCTCACCCCTGGGGAGTTAACCCTCATTAGGGTTGGCTAAGTGCTAATCTCTGAACCGACCCTTGCATGCCTTTTTTCTCTTCTTATTTCCCTCTCTTGTGTAAGATAGCATGTTGATTTGGTTAACAAAGTTCCCCAACAACAATTCGGACGATGATGATGACAATGATGGAGGTGCCGTCCGGGGCATCCCCCCATCGACCCACCTGCTCCATCATCCCCTCCTCACTAGCCTCCACCCCCTTCTCCGTTATCCCAACCAGGCCCCAGCTCTCAACCTCCACCACCCCTACCCCACCAGGAATCACAAACCTTTCCCTATTTCTCTCACAATCCTCTACACCCCCTCACATCCCCACCCCTCCTCCATCACCACCAACACCTCATTCACCACCACCCGCTCTATCATCCCCTCCTCACTAACCTCCACCCCCTTCTCCGTCCCAATCAAGGCCCAGCTCTCAACCTCCACCACCCCCACCCACCAGGAGCCACAAAACTTTCACTATTTCTCTCACAATCCTCTACACCCCCTCACACATCCCCATCCCTCCTCCATCACCACTAACACCTCCTTCACCACCCACACTCTATCTTCATCTAGGTCTCCCCATCAACCTTAAAGATATTCCCTTAACATTAGCACGGCCCTTACTCTTCCTTGATGCTACCTTTACCATGTAACCTCTCTATCGACGACTACTCCTCTCTCTCTTGATTGCAATAATCACTGCCTGACCTCCCTTCCCCCACACCTTTAGAAGAAGGAGAGATTCCCTCGTCGCCACCCATCGCAGGAGCAATAATCACTGCCTGACCTCCCTTCCCCCACACCTTTAGAAGAAGGAGAGATTCCCCCGCCGCCACCCACCGCAGGAGCATGAAGAGGTTGATCCACCACTCCCTCAACTGGCTTGACCCCCTTGATCGCACAAAGTTCGAGAAGGCAATCAACATACTGGTCAGTTGACAACTCCAACAACATGCCCCCATCAGTAGGATCACACCGACTGGACATCCATGTCCTTCAGCCTTATCTGGATGCCAAACACAGTTCTTGGAAGCACCAACACCCACATCTTCAATGTGGTTACCACACCCACCACCACTGGCCTCCTTCCACTGCTCGCCCCATTACCTTCGAACTTATGGGTGAGTAGCATGTCTGGTGTCGGCCTTTTCTACTAAAGCCATACATATGGGAAGAGTACTACAAGGCACCTCGCCACCTTTGTGGATAAACCCTGCATACTTGCCTATCCAGTGTTGGGATTGGGACCATTGCTGGAGCAAAGGCAAAGCTGTAGTACAACTTTCCTTGGTTCTCCCTACCAACATCCCAAAGCCCATGCACAGAGGCCACCATGATAACCAAGATGCATGTCTTCATCTCCAGATACGATCACGTCCCCAACCCAGTAATCATGGCCACAATCCTCTTCTTCTGCTTGGTTATCATGCTTTTGGAGGCCTTCCCAAATTGGAACCCGTACTACGAGGATAGCCAAGGCCTTGCCTTCGAATCTCAACAAAGGCCTGACCTTCAAGCAATTGTTCTACTACAAGCACATCCAATGTATGCCCGCCTGGCACCTGTAGACTTTCAAAGATATGATGGAGACTACATTTTGGACCAGCTAGAAGGTCTTCCATCATCCCCCCCATCCCCTGCCCCGCATCCCACGTCACGGTATGGCTTCATCCGCACCTACTCCATCTACTACGTACGCCGCGCTGAGTCTCCTTGTTGCCAGCTCCGAGGATGGATCTAAATTAGGGAGGGGGGTATGTTGACCAACTAGTTAACATCATTTTAAGCACTGGTTATGCTTCTTGTAACTCATTATTATGTAACCGCCACTAAATGCTTCACAAAAAAGATATACGAGATGACTGAGTTTACGACTTGTCATCATAGGAATAAGCCTAGGTGTACATAGAGCTAGGAAATCAATTTTGGGCCCCCAATTGTTAAATGGGCGGCTTGCCATTATAAAAAGTGAGCTCATGTATATAAGTGACTTATGCAATATGAAAAGGGACAATCCCATTATCACAATTAAGTTTTTCCTTCTCTCTCTCTCTCTCTCTTCTGGCCATGGTGGTATGCTTGTATTTATTAATGCTTGTGTGCTTGATTGTGGTGGGTGTGCATGTAGGTGATGGTTCTTGTGTTTTTTCCTCTTCTCCCTCTCCTTGTGTTCTTCTTAAGATCACTCTTGCACACACAAAGGCATGGAGTAGAGGTTGAGCTCTCCATAGCTCCCTTCCTCTTTGCTCTCTACCTAGGTTGTGGAAGCTCCATTTGAGTGAAACAAGTGTGGAGGTGGAGTGAGCCCCTAGTGGCCATAATGCCGTAGCAAGACCAATGGGTCCTACAAATTGTATGTCAGTGGAGTGGTGGGTAGCAGCAAGACCAACGGGTCCTACAAATTTTATGCCCCATTTAGCAACAAGATGTAAGGACATAATGAAATTCACAGTCTCTATTTTGAGTGACTAAAATTCTTTGGCACACATCACATCTTTTGATGAATTCTGCTGTATCGCCAAAGAGGCTAGGCCACCGCATATCAGCATGCAAAATCCTTTGCACGATTTCTACAATAGTGGCCTCTACTAGTATCTACATGTAAATTCCTCTGGGAGCTCTATGTAATGATCTTCATGGATGTAAAGCCTCGAAATGTCATCTTTACCATGCCTAGCTATAATTGTATATGGAGCACCTACCTTAACCAACTTGCAAGCTTGATCAGGATTGAATCCTTCATTTAAGCATAAACCAATGGACAAAAAATGGGCTATCTTATGACTCCAATTTGGTACTACTACACGCAAGGGACATAAACATGCATCAAGCAGGTCATCTTCTACACCTATGGTGGGAAGTTCATCATTAGGAACTCAGGATAAATGGTTAGCCAAAACATGTTGAGAACCTTTCCTAACCATGATCGTAAAGTCAAATTCCAATAAGATCAATAATCATCAGGTGATATAGCCAGTGAAAAAAGTATTTTCTCACCAAATATAAGAGGGCTTAGTGATCTAAATACAAGAGGTCTTAGTGATCCCCACAAAGACAAGAGGGCTTGGTGATCACCAAATATAAGAGGACTTGGTGATCCACAAAGAACACAAATACAAGAGGGCTTGGTGATGACCAAATATAAGAGGATTTGGTAATCCACAAAGAACACAAATTTATTACTCAAAAGGTATTGTTTAAATTTCTTCACTATATGTAGACCATAGCTAAAACTTCTCTTTTTGTGGTTGTGTAGTTCTTCTCGGCATCATTGACTTGTCTACTTGCATAGCATATATGAAACCCATATTGATATCACCAGGTTGTGCCAAGATGATATAGCTGTGATGGAAAATGTAGAGGTGTTAATGTGCACATGTGAAAAATCACATCCCACCTTGGTGGCTTGAGAATGAGAGTTGACGCTAATGCTTTCTTTAGATTTTTAAATTCTTCCTCGCATCACTCCACACGAAAATAATTATTAACCTATAAAGAGGTCATGTAGCATACATGAAGATGAATCTTCTGTAGTATCCACAATGACCCATAAATGTCTAAACACCCTTGAGGTTAAGGGATCTTTGAAGCTCAGAAATGACCTTGATCTTACTCTTAATGCCAATGAGTCCAAGAATTACACCATTGGTTGCAAGAAACTAGGGTTGGCCACTCAAAGCATGGAGTGACAACATGGGTTTGGGTCACCATCATAAGGCAATAGCGAAGAAGGCTATGAAAGCTTGGGCATGAGCACCAAGAAGACATAGATGTCTATAGAATGAATATGATAAAAAAGGTACAATGCCTATGAGCCCTATGCCTAATATAACCCAAGGCTCCCCAAAAGTACACATGTAAATGACCCTAAGCCGCCAAGTGCCTAGGCCCCAATCCCCATGTGCATGTGCAATCAAATCTATTTCATTACAAACCATCCCCTCCTACAATGATTTCGTCCTCAAAATCGAAGGGTGGTCGTGCACAAAACAAACACAAAGGCTGCATACAATGAACCAAATACATGACCAAATGTCACCATCGCAGAGCACCACTACCAATACATGAATCTCATGACTCCCTGGGGTCAAATGGAAAAGATAAAGGACTCTTATCGATAATGAGGCTAGTAGGGTATCCTCCAGGATCAAATGGAAAAGATACGAATGTCACCCCGAAGATGAAGTAATACATACAACTGCATCTACTTGGATAAAAGAAAAAAACCAAGCCATGTAGACTCCAAAGAAATGTCCCTTGAACCACCTGGATCGAATGGAAAATGTGAAGAGCCAATGTTGATGATGTAGTTGGTCAACCCTCCTAGGTCAAATGGATAGATATGGTGCATATCATGGAACTCCAATTATGTCGATGTAGTAGCTCCTGGGTCGTAACTCCTGGGTCGTAAGGAAAACTTGTAAGTCTATCCTCATATGACCATAATGTAAATTTGACATTCGTGGAGTCTACAGAATGTAACCATCACACATGATCAGAATGAAAAATGATCCTGGCACACAAGAATCATTGTGTAGGCCAAGACAAAGGTGTGTGGTAGGTGCATTTGAGCGTCGTGCCACATAATCATCAACCATGCATCTCAAGTGGCTAGTATGGTAAGAAATAAAGAAACTCCAATGATGTCAAGAAAAACCACCAAGCATACCTTGTTTTGTGTCTTTAGTCTCAAGCATTCCATGTACATCAATGCCCAATCATCTTCTGTAGCTTTGTCTACAATAACATGAATGTCAAGAATATCTATTCACATAGAAAAGAAACCAAGAATGTCAATGAGTATTAGAATGCTACCTTGATTGCGTACTTGGTATGACAACATGGAGGCCTCTTTTGGAATCATGAAAAACCTAAAGATCATGCGATCTAGGTCTGAAGATTTCTCCATATGCAATCTCTCTTTTGAGAGTGACATCCTTGCTACATGATGGTGAGAGCTACCAATGTCAAACAAATCCTCTATACAATGCTCAATGACAATAAGATGGACTGGCAAATGATATAGATCATTTCGAGTGCCAGGAACATGTCCCTTATGAGAAGCATATAATGAAATAATTGCTTTGTCTTTTGTATTCAAATACTCCACTTGTACCTTAAATGGACAATGACACTTCTTTGAGGTCCTCAATCTCCTTAGTGTCTGCTTTTGACTAGGTTCTCCATCTCTATGGCAAAAGTAATCAACAACCCTCTTTGATGGCCCTTGGTTTTTTGTTGAGCGAACTTTCACAAGCCTCACTTTGTGCTCTATCATTATCTCTATCAAATGCCTCTCCACATTAGAGCTATCAATATTCAAAATGGTCGTGGGTTCTCTTTTTGGGTTCTTGTGAAGCCAACGTGGAATAGAATCTCTATCAACTCCTTTTACCATGTTTCTGCAAGCACAAGAATTAATGAAGTCCTTTACATAAGAAATAGGGATTCCATGTTGATGAATGTCAACACACCATGTTTCTTTAATGGTTTCAAGGGTTTCCTTTATCCCTCTATGATCTCCACACTCCAATATATTATGACATGTTATGACAATATTTTCCCATTCCTCTATGCATGATATCCTTAAATTTGGAAATGACTTTGAGCAAAGCACAAGGGAGCCATCTTGATTTTGATCCAAGCAAAGGTTCTCCTTCATTCGCCTCCATTTCTTCAGATCAAGGACTCCTCTAGAATTGAAAGTCTTAAGACTCTCAATGGTCATCGACAAATCCCCTTGAATAACAGTGACCATCACATCATAACTTCTCCTATCAAAGGATAAATATATATAGGCGATAGATAAAGCAGTGGATTAAGTGACTCTTTGGTACTTTCTTCAATTTCTTCAACTCTTTGTGCAAAGAAGTCATCCTCTTCTTGACTCTCACTAGATTCTTGGCTACTTGTATCAGGCACCAAGTATTCTTCGATCGTAGTTTGCTCACTTGGGCCATCTTTAATCCTAGGATCTTCAATCCACAAGCTCATCCTACACACACATGGACATATTTAGAAAGTTATTATGTTTTAAAAAGGGAAAAAAATTCTTAATATAATGCTATTCATCTATCCCTTTGACTGTCATAGTTTGCTCATAGTCCTAGTTTACTACACAATCCTACTTTTCCTAGTTTTTCTAGTTTACTGCGCAGACCTTGTTTTTTGATTTTCCTACCATATATCAAATAGACTGTGTGATTTAGAGACAAGGGAGAGAGATAGCAAATTACCTTCAATGTTTAGTCAATAGCAAGCTTCTTTGAGTAAAAGAGGTGGTGGAAGCAACACATGACAAGGTAGAAGCGGACATTTTTGAATGACAATGAAAATCTTGTATATTTCTTACGTGTCCTAGTTTACTTTTTTTCTTAGTTTACCTTGGGAGGAAGACACTCAAACCTTATTAATTGACCACTACATGCAACCAATAGATTTCTTAAGAAGAAAATGTTGAAAAATGATTAAGATTCAAAAATCTCTAAACCCAATGCAAATGATTACTACGACCTCCCAAATCTATGATCCGCGTCCTTTTCCTAGCCGCCACCCTCATCCCTAGTTTACTTTTTATCCCTAGTTTAGTTTTTTGTACGTTTTTGATCTAACGGCTGAGATCTCTGTGCTCACCTTCGCCGTCGATCATCCCACTTGAGGTGCCTCTTAAAGGCACCCCACTTGAGGTGCCTCTTAAAGGCACCGTGGGATTTAGAGACAAGGATGGTCCTAGATAAACCTCTCCTAAGCCAAGCACCATGAACAAGGCTTTCGATACTTCAGCCTTACAAAGTGGACACAAGGAGCAAACGCGTAAGCATTGCAATAAACAAAAAAGATGAAATCTATGGCTACACGATAAGGCATAGAAACCTGTACACTCTTCAAATAAATAAATATTGGCAAATCGGGCATGCAAATAGACCGGGGCTGTTCACTGGAAGGGGTTGCACTTTGTAGGGTTGTGAGTTCGGTTGCCGACATATTGTTACTTGCACCTCTTCGCCCATATTCCCTTGCAAAGACGCCCGAGCATCAACTGCTTCTTGATGCAGACGGGCGTTGAGGTCTTCAAAGCTCTTCAGTATTGCCTGTAGAGCCGCAATGGTGCTTTTTTGGAGCTTGGGCTCTGTCGGCACTCGTTCACCTTGCTAGTTTTTTCTTTTCGTATCATTGCATAACGTAACTTTTTTGCATGGTTGCATGCATGCATGCATGAAAAGGAAAAACGAAATTTTTTTTTGGATCATTGCATGCATGCATGAAAATGTAATTTTTTGTCATGGTTGCATACGCGCATAAAAAGTTAAAACGCTATTTTAATGGATCAAATGGATCAAAAACGTATTTTTTTTGCATGGTTGCATCAGCATGCTTACATTGAAGACGGCGTTTTCTTGCTTTCTATAGATTTCCTTCATGCTTGGTTGCATGCATTACATGAAGATGTTATTTTTTTAGAGCATGCATGACTTTTATGTGCGTGTAGGGTTTGGTCCGGGTTTGTATTGTGACACAATGCAGCACTTTGCTGGTGTCCATCATCACCAACTCCTCGCATACACCATACACCCGAAAAGACAAAGTTGCGATCATGTCGACATTGTCTGGCACACGAAGCGCAAGGCAGGGCAAGAGCTGAGTAAAAGACAGCACAAGCTTGCCACAAGAAGCGTTCGTGATGCATTTTTTACAAGGGTATGCCAAATGGAAAAGAGGGAGATGGTCAAGATAGTAGGGAGCATGGAGGGGATCAACTACATGAAGAGAAGCACACTCGACGATGCAAAGAGAACTTTGCGGTCTGTTGGCCACGACGACTTTGTCGACGAGGTGCAGTGGGATACCGATGGCATGCTATGGATCGATAGCATTATCGGAAATGCAGAGGCTCGCTTCAACGAAGCATGTAGCACATACCCAACCCTACGCCAACAGTTCAATGCTACTAAGTTAGTGCAATGGACTGGGGTTTGGGCTGCTTACAAGCAAAGGGTGGTTGCGTTGGATCGACGGGTTACCTTGAGCGTCAGCTGAGATAGGAAGGCCGATGCTGCATACGGTCGAGCAACGACGCCAACTGCACTTGCTGAGATGAGCACGTACTCCCTCTCAGCCTTTGAGAGGTGATGACTTTCAAAGGGCACAACACGTGGCGAGCAACATAAGCCACGTATCATTTTGGGCATATTTAACCGAGGCGGAGATTAAGGTGGGGAAAAAGATTGGGTCCGGAACATATGGCACCGTGTACAAAGTGTGGTTAGTGGGATCTCCGTCGTTGCCCATTCACATAGAGTATGCCGGCAAGAGGTACAAAGGGGACATCAACACCCGCACACGAGAGGCAAGGAGAGAAGCGAAGATGCAAATTTTGCACCCTGTTCTTGTGCGCGTGATTGCAGCCGCTATGGACAGTAACGCCGTACTTCAACGGCGGCAGCTTGATGCAATTCCTGCAAACGTTGCCAGTGCACCAAGGCAGATTCACGCGCTATGTCCAGCATGTTCTAGAGGGAGGAGGGGGTCTATTGGACACGGAAATCGGGGGGCATGAGCAACAATTGCAAGCAGGCCAGGTTCAGCAAGTGAATGTTTTTTGCGAGAACGTGCTCCACATCATCCACGCATTGGTAGATGGACTGGCAAGACTGCACGCTGGACATTGGATGCACACCAACTTGCACCCCAGAAATATCCTTTTGGATTTCAGTGGCCATTCTAGATGTCGTGTCGGCATCAGAGATTGGGGCATGGCGTTAGATTTAACTGAAACGAGAAAAGCATTTAAGCACATGACGAGGAAGCTGGATGAGACAGATGCTGAGTTTCAGGAGCGGGTGCGGTTGAAAGAGCAAGAGAATAGTCGCAAAAAATGGCTTGCACCCGAGCTACAACAATGGGCACTACACGGTAGGTACACGGTGCATACTGATACGTATGCTCTAGGATGGATCATTTTGGAGATGATTAGTTTTTTTGAAGATGCCCGCAGCTGCCAGGGGGTCATGCCCGCCCAGGAAAGGATTAACGTCATCAAGCAACATGCAAGTGAGGTCATGATGAATCCCATCGCTGATTAAAGAGGACCTCTTGCACACACAAATGACCTTTTTAGAAGAGCTGGTTTTGAGAAAGAGTTTGCCATGCGGCCTATGGAGGAGCTCAGCCTTGCCTTAAGACTAGCGTCTTAGTAGTCGTGTTTTTATAGAGATCCAATGGATAAGACTTGTTGTAATCAAACTGTTTGGAATACAAATATTATTTTTACCATTTTTGGCGTTTTGCCAAGGGCCTATGTGCATTTATCTTTTGTGGCTTGTGGCACTTGGACATTTGATTTATTATTGTCTATTTATTTATTAATAGTATGCATTCTTATGTAAGGTGTTTCATCTTTCATCTTGTTGTATGTAAGGTGTTTAGCTCTCTATCTTGCATCGATCATAGTTTATGTCACATGTGTCATTTGCACCTTGCATTCATCATCATCGAGCACCTTTTCTCACCGGTCACCTTGCATCCATCATAGTGTCATTTGCATCGATCATATGACTACTACCGCCGCCGGTAGTATTACTATTGGCAATACTACCGGCGGTATTAGTCTTGGTACCGGAGGTTATAGTAACATTACTGGCGGTAGCAGGGCAAATACCGCCGGTAATTAGCCGGTTGTTGTTGCAGGTAATGGTCACCGAATAGCGCGAATGGGTGATTACAGACGTCTGCGTGAAAATCGTCATCACGGAGCGTGATCACAGAAAAAACCACGTGATTATGTGAATATGAAAACCGGGGTTTCATGTGAAGCATGCATCCTAAAAAGCATAGGATATAACAATTTATTCAAAAACATCAAAATATTTATTCTTCACATACATGAAACCAAGTAGTCATTCAAAATTACACTACTAGAGCTTCCCATCAACCAAAGGACACACCTGATTGAGAACATTTGGTATGGTTTCTTAAACCATTAAGAGGCCTCCAATATTGTGCTAAAATTATGCACACACATCTTAGGGCACGCTCTATAACTTTTCCTTGATTTGTTAAAAACTAAAACAGATTGAAAAAATGAAATCCACACTTATACGACTATTGATTCACCTTAGAATGGATGAATTTGAAATTGTGCAATTTGTGCATATGCAAAGATCTTTTAATAAATCCAACACTATTTATAGCTTTGCATTGCTTCCTCATTGCTTCTTTTTCCATGCAATTCCTTGCTATATGTTCCTTGCTATATGGCTCATAAGCATGCCAAAGGTCATTGCATTTCATAATACATAGCATCAAACCCGATAGCACACCCTTTGGCCTATTTGTATTTTAAAACATTGTAGGCCACATTGCACTTGCCTGGGGGCAACCGGTGTATGCAATTTTGTTGACATGTATCGTTGGAGGGGGGAACCACACTGGCTGAAAATTTTGCTTCGCCGGTGGACTTTCGAATTTTCACACCTCTCACTCTAGAAAATCTTTGAATAAAGTTCATACCCTAAACCCTAAACCTTCTCTAATCTCGACCGCTCCTACCGCCTTCGTCTTCTCTTCAACTCCAACTCCTCCCCTTCTCCCTTCCACATTCCCAACCCTTCCTTCACCCCGCTCCCGCTCCCGCCCTTTCCAAATCTATTTTCGATGCCTTCTCCCTCCTCTCCTCATCTCTTGTTTCCCACTCCTTCTCCGGCCTTCACTCCTATCTCCAAAAGGCTCTCATCCAGCTCTCCTCCAATGAACACCTCATCATCAAGCCCACGGACAAAAACCTTGGCATTACCCTTCTTGACAAGACGTGGTATGTCCAAGAATGCCTCCGCCACCTTGAGGATCCCTCTACCTACATCTCGGTTCATAAGATCCCTCTCTCCCTTCTTCACGATCGCTTGAAATCCATATGCCTCTCCGCCCTCTCCCTCCTCTCTTTCGAGGAGTTTCGCTTCCTCACCCTCACCCCCCCTCCGGCTTTCGGGTTTGCTCCTTCTATATCATCCCGAAAGTCCATAAGCCTTCTCTTGTTGGCCGCCCCATTTGCTCTTATAACAGTTATGTTTTTGAGCAGGCCTCCAAGTGGCTTCACCACAAACTCCTCCCCATCCTCCTCTCCCTTCGCTTCCATCTCCCTGATTCTCTCACCCTCATCAACCTCCTCTCCACCACCCCCTTTCCTCCTCATTGCCTTCTCTTCACCTTCGACATCATCTCTCTCTATCCCAACATCCCCACCACCAAGGGCCTCCTAGCCCTCAAATCCTCCATCCTCCCTCACTTCCCCCCCCCCCCCCCCATGGTCTCCTTCATTGTCGGAGCTTGTGCTACGCAACAACTTCCTAGAGTTCAACAATTCCTTTTGGCTTCAAACCAAGGGAACCACCATGGGTAGTAACTTCATAGTGGTTTATGCTTGCCTCTTCTTGAGTCATCTCGAGGACTCAAATCCCCTCTTCCGCTCACCCTCCCTCGCCTTCTATCGCAGGTACATCGATGATGCCTTTGGAGTATGGATAGGGGATCTCCCCTCTCTTCGCGCCTTTCTTGATTCTTATGGCCATCCCCTCAAGCGCCATATCAAGATCAATGCCTCCTTCTCCCACTCCAAGGCAACCATCCTCGACATCGAGTTCTTCAAAGGAGACCTCTTCTCCGATTGTGGCATTCTCGACTCTCAATGCCATCAACAAAAGCCTCTCAACAACTACAACTATCTCCCGTGGCATTCCTTCCATCCTCTCCATAAAAAAACCTCCTTCGTCGTGGGGAGCTCCGCCGTTACATCATCCGTGAGAAGAGAGCTCCCTCGCACGCTACCTTCGCCTCCGGACAACGCTTCTACTCCCACCTTTGCGCTCGTGGCTACCCTCTTGCCTCCCTAAAGGCATGCTTCAAAAAGGTGTCTTACTCCAGCCCGCAGGCTTCTTCTCAAACCCTCTTCTCGCTGGGGCCATGGGACCCCCGTTGTTCTTAAGATCCCCTTTTCCCCCACGACAAGGGCCTTAAATTTCGGGGCTACCCTAAACCCTAAACTCCGCACCTGCTTCAAGAAAGATCCCAAGATGGCCTGACTCCCTCTTACGATGATATGTTGGCGCAATGGGAAGAAGCTCAAAAACTTCCTTGTGCGTGCCAAAATCGGTCTTCCATATCCTCGTCTTCGACCTTCTTCTCACCCTCACCGACACCCCTCCCGTACCTCTCCTCATTCCCTTGTAAAAAACATCCCCTCCTGTTTTGGCATTCCTGCCTGTTTTGGCACGGTATACCTCCCTGTTTTGGCTCCTTCCT
Organism: Cibotium barometz; assembly: GCF_041138505.1. Classification (NCBI taxonomy): domain Eukaryota; kingdom Viridiplantae; phylum Streptophyta; class Polypodiopsida; order Cyatheales; family Cibotiaceae; genus Cibotium; species Cibotium barometz. The sequence continues at coordinate 479,049 of NC_141063.1, forward strand.
CTTTTAGCCACCCTGCCTGTTTTGGTAATATTGACTTGCCTATTTTGGCACTGTTCCTTTTTGGTAATCTTGCCTCTTTTGGAACTGTTGACTTACCTGGTTTGGTAGCTCCCCATCTCCCCTCATTTTGAGGCCTTTTTCCCTCATTTTGAGGCCTTTCTCCCTCATTTTGAGGCAATCTTCCCCCTTTTCCATGCACCTCTCCCTCTTTTTGAGGACCCTTTCCCTCACTTTGAGGATTTCTCTCCCTCACTTTGAGAAAATCCTCCCCCCCTCCCCCCCCCGCCTCCCGTCCTCCTCCTATTTAAGCAAAGCCTTGTACTCTCATTTTTTCATTGCACCGATGAGTGCTCTAATGCACGAAACTAGTTTGCAAGTTTAAAAGTGTTTTGCATCAAGGCTTGTCTCTTCTTATTCTTATTCTTCTTCTTCTTCTTCTCTTCCTCATCCCCCTCTAGGGCCGCTCGCCTTGCCTTTGTTTTTAAACTTAAAATTTTTAAACTTAAATTCTTAACCTTAAATTTTTAAGTCCTAAACCCTAAACTTGAACCCTGAACCTTAACCCTGAACCCTGAACCCCCTGAACCCTTAACCCTGAACTTGTACCCTGAACCTGAACCCTGAACCTGAACCCAGACCCTAAACCCTGGACCGTGAACCGTGAACCGTAAACCGTGAACCACATCAACCGTGAACCATGAACCGTGAACCGTGAACCGTGAACCTTGAACTCTAAACCCTAAACCCCCCATGCCAAATTTCAATTTTCGAGTGGACAACGCATACAAAGCCTTGGGTCTTTTACACAAACTGTACATACTGTATCTAACCCATTGGCTTGTAGGTTTTATGTGGTTCCCATAGGTGAGACAAAAGAAGAAATCATCCTTGGAGGAAGATGGGTCCCTGAACCGTGAAGCGTGAAGCGTGAACCGTGAACCACGTGAACCGTGAACCGTGAACCCTAAACCCTAAACCCCCATGCCAAATTTCAATTTTCGAGTGGACAACGCATACAAAGCCTTGGGTCTTTTACACAAATTGTACAACATAATATTGTATCTAACCCATTCGCTTGTAAGTTTTATGTGGCTCCCACAGGTGAGACAAAAGAAGAAATCATCCTTGGAGGAAGATGGGTCCAAAATGCTACTACAAGTACCATGAACTTTGCTCACAACATAGCCACCCGCAAGCTTCCCCAGGGCAAGGTGACAACGATCCTCTGGGATGGGGAGTGCATTGAATCCAATCCTCCTCCATCCCCACCAACTGCTTCCACAAAGGGTACTCCCTCACCCTCCACAATAACCGGTATGTCTTCAACTGCCCCTGAACTACCCCCAGAACTCAACTCACCAAGAATATGGATTGGACTCCCGACCGAGAACGGTCTACAACAGTGGCAAGCCCACATATATCCTATGGGGCCACACCAATCTCATATTCTTGGAGGCATGGAAAGATCTTGGAAAACCCACACTAACAAAAGCAAACAATTATATTCAAATTTCACATGAAATGCATTTAATGAGTTTTGGGTATTTCATTTCTAAAATTTCTATTGAAAATAATCAGTTGGAGTGTAGATTTCATGTTATAGATGCAGGAACACACCAAGGACAGATAATAAATGGAAAAGAGTGGATTGATGCCACTCACGACCAAATCAATTGGCGCAAAGAAACGACCACCATGGAAATCAATGGTAAATAGGCCACCGTCCTCTTGTGTCCCCAAAAGGACATCATCCACACACCCTCACCCTTGACTGCCCTTCCCCCTCATGCCCCATCCTCATCACCAGTAGTCTCCCATGTTCCCACACACCATGCCTCCCCACCAAAGACGGTTGATCGAGCATTGTCGCACCCTCCACCTAGGATAATCAAGCTTCGTCTTGTCAACAATCCCCCTAAACTCTACATCCTTGACCACCCACACAGCAGACACCCCGATCTCCTACCTTTGTCGTGACAATCAATGGTGGGTGCCCAAGAATCTTCTCACGACTTAGGGCTTCTATGAGACGGCTACATAGAACTCTGGATCCCCAAATGGCCATCTCTGAAACCCAATCGCAAGAAACCAACTAAGACAACAAAAACCAATCCTAAGTCATAGCTTCAACATTGGTTTATCCCCGACCACCTACTATGAGCACAAGTGTTAACCACTCCGGTTAACATGACCTTCGAGCGGCTACTACGCCCTTTTGTAACTCATCTTTTTGGAACCACAAAATGCACTAATTGTAATTGAGACATGGGATGACCGAGCTTATGACATGTGTAACGCCGGTTATGAGAATTTGATGTACATAGTGCTAGTAAAACTAGGAAGACTAGTTTTGGGCCAAAAAACAAAATGAAAATTGCTTACCTGCGTTTTGCTTGCTGCTGTGTGTGACGGGGGAGAGAGAGAGAGAGAGAGAGAGAGAGAGAGAGAGAGAGAGAGAGAGAGAGAGAGAGAGAGAGTTCTTCCCTTTAAAAATATCTTGGCCGCCTCCCTCCACACACTCCATTGTGGAGATAAGGATGAGGAGCTTGAATGGTTAAAAACCATTGACCCCCGGTCACGTGCGAATCGCACCGACGCTCTGATACTAGTGTTAGATATCCGTAATGCCGCTACGGGCGTTACCACAGGAGGGGACAGCCTCTGGCTCACCACCCAGCCATAGAGGAAGAATGAGGATCGCCCCTCATCCCCCAGGCTATATAGTGTGTGGCCTGTCGTCCACACTAGCCTGGCCACCCATGACTCCGCATGGGCATCCTCTCCCACTGAACCCCGGACATGGCCATCCGGTCTGCCCCGTCGGTCACAGGCGTTACAGCCTACGTGACAACCAGTGAGAGTGAAGACCTCCCCATAGTAGTGGATGAGGGACCCTAGACCCCGAGGTAAGAGAGCTTGAACCATAGTGTATGGGGACATACCATCATTCGAGGAACCAGCTATGATCTCTCCAACACATTCTCAGCAAAGCCTTACATCGAGGCTTTGCAATTTTATCTAGGAAACACATAGTCCGAAGATCCGCAACCCAGGGTGAGAGATATGGATCAACCCTAAGCAAGTGGTCCTGAACTGCCTTTAGATCCTAGAGCGAAAGTCAACCAAAGCGAGAGCCATCAGACTCAAACCCAATTACCGGTCTGGAGAGCCATACCTATCTCAAGGGTGGCTGATTCATTCAGAGCTCTAGAAACCTTACCGGACCAAGAACCATGTCAATCTTTCCAAAGGCTTGAGACATCATACCAAAGCGGGTGGGTCTACCCAGGCCCATCACAAAACTACTAGGCTCGCCTGTCTATCACCACAGTACCCACCTCAAGGGGCACACCTGGTATACCAAACAGGACCACGTGGGCCACAAGCTAGTCCTCCCCTAGAGGACAAAGACCTCCGATAGTCTATTATCCACGTGGACCCACTCCTCTCCACAACCTATTCCCCAACCGCCACCACTAACTCATGCCATGACAGGGTTGACTGAAATGTTAAGATTATCCATGGAAATAGGGAGGGAGGTAATCGAGAGCATCGCTCCCCCTGCACCTGCTCTACCTAGACAAGAACAAACCAAACCAGCAACATCTCTAAGTTGATTACAAAGTTTGATGATACAGGTGACCCCATTACTCACCTGGAGATGTTTAATCAGATTTGTGAAGAATTTGGCCACATAGATGACCAGACTAAGATAAGTTCTTTTGGCCTTACCTTGGATAGCAAAGCTAGCCAATGGTTTAGATCTTTGAAGAAGGAAGATAAATCTTCCTTCAAATCTTTAAAAGAAGCTTTCAAAGTGGAGTATTCTCGTCAAGGTACTCAATGGAGCCCTGTCCAAATAGTTGAATAACATCAAGTAAAATGAGGGTGAAACCATCAAGGATTACATTCATAGAGTCAGATATCTCCACACACGTTGTACTGTCAGAGATAAGTTCTCTAAATGAGAGATTAATTGGGAGATTTTTGGAGGGACTCGATGATATTCCCCTGCATAACTCCTTGTTTCCTTAGACCATGCCTCCTTTGAACAATGTTGTGCAGGAGTGCTTTGAAGTTTGAGGACAACTTCAAGGGAACACGTTCCCGACAACTCTATGAAGGCACATCAGAAGCCTCCTTCCAAACCACTAGCACAAAGCCTAACGAAAAAGGTAAAGAGTCTACATCTAGACAAAGTGTAGAGCAATTGGCCGCTACCCTAATGCAACAGATGACCCAGTAATGGAGGATCAACCAAGGTCAGGATTGAGGGGGCCATCCACATCTTTATCCTAGAAGGGAACTCGTATGGTGCCCAATGTATTGAGAAAACTGGCACTAAGTGTCCTCATCTGAGACCCCTTCCAAGCCTCTATTGTACATATTGTGTAAAGTGGGGCAATCCTAAAATATCCAATTGGTATCACCACACGGCTGCTCTAGCTTGATCTTTTCCTCTAGGCACTACCCATCATCCCCAGGCAACCGTTGGCTTTTCTAGCTCTAGTGCATCATAATGCACCTCAACTTGGCCAAGAAGTGGCCCAAAGAGGAATCCTTAGGGTACCAGAAATGCGCTTTCTCCTCCCAGTTCTTCCACCTCAGCCCCCATTACCCAAAGTCGCACCAGTTCGTTCACTGGATAACCCTGATAGAACTCTTTGAGGAAGGGAATGAGGGAGAAATTCTAGAAACTCCCACCTATGAAACCCAAGAGCCAACAAGCCCTCCTTCGCAAATCCTAAGTCACTATGTCATGGAGGGTGATCAAGTGTACCCTGTATACTTTGTAGCCCTGATACATGCTAGGGACATGAATTGGACAACTAAAAGACCACCCATACAGTGCTACGATTGTGGCGGACCTCACCAAGTGGCTGAGTGTTCCAACAGGAAGGGTATGGCGAGTGTCTCTACAAGTGTTCCTACCCCAGCCCCATTGTGTGTAGGGTGCGGTATTGATCACCTTTATAAAGAGTGCCCATTGAGACCTGGATCAACTAGAAAGGCTCATGAAGCTAATCCCATCACCAACCTTAACCTGCTGAGTGATAGAGATGGTTTCATTCGAGTAGTCCCTCTCAACGCTGTGACCAAGCTACAAAATAGGCAAAGGGCTACCGCACATGTTGCAGTAGTAGAGGCATCAACCTCACAAAATCAGGGTTAAGTAAGAGCCCCTGAACAAGCACGGGTAACTCGGCACTCACAAAACAAAGCCACCAAGGTTGGAAAGGGAGAAAGCCGAGTGATTATCAAAAGTGGTTTGAACTCTGGGCACAACAACTAATCCATCAACTTCTTCCTCCAAAGAAGAAGAATTGCTATGAGCTGCCGCTCGAGCCAAAGAACCCATTGACACTCGCTAGTTACCAAAAAAGCTTACTGAGCTCCCTAATTTTATTGAGAAAAATGAGAGACTCTTGGTAGCCCAAGAGTTAGTCCATGAGTGCCAAGAATAAATGGAAGATGAGCCTCCTACCACATTCCTTGAGCCATGCCCATCCGTCTAAAACTTGAAACCATCCAAAGAAGCTCAAGCTTACTCTGGAGAGCTTCCAGACCAGTAACCTTCACAAAGATTAACTGAAGCGACAGTCTTCTCTACTGCAGCAACTACCTCCCAACAGGGAAGTAAGGTAGTTGAATATCTCAGGAATCTAGGGGATGATCATCTTAGAAAAACCAATGCAGAAAGACCTATTCACATCCCCTACACTTCAAAAAGCTTAAGACAAAGAAACCCAACCTTCCTCAAGAGAACAATCTCCATTCCAAGAGACATTGTAGGTCTCTCTTCTTTCCTCTCGTCTCAGGTCCAAATACCTATTGGCACCTTTCTCCAAGTTAGCCCAACCCTATGGAACAACCTAAAAGACAAGATGGAGGGACATCTCAGAGCGGGCATGTACAAAACCATGGAGCCCGACAGCTCAGTTCAACATACTTGCCCAATGTAGCCACTGAAGAGCTTGAATAGACGGTTAGAGCAAAGCCATCAAGGATTACACGCTCCCATAGAACTCACAAGCTTGAGGGATTCCGTGGGCCAGAGCGATACATCAACTTGGAAACCCATTGGTTGAAATATGTGGGTGCTGTGGAGCATTTCAATGAAATGTGGCAAAAAGAGTTTGTAAACAGCTCTCTTTTGATCCACACTACCGTCTCAACAACTAGTTAAACTCATTGAACCCAAACCAACCCCCAACAGCTTTTTTGCCACTCCGTGCACAAGGAACGCAACAAAAAGTTAGCACTGACTGAAAAAGAAGCCAAAAAGCTAATTGATGAGGAAATTGCTAAAGCAGAAGAGACAAGATAGGTGCCCAAGCACTTTAAGACCTTCCAAATAGCCGATCGATTTGTCCAATACGATTTGGCTTAGAGGTCTAATAGTGGGCAACCTAGGACCTCATATGACGGTCCAACTAAGGTCAAGGAAGTAAACTTAGCAGGCCCTGGTGAAGATTCGAGCCAGCATTTATTGCAGAAGACCTTTCAAAGGAAGAAGAGACTGAGCTCATCGCTCTCCTGAGACTGAATTCTAGATGGTATGGTTAGATTTCCCTGTGGGAAATAAAGTTAAGCACAAACGAGCATTGATTAGCCCTCCAGCAAGCATATGGAGTGGATATCACCAATCGTTGTTTGATAGTGCCCAAAAAGAATGGAAAAGTCCGAGTCTGTGTTGACCTCAAAAAGGTCAATGCTGCCACCATTAGGGACCACTATCCCCTACCATTCAACGAACATGTGCTAGAAAGAGTAGCGAGAAAGGAATCTTATAGCTTCCTTGATGGATTTTCATGATACAGCTAGGTGCTGATTGATCCCAAGAACCAGCACAAAACAACCTTTGCCACCGAGTGGGGTATGCCCTTCGGGTTGACAAATGCCCCCGGAACCTTCCAACACCTGGTATACAGCTTACAAGGAATATCTTTGGAAGTTCCTTGATGTCTTCATCGATGACCTGTGTCAATTCCTCTTGGAAGGAGCACCTAGCATGTTTGCACAAAGTGCTAGAAAGATGCAAGTTATATCGCATCTCATTGAACCCTCTCAAATGTCAATTTTGGGTTTAACATGGTGTGATCCTAGGACACGTCTCTTAGTAGAGGGAATTTCAATTGATGACAGTAAAGTGCGGCTCATTCTCGAGCTGACCCCACCCACAAACTTCAAAGGTGCCCAGCACTTCATGGGACATGTTGACTATTATCAACGCTTCATTTTCATGTACACTGACACTCAAAAAAGCCTTGGCAAGCGCTCCAATCCTCAGATCCCCCAACTGGGATCTCATCTTCCATGTCCACATTGATGCATGCTAGACCAACCACACAAACATAAGATGGACTTCCCCATCAGTTTTGCCAGCTGCCAACTCAACGAAGCTGAGAGAAATTACACCACATCCTAGAGAGAGGGATAAGCAATGGTTTACACAGTTAAAAGTTTTGTCATTATCTTTTGGTGACTAAGTTTGTTTTCTTTGTAGACCATCAAGCCCTTTTGTACCTGGTAAATAAGCCCTGTATGACAGGTAAAATCACCAAGTGGCTGCTTATTTTACTTGAGTTCGACTTCACTATTACGGTAAGGAAAAGCTCTCATCATCATGTTCTTGCAGACCACATGTCAAGGATCCCCAACGGTGAACAGCCCCAGTGGGAGTAGATGACGACTTACCAGATGTCACCCTATTCCAACTTTTCTTGATTCCTGAATGTGGGGAAGAAGTGGCTCACTTTTTAGCCAATGGCTTACTGGTTGATCCTCTCCTCAACAAGGACCGTGCCCGTCTCCCGTAAATAAAAAAAGCAGCCCCTTACCAGCTTATCGACGGGCCAACTTTCCAATCAAGGCAAAGACAAAATCCTACGACGTTGTATTAAGGGAAGATGAGTATGTCTTCCTCCTTTAATAGGCTCACTCTACCTGTGCTAGGGGGCACTTTGCAGCAAATATCACCACTTGCAAGGTTCTCACATTTGGGTTATGGTGGCCCACTTTAATGGCTAACGATGTATGTCAAATGATGTTATGAATGCCAGCATGCAGCAATTCCTCCTTTCATATCAAATACACTTAAGCCCGATATATAATTACTACCCCACGGATTATTGCACCAAGTGGGTAGAAGCTCGCGCAATCCGCAAGGCTGATGCTCGATCAACGGCTAAATTTCTGTATGAATGAGTGTGATCACACGCTTTGGTTGCCCTCTCAAGATTTTCTACGACAACGGGACACATTTCATCAATGAGGTAATTAAATTCCTCTTACAAGAGTTTCTTATCACCCATAGAAAGTCCTCCTCGTATTACCCACAAGCAAATGGCCAAGCATGGCCAAGTTGAAAAGCACAAACAAAACCTTGTGTGCCATTCTTACCAAAACCATGGAGGCTAGCCACAACGATTGGAACAGAGGTTGCTGGCTGCACTTTGGGCTTATCAAACTTCATACAAGGAAACAACCAATGCTACCCCCTTCAATTTAACCTACAATACTGAAGCGGTCATGCCCATGGAGTTCTTAGTCCCTAGTCTACGTGTTGTAGTACATGAAAAATGCTCTGAGCTATCGCTTATTTGAGCTTGAAAAGCTCGACGAAACACTCTTTTTTATGGTTTACAGCATGATTATAGAGAAATTACAGTATAAACAATGGTTTGATGACTAGATCAAGGATAAACAGATGAATGAGGGAGACATGGTCCTCTTATTTAGTACCAAAACACACAAAAAAAAGTTCAAGCTCAAAGGCTTAGGACCTTTCCTAGTCTTTGAGATAACACCACAAGGCACAGTGCGCATTGAAACACTTAATGGAGTTGAGATGGTTGGTTACTTCAATGGTAGCAAATTTAAATGCTACTCCAGACCTCTCATAGAGGGCACCTTAAAATCCATCCATGATCAAAAAAAAAAAACGAAAGAAGGACATGAGGATATGAAAAAAATTGTGCAAGAATAGTCCAAAGCAAGGCAAGCCAAGCTTAGTCAAAAGCATATCATGGCCAACATGGCCCAAGTGGTTGACTTAGTAGAAGAAGAAGATTGGGAGGTGAAGCTAGCTCGATTGTGGTTAGGAATGACCACCCCGACAAGCTTTGTCCAAAAATTAGCTCTTGCTGATACAAGGGCTGGTTCCAATTTAATGTCATATGAAACTTGGTGTTCCCTTGGGAACCTACACTAAAAGAAACCCCTGCCACTATCACAACAATTACCTCACAAAATGTTCATTGCATAGGCATAGTCACACTTTTATTCCACATTGGAAATAATCCCTTGGTAGGGAAGTTTTATGTGATGCCTGTAGAAACAATGCGTGAAGAGATTCTCCTGGTGAAAGATAATTCAAAAGCCATAGAGTTAAAGAAAGTATACCTTTCATAGACCGCACTTAGATCTTTTACCATGCCTAAGACATTGTGTGTCTTAATCTCACTAGTGGATATTGTTATTATTACATTTGAAGGCTTACTCTCACTCAGAGAGCTAATATCAACATGAGATGCATTTACATTGCAAGCCATCCCCTTCAAGTTCAAACAAACAAGACTTGACATAAGGAGCCAAGGTATGTAAAATAAAGCCTACTCTTAAATTCTGTACAAAAAAACATCTTCCACCCCTTACCTTCTTCCGTTTCTTACTTTTTTTAGAGAGCACTACATGAGCCTCCTTGTTGACAATTTTCTCCTAAAGTGAGGAAACAAGAAACAATGCATATTTATGTATATTAGTGTAAGGAAAACAAGAAATAAAGTAGTACAAAGGTTGAAGAGTAGTATTTTCATACCATTGTAAGGGAGGCTTTTCCCTCGAATTCCACATTTCTCATCATCAATATTTTTGTTTCCATGTGAGGAGCCTTCACTATAATGGATTTGAATATTTTTCTTTGATCGAGTCTTTTGAATTGGAAGATTATAAAGTTTCATGGCAAATATAATTTAGAGTTAGTACCATGGCAAATACAATTTAGGGTTAGTACCATGTTTACAAACAAGCCCTCTCACCAACTAGTACATCAGAAGCCCTCTGACCAACTAGTACATCCATCTCTTACCTTCAAAGGAGAAAAAACAACACACTTTTGCCTCTTCTTCACTTGAGATGGAGCCACATGCTCATGGTTCGCCTCATTAATGATTTCCTTCTAGAGGGAGGAAAATGGATTGAGTAGCATGTTATGAAAGTAAAGAAAACAAACAACAAACAAGCTAAAAATATCAAAAATTCATTTCTTGTATACCGAAGGAAGAGACCCTTTTCGATTTTCATCCTTGTTGCTTGTCAATATGTCCTCATCAAGGTTTTCCATCCGTTTAGAAGCCACTTCACTATCATCATTGTCACAATCATCACTTTCTTTTTTGCGTCGCTACAAGATGCAAAATGAGAGCTTAAGAATATTCATCATATATATATATTTCACAATTAAGGTTAATAGGACAAGAGAAAATCTCACATGTTTGGAATATCCCTCTTTAATGCGCCGTTCAATCCCTTAAATGTGTTTCTCCTTGTTCGCCATGTATTGTTCCATGCCCTTGGCAACAAACCCCTCGATAAATGCTTCCTTTTGCATGTTATAGGCTCTCTTAGACAAGTTGGATGGAGCTTTCTTTTCCCAAGCATCTTCGGCCAAAAGTCTTTGTTTCCTTTCATTGTTCATGTTATGCATCTAGAAACCTTGTCTGTGATTGTTTTTTGCAACACTCTTTGAAGCTCCTTGAATTCCACCACCCAAGGGGCATCCTATCTTTTGAAGTGGGATATCCACCTCTAAGCCATGGTCGGCTTTCAAGTGGCGAATCATGTGAACTCTCTTACAATAGTTTGTATTCCATCTAAAACACGTATTTGAGACTTGACATTACCGAGCAAGTTTCCCAGAAGGAAGACTAATCTCCTCATAAGGAGGGTTTACAAGTGCCATCTAATAGCAATGAGTACCAAAGAACCATCAATATAAAGAAGTGACATACACAAATTGGTGCCACATACTTTTAGCAAAAAGAAAGACTACAAGCACTACTATATCGTGACTTGCTTTCATTGAAGTTAAATGAACCAAAGATACGTTAGTAAACAATGTATAATCTAGGGTTTGGATAAACTATGCATATCTAGTGCACAAGGATTAAACTAGGACCTAGCTAAGAAAATGTAGTAAACTAGGGATAAACTAGGTTTGTGTAGTAAACTAGACTGAAGCTTTAAGTGTGTCATGTATGCATGATTACATATTACTAAAATACATGCATGGCAACAAGACATTAATCATGGCAATAAGTGAACCCAATAATGGATATAAAGCATGCATGCAATAAGCACCATCGATAAACTAAGGCTGATTTTCAAACTGGGTCTGTGTAGTAAACTAGGGATAAACTAGGTCTGTGTAATAAACTAGGCAAAAGTTTTAAGTGTGTCATGCATGCATGAACACATATTACTAAAATACTTGCATGGAAATGAGGCATTAACAATTGCAATAAGTGAACCCTAGCATGACAATTAGCAACAACATGAAGAATCAACATTAGCATGGCAATAAGTGAACCATGGCAATAAGCAACATTATTTTGGCTTGGGTTGAGAACCATGGCATGTAGCAACATTAGCATGGCAATGAGTGAACCATGGCAAGAATCAACATTTCTTGGCAAAAGTGAACCATGGCAAGAATCAACATTTCTTGGTAATAAGTGAACCATTAGCATGGCAATAAGTGAACCATGCAATAAGCCGTGCATGCAATAAGCAACAACTTAGATAATTGGTCTCATGGCTTTTAAACAGAATGTAATTAGAGGCAATCTGTTCTTATCCTGAGTGCCTGCGGAAACTTTACGATGCCAAATCGGACCCTAAAACAGCTCCGGACCACGATTTCGGGATAATGCACACCCGAGCTTCACACAGGGGGGCGTCAAAATCAGTGACAGTGCACCTTGCACTCACGGCTCTGTACCTGCAGAGATATGCTCCCCAGCATCAAAATGAAGGGAGGGCAAATCCTCTTACTAGGGTATCGCGACCTCTACTTGCTACTTAAGCTCCTCACCACCACGAACCAAGCTCTGATACCATGTAGAGATTGCGGGAGAGAGGGAGGAGACTCGATTGCAGCTTCTTCACAACATACACAAGAGGGGAGACAGAAGATGTGGAGGCTGAAGCTTATCTTCACTTACTTGAAAATAGCACACAACACAATACAATAGGAGAGGGGTATGCCTATATGTCAAACCCTAGAATACGTGGTTCATATGTGAACCCAAACCAAAACATGTGGTAGTCTAACTATACCACGAGTACAACCAACATAGGTGGTGACATAAATGATAGTCACCTAGGAGATACATCGGGGCTAGAGCTTGATATCTCAACATAGAGCAATTCTTTCCAAGTTAGTAGCCGATGCCATCAGCCTCTCATGCTGTTCTTCATACAAGTTGTCCACTTCCGGAGGCATCTTTGGAGCCACTACTGTTGTTGCCAACTCCTGCCTTAACTGCAGTAATTCCTGATCTTTCTTTTCTAATTGTTCATTAATGAGTAGTGTAGACTTATGTAATTATTTCGCATGCTACTCCGCATCATGAACAATCTTCTTTGACTTCTGTTCATTGGCCAAGTGCTCTTCTAACTCTTGTGCTACTCTTGCCTTTGCATCCTCTAACTTTTTAGTTAGGTCTCTGCTATTCTTGCAACTATTGATCCTAAATTTGCAATGTTTGAGATTGCTCCTGTTGGCTTTGTTCAAGGACCTGCACTCTCTCCTTCAAAAATATCTGAGACTCAAGCAGCTGATTTGCCTTTTCTGCAACAAACAACTCTTGGTTAGCCTGGACTCTACGGAGTTCTGCTTTTTCCTGATCTCTTACCACCTGAGCTATCAGCGTTTGTGTCTTGTAATTTATCTGCTCTTCTTCACGGCGGTTGTATATCTGCATGGCATGCTGTTGTAGCTCTACTATTGTTGCGATAAAATTGTATTCTATTTGTTCAACTGTATCCCCCGCCCTTGCTTTGTAGGCCTGATATGGATTATGATCAAGGTAGTTCGTGCTGCTTTGTGCCGCAACTGCTTCGAGTGTTGTGACTGCCTTTGGCGGTAGAAGTGACGGGTCGGGGTGGATATGACCTTTGCCCTTCAAGACTGCAAGCATGGCCACCGCCAATGCTTCTTTTTTTTATCACGGTCTCATCTGGCCTGCTGGGGTTGGGGGCATGTCATCATGTGCTTCTAATTCCTTCTCCAGATCTTCTAGTCTCTTCATCTTGTCGAGCTTTCTCCGCTACCTCTGCCTCTTACTGTGCTAGCTTGTTAGCTTGTTCTTTAGCTGCCGCTTAATCTGCCTGTGCTAGCTTTTTTGCTTCCCGGCGTTCCCGGCGCTTCGATTTTTGCCTTCCTCTCTCCTGAAATGTCACCCCACTTTTCTTTTGCATCCTGGACCTCCTTAGCTTTGATTTCTGTGGCTTTGCTGGACTCAACTGCTTCTTCTTGCTGCTTCATGTGCCTGGTCTTTATTTGCTCTGTCTTTTGTCTTTTGGTCTCTTCCTCATCTACATCTTCAATCCTTCTAGACTTTGCAGCATAGCCGAAAGTGGTACGGTCCAGTCTCCAAGCTCCCATATGATAGATTAAAGGCATGAATATCATAGGGTTAAGCATTCTGTCTTGATGCTTAGTACAAGCTGTGTGGATCTCCTGAGTAAAATAATACGCCCAATTGGTTTTGTATAACTGCGTCTTGCATAACCTTGCGACAAGACTCGGAGCTAATATATTGTGATGATTAGCTGGCTTGATGCGGGTGAGTAATCTCATCACTCTGCTGGCAGGTTTCACCAACTTCGGATCTTCAAATGGTACCCCCCCTCTATGCTTTTTCCTGTTATATCTGACCGTGCCCGCTAATACTTTGTCAATATTTCTGAGGTGATGGAAGGGCTCTTTCACCATCGGGAAATTGTGTGCATTGCGAACCGCACTGTAAATACCTTTACCTATCATTCCAGGCCTTCTAGCCTTGTGTCAGGCTATTGTGATTGTGTATGAACTGTGAAACCATTTTTAAGTCCAAATAACAAGGTAGTTTCCACCTGAGTGTGGACAACCCCTGGCTCTCGAGATGTGGCACTACATCTGGATCTTGTAGTGCTTTTATAGCAGCTCGCATTGTGATAAATGACCTTAAAGTCCTTAGGCTTCTCGGTCCTGAACTTACTGCTGTGAATTACCACCCCGTCCAATTCATTGACCCATTCTGATCCTAAGGGAGAATGTGTCTCTCTCCTTAGCTGATATTCTGTATAAGGTGTAGGGGCTTCTACCTTCGGGTGTGGCCTCTTCTTAGAGGGTCGAGTAGAACTCTAGGCTGCTGAATGGGAAGATACATGTGGGAGATCCTCTGTCTGATGTGTCTGTTGTTGTTCGCCCTGTGTCTCTTCGAGTTGCTCTTCATCTATCTGTCCTGGCATACTGATCAATCTTTGTCGGGCCTATAGCAGCACTATAGCTGTCCGGGGCACCGATCAATGAGTTGTTGTCACTCCATTACATTTGGAAAAATAATCATTTATCAGAACTCTTGAGACTTGTGACTCCATGAAAATCTTGTGAATGTGGATATTTGGGCCAGACTGTTGCTAAAGCTATAGCAGCAACCTATCGATTGTACCAACAACTGGAGATGTTTCTGTGGGGCAATCTGCATTGATGAGGAATCTAATGATGATATCTGGACCCTCTGGTAGAAAAAATGATCAATCCAATGACTTGGTATAGCAACGCACTGCTATAATAGGCTAAGGTAGCACACTGGAAGAATTTGCCTGTGAGCATGACTTTTGACAAAAGGTTTCTGGGACTGACACAAGTGGAATATGGACCTTGGGACACTTTTTGAGACCAAACAGAGGCAATACTATAGCAGTGCACTGCTATAGGAAAGGGCATGTTGGGCACTAGACTTGGACTCTGGGGCCTGACATTGACTGAAATGAACTTGATTGACTCAATTGGTTGATTTGGGGCTAATTTTGACTTACTACCTATAGCAGCGCGCTGTTATAACAAGGTGGTTGTTTGACATTGGACTTGGACCCTGTGATGTACTTTTACTGGGACTGAAGCTAGAACCACTTTTGGACTTGGTTAGGTATGATTTTCTAGCCCTGGTGGTGCTACAACACTTGCGGAGGTACTGTCGAGGAGGACTGACACTTGTGAGTTGATTGGACCCCGGAAGTGTGTCTAGATTCGACATGATTGTTGTGAGTGCTGGACTTAACACTTCATGGAGATGACATGGACTGACTGTAGACACTCGAATGACTCGGAATGTAGTCTATATACACAACCTATTTATGATGCATATGTTGCTTGATCATGACACTTCAAACAATTGAGTTGTACCTAGAAGTAAGCCATGAAGAGTACTTTTGGAATGTGTCCTTTACTTGTCGCTTCACCAGATCTTGGCTTGTTGGCAATAAGATGTTGTCGGTGAATTCGATGTTCATCCTTCCTTGCACCCAAGGAGTCGAGTCTCTTGAATGTGATGCATCCATGTAGGCTGATTTGTTTTGTTGTGTGGAAGGTTCTTGTGGTACTAACCCTTTTTTGAGGTTAGGTTCTTGTGGATCTTCTACACTCTTTGATGATTTCTATTGATCTGGAAGCCCTTGAATTGATGTAACCTATCGCAAAGGGTTTTCTTCCATATGTCGAGAAGGTGTGATCACAACGGTAGGTTCTTGTGTGACTGCCCTTGTGATTTTTGCACTCCATGTCTTTGTAGGCACAACATGTTCTTGTGCCACTACTCTTGACTTAAAGATTAGGTTCTTGTGTAACTACTGCCTGCTTTTGAGTTTGAACTTCCCTTGGTCTCCAAACCATCCTTGGAACCGTAGCTTGCTGACGACACCCATATTAAGGTGTTCCCCTGGTAGTACCCTTGGGCCTTTACGAGGTCCTTGGATACCCATCACGCTGATGTATTTCTTGGCCTTGTAGGGGTTCTCCTTTGGTTGTTTCTGGGTTTGCGAGTGTGGCTTCGATGTTGGCTAAGATGAGGAGGTTTGCGTGGTAGCCACACTTTGTTATTACCTTAATAATAACCTTAGGCTTGTAATAAATCTTTTTTAACCCAAACTTTGTTGGTTGACCCTCGAGTCTTGTGTCTAGAGCAGGTTGTGCTATGCCCTTGGGCATGTTTACCATTGATGGCTTTAGTGCTGGAACTTGCACGGTAGATGGATCATCCTCTTTGATCAACTCAATTAACGACATCCAGCCATCATTTGTAAGTGTAGCCGTACGGGTTCTCTAATCAATTTGGCAATTGACTTGATAACACCAAGTCCTTCCAAGTACTATGTTCTCTTCTAGCATACCTATAGGCATCACATGAAATTTTCAAGTTAGGTCATGTTTATTTATGCTAATTGGCTTATCGATCCGAGTACTTTTAATATATTTTTGTTAATGGACCGTACTGAAGCAGATATAGAGGGGTACCTAAGGTAGGTGTTGAGATATCAAGCTCTAGCCCCGATGTATCTCCTAGGTGACTATCATTTATGTCACTGCCTATGTTGGTTGTACTTGTGGCGTAGTTAGACTGCCACATATGTTTTGGTTTGGGTTCACATATGAACCACATATTCTAGGGTTTGGGTTTGGGTTCACATATGAACCACGTATTCTAGGGTTTGACATACAGGGTATACCCCTCTCTATTGTATTGTTGCTGTGTGCTATTTTCAACTAAGTGAAGATAAGCTTCAACCTCCACATCTTGTGTCTCCCCTCTTGTGTTTGTTGTGAAGAAGCTGTAATCAAGCCTCCTCCCTCTCTCCCACAATCTTTACATGGTATCAAAGCTTGGTTCGTGTGGTGAGGAGCTCAAGCAGCAAGTAGAGGTCACGATACTTTGGTAAGAGGATCTGCGCCTCCTTTCATTTGGACGCTGGGGAGCATATCTCTGCAGGTACACAGCCGTGAGTGCAAGGTGCACTGTTACTGATTCTGATGCCCCTTGGTGTGAAGCTCGGGTGGGTGCATTACCCAGAGAAAAACATATTGCGCAGCAGTTTTTGATGCGTCGAAATTGCGGTTCAGGGCCGTTTCGGGGTCCGTTTTGGCATCGCAAAGTTTTCGAAGGCACTCAGGAGAAGTGGCCGTTTTTTACTGTGTATGCCGTATTTTCACCTGTGTACAATTTGTGACACAGAGGTCGCTGTGTGACACCGGTGCAGAGATTTTGAGAAATGCAGGCTAGTTTGGGTTGCTGTGTTTATGCATATTCGTCGCTTGAAGTGACTCGTGGTTGCTTGCCATTGCCCTTGTGAGACTGTTTGCAGAAGTGTTGCTGTTTGTCCTTGTGAGGCATTTGCTGTGTTTACAGGTTGCTGTTGCAGTTCGTGATTTGCAAAATGTCTTAGAATCTGTCTACCATTGTCAGTGTGAGAAGATAAACAAGAATAACTTCCAAGCATGGAAGTTTAGGATGACAAACTTCCTCATGGGAAAGGGAGTTTGGGAGTACATCAGTGGTGGGGAAAGTGTAGAACCAGTCTTGGGAGCTGCTTCCACTCCTGTTGAATTAAAGGCCTTTAAAGAATGGCATGAAAAAGCCAAGAAATGCTTGTACTGGTTGTCAGTCAGTATTTCAGATTCCATGGTTGTGCATATACATGATGTAGAGACACCTAAGGAGGCATGGGATACATTGGTGAAGCTGTATAGCACAAATACAAATGCACGAAAGATGCAATTTAAGCAGGAGTTGCATAATGTGCAGAGGAAAAATCTGAGTATAAATGAGTACTCCTTGAAAATGAAAGGTCTTGCAGATTCTCTTGGCTCAATTGGAGCAGGTTGATGATGAGGACTTAGTGTCCGTGACCTTAAATGGTCTTGGGAAGGATTATGCACAGTTTCGGACATCCATTGGAGTTCGTGAAACATTTCCTGATTTTCAGGAACTTATTGCTCTCTTGCTGAGTAAAGAGCAAAGGAATGGTGGTTCAGCCACATCAACTTCTCAAGAGTGTGCCTTCTACTCAAATATAGGTAGTAGAGGCGGGGGTAGAGGAAGAGGCCATTTTGGTGGCCGCACAGGAAATCAGAACCAGCAGCAACAACAGGAAAACCGGTCCAATAGAGGAGGACCTGGTAGTTCTAGAGGCAGGGGGAGCCAAAGAGGTCCTGGTTCATGGCAAAGGAACCAAAGGAACCAGCAAGTAGATAGGAGCATAGAATGCTATTACTATGGAAAACCTGGACAGAAAGAGAAGACCTGCTATAAAAAGTAGAATGACATCAAAAGTGGAAAGTTGCAGCAAAGCAACTATGCGTCATCAAGTGGGCATGGTGATGATAGAAATGAGCATCTTTTCGTGATGCAGCATATGGTCAACTCCATGACAGGAGATGCTGCAGCTTGGAGTGATGTTTGGTACGTTGATTCAGATGCCTCTAACCACATGACCAGTCATGGTGAGTGGTTTCGTGATGTCAGAAATTTGAATAAGCCAGGATATGTTGAAACAGGTGATGATACTGCGCACCCAATTACGCAGGTTGGTAAAGTGCCATTGGCTATGCAGGATGGCAAAACAAAGTACTTGGCAGATGTACTTCATGTTCCAGATATCACCAAGAACCTGGTTTCAGTTGGCCAAATGGTTGAGCAAGGTCTGCAAGTCAGATTTAATCCTGATGGATGCTTTGTTGAGGACTTGAAGAATCAGTGCCGCTTGGTTGTAAAAGGCAACAAAAATGGCAGAATGTTTACCTTGGATGTTGATATGCCTGAGGTGAAAGCTGCTATGTTTGCGCATGGGAGAGGTGTCATTGCAGATATTGAGATATGGCACAAGCGCATTGGGCACGTGAATATACAAAGGCTGAAATCTATGCAAACGAAAAACATTGTTGCAGGTTTGCCTAAATTCAGAGTTGAGGGAATGCAAAAGGTATGTGAAGCATGCCAATGGGCAAGCAGGCCAGACATGCATTTCCCAAAAATGCTAAGGTGTGCAGAAGGCCATTGGAAGTGATCCACTCAGATGTGTGGACAACTAAAGCCGCTTCTATTGGTGGATGCCATTACTACGTGACATTTATTGATGACTACACTAGGAAGGTGTGGATTTATCTTATGAAGCACAAAAGTGAAGTGTTCAACCACTTCAAGGATTTTAAGGCCATGGATGAAAAAGAGAAAGGTGTGCATATTAAGGTGCTAAGATGTGATGGAGGGGAAGAGTACTTTTCAAAAGAATTCAGTGAATATCTACAAGAATCGAGAATTTAAAGGAAGTACTCATGCCGGTCTACCCCTCAGTAGGATATGGGGTTACAGAAAGGAAGAATAGGCATATTGCAAAAGTAGGACAGGTGATCCTAAATGAGAAAAATATGCCTAACTATTTTTGGGCTGAAGCACTAGCAACTGCTGTTTATATTATGAATAGAAACCCCATTGCAGTTGTCCATGGCATGACGCCTGACGAAATGTATATAGGCCAGACACCAGATATTTCTCACTTGAAGGTATTTGGTTGCATAGCTTATGTTCATGTTCCTGATGAGAAAAGAACAAAGCTAGATCCAAAGGCAGAAAAATGCATCTTCATTGGATATGCTCTGCATCAGAAAGGGTATCGTTGTTATAACCCTTCCACTCGCAAAATATAAGTGAGCAGAGATGTTGTCTTTGATGAAATGAGCAGTTGGTATGCACCAACTGTTATGGTAGGAGATGCAGATGCAAGAAATGGGAATGTTGTAGCAAATGTAGAGAGCAGCAATCTCAAGCCTTGAGTGGACCTGTAGAGTCCTCTACTAGTGGATCTAATGCATGGACAGGGAGATTGAGATCTAGTGAATCGTCACATGGCAGTCCTGATAGTGTTGTGCAGGTATCATCTAAGGGAAAAGAAAAGGTGGACCATGCTCCAGTGTTTGATATTTCAGCTGCTGCTGGTAGCTCTCATGTTGCTTTGAAGACTCCTATATCCAGTTGTACGCAGGTCCACACATGTTAAGTATCCAGTTTTGACAGGCTGAGATATGATGGGTATACAGCACATCAGTATGCTTATATGGTCAAGGTTCTAGAGGAACCAGAGCCCATGTGCTTTAAGGATGGAGCAAGGCATAAAAATTGGGAAGCAGCTATGGATGAAGAGACGGTTGCCTTGGATGCAAACCACACTACACCACGAGTACAACCAACATAGGCGATGACATAAATGATAGTCACCCAGGAGATACATCGGGGCTAGAGCTTCGTATCTCAACACTCCCCCTCAAGCTCAAATCCATCTCAATTACACCAAGCAAGGTCCTAAATCTGCAAAGCTTCTCGATACCCAAGGCCTTCGTAAATATCAGCCACTTGCTTCTCAGTGCTGACATAAACAAGATCAGTCTCACCTGCTAGAACCTTCTCTCTCACAAAGTGATAATGCACCTCAATGTGCTTCATTCTAGCATGATAAACTGGGCAAGCATGCTGCCGCTAATGTTGTCACAATGAATGATAACTGCTGCATGAGCTGAATGTCCCATATCTGCAAGTAGCTTTCGTAAAAACCAAGCTACCTCACATGCAGCCATAGCTGCACCCCTGTACTCGACAAGGCAACTGTCGGTTGCTTCTTGTTGCTCCAACTGACAGCAGCACTCCCAAGGGAAAACATAAAACCACTAGTAGATCTCCTATTTGAGACACTACCAGCCCAATCAGCATCTGTGTACCCATGTACCTGTAATGCACACCCAGTTTCATAAAACAATCCATAATGCAATGTAGACTTCACACACCGCAGTATGCGTCTAGCCGCATACTGCGGTATCTACCTTGGTGCCTGCATAAATTGACTTACCAACCCCACAGCATAGCTCAAATCTGGCCTGGTGATAGTCATATAAATCAAGCTACCTATTATGCGCCTGTACATAGTAATCTCCTCAAGAAGCTCACCTGCCTCTGCACTGAGCTTCACATTTTGCTCCAGTGGAACAGAAATAGGCTTACAGCCTCTCATCCCATATTTGGACATGTCTGAACCATATTGCCTCTGCAAACAACAGCCATATCCCACTCGGGGATCTAATAACCTCAATGCCCAAGAAGTAATGCTTTCCCATTTTTATGCCCTGCTGCATCCTTAAAGCACGTGGGCTCTGATTCCTCTAGAACCTTGACCATATAAGCATAGTGATGTGCTGTATACCCATCATATCTCAGCCTATCAACTGGATACTTAACACGTGTGGACCTGCGTACAACTGGATCACTAGCAGGAGTCTTCAAAGCATGCCTGCTTTTTCTTGCACCAGGTGTAACAACATAGGGAATCCCAAGTTTCTCATCAAGGCTCATTTCTTCAGAGCTACCAGCTGAGACATCAAATACTCGAGCATGGTCCACCTTTTCTTTTCCCTTACGTGATACCTACACAACACTATCAGGACTGCCATGTGACGATTCACTAGATCTCAATCTCCCTGTTTATGCATTAGATCCACTAGTAGAGGACTCTCCGGGTCCACTCAAGGCTTGAGATCGCTGCTCTGCATTTGCTGCAACATTCCCATTTCCTGCATCTGCATCTCCTACCATAATAGTTGGTGCATACCAACTGCTCATTTCATCAAAAACAACATCTCCGCTCACTTGCATTTTGCGAGTGGAAGGGTTATAACAGCGATACCCTTTGTGATGCATAGCATATCGAATGAAGATGCATTTTTATGCCTTTGGATCTAGCTTTGTTCTTTTCTCATCAGGAACATGAACATAACCTGAGCAACCAAATACCTTCAAGTGAGAAATATGTGGTTTCTGGTCTGTATACATTTCTTCAGGGTCATGCCATGGATAGTTGTAGTGGGGGTTCTGTTCATAATATAAACAATAGTTTCTACTGCTTTAGCCCAAAAATAGTTAGGCATATTTTTCTCATTTAGGATCACCTGTTCTACTTTTGCAATATGCCTGTTCTTCTTTTTTGCAACCCCATTCTACTAAGGGGTAGACTTGCATGAGTACTTCCTTTAAATTCCCAGTTCTTTTAGATATTCACTGAATTCTTCTAAAAAGTACTCTCCCCCTCCATCAGATCTTAGCACCTTAATATGCACACCTTTCTCTTTTTCATCCATGGCCTTAAAATCCTTGAAGTGGTTGAACACTTCACTTTTGTGCTTCATAAAATAAATCCACACCTTCCTAGTGTAGTCATCAATAAATGTCACATAGTAATGGCATCCACCAATAGAAGCGGCTTTGGTTGTCCACACATCTGAGTGGATCACTTCCAAAGTCCTTCTGCACACCTTAGCATTTTTGGGAAATGCATGTCTGGCCTGCTTGCCCATTTGGCATGCTTCACATACCTTTTGCATTCCCCTGAATTTAGGCAAACCTGCAACAATGTTTTTCGTTTGCATAGATTTCAGCCTTTGTATATTCACGTGCCCAATGCGCTTGTGCCATATCTCAATATCTGCAATGACACCTCTCCCAGGCGGCGCAAACATAGCAGTATACACCCAGGCATATCCACATCCAAGGTAAACATTCTGCCATTTTTGTTGCCTTTTGCAACCAAGCGGCACTTATTTTTCAAGTCCTCAACAAAGCTTCCATCATGTGACTACACTAGGAAGGTATGGATTGACTTTATGAAGCACAAAAGTGAAGTGTTTAGCCATTTCAAAGCTTTTAAGGCCATGGTCGAAAAGGAGAAAGGTGTGCATATTAAGGTGCTAAGATGTGATGGAGGGGGAGAGTACTTTTCAGAAGAATTCAATGAATATCTAAAAGAATAGGGAATTCAAAGGAAGTACTCATGCAGGTCTACCCCTTAGCAGAATGGGGTTGCAGAAAGGAAGAACAGGCATATTGCAGAAGTAGGATGAGCGATCCTAAATGAGAAAAATATGCCTGACTATTTTTGGGCTTCTGAAGCAGTAGCAACTGCTGTTTATATTATGAACAGAACCCCCACTGCAGCAGCTGTCCATGGCATGACGCCTGAAGAAATGTATATAGGTAGGAAACCAGATATTTCTCACTTGAAGGTATTTGGTTGCATAGCTTATGTTCATGTTCGTGATGAGAAAAGAACAAAGCTGGATCCAAAGGCAGAAAATCTTTATTGGATATGTTCAGCACCAGAAAGGGTATCGCTGTTATAACCCTTCCACTCGCAAAATACAAGTGAGCAAAGATGTTGTTTTTTATGAAATGAGCAGTTGGTATGCACCAATTGTTATGGTAGGAGATGCAGATGTAGGAAATGGGAAGGCTGCAGCAAATGCAAAGCAACAATCTCAAGCCTTGAGTGGGCCTTGAGAGTGGGCCTAGAGAGTACTCTACTAGTGGATCTAATGCATGGACAGGGAGATTGAGATATAGTGAATCATCACATGGTAGTCCTGATAGTGTTGTAGAGGTATCACATAAGGGAAAAGTTGGGAAGCAGCTATGGATGAAGAGATGGCTGCCTTGGGGATGCAAACCACAATTGGGATTTGATGCCTTTGCCTCATCATAAAAAGGCTATTGACTGCAAGTGGGTTTACAAAGTAAAACACAATGCTGATGGGTCTGTTAGCAGGTACAATGCAAGATTGGTTGCCAAGGGTTTTGCACAGACATATGGAATTGATTATGAGGAAACGTTCAGCCCGGTTGCAAAGGATGGCATCCGTGAGAGCAGTAATTGCTATGGCTGCTGCAAAAGGATGGTTTTTGCATTAGATGGATGTGAAGAATGCTTTCTTGCATGGTGATTTGCAAGAAGAGGTGTATATGATGTAGCCAGAAGGTTATGAGGATGCTGCACACACGCCGATTTTGTATGCAGATTGCGCAAAGCCTTGTATGGCTTAAAATGGGCGCCCAGCAGACAAGATAGGGCAATATGGCTGCCTTGGATGTAAACCACACTTGGGATTTGATGCCTTTGCCTCATAATAATAAGAGGGCTATTGGCTGCAACTGGGTTTACAAAGTAAAGAACAATGCTGATAGGTCTGTGAGCAGGTACAAGGCAAGATTGGTTGCCAAAGGTTTTGCACATACATATGGAATTGATTATGAAGAAACCTTCAGCCCGGTTGCAAGGATGGCAACCGTGAGAGCAGTAATTGCTATGGCTATTGCAAAAGGATGGTCTTTGCATCAGATGGATGTGAAGAATGCTTTCTTGCATGGTGATTTGCAAGAAGAGGTGTATATGGTGCAACCGAAAGGTTATGAGGATGATGCACACCCCAATTTTGTATGCAGGTTACGTAAAGCCTTGTATGGCTCAAAACAAGCACCCAGGGCATGGTCGGACAAGATAGGGCAATATCTTCTCACTATTCGATTTTAGATTTCCAATGCAGATTTTTCACTTTATGTAAAAAGGACAGATAGGGGGATTGTGCTTGTAGTCATCTATGTTGATGACTTGATAATTACAGGTGATAGTGATGCAGACATCAATGAAGTGAAGATGCTTTTGAAGCGAAAATTTGAGATGAAGGATTTGGGAGAGCTATGTTACTTCTTGGGCATTGAGGTTATTAGATCCCCAAGTGGGATATGGCTGTTTTGCAAAGGCCATATTGCTTGGACATGCTGTTCAAATATGGGATGACAAGCTGTAAGCCTATTTCTATTCCACTGGAGGAGAATGTGAAGCTCAGTGCAGAGGTAGGTGAGATTCTTGAGGATATTACTATGTACAAGCGCATAGTAGGTAGCTTGATCTACATGACTATCACCAGACCAGATTTGAGCTATGCTGTGGGGTTGGTGAGTCAGTTTATGTAGGCACCAAGGAAGCCACATTTGGATGCGGCTAGATGCATACTTCGGTATGTGAAGTCCACATTATTGCAGTATGGATAGTTTGAAGCTGGGTGTGAGTTTTATGAAGCTGGGTGTGAGTTTTATGAAGCTGGGTGTGAGGTGTGAGTTATAGGTACATGGGTACGCAGATGCTGACTGGGCTGGTAGTGTCTCAGACATGAGATCTACTAGCGGTTTTATGTTTTCCTTTGGGAGTGCTGTAGCCAGCTAGAGCGACAAGTAGCCAATAGTTTCCTTGTCGAGCACACAGAGGCTGAGTACAAAGGTGCGACAATGGATGCATGTGAGGTAGTTTGGTTATGGAAGCTACTTGCAGATATGGGACAGTGAGTACATGGAGCAGTTGTCATTTATTGTGACAACATTAGCAGCATCATGCTTGCTAATAGCCTAGTTTATCATGCTAGAACGAAGCACATTGAGGTGCATTACCACTTTGTGAGGGAGAAGGTTCTAGCAGGTGAGATTGATCTTGTGTATGTCAGCACACTGAGGAGCAGGTGGTTGATATTTTTACGAAGACCTTGGGTACCGAGAAGCTTCGTAGATTTAGGAGCTTGCTTGGTGTACTCGACATGGATTTGAACTTGAGGGGCAGTGTTGAGATATCAAGGTCTAGCCCCGATGTATCTCTTGGGTGACTATCATTTATGTCACCGCTTTGGCTGGTTGTACTTGTGGCGTAGCTAGATTGCCACGTATGTTTTATCTTGGGTTCACATATGAACCACGTATTCTAGGGTTTGACATATAGTGTATACCCCTCTCCTATTGTCCTGTTGTTGTGCCTCCACACCTTGTGTCCTCTCTCTTGTGTATGTTGTGAAGAAACTGCAATTGAGTCTCCTCTTTGCGCAAAATTGCCTTGGTGCTTTCCAAGAGCTGAGTGTCCATGACTTCGATGTAGCTCTTCAACTATGTGATTTCTGTTTGTTTCCTAACCTCAACCTTAATGAACCTCTACCTTAGCAGCCTCATTTCTTCTTCCATCTTGGTGAGCTTTTCATCCTAGGTTGTTGCTTTGGCCATATATTCTATTATAGCTTGCAGCCTTGCTCTAGGTGAGTTTGAATATTCTTGTTGGATTGCGGCTAGTTGCTTTTGTAAATTTCTTGTGGCCTCTTCCAGGGCTTTTTTGTGTTGCTCTATTGCAACATTGAATTCTTGTGTGATCATTGTTGGGCTGTGAGCTCTGGCTCCAATTCCTTAACTCTTGTATGTGCATCCACCATAGCAACATGATTTTGAATTTTTGTGGCATGTAGCTCTTGGATGTGCCCCTTGTGTTGTTGCATGCATGCATGCAAGACTTGATCTCGAGTTTTATGTATTCTTCTTGATGTCAATAGAAAATATGATGGGTGAAGACTGCAAGTTGTTCAATGAGATTGACCACCATTGACTCCTAGTGGTGCATCTGGACTAGGTTCTAGGATTTCTTCTCCTGGTACATATCGCGACTTGCAAATGTGTCTAAGGAAGTCGAGGCGAGGCTGGTTGCGAGCGAAGCTATCTGGGCATCGGGACAAGGATTCATTGGGATGATGTGCCCTGTTTTTCTACAAATGCTCCTTCCCCTTAACTTTGTGTGAATGAAATTTGAGTGGGTCTTCGTCATGTTGTGTCTAAGTGCGCTCGATGTCCATGCTCAATTAATCTGCAAGCTCTTGGTTGAATGCATCTTCTTTGCCTTGAGTTTTGCATGACCGCTATTTCTTTAGCAACTCCACTTTTTTCTTCTCTTTCTTTTGCAAGGCTACAACTTCTTAGATTGTTCTCTAAAGATTGCGGGAGAGAGGGAGGAGACTCGATTGCAGCTTCTTCACAACATACATGAGAGAGAGGACACAAGATGTGGAGGCTGAAGCTTATCTTCACTTAGTTGAAAATAGCACACAACAACAATACAATAGGAGAGGGGTATACCCTATACATCAAACCCTAGAATACGTGGTTCATATGTGAACCCAAGCCAAAACATCTGTGGTAGTCTAGCTACACCACGAGTACAACCAACATAGGCGATGACATAAATGATAGTCACCCAGGAGATACATCGGGGCTAGAGCTTGATATCTCAACACTCCCCCTCAAGCTCAAATCCATCTCAAGTACACCAAGCAAGCTCCTAAATCTACGAAGCTTCTCAGTACCCAAGGCCTTCGTAAAAATGTCAGCCACTTGCTCCTCAGTGTGCTGACATAAACAAGATCAATCTCACCAGCTACTAGAACCTTCTCCCTCACAAAGTGATAATGCACCTCAATGTGCTTCATTCTAGCATGATAAACGGGGTTATTGGCAAGCATGATGCTGCTAATATTGTCACAATGAATGATAACTGCTGCATGAACTGACTATCCCATATCTGCAAGTAGCTTCCGTAAACCAAGCTACCTCATATGCAGCCATCGCTGCACCCCTGTACTCAGCCTCTATGCTTGACAAGGCAACTGGCGGCTGCTTCTTGCTGCTCTAACTGACGGTAGCCCTCCCAAGGGAAAACATAAAACCACTAGTAGATCTACTATCCGCCGAGACACTACCAGCCCAGCCAGCATCTGTGTACCCATGTACCTGTACTTCATAAAACAGTCCATAATGCAATGTGGACTTCACATACCACAGTATGCGTCTAGCTGCATCCAAATGTGGCTTCCTTGGTGCCTGCATAAATTGAGTCACCAACCCCATAGCATAGCTCAAATTTGGTTTGGCGATAGTTACGTAAATCAAGCTACCTACTATGTGCCTGTACATACTAATATCCTCAAGAAGCATGTCTCTGCACTGAGCTTCACATTTTGCTCCAATGGAATAGAAATAGGCTTACATCATCCTGTCATCCCATATTTGGATAGCATGTCCAAACCATATTGCCTCTGCAAACAGCCATACCCACTCGGGGATCTAATAACCTCAATGCCCAAGAAGTAACGCAGCTCTCCCAAATCTTTCATCTCAAATTTCTTCTTCAAAAGCAGCTTCACTTCATTGATGTCTGCATCACTATCACCTGTAATGATCAAGTCATCAGCGTAGATGTCTACAAGCACAATCCCCCTGTCTGTCCTTTTCACATAAAGTGAAAAATCTGCATTGGAAATTTGAAATCCAATAGTGACAAGATCTTGCCCTATCTTGTCCGACCATGCCCTGGGTGCCTGTTTAAAGCCATACAAGGCTTTATACAACCTACATACAAAATTGGGGTGTGCATCATACTCATAACCTTCTGGCTAAACCATATACACCTCTTCTTGCAAATCACCATGAAAGAAAGCATTCTTCACATCCATCTGATGTAAAGACCATCCTTTTGCAGTAGCCATAGCAATTACTGCTCTCATGGTTGCCATCCTTGCAACCGGGCAGAAGGTTTCCTCATAATCAATTCCATATGTCTGTGCAAAACCTTTGGTAACCAATCTTGCCTTGTACCTGCTCTCACAGAACCATCAGCATTGTGCTTTACTTTGTAAACCCACTTGTAGACAGCGAATAGCCTTCTTATCATGAGGTAAAGGCATCAAATCCCAAGTGTGGTTTGCATCCAAGGAGGCATCCATCTATTCATCCATAGCTGCTTCCCAATTTTTATGCCCTGCTGCATCCTCAAAGCATGTGGGCTCTGGTTCCTCTAAAACCTTGACCATATAAGCATAGTGATGTGTTGTATACCCATCCTATCTTAGCCTGTCAAGTGGATACTTAAAACGTGTGGACTTGCGTACAACTGGATCACTTGCAGGAGTCTTTAAAGAATGCCTGCTTTTTCTTGCACTAAGTGTAACAACAGAAGTAATCCCAAGTTCCTCATCAAGGATCATTTCAGAGCCACTTGACTCTCCATCAACATGAGAGTTACCAACTGAAACATCAAACACTGGAGCATGGTCCACCTTTTCTTTTCCCTTGCGTGATACTTGCACAACACTATTAGGACTACCATGTGACGATTCACTAGATCTCAATCTCCCTGTCCATGCATTAGATCCACTAGTAGAGGACTCTTCAGGTCCACTCAAGGCTTGAGATTGCTGCTCTGCATTCGCTCTACAGCATTCCATTTCCTACATCTACATCTCCTACCATATGAGTTGGTGCATACCAACTGCTCATTTCATCAAAAACATCTTTGCTCACTTGCATTTTGTGAGTGGAAGGGTTATAACAGCGATACCCTTTCTGATGCAGAGCATATCCAATGAAGATGCATTTTTCTACCTTTGGATCCAGCTTTGTTCTTTTCTCATCAGGAACATGAACATAAGCTATGCAACCAAATACCTTCAAGTGAGAAATATCTAGTTTCTGGCCTGTATACATTTCTTCAGGCATCATATCATGGACAACTGCAGTGGGGGTTCTGTTCATAATATAAACAGCAGTTGCTATTGCTTCAGCCCAAAAATAGTCAGGCATATTTTTCTCATTTAGGATCGCTTGTCCTACTTCTGCAATATGCCTGTTCTTCCTTTCTGCAACCCCATTCTACTGAGGGGTAGACTTGCATGAGTACTTCCTCTAAATTCCCAGTTCTTTCAGATATTCATTGAATTCTTCTGAAAGTACTCTCCCCCTCCATCAGATCTTCGCACCTTAATATGCACACCTTTCTCTTTTTCAACCATGGCCTTAAAAGCCTTGAAGTGGTTGAACACTTCACTTTTGTGCTTCATAAAATAAATCCACACCTTCTTAGTGTAGTCATCAATAAAGGTCACATAGTAATGGCATCCACCAATAGAAGCAGCTTTGGTTGTCCACACATCTGAGTGGATCACTTCTAAAGGTCTTCTGCTCACCTTAGCATTTTTGGGAAATGCATGTCTATCCTGCTTGACCATTTGGCATGCTTCACATACTTTTTGCATTTCCTCAACTCTAAATTTAGGCAAACCTGCAATAACGTTTTTTGTTTGCATAGATTTTAGCCGTTGTAAATTCACGTGCCCAATGTGCTTGTGCCATATCTCAATATCTGCAATGACACCTCTCCTATGTGCAAACATAGCAGCTTTCACCTCAGGCATATCTACATCCAAGATAAACATTCTGCCATTTTTGTTACCTTTTGCAACCAAGCAACACTGATTCTTCAAGTCCTCAACAAAACATCCATCAGGATTAAGTCTGACTTGTAGACCTTGCTCAACCATCTGGCCAACTGAAACTAGGTTCTTGGTGATATTTGGAACATGAAGTACATCTTCCAAGTACTTCATTTTGCCATCCTGCATAGCCAATGGCACTTTACCAACCTACGTAATTGGGTGCGCAGTATCATCACCTGTTTCAACATAACCTGGCTTGTTCAAGTTTTTGACATCACAAAACCACTCATCATGATTGGTCATGTGGTTAGAGGCACCCGAATCAACATACCAAACATCATTGCAAGCTGCACCATCTCCTATCATGGAGTTAACCATATGCTGCGTCACAAAAAGGTGCTCATTTCTGTCATCACCATGCCCGCTTGATAACGCATAGTTGCTTTGCTGCAACTTTCCACTTTTGATGTCATTCTTCTTTTTATAACAGGTCTTCTCCTTGTGTCCAGTCTTTCCACAATAATAGCATTCTGTGGTGCTATCTACTTGCTGATTCCTTTGCCATGAACCACGGCCTGTTTGGCTCCCCCTGCCTCTAGAAATACCACGTCCGCCTCCATAGGACTGGTTTTCCTGTTGCTGTTGGTTCTGATTTCCTGTGCGACCACCAAAATGGCCTCTTCCTCTACCCCTACCTGTATTCGAGTAGAAGGTAGACTCTTGAGAAGTTGATGTAGCTGAACCACCATTCCTTTGCTCTTCACTCAGCAAGAGAGCAATAAGTCCCTGATAATCAAGAAATGTTTCACGGACTCCAATGGATGTCCGAAACTATGCATAATCCTTCCCAAGACCATTCAAGGTCATGGACACTAAGTCCTCCATCATCAACTGGTGCTCCAATTGAGCCAAGAGAATCTACAAGACCTTTCACCTTCAAGGAGTACTCATTTATACTCAGATTTTTCCTCTGCACATTGTGCAACTCCTTAAGCTGCATCTTTCGTGCATCTGTATTTGTGCTATACAGCTTCACCAATGTATCCCATGCCTCCTTAGGCATCTCTACATCCTGTATATGGACAATCATGGAATCTAAAATACTGACAGACAACCAATATAGGCATTTCTTGGATTTTTCATGCCATTCTTTAAACACCTTTAATTCAGTAGGAGTGGAAGTAGCTCCCAAGACTGGTGGAGGAGCTGGCAGCAGGGACAAGAAGATGGCGGGGGAGGAGCCTTGGTGAAGGTGGCCGAGGAGGGAGGAGCTGGCGGGGAGGAGGAGGAGGGGATGGCGGGGGAGGAGCGTGGTAGGAGATGGCGGGGGAGGAGCCTGGTAGGAGATGGTGGAGAGGAGGCTGGGGAGGGGCTGCGGGGAGGTGGTCGTGGGAGGGCTGCCGAGCAGTGGAGCAGCGTATTAACAGCCATTGTGAACCCCATAAACCTATGGAGTCATTTGTGAGTTTTTTCCTCAAGGCAGTTCCATCGTTTATTGATATGAAGCAACTAATCTAGATCCATGATTTCATCTTAAGTTACAGTAGCAGACATGTTACATAGGACTCACCTGATTGCTTAAGGGTATGGGTCCATCGTGAGGAAGCCTGTGTATGCCTTTGGAGGCATATGCCAAACACATTTCTTGTTTGGAAGTCTGGACATTAGTCTCAGGTGACTGAATTCATCTTACGAGAGCTCACCCATTACCTTGAGTGCATAATCAAGTGTGCATTTAATAGCGACCTTACAACTGCTTATGTTTTCCTCTTCTAGACATCCCCGATATGTCACAGCTCAATTTCAACTTTGCATTGGAAATGGACTCAAGGCAGGAAAATGTTTATGTAGCCAAAAATAGAGCCAATGTGCTACAAGATCGGAGATGGTAGCGTGTTCTTTTTTGTATGTGCGCAGCATGAGATAGAGACAATTGCTCCTTGGTTGCTCTTTTTTTGGATATTTTCTTTTAACAGGAATGTAGCCACTTATGCTTTGCCTGATTTAGTTAGACTAGGGTCTTAGTAACCCTCCTTGTTCTTTATGATTTCCTATTTTCTAGTTTCATTGTTAGGGCAATTGATTTTTCCCATTTAAAAAAAGGATGAATAGACCTGACAAATTTCTGGAAGAAGTCCTGCAATAGCCCTATAAGTGTTTGACCATCGTATTCTTGGTTTAGCTTTAAAAAAATTTGTGGAGTATGGTCAAGCCACTTCCTGAAGATGAAGCAGGTATTTCTGTTGCAATTACAAGAGCTACAACGGCTGCACTTCAAGCAAAAGATGAGCAAGCACTTGGTATTATCATTACTGCTTTAGAAGATGATTTTATTCATTATATTGATAATGTTGAGTCACCTATGGATGCTTGGGAATTACTAGAGCATACTTTTGGTGCAAAGGGACAGCATTCCAAGATCAGTTTGAAGATGCAACTCTTTGATCTAACCATGGAGAGTAATGAAAATTTAACAGCTATGATTAACAGGTTGAAGAGCTTAATGACACAATTGGTTTATGTTAAGTCTCATGTTCCTGAAGAGGATGCTATTGCTATTTTGCTTAAAAGCTTACCTTCAAGATTTAGGCAAATTGTGACGGTACTTAAAGCGAAGGAGCCAGTCCCTTCCTTGGAAAGTATCATAAATTCTTTGCAGGAAGAAGACAAGAAGATTACAAAGGATGTGATAGATCCTTATGCATATACTATTACTTCGACATCGGCAAAGAAGAAGTGTACTATTTGTGGTCGTACAAATCATCTTACTAAGGATTGTTTCTCCAAACATCCTTGTGAGTATTGTGGAAAGACGAATCATCCATCCGCAAAGTGCAACCAAAGAGATCAAAAGCTAGCAAAGGCACGTGGTTGAAGAAGTCAACCAAGAGGAAGAAACAAATCTTTCTTCTAGTCTTAGTATAAAAGATGTAGATGATGATTATGCTTTTTAAATTATGTCATGTATGTGGTTGAGTCAAGACTTATGTTGTTCCAACTTGATGAGTTGTAGAGGAGAGTACACCACCCTATGTTGTTGTTAAGTAAGGGGGGACTCTTACTCATTGTGTCAACAAGGAGGTATGTTAGACTTGTTCATGTTCTTGTAAGAAGTTGGTCTTAAGGGGGGATTGTTGGATAAATGTAATCCGAACTCCTTAGTCCAATTTAATGTGTGGTGGTTAGGCTAGTGATCAGTGGTT
Organism: Cibotium barometz; assembly: GCF_041138505.1. Lineage (NCBI taxonomy): Eukaryota > Viridiplantae > Streptophyta > Polypodiopsida > Cyatheales > Cibotiaceae > Cibotium > Cibotium barometz. Next base: position 512,235 of record NC_141063.1, read on the forward strand.
GGTGTAAAGCCTACAAATGGTTGGTGCATGGGTTGAGGCCGCGTAGTTGCCAACTCAGGAGGCAGGTGTGATGCTTGTGGCAAAGGAGGGTTGGATGAAAGTCCACTCAAGCCGCAAGAATAAGAAGAACAATAAAAAGAAGGATAACCTTTCAGCAAGGTTAGGGCGGCACAAATATGTCAGATGCTATGGATGATGACCCTTCCTTAGAGATTACCTCCCCCATTTACCCCTCCTCCCCCAAACCCCTGCATCCTTTGGCTTTAAGTGCCGTTCCCCCCTCCTCCAGCTTCCCCACAAGCACCCCCTCAATACGTCCCCATCCACCCCCCACTCCCCACCAAAAGGTGATTCCATGTAAGATTCCTCCCTAGCCTCTCAAGATGTCCAGCATCTTCCCCTGTAATCAAATCCCTCTTCAGAAATATAAAAGATCTTGTTTCTACCAGTTTTGGTCTAGAGAGAGAAAATCTTCTAGAGAGTGATAATTCAGTTTTTAAATATTTTTGGATAGAAAAATACCTCATCTTATTAAAATAAGTTTCCCTGAAACAGAAGTTCAAAAAGATTTTTAGAAGGTGCATTAGAAATTTTAAATTAAGATTCCTATGGACCAATAAGATTAAGATTCCTATGGACCAATAAGATTAAGATTCCTATGGACCAATAAGATTCATCCAAATGCATTAGAAATTTTAAATTAAGATTCCTATGGACCAATAAGATTCATCCAAATGTAGGGAGAAGATAATAGAAGAATAAAAGAAAAATCTCTCAAAAATGAGTAAATATTCACATAAGATGAAGAGTTGACTAAGGACAAGGTTAATAGTTAAAAAAGAGAGATATTTAGGTGAAATGATGCATTTTTGACACCTTAGTATGGGGGAATTTCCCTCATGAAGGAGGCGCCTATTTCTCATGCTTGAATAAGTTTTAAACTCCCAAATAATGAGATATTTTTATCTCTCCTCTCTCCTGTTTCAACTAGATTCAAAAAGTGAGCAAAACTGACCTAAAAATGGTCAAAAATTGACCAAACTGATCTGGAAAATTCTAGAATCAGTTGGCTTGGTTAGAAGCTCACTTTTTCCTATAATAGAAGCCTTCCCCTTTGTTGAAACTCAATAATGTTTTGCACTGTTACCCTGCCTCTCCCAAGTACCAAAAACAGTGAGTTTTACTCATAATTCATTAGTTTTTGACCTTTCCTCTTCCAAAAGATTGGTGGCCACTCTTGTTTCAAACAAGAGTTGAACCCTCAAACCATCAAGCCAAAGGAAAGCTCTCAAATTCATTAGTAAGTTGAAGATTCTTCTCTTTTCCATTCATTCTATGGTTTTTTTAATGGTTTTTTATGATTTTTGTCTTCTCAAATTGCAAATGATGTTATGCCTCATTGAAAAAAGGCATTCCCCTCTCTTCTTTAGTAAATCCAACCATTCTTATCCTAGATGAATGATTAATGAATAAAATCAAGTTTTTCATAATGTTTCTTTTTGATTGTTTACATTAGAATGATTTAAATACTCTTGGTAAACTTCTAATTAATTTTAGCAAGTTAAAAATTGAAAAATGGTCAGCCATACAAAGGAGGTTATGGCAAAATTTTCTTAAAAATTGTGAAATAAATATCATCTTTTATTAATCAAAAAGAGTAATCCCCATCGTTAAGAGTATTCTAAAAGTGTCATTTTCATTCATGCATAAAAAGATGCACATTGATTAATTTTTATAAAAGAATGATTTCCAATAGAATTAAATTCTATGAAAATACTTATTGATAATATTTTTTATTATAAAAGTGTTACTTTTATCATATTTGATTTTCATGCATAAAAGTATACATAAAAGAATTTTATTTTAATTATAAAAGTGTTACTATTATCATATTTGATTTTTATGCATAAAAGTATGCATAAAAGAATATTTTTATTATTATAAAAGTGTTACTTTTATCATATTTGATTTTCATGCATAAAAGTATGCATAAAAGAATATTTTTCATTATAAAAGTGTTACTTTTATCATATTTGATTTTCATGCATAAAAGTATGCATAAAAGAATATTTTTATTATAAAAGTGTTACTTTTATCATTATTGATTTTTATGCATAAGAGGATGCATAAAAGAAATTTATTTTTTATTATAAAAGTGTTACTTTTATCATTATTGATATTTATGCATAAATGGGTGCATAAAAGATATTTTTTTCATATTAAAAGTGTGATTTTCATCATAAATGATTTTATGCATAAACCTATGCATAAAAAATATTTTTTTATATTAAAATTGTGATTTTCATCATAAATGATTTTTATGCATAAACATATGCATAAATGAAATTTTTTCATGATAAAAGAGTGATTTTCAACATAAATGATTTTTATGATGATAAAAGTGTGACTTTAATCAGAATTGGATTTTATGCATACATATAGAATCTTTATAATTAAATAAGGGTTCTTCTTATTCCTCTGTTTAGTTTCCACAAAAATTAGAAAAATGAATAAGTAGATAATTTGTGAGAAGAAATGCTACCGTTTCATATTCACTAATGGCGGGGAGTGTTCGAGGGACAGCTCACGCAGCAAAAACCTGCCCAGGTCTTGACCAGCCTGGGTATGGTGAAAAATGGTGCACTTCCAGTACGATGGGCGAGGGCCGATGAAGCGGTCCCTGGGTGAAGTACCAGGACACCTAAGGAGGATCCTGGAGGATTCTGACCAAGCGATGCGCACGGGCTCGCGGTGCTTAGGAGGGCACCCATACGTATGTCGAGGAAGATGTATATATGCATGTTGACGAAATGATTATTGTAATCTGTTACTAGATCTCGTTGATGACCAACGGAGAGTCTAGAGTGGTACTGTTTTTGTGAAACAAAGGATTGAATGGAAATTTTGAGTTATGAAATATGTGATCATATCTGTTTCATCAATGGATTATTTTTATATTAAAGTTTTAAAGAGGAGTGTGTGCGTACCTATTTTCTAAAGCTAAAGTTAAGAAAGGCATTTCAATTATGGGTGGGTGAGTACTTGCTTAGTTCTACCGATCCCAGTGGTAGGGTGGTGGCTAACCCATGGGCCGGATTGGGTTAGGCTTGAATCAGTGGAGTTTTAATAATCAAACTGAAAAATCTTAAATCACGCTAAGATTCGAGTAGCTAGTTAATTACCTGATAAATTTCTCAATTGATTGGTGGAATCGTCCCCCTTTTCGGGCATGGAAAATTTTCTCAATTTCGGTTTTCGAAGTGACCACCAGCCTAGTCTCGTGCCCGGACATTCGTGTTCGAGGCCCTGAGTGAGAAACCCTACCCTGTGCATGAGGGGGCTGCTTCCACTATCAGCTACCGGGAGTCCGGTGGTGCGCGGAGGGGGCAGAGGGATCTCACAGTTGGTATCAGAGCGGAAATTGCCTAAATTTTTTTTATAGAAATCTGGGAAAGAAATGTTTTTCACTTGTTAATACTATGTCAATGAACTTCAAAAATTGAAAACTTATAAATTGAATTGAAAATTTATAGATGGACACCCCAAACCTGTCTGGAATTCCTGGACTCTCTCAGAGTCAGGATATGATAGCTTTTGCATTTCATCACCTCATCAACTCTGCTACAAACCGAATGAGCAGAGTGAGACTCGCTCGCCATTTTGAGAGCCTTTACTTTCTTGATCCTCTTAAGCGACATCGGTATATGTGGTTCAATGGAGGACAGTGCATTAATGTCAGCACCAGTCAGCGTCAGAGGCTCAGGCAAAATATTTCCTTGGCCATGATTCTGATAAGACTAGGGCTTGTTCAGCACGTTCAACTCTTTGATCATTCACCCAGGAACTTTAGAACTTCATGCCGATTTTGTAGACTTCTTAGCCGCTTTATCCCGAGAAATAGAATTACAGCACCTCTTTGTGTAATGAATCGTGTGTACCATGGTATGTCTTCTTCACAGTTTCGCTTCTTTATGCGGTTACAACTCAAGCGGTGATTCTGGAGGAGCTGAGCTGCTCTATGTACATATTGCAACTTTTTATATAAATATAGAAATGTTTTCTAGAGAAAAAAAATTCCTTGTTGTACAAGTGATTGTTTACGGACGATCTAATAAAGAAAAATTTGTTATCAGACATATGTCATAGATCTCCAATAAGATCATTGTCTTGTTTAAGAAATTGTTTTTCCAAACCTCTTAAGTCTTAGGATCTTGTGGATGATATCAAAATAAAAATTTAATAATATATAAATTTTTGGCAGAATCATGAGACGAGGAAACCGTGGCCGTCAACCAGACCCTCTCTCTGAAGATGACGAGCTTGACCCTGATGTTCGCAAGACTCTTCATACCAGGACCCTTCAAAGAAGTAGGGGAGAACCTAGGCGAGGTTGTGGAGAAATGGGTGGAAGCCATGGAAGAATATTTTGACGTCACATGCTACAATGAGCAGAGCAAAATGGCTCTTGCCTGGCTGAAAATAGTGGAAACAGCCAGGGTAGCATGGAGGAACCACTGTGACACCAACCGTCTGGACAGAAATACTCAGTTCTGGAACGACCTAAAAACCTATCTAAGAAAGAGATTTTGTCCCCCTGGATTTTTGGAAACCAAAATGAACGAATTTTTAGAGCTAAAGAAGGAGCACAAAACCATCGAAGAATATCACCAAGCCTTTGCTCTTCTACTCAAATATTCACCACCAGGTTCATTCGGCGAATGAACGAACCCTTGGACACACTGGTAAAAAATGCCAAGCCAGTGTCCATGGCTGAAGCGATAAGAATGGCAAAGGATTTTGCCAAAACCTTTGTAGTAAAGGTCCCACCAAAGCTTGCACCCTCTAACTTTAAAAGATTCCAAGCCAAAATGAACGAATTTTTAGAGCTAAAGAAGGAGCACAAAACCATCGAAGAATATCACCAAGCCTTTGCTCTTCTACTCAAATATTCACCACCAGGTTCATTCGGCGAATGAACGAACCCTTGGACACACTGGTAAAAAATGCCAAGCCAGTGTCCATGGCTGAAGCGATAAGAATGGCAAAGGATTTTGCCAAAACCTTTGTAGTAAAGGTCCCACCAAAGCTTGCACCCTCTAACTTTAAAAGATTCCAAGCCCAGGGAAGTACTTCAAACTTTCCACCCCGAAGAGGCAGCAAGGCCCGAATCAGAATCAGGATGCAGGAAGGTTCCGAAGTGAAGGAAGACCCTTCCCCCATAATACTTTCTCAGGAGCCCCACCTCTCAAGAAATCAGAGGGATGAGCTCAAAAGTGAAAACCGATGTTTTGGGTGCCAAGGTTTTGGTCACCAACTGAAAGACTACCCGACTCCTGCCATGTCAAGAGGATAGGGAAGTCAAGGACCCCGAGTTCAGAGACCAACCCCTTCATACTAGTCTAATCAAGGTCCGTCATCTCGCCCAAGCCAGGGAAACCCTAGAAGAACTCCAGCCCAGCCCTCTGCCTCTGTCCAGAGCAACCTCAAAACTCCTTCCCAGAACTAGGGCAACAAAAGAGAAAGAGTTTCACCTCAGATTGCAGTAGCCAGAGCAGTCACAATTTCAGATGTAGTAGAAGAGGAAAAAGGGTAGATCTATGCTGCAATTGAAAACCAAGGGCCTAACCATTAGTTCTCAGTCATCCATACTCCAGCAGAGTATCAGGGTAAGCCTTTTAAGCTTTTGATTGATTCAGGCAGTTCTCATTCATTCATTTCCCCTGGATGCTTGCGTAAGCTAGTCTTAGAACAGAAATCAGGGAAACCTATGCAAGTTGAATTGGCCAATGGGAAGACTCTTTTCACTCACCATGAGACAGACCTTATCCAGTTCAATCTAGATGGTAATGTAACCGACTGTCAGTTCAAAGTCTTACCTCTGGGAGTTTTTGATGGGATCCTTGGAATGGATTGGCTCCACAAAAATCAAGCTGACATACACTGTCACAATGGAACCATTTCCTTCCATGACCTTCATGGGAACAAAGTTCAAGGAACTGGAGTTTCCGGATCCCCAAACCTTCAGTTAGTAAAAGTTTCCAGGTTGCTGAAAGGACTTAGGAAGAAGCAGCAAATTTATGTTGTCAAAATGAACCCAATACACTCAAAGCTTAAGGCTAAAGAACCAGAATGGTTAAGTGAATTTGATGACCTATTCCCAGCTGAACTAACTGAAATGCCTCCAATTCGGGAAGTAGATCATGTTATTGAATTGACCCCCGGAGCTCAACCAGTAGTCCTACGCACGTACAAAATGCCAGTTCTTGAAGCCATTGAACTCAAGGAACATCTTAGACAACTGTTAGAACAAGGGTTTATAAGACTCATTGTTTCACCTTGGGGTGCGCCAGTTCTCTTTCAGAAAAAGAAAGATGGAACGCTTAGACTCTGTGTGGACTACAGAGGTCTGAGTCAGCTTGACAGTTAAGAATAAGTATCCTATCCCAAGAATTGATGAGCTTCTGGACATGCTAAATGGAACCTAGATCTTCCCAAAGATAGATCTCAAATCAGGGTATTACCAGATCAAGATTAATGAGCAAGATATCCCGAAGAAAGCCATCAATACTCGGTATGGGCATTATGAATTCATTGTCATGCCGTTTGGATTGACTAATGCCCCAGCTACATTCAATCGCCTAATGCAAGACATCCTCAGAGAATATTTGGATGATTTTGTTCTAGTTTTCTTTGATGACATTCTGATTTACTCAAAGAATGCAGCTGACCATGAGACTCATGTCAGAAAAGTTCTTAAGATTCTAAGGAAGCACCCTCTTTGCAAAAAAGAGTAAATGTACTTTCTCTACCGACCATGTTGAATACTTGGGCTTTCTGGTATCCAAAGATGGAATTTCACAGATTCCACAAAAGTCCAAGCAGTTATAGATTGGCCTAAACCAAAGACAGTGAAAGAAGTCAGAGGATTCTTGGATGCAGACCCTGCAGGAATTTGATTTTGAAATCAAGTACCGCCCAAGCAAAGAAAATGTGGTAGGGCAGATGCCCTCAGCAGAAAAACCTCCTTGCTTGCAATTACTGTAATATCAAATCCTTTGATTATTGAAACAAGAGAGAAGATCATATAGGATAGATTCTTTGGCCCTATTGCTACCCTACTTATGCAGGAAAGTAAAACTCCTCAGGAGTTGAACAGAGTTCAAGGGTACAGCCTGGATAATGGCATGATGTATTATAATCGCAGGCTATGCATTCCCAATTATGAGGGAACCAAGGATCAAATTCTGAATGAAGCCCATGACAGCCTTATAGAAGGACATCCAGGTTTCATCAAAACCTACATGTCTATAAAGAAAAGCTTCTTTTGGCCTAGTCTTAAAAAGGATGTAGTGAATCATGTACGTCAATGTCTGACATGCCAGAAAGTCAAAGCTGAAAGAGTAAAAATGCTTGGGAAGTTACATCCATTGGACATCCCCCAGATGAAGTGGGAATGTATCAGTATGGACTTTATTACTGGATTACCTTCAGTGCAATCAGGTTACAACTCCATTTTCGTGGTAGTTGACAGACTAACCAAAGTTGTCCATCTGATCCCAGGAAAAGAAACCTACACTGTAGGTGGATATGGCCAGAGTGTTCCTCAAAGAAATCTTCAGATTGCATGGCCTACCCACGAGAATAGTAAGTGATTGAGATCCCAAGTTTACTTCAAGGTTCTGGACTACATTTTTCGAAGCAGTGGAAACTTTCTTGGATCTTAGCATAGCTTATCACCCTAAGACCGATGGTCAAACTGAAGGGGTAAACCAAGTAATCGAAGATATACTTCGGTCATGCTATCAGGCAGGGAACCTAAGAAGTGGCTAAGCTATCTGCATCTAGTCGAGTTTGCCTACAATGCTTCTTATCACCGAAGTATCGGGATGAGCCCTTTTAAAGTTCTGTATGGACAAGATTGCTTAACTCCATTAACTTGGTTCGACCCATTGATTAGGGTCGAGATGTCCACAGACAGATGCTTGACGACATGGAACAGCAGATGCAAGCAATTCGTAAAGATATTAAAGCTGCCCAGGATCGACAAAAGCAATATGCAAATAAGAAGAGGACAGACAGAGAATTCAAAGAAGCAGATATGGTCTTCATTCGAGTATGGCCCAAAAGAAGTTCTCTATCTCTTGGGAAGTACAAGAAGTTATCCCCCAGATATTGTGGGCCATATCTGATTACAAAGAAGGTAGGTAACTTAGCCTACGAGCTTCTTCTGCCTCCTCATCTCAAAGTTCATAATGTATTTCATGTAAGCCTTCTAAAGAAATATGTGCCAAGCCCAAATCATGTACTAGATGATGAAATCCTAACCTCTTCAACCCAAGGGCAAATGGAACTCCAACCTAAAGAAATTCTTGATGTTCGAAAAAAGATTCTCAGGAATAGAATTCTCACAGAATTATTGGTAAAATGGAAGTTCTATCCTTTTGAAGATGCCACCTGGGAGATGTTGCAAGATTACCCCCAGTTTGCGAGATGAGAGCATCTCGCGTTTTTCAAGTGGGAGAGAATGTAAGATTCCTCCCACAGCCTCTCACGATGTCCAGCATCTTCCCCTGTAATCAAATCCCTCTTCAAAAATATAAAAGATCTTGTTTCTACCAGTTTCGGCCTAGAGAGAGAAAATCTTCTAGAGAGTGGTAATTCAGTTTTCAAATATTTTTGGATAGAAAAATACCTCATCTTATTAAAATAAGTTCCCCTGAAACAGAAGTTCAAAAAGATTTTCAGAAGGTGCATTAGAAATTAAGTATAATCTGTTCAAGAGGCATTATCCTAGGGAGGAAGATTTTTTCAAAATTTTAAATTAAGGTTCCTATGGACCAATAAGATTCATCCAAATGTAGGGAGGAGATAAATATAAGAATAAAAGAAAAATCTCCCAAAAATGAGTAAATACTCACATAAGATGAAGAGTTTACTAAGGACAAGGTTAATAGTTAAAAAAAATAGATATTTAGGTGAAATGATGCATTTTTGACACCTCAGTATGGGGGAATTCCCCTCATGAAGGAGGCGCCTATTTCTCATGCTTGAATGAGTTTTAAACTCCCAAATAATGAGATATTTCTATCTCTCCTCTCTCCTGTTTCAACTAGATCCAAAAAGTGAGCTTCTAACCAAGCCAACTGATTCTAGAATTTTCCAGATCAGTTTGGTCAATTTTTGATCATTTTAATGTAAGATTCCTCCCCAGGCTCTCAAGATGTCCAACATCTTCCCTTGTAATCAAATCCCTCTTCAGAAATATAAAAGATCTTGTTTTTACCAGTTTTGACCTAGAGAGAGAAAATCTTCTAGAGAGTGGTAATTTAGTTTTTAAATATTTTTGGATAGAAAAATACCTCATCTTATTAAAATAAGTTCCCCTGAAACATAAATTCAAAAAGATTTTCAGAAGGTACATTAGAAATTAAGTATAATCTGTTCAAGAGGCATTATCCTGGGAGTGAAGATTTTTTCGAAATTTCAAATTAAGGTTCCTATGGACCAATAAGATTCATCCAAATGTAGGGAGGAGATAAATAGAAGAATAAAAGAAAAATCTCCCAAAAATGAGTAAATACTCACATAAGATGAAGAGTTGACTAAGGACAAGGTTAATAGTAAAAAAAGAGAGATATTTAGGTGAAATGATGCAATTTTGACACCTCAGTGTGGGGGAATTCCCCTCATGAAGGAGGCGCCTATTTCACATGCTTGAATGAGTTTTAAACTCCCAAAAAATGAGATGTTTTTATCTCTCCTCTCTCTTGTTTCAACTAGATCCAAAAAGTGAGCAAAACTGACCCAAAAATGGTCAAAAATTGACCAAATTGATCTGGAAAATTCTAGAATCAGTTGGCTTGGTTAGAAGCTCTCTTTTTACTATAAATAGAAACCCTCCCCTTCTTTGAAACTCAATAATGTTTTGCACTGTTACCCTGCCTCTCCCAAGTGCCAAAAACAGTGAATTTTACTCATAATTCATTAGTTTTTGACCTTCCCTCTTCCAAAAGATTGGTGGCCACTCTTGCTTCAAACAAGAGTTGAACCCTCAAACCATCAAGCCAAAGGAAATCTCTCAAATTCATTAGTAAGTTGGAGATGCTTCTCTTTTCCATTCATTTTATGATTTTTTTTTTATGGATTGTATGATTTTTGTCTTCTCTAAATTGCAAATGATGTTATGCCTCATTGAAAAATGGCATTCCCCTCTCTTCTTCAGTAAATCCAACCATTCTTATCCTAGATGAATGATTAATGAATAAAATCAAGTTTTTCATAATGTTTCTCTTAAATAAGTAGAAAATATTTACTTAAGAATGATTTAAATACTCTTGGTGAACTTCTAATTAATTTTAGTGAATTAAAAATTAAAAAATGGTCAGCCATACAAAGGAGGTTATGGTAATTTTTTTGGAAATTAGTAAAATAAATTTTATCTTTTATTAATCAAAAAGAGTAATCCCCATCATTAGAGTATTCTAAAAGTGTCCTTTTTATTCATGCATAGAAAGATGCATATTTATTAATTTTTATAAAAGAAGAATTTTCAATAGAATTAAATTCTATGAAAGATACTTATTGATAAATTTTTTTTATTATGAAAGTGTTACTTTCTTCATTATGGATTTTTATGCTTAAAATAATGCATAAAAGTATATATTTTTATTACAAAAGAGTTACTTTCATCATATTGATTTTTATGCATAAAAGAATATTTTTTTAATTATAAAAGTTTTACTTTTATCATTATTGATTTCTATGCATAAAAGTATGCATAAAAGAATATTTTTTTATTATAAAAGTGTTACTTTTATCAATTATAAAAGTGTTACTTTTATCATTATTGATTTCTATGCATAAAAATATTTTTTTTAAATACTAAAAGTGTGATTCTCATCATAAATGATTTTTATGCATAAACATATGCATAAAATATTTTTTTTTATTAAAAGTGTGATTTTCACCATAAATGATTTTTATGCATAAACATATGCATAAAAGATATTTTTTATATTAAAAGTGTGATTTTCATCATAAATGATATTTATGCATGAACATATGCATAAAAGATATTTTTTTATATTAAAAGTATGATTTTCATCATAAATGATATTTATGAATGAACATATGCATAAAAGACATTTTTTTATATTAAAAGTGTGATTTTCATCATAAATGATTTTTATAAATGAACATATGCATAAAAGATATTTTTTTATATTAAAAGTGTGATTTTCATCATAAATTATTTTTATGCATGAACATATGCATAAAAGATATTTTATATTAAAAGTGTGATTTTCATCATAAATGATTTTTATGCATAAATGGGTGCATAAAAGATCTTTTTTTATATTAAAAGTGTGATTTTCATCATAAATGATTTTTATGCATAAATGGGTGCATAAAAGATATTTTTCATATTAAAAGTGTGATTTTCATCATAAATGATTTTATGCATAAAAGATATTTTTTATATTAAAAGTGTTATTTTCATCATAAATGATTTTTATGCATAAATGAAATTCTTTCATGATAAAAGAGTGATTTTCAACATAAATGATTTTTATGATGATAAAAGTGTGACTTTCATCAGAATTGGATTTTATGCATAATAAGACACATATAGAATCTTTATAATTGAATAAGGGTTCTCCTTAATCCTCTGTTTAATTTCCACAAAAATTAGAAAAATGAATAAGTAGATAATTTGTGAGAAGAAATGCTACCGTTTCATATTCACTAAGATGGTAATGAGAAAATTCAATTAAACTATCGAAGTCGGAGATCGAGATAAATGATTATTTTATTCCTCCTAAGAAATTCATGTTTTAGAAATTTGTAAGCAAATATTCCTCGAATGAAATTTTAGAAAAAGAGAAATTGAAATAGTACCTTTCGAGAAAGATAGTTTAGGAAGAACCTTTCCAGACCCAAACTCTGATTCAGACTATTGACCAAGACCTAATTCCTTCGTCAATTTCAATCAATGACGATGTGCCCAGTTCTGGAAAAATGTACTCAAATCCCTCACCGAATCTGAAACTAAGTTAAGATTTTTGATTTTGATATGAGAATCAAGTTAACAGAATTCGAGGAATTTTGTTTGGAATTCAGACCTGGATCTAGAAGTATTGGGATACGGATTTAAGATTTATTCATGGTATTCAAACAAAATCAAAACTGTAAACTTACATAGAAACCGTGTTTTCTTAAAGGACCGTCTTACGCCAGAATGCTGGAGGGAGCATTTGGCATATATGTTTATCTAAGGGAAGTGCGGTTGCAACAGCTGGCGGGGAGTGTTCGAGGGATAGCTCACGCGGAAAAAACCTGCCCAGGTCTTGACCAGCCTGGGTATGGTGAAAAATGGTGCGCTTCTGGTACGATGGGCGAGGGTCGACGAAGCGGTCCCTGAGTGAAGTACCAGGACACCTAAGGAGGATCCTGGAGGGTTCTGACCAGGCGATGCACGGGCTCGCGGTGCTTAGGACACCCATACGTATGTCGAGGAAGATATATATATGTATGTTGACGAAATGATTATTGTAATCTATTACTGGATCTTGTTGCTGACCAGTTGGTCCCAACGGAGAGTCCAGAGTGATACTGTTTTTGTGAAACAAAGGATTGAATGGAAATTTTGAGTTATGAAATCTGTGATCATATCTGTTTCATCAATGGATTATTTTTATATTAAAGTGTTAAAGAGGAGTGTGTGCGTACCTTTTTCTAAAGCTAAAGTTAAGAAAGGCATTTCAATTATGGGTGGGTGAGTACTTGCTTGGTTCTACCGATTCCAGTGGTAGGGTGGTGGCTAACCCATGGGCCGGATAGGCTGGAATCAGTGGAGTTTTAATAATCAAACTGAAAAATCTTAGATCATGCTAAGATTCGAGTAGCTAGTTAATTCCCTGATAAATTTCTCAATTGAGTGGATCAACGGCTGTGCCTGATCTTGATTGGGAAAAAAACGTTGAATTTACTCAGATGATCAAATTATATCAGCGGTAGTTTCCTTTTATCTGGTTTATTCAGGTGAAGAATAGTTTAGAATTGATTTCGTTAGAAAAAAAAAATTCGTTAAGAAAATTCAAAAAGGTGGAATCGTCCCCGCTTTTCGGGCATGGGATATTTTTTCGGTTTCGGTTTTCGGAGTGACCACCAGCCTAGTCTCGTACCCGAACATTCATGGGCGAGGCCCCGAGTGAGATCCCTCGGCCCCCTCCGCGCACCGGCGGACTCCCGGTAGTAGCTGACAGCGGAAGCAGCCCCCTCATGTGCGGGACAAAATGTAAGATTCATCCCCAGCCTCTCAAGATGTCCAGCATCTTCCCCTGTAATCAAATCTCCCTTCAGAAATATAATAGATCTTGTTTCTACCAGTTTTGGCCTAGAGAGAGAAAATCTTCTAGAGAGTGGTAATTCAATTTTTAAATATTTTTGGATAGAAAAATATCTCATCTTATTAAAATAAGCTCAAAAAGATTTTCAGAAGGTACATTAGAAATTAAGTATAATCTGTTCAAGAGGCATTATCCTGGGGATGAAGATTTTTTTAAAATTTTAAATTAAGGTTCTCATGGACCAATAAGATTCATCCAAATGTAGGGAGAAGATAAATAGAAGAATAAAAGAAAAATCTCCCAAAAATGAGTAAATATTCACATAAGATGAAGAGTTGACTAAGAACAAGGTTAAAGATATTTAGGTGAAATGATGCATTTTTGACACCTCAATATGGGGGAATTCCCCTCATAAAGAAGACGCCTATTTCTCATGCTTGAATGAGTTTTAAACTCCCAAATAATGAGATATTTTTATCTCTCCTCTCTCCTGTTTCAACTAGATCCAAAAAGTGAGCAAAACTGACCTAAAAATGGTCAAAAATTGACCAAACTGATCTAGAAAATTCTAGAATCAGTTGGCTTGGTTAGAAGCTCACTTTTTCCTATAAATAGAAGCCTTCCCCTTTGTTGAAACTCAATAGTGTTTTGCACTGTTACCCTGCCTCTCCCAAATGCCAAAAACAGTGAATTTTACTCATAATTCATTAGTTTTTGACCTTCCCTCTTCCAAAAGATTGGTGGCCACTCTTGTTTCAAACAAGAGTTGAACCCTCAAACCATCAAGCTAAAGGAAAGCTCTCAAATTCATTAGTAAGTTGGAGATTCTTCTCTTTTCCATTCATTTTATGGTTTTTTTATGGTTTGTATGATTTTTGTCTTCTCTAAATTGCAAATGATGTTATGCCTCATTGAAAAAAGGCATTTCCCTCTCTTCTTTAGTAAATCCAACCATTCTTATCCTAGATGAATGATTAATGAATAAAATCAAGTTTTTCATAATGTTTCTCTTAAATAAGTAAAAAATGTTTACTTTAGAATGATTTAAATACTCTTGGTGGACTTCTAATTAATTTTAGTGAATTAAAAATTAAAAAATGGTCGGCCATACAAAGGAGGTTATGGCAAAATTTTCTGGAAATTAGTAAAATAAATATCATCTTTTATTAATCAAAAAGAGTAATCCCCATCGTTAGAGTATTCTAAAAGTGTCCTTTTCATTCATGCATAGAAAGATGCATATTGATTAATTTTTATAAAAGAAGAATTTTCAATAGAAGATGGAATTTCTCCAGATTCCGCAAAAGTCCAAGCAGTCACATAGATTGGCCTGAACCAAAGACAGGAACCAAAGACAGTGAAAGAAGTCTGAGGATTCTTAGGATTGACTGGTTTCTATAGAATTTTTATACGAAAGTATGCTCTCATAGCTTCCCCCCTAACTAACCTTCTCAAAAAGAATACTCCATTTCAATGGTCTACCAGGTGCCAGAGTGCTTTTGATAAGCTGAAGACCGCCTTGGTAACCAGTCCCGTTCTGAAGCTGCCAAATTTCTCTCTACCTTTTGAGGTAGTAATGGATGCAAGTGGTTTTGCCCTGGGAGGTGCACTCATGCAAGAAGGTCATGTAGTGGCCTATGAATCCCGAAAGCTCCAAACGTATGAGGGGAATTATGCTATCCACGACCTGGAATTACTTTCAGTAGTCTATGCCTTAAAGTTGTGGAGACATTACCTACTGGGAAAAAGATTCACTTTGATGACAGATCATCAGAGCTTAAAGTGGATCTTTACTCAGAAGGACCTCAACATGCCCCAAAGAAGGTGGATGCAGACCCTACAGGAATTTGATTTTGAAATCAAGTACCGCCCAGGCAAAGAAAATGTGGTAGGGCAGATGCCCTCAGCAGAAAAGCCTCCTTGCTTGCAATTACTGTAATATCAAATCCTTTGATTATTGAAGCAAGAGAGAAGATCATGCAGGATAGATTCTTTGGCCCTATTGCTACCCTACTTATGCAGGAAAGCAAAACTCCTCAGGAGTTGAACAGAGTTCAAGGGTACAGCTTGGATAATGGCATTACGTATTATAATCGCAGGCTATGCATTCCCAAAATGATGAGGGAACCAAGAATCAAATTCTGAATGAAGCCCATGACAGCCTTATAGCAAGACATCCAGGTTTCATCAAAACCTACATGTCAGTAAAGAAAAGCTTCTTTTGGCATGGTCTGAAAAAAAGGATGTAGTGAATCATGTACGTCAATGTCTGACATGCCAGAAAGTCAAAGCTGAAAGAGTAAAAATGCCTGGGAAGTTACATCCATTGGACATCCCCTAGATGAAGTGGGAATGTATCAGTATGGACTTTATTACTAGATTACCTTCAGTGCAATCAGGTTACAAACTCCATTTTCGTGGTAGTTGACAGACTAACCAAAGTTGCCCATCTGATCCCAATAAAAGAAACCTACACTGCAATGGATGTGGCCAGAGTGTTCCTCAAAGAAATCTTCAGATTGCATGGCCTACCCAGGAGAATAGTAAGTGATCGAGATCCCAAGTTTACTTCAAGATTCTAGACTGCATTTTTCGAAGCAGTGGGAACTTTCTTGGATCTCAACACAGCTTATCACCCTGAGACCGATGGGTCAAACTGAAAGGGTAAACCAAGTAATCGCATATATACTTTGGTCATGCTGTTGGCAGGGAACCCAAGAAGTGGCTAAGCTATCTGCATCTAGTCGAGTTTGCCTACAATGCTTCTTATCACCGAAGTATCAGGATGAGCCCTTTTAAAGTTCTGTATGGACAAGATTGCTTAACTCCATTAAATTGGTTCGACCCATTGATTAGGGTCGAGATGTACAGACAGATGCTTGACGACATGGAACAGCAGATGCAGGCAATTCGTAAAGATATTAAAGCTGCCCACAGGATCGACAGAAGCAATATGCAGATAAGAAGAGGACAGACAGAGAATTCAAAGAAGCAGATATGGTCTTCATTCGAGTACGGCCCAAAAGAAGTTCTCTATCTCTTGGGAAGTACAAGAAGTTATCCCCCAGATATTGTGGGCCATATCTGATTACAAAGAAGGTAGGTAACTTAGCCTACGAGCTTCTTCTGCCTCCTCATCTCAAAGTTCATAATGTATTTCATGTAAGCCTTCTAAAGAAATATGTGCCAAGCCCAAATCATGTACTAGCTGATGAAATCCTAACCTCTTCAACCCAAGGGCAGATGGAACTCCAACAACCTGAAGAAATTCTTAATGTTCGAGAAAAGATTCTCAAGAATAGAATTCTCAGAGAATTATTGGTAAATTGGAAATTCTATCCTTTTGAAGATGCCACCTAGAAGAATGAAGCCGATCTGTTGTTGCGGGATTACTCCCAGTTTGCGAGATGAGGGAATCTCGCGTTTTTCAAGTGGGAGAGAATTTAAGATTCTTCCCCATCCTCTCAAGATGTCCAGCATCTTCCCCTGTAATCAAATCCCTTTTCAGAAATATAAAAGATCTTGTTTCTACCGGCCTAGAGAGAGAAAATCTTCTAGAGAGTGGTAATTCAGTTTTTAAATATTTTTGGATAGAAAAATACCTCATCTTATTAAAATAAGTTCCCCTGAAACAGAAGTTCAAAAAGATTTTTAGAAGATGCATTAGAAATTAAGTATAATCTGTTCAAGAGGCATTATCCTGGGGGTGAAGATTTTATCGAAATTTTAAATTAAGGTTCCTATGGACCAATAAGATTCATCCAAATGTAGGGAAGAGATAAATAGAAGAATAAAAGAAAAATCTCCCAAAAATGAGTAAATACTCACATAAGATGAAGAGTTGACTAAGGACAAGGTTAATAGTTAGAAAAGAGAGATATTTAGGTGAAATGATGCATTTTTGACACCTCAGTATGGGGGAATTTCCCTCATGAATGAGGCACCTATTTCTCATGCTTGAATGAGTTTTAAACTCCCAAATAATGAGATATTTTTATCTCTCCTGTCTCCTGTTTCAACTAGATCCAAAAAGTGAGCAAACTATATTTTTTTGCAACAATGGGAGATGGTCCGATACAGATTGTTGGAGAGAATCTTGATCGCACTAACTTTCAAGTGTGGAAGTTTCGAATGAAGAGTTTTTTGAAAGGCAAAGGTTTATGGAGTCTCGTCTCGAAGGAAGACCCGGAGCCATATCTACCTCCTCAACCAAATAATGCTCAGTTACTGGCTCACAAGCAATGGGTAGAGCGGTCTTCGAAGGTGTTGCATTATTTTTCCATATGTGTAACAGATGCCTTGCTTATTCACATCCAAGATACAGATACACCAAAAGAAGCATGGGGTATATTGTGCCGAATGTATGAGACAGACACTGGTGCAAGGAAGATACAACTAAAGCAACAGATTCACAGTGTAACACAAAGGAATAGGAGTATACATGAGTATGTTCAGGAAATCAAGGGTTATGCAGATTCCTTGTCATCAATCCATGCCCCGATGGATGATGATGATTTGGTTGCTCTCACATTACGTGGTTTAGGCAAAGAATACAAATCTTTTGATACTTCCATCTCAGTAAGGTTGGGAGGAATGCCAGACTTTAATGAGCTTGTGTCATTGCTCATTGTGGAAGAATTGAAGCTTGGCCTTGGTGGTATGAGTGTTACAGGTGGTGCATCCTCGTCAAGCAATGATGAACATGCAAGGAATCAGGCTTTTTACTCATCTAGAGGCTTTTGAGGCAGGGGGAGATTTACACCTCGAGGCCGTGGAGGACGTGGTTGGAATGACAGGTCTACTCAATCACAATCAAATCAGAATTTTCAGAATTCACAGTCATCATTTGGATCACGTGGAGGTCGTGGATTTCAATCCCATAGGGGGAGATTTGGAACAGGTGCTCGTGGTAGAGGACGATGGCAAGGTCCTCAACAAAATTTGAATGGGATTGAATGTCATTATTGTGGCAAACTTGGACATATGGCAAAAGATTGTTACAAAAAGCAGAATGATATGAGGAATGGAAGACCACAACATGGAAATTATGCATCTACCAGTAACAATGATGGGAGTTCGAATCATCTTTTTGCAATGAAGCATGTTATGGGGACAATGGATTCTCAGAATGCTGGAGATGAGTCATGGTATATGGATTCAGGTGCCTCAAACCACATGACATGTCATCTTTTTGCAATGAAGCATGTTATGGGGACAATGGATTCTCAGAATGCTGGAGATGAGTCATGGTATATGGATTCAGGTGCCTCAAACCACATGACATGTCATCTTTTTGCAATGAAGCATGTTATGGGGACAATGGATTCTCAGAATGCTGGAGATGAGTCATGGTATATGGATTCAGGTGCCTCAAACCACATGACATGTCATGGTGAGTGGTTTGAGAAGATGCAACCATTGGATACAAATGGTTATGTGGTCACAGGAGATGATACTCAGCATCTTATAACACATGTTGGCAGTGTGCCTTTGAGGATGCATGATGGAAATGTGAAGAATATGTCAGAAGTGTTATATGTACCATCCATCACAAAGAATTTGGCATCAGTAGGCCAAATGGTTGAGCAGGGACTACAAGTAAGATTCAATGAGAATGGCTGTTTTGTGGAAGACTTTAAGCATGGCTGTAGATTGATTGCCAAGGGCAAGAAGGAAGGAAGGTTGTTCAAATTGGATGCAGGCATACCAGAATTGAGCTCAGCCATGTTTTCAAAGAGCAATGGGATTGTGCAGGACATTGACATGTGGCACAAGAAGATTGGACATGTCAATATACAGAGATTAAAGAACATGCAAACAAGAGGCATTGTCAGTGGATTGCCTCGATTCAAATATGATGGACATATGCATGTTTGTGAAGCCTGTCAGTTTGGAAAGCAAGCAAGGTTGAGGTTTCCTAGAGAAGGAAACATGAGTAATAGACCACTTGAGATAGTGCACAGTGATGTATGGGGCCCAGCACAAAACCCATCTATCAAAGGAAGTCTATACTATGTGACATTTATAGATGACTTCAGCAGGATGACATGGATATATTTTTTGAGAGAGAAGAGTGAAGTGCTGGAAAAATTCATGGATTTCAAAGCTCTTGTAGAAAAACAATATGGCTGTTGGATTAAGTGTCTGAGAACAGATGGAGGTGGTGAATACACCTCAAAAGCTTTTGAGCATTTCTTGCGAAAGCATGGGATAAGGAGACAGTTGACATGCAGGTATACACCTCAGCAGAATGGTGTGGCTGAGAGAAAGAATCGAGTCATATGTGAAGTGGCAAGGGCAATGCTCAATGAAAAGAGCATGCCAGATTACTATTGGGCAGAAGCATGTGCTACTGCAGTGTACATCCTGAACAAAACACCTACAGCAGCCATTCATGGAAGCATGCCAGAGATGCGGCTTACAGGTTACAGGCCAGACATTGGACATCTCAAAGTCTTTGGATGTGTAGCTTATGTTCATGTGCCTGATGAAAGAAGACGGAAGTTGGATCCTAAGGCAGAGAAATGTGTATTTGTTGGATATGCACAGGATCGAAAGGCCTACAAATGCTATAACCCTCAAACTAGACAAGTAGTCATCTCACGTGATGTGGTGTTTGATGAGCTTGCTAGTTGGTACAAAGCAAGAGATGAGGGAGTCATTGACGCACTTGAGGCTAATGTGCCTGTGAACTTGCCATCACAAGCAAGTTCTAGTTCTACTACTATGTCTGGGCCAACAGCAGAAGCTGAGAGTAGTAGTGTACGTCCATGGTCAGGACGTTTGAGGCATGAGAGTGTGAGCACTAGGAGTAGTGCTATGGATAAAGGCAAGAAGAAAGTTGAAGGAATTGGGATCACAGGCTATGAGTCCTCTAGTTCAGAAAGTTTGGATGAGGAGCTCGGAATACCTGTTTTACGCACACCAGGCAGGACAGATATGTGCCACCACATGCTCATGTTACAAGTATATAGAGTGACCCGCATGCATTGCGGAGATCCCAGAGAGTCAGATATCCAGTTGAAAGATTGATATATAGAGATTTTGCTATGCACTATGCATACATGACATCTATGGTAAAGCATGTGGAGCCTACATGCTATACAGAGGCTATTGGAGAGCATGTATGGGAGAAAGCCATGGATGAAGAGATGGATGCTTTGGACAAAAATGATACATGGGAATTGGCTGAGTTACCTCAAGGAAAGAATGCAATTGGTTGCAAATGGGTGTATAAGGTAAAGTGCAAGTCAGATGGCAGCCTAGAGAGACATAAGGCAAGGCTGGTTGCTAAAGGATATGCACAAACTTATGGTCTTGATTATGATGAAACTTTCAGCCCAGTGGCTAAGATGGCTACAGTGAGGTCTATCATTGCACTAGCAGCACAAAAAGATTGGTCTTTACATCAAATGGATGTAAAAAATGCTTTCTTGAATGGTGAACTACAAGAAGAGGTGTACATGGAACAGCCAGAAGGATATGTACATCCAAAATATCCTACTTTTGTTTGCAGGTTAAAGAAAGCAATCTATGGTTTGAAGCAAGCACCTCGTGCTTGGAGTGACAAGATCAGCAGATATCTTGTCAGTATTGGATTTGTGGTTGGAAATGCAGACTCTTCACTTTATGTGAAGAAGACACATGATGGTATCGTGATGATAGTCATTTATGTTGATGATTTGATTATCACAGGTGATTGTGGGAAAGGCATTGATGCGGTTAAGGCCTCTTTATGCAAAGAGTTTGATATGAAAGACCTTGGTGATTTAAGGTTCTTTCTTGGCATTGAGGTGATTAGAACAAGCAAGGGTATATGGTTGGTGCAAAGGCAATATGCACTTGACATGCTGGCAAAGTATGGTATGACAGCATGCAAACCAATGTTGACACCATTAGAGCAAAACATGAAGCTTAGGGCTGATTTGGGTGATGAGCTTGATGATATCACCATGTACAGGAAAATGGTTGGAAGCCTTATCTACATGACCATTACGAGGCCAGATCTTAGTTATGCAGTTGGTTTGGTAAGTCAGTTTATGCAGAGTCCTCGTAAACCTCACTTGGATGCTGTGAGACGGATTGTGAGATATGTCAAAACTACCGTGCATTATGGTCTTTTCTATGAGGCAGGAAAAGACATGCATGTCTATGGATATACAGATGCAGATTGGGCCGGTAGTGCATATGACAGGAGGTCTACCAGTGGCTATGTTTTCAACCTTGGTAGTGGAGCTGTGAGTTGGAGCAGTAAAAAGCAACCTACAGTTGCTTTATCTACCACAGAGGCAGAGTATCGTGGAGCAGCCATAGCTGCATGTGAGGCTATGTGGTTGAAGAAGTTGCTAGATGATGTCAGGTTACAGAGTGATATGAGAGTTGTCATTCATTGTGACAACATAAGTAGTATTCAGCTTGCTAGCAACCCAGTTTATCATGCCAGGACCAAACATATTGAGGTCCACTATCACTTCATCAGAGAGAAGGTGCTAGATGGGCATGTTGATTTGACATATGTGCAGACAGATGAGCAGGTTGCAGATATCTTTACCAAAGCACTTGGTAAGGATAAGTTCGAGTATTTCCGGACTAGATTGGGAGTCCTAGAGATGGACATGTCGAGCTTGAGGGGGAGTGTTAAAATGTCAAGCTCGTATACAGCTGGAGGATAGCACATGGGTGCTGACAGAGTGACAGTATGGTAGATAGATATCGTGTGGTGTGTTTATGACCGCGTCCAGCTGGTCATGTGTGGTGTGGACATTACATTAGGTTTACTTTGTAGTGTGGACATAACACTATGTTGTGTTCTCCTTTGTGTGTGTGAGTGAGATGGTGACTATGGCTTCTCTCCTTCTTTATGATTGATGGATATGGATTAGGGTTTGCTTCTCTTGTGTGTGCTGTCTCCTGCTTCTGTTTTTTATCAATACAGTGGGATGGCCGTGATGCTAAAGCACAGGCATTTATTGCTTTGTCTATCAGAAAAAGTATTGTTCCTCATATCAGATCATGCACTACTGCTAAGGACTCTTGGGATAAGCTTACCTCTTTGTATCAGGTACGCAATGAGGCCCGTGTTGCCTATCTTTGCAAGTAGCTGAAGGATACTCGTCTGAATGAGGGTGATAACATGGATGCATATCTTACAGCTATCCAAGATTTAAAGGAGCAATTGGCTAATATTGATGAGGACATCCCTGACTCACAGATTGTATCAGGCACATTGGATGGGTTGCTTGACTCTTAGCAAGTTTTTGTCACTACCTTGAGGTTGGTTGCCATGGGCAATGCCAACTACTATTCCTTTGATCAATTGGTTGCACTTTTACTGCAGGAGGAGCAGAGTCGTGTGAATCGGAATGCCAGTATGCACTCAGATCAAGCATTTGCAGCCAATGATCGGAATAAGGGGAGATTTCAAAAATCTATCCCTAAAAATACAGCAAATAATCAGCCTTCTACTTCATCCTCTCAGGGTGATCAAAAGAAGAAAAAGAGGTGCAATTATTGCAGGAAGCAGGGCCATGAAATTGCTGAATGTAGGAAGAGGATTGCTTCTGAAAAGAAGAAGAAAGAAGCTAGACTTTCAGTCACAACTACCTCTGGCACTGATGCAAATACACATGAGCATGCTAATGAGCAAGCTAATTATGCCAGGGATCAGACTTGGGGCTTCATTGTTCAATGCCATTACAATCCTCCAGTGCATGATACAGGTTCACATGCTTGTATGGCAGTTTCAGCTCTACATGGTTCTTTGACAGTGGTGCTTCTAAGCACATTACCTCCTGTAAAACTTTGTTTACTTCTCTTACTAATGCCCCAAAGGGGGGTTCCGTGACATGTGCCAACAATGCATATTATATGGTTAAGGGTATTGGGCAAGTGGCTGTTACATCAGTTACAGGCAGTGTTGTCACTCTGGAGAATGTCTTGTATGTACCAGGCATACAAAAAAATCTGATATCTATTTCAGCCATAGCTACATGTGGATTTCGGATTGTCTTTGAAGGGCATAGGTGTGCAGTCTATGACTTGAGTCATGCCGATGCTATTGTATTAAATGGTACTCTTCAAGGGGGCTTGTACAGCTTGGATGCATATGATAGATGCAGTGACAGTTCAGCTCATGATGCTCATGCAGTTGATGCAGATGTTTTGCCTGATACTTATTTGTGGCATGAGAGGTTTGGGCATCTTAACTTTAATGCTATGGTAAGGTTGCCTAAAATGGTTGAAGATATGCCACAGATGCAGATTCCTCATAAGCATGTCTATGAAGCTTGCTTGCTTGGCAAGATGCACCGCCTTGTCATACCTAAGGATGGTAGAGTTGGGGCATCACGCAAGCTATTCTTGATTCACAGTGATGTGTGTGGTCCTATGCGGGCTGCTTCAATTAGAGGTTTCTATTATTTTGTGACATTCATTGATGACTTTACCAGGTATACTTGGATCTTTGCATTGAAGTCCAAGTCAGAGGTGTTTACCTACTTCAAGCATTTCATTGCCTTGGCTGAAAATGATTCAGGCTTGAAGATTGCACACTTGAGATCAGATAGAGGTGGTGAATATATGTCAGAGGAATTTAATGATTACATGAAATCCAGTGGTATTCATCATGAGTGTAACACTCCTCAGCAGAATGGAGTTGCTGAGAGAAAGAATAGGACAGTTATGGAAATGGCCAGGTGTATGCTTCAGGGCAAGAATTTGCCCAATATGTTTTGGCTGGATGCAGTGATGTGTGCCAATTATGTGCTCAACAGGAGCCCCACCAAAGCATTGAAAACATTCACACCCTATGAGGCTTGGAAAGGACACAAGCCAACCATTTCTCACATGCGTACTTTTGGGTGTTTGGCCTATGCACATGTGCCTTCACAGAGGTGGACAAAGCTGGATGATAAGGCTATAAAATGTATAGGGATACAGTGTAGAGAGTAAGGGTTATAGACTTTATGAGCCTTCCACCAGGAGGGTAATTGTCAGTAGAGATGTCATCTTTGATGAGACATCTTCCATGCCCTTGCGGGACTGCAAAATGCAGTCTACACTTGGTGTCTCTGATATTTTTGATAGTCTTGTGCCATTGCTTGGATCTGATGCCTCAGATGATGCACCACAGGGTTATGTCCTCCACCTAATGCCTACTACACAGTCCGGACAGCCACATGTTTTAACACAGATGCCACGTGCTACTGATGAGGACATTGTGGAACAGGCAGTAGAGCAGGAATTGGTTGATATTAGACAGCCCAAAAGAGCACCTAAATGGCTCTTTGACACTCTCAAGGACAACAAACTTGATGCTCCTTTGCAGGCCCGTACGAGAGCTACAGCCAAAAGAGATTTGGCAAACTCGGTTGCTCATGCATTGATTGCTATAGCATGTGAGGAGCCTGTTTGTCACAAAGATGCCTTCTCAAATGAATTGTGGATGACAGCCATGCAAGATGAATTGGACTCTATTCATGCAAACAAAACATGGGAGCTATGTGACTTGCCTGCAGGCAAACATGCAGTAGGGAGTAAGTGGGTATACAAGGTAAAAAGAAAAGCTGATGGTTCAGTTGATAGGTACAAAGCCCGTCTTGTGGCCAAAGGCTATGCTCAGAAAGAGGGCATTGATTATGAAGAGACCTTTGCTCCCACTTCACGCATCACCACCATTAGATGTGTTATTGGCCTGGCTGCCCATAATAATTGGGAGGTGCATCAGTTGGATATAAAGACAGCATTTCTCAATGGTCTTTTGGCAGAGGAAGTCTATGTTGCTTGTTGAGATTCAAGCTCGATGTCAGTGTGAGCCAGCTATGCTATGTGCTGGCAGATTAGGTAGGAACATGTGTGAGACATAAATGACCGCGTGTCCAGCTGGTCATAGTGTGTGGACATTAGCTAGGGTTAGTTGAGTGTGGACACAACTCATTGTGTGTTGTGTGGATTATGGATTAGTGCATTATGCTTTGTGTGAGAGTGGACATGGCTTCCCTCTATGATTAGGGTTTGCAATATACATTAGGGTTTGCTCCTGTGTGTGTGTCTCCTCCTCCTCTACCGTTCTTTCAACATGGTATCAGAGCCTTGTGCTGTTTATTAGGGTTTATGAGTGAGTGAGTGAAGAGGGAGAAGAAGCTATGAAGAGAAGCTGTGAAGCTGGCCATTGGAGCTGTGAAGCTTGGAGCACACCAAATACTATCAGATCTGAAAGCTTGGCCTACCGGGTAAGGTCCTCTAAACATCCTTGAGCGGATTGCAGGTGAAACAGGCAAAAGCAAAGCAAAATAGAGCAAATCAAAGCAAAGAAAAATTCTGGTTTTTGAAGCTTTCCATTAAAGCTTGGGAACATTGATGTATGGTGGAAATACGTATGATTCTGGCAAAAGACATATGTATTTGACAAAGAGGGATGTATTAGCAACCCATGTGCAAGCCTTGAACAATTTTTGGAGCAATTTACATGCATTTGATTGAGTGAAATTACTGGTTTTTTGAGCTCTCACAAAACAGAGAAGAGGAAGCCCAAAATTGATGCATTTGGAGTGAGATTTTGGCAAAAATTGAACCATTGGTGGATTACACATATGCCTAGGTGTGTTGGGGACTCAAACCCATCTTCAATTAACACTTAAACAACTCCCAAATCCCCTAATTGCAAGCGGCGCAGCCAGAACTGTGAAAACAGAGCAGTTTTTGATCATTTTGCCCACGAGGAGATTGATTTCTCATTTGGTACTTGATATCTTCCACAACTTCCTTAGCAATTGGATGCTTTACACCTTGGAGAAGAGGGCTATGTGATTTTTTTGGTCAATGATGCCCAATTGAGCTGGGAATGAGTTGATTAAAACAGGCTGTCCACTGGTTGCAGAGAAACAGAGCATTTTAATTGAGCAATTAATCTTTGGTGTTTTACAATTGGACAAATTCCTCTTACATGGAGTTGATGGACACTATTGCTAAGCCAATGAATGCCTGGTTGCTCACTTTGGTGAAATATTGAAGAAATTAGAGCCAAATCATTACTAGTTTTTCTGGTTTTTCCAAAAACAGAAAAAGGGGTTTTCAAAAATTGATATGTACACATGTCAGATGGTGTTGATACTCAACATTGAGGTTCATTAGGTGTCAATGCAAGTTGCCCATACTTGATTGCACCATTAGATTGTGATTTGGAGCCTTGGAAGGCGTGTCAATTCAGGGTATCCCGCACTGAGTGAGTCAGTTCATCTCGGATGATTACAGGTTGATTTACTACATCAAATTTGGAGTTTGTTGGCTACCTTGGAGTATCTGGAACATTAATTGGAGTGTGGTTGAGCTGAGGAAGTCTCATTTACAGATTTGAAGTGTGCGGAAGGTGTATGCATTGAGCAACATGTCGGACAATCCAGTTCAGATTGTTGGTGAAAAGCTGGATAGGAAGAACTTCCAGGCATGGAAGTACAGGATAAAGAGTTTCTTGAAAGGGAAAGGATTTTGGAATCTCATTACAGGTGCTAAGCCTGAGCCTGAGCTACCTCGGCAACCTACATAGTAGCAGCTTATTGCTCATAAGCAATGGTCAGAGAGAGCATTCAAAGTGCTGCATTATTTGTCTATATGCATTTCTGATGCTATGCTCATACACATTCAGGATGCTGAGAATCCCAAAGATGCATGGGATACTTTGGTCAAGATGTTTGAAATAGATACGAGTGCTCGCAAGTCTCAATTGCGACAGCAGATACACAATGTGAAAAGGAATAAAAGGAGCATACATGATTATGTGCAAGAAATCAAGAAGTTTGCAAATGCATTGGCCACAATAAATGCCCCCATGCCTGATGATGATTTGGTGGATATTACCTTGCATGGTCTTGGCAAGGAATACAAATCCTTTAATACATCTATCTCAGTGAGGAGTACAGGTTTACCCGACTTCGATGAGTTGGTTTCACTCTTGTTGGTTGAGGAAATCAAGCTCAGTGATTCATTTCTGGATGCATCACATGGACGTGGTGGTAATGGTCGTGGATGGCAGGACAGGCCTCCACAACAGAATTTTCAGCCTTCATATGGTGCTCGAGGTGGTTGTGGATATGCACCTCAGCGAGGTAGAGGTACCCCCCGTGGTCGAGGACGTTGGCAAGGCCAACAAAATTCTATGCAAGATGTTGAATGCCATTATTGTGGAAAATATGGTCATATGGCAAGAGATTGTTTCCGCAAACAGAATGATTTGAGAGGGGGAAGAGCACAACGTGGTGGTCATTATGGTGGAAACTATGCACAACATGGTGGTAACTATGCATCAAGTAGCAATGATGGAACTGCAAATCATTTGTTTGCCATGAAGCATGTTGTGGGTTCTATGACAACAAATGCTGAGAATGATGATACATGGTATATGGACTCAGGAGCATCAAACCATATGACATGTCATGGTGAATGGTTTGAGCACATGAAGCCAATGGATGTCAAAGGCTATGTGGAAACAGGTGATGATACCCAGCATGTCATTACACATGTTGGAAGTGTACCATTGGTCATGCATAATGGTCAGACAAAGTCTATGTCAGATGTGCTGTATGTGCCTTCGATCACTAAAAGCTTGGCCTCAGTTGATCAAATGGTAAAACAGGGATTACAGGTTAGATTCAATGAGCATGAATGCTTCGTTGAAGACTTCAAACATGGATGTAGAGTGATTGCTAAAGGCAAGAAAGAAGGAAGACTGTTTAAGCTAGATGCTGGAATTCCTGAGCTAAAATCAGCCATGTTCTCAAAGAGCAGGAATGTGGTACAGGATATTGATATGTGGCATAAGAGGATTGGACATGTCAATATACAGAGATTAAAGAACATGCAAACAAGAGGCATTGTCAATGGATTGCCTAGGTTCAAATATGATGGACATATGCATGTTTGTGAAGCCTGTTAGTTTGGGAAGCAGGCAAGGTTGAGATTTCCTAGAGAAGGAAATATGAGTAACAGGCCACTTGAGATCGTACATAGTGATGTATGGGGTCCTGCACAAAACCCATCTATCAAAGGCAGTTTATACTATGTTACATTCATAGATGATTTTAGCAGGATGACATGGATATACTTTCTCAAAGAGAAGAGTGAAGTGTTGGAAAAGTTCATGGATTTCAAAGCTTTTGCAGAAAAGCAATATGACTGTTGGATTAAATGTTTGAGGACAGATGGAGGTGGTGAATACACCTCAAAAGCTTTTGAGCATTTCTTGAGGAAGCATGGAATAAGGAGACAATTGACTTGCAGGTATACACCTCAGCAGAATGGTGTAGCTGAGAGAAAGAATAGAGTCATATGTGAAGTGGCAAGGGCAATGCTTAATGAAAAGAGCATGCCAGATTACTATTGGGCAGAAGCATGTGCTACTGCAGTTTATATATTGAACAAAACACCTACAGCAGCCATTCATGGAAGCACGCCAGAGATGCGGCTCACAGGTTACAGGCCAGACATTGGACATCTTAAAGTTTTTGGATGCATAGCTTATGTGCATGTGCCTGATGAAAGAAGAAGGACGTTGGATCCTAAGGCAGAGAAATGTATATTTGTTGGATATGCACAGGATCGAAAGGCCTACAAGTGTTATAATCCACAAACTAGACAAGTGGTCATCTCACGTGATGTGGTGTTTGATGAGCTTGCTAGTTGGTATAAAGCAAAAGATGAGGGTGTTATTGAGTCACTTGAGGCTGATGTACATGTGAACTTGCCGCCACAAGCAAGTTCTAGTTCTACTACTATGTCTGGGCCAGCAGAAGCTGAGAGTAGCAGTGTACGTCCATGGTCAGGACGTTTGAGGCATGAGAGTGTGAGCACTGGGTAGTGCTATGGATAAAGGCAAAATGAAAGTCGAAGGAATTGGAATCACAGGTTATGAGTCATCTAGTTCTGAGAGTTTGGATGAGGAGCTTGGCATACCTGTTTTACGCACACCTGGTGCTAGACAGGACAGATATGTGCCACCACATGCTAGAGTTACAGGTGTATAGAGTGACCCGCAGGCATTGCGGAGATCCCAGAGAGTCAGATATCCTGTTGATAGATTGACATATAGAGATTTTGCTATGCATTATGCATATATGACATCTATGGTGAAGCATGTGGAACCTACATGCTATACATAGGCTATTGGAGAGCATGTATGGGAAAAAGCAATGGATGTAGAGATGGACGCATTGGTCCATAATGATACATGGGACTTGGTTGCACTACCAAAGGACAAGAATGTTATTGGATGTAAATGGGTTTACAAAGTGAAGTGCAAATTTGATGGTTCTATTGAGAGACATAAAGCAAGATTGGTAGCAAAGGGTTATGCACAGACCCAAGGATTGGATTATGATGAGACGTTTAGTCCAGTGGCTAAGATGGGCACAGTGAGAGCAGTCATTGCTATGGCTGCAGCTAATGGTTGGGAAATGCATCAGATGGATGTTAAGAATGCATTTCTGAATGGAGATCTACAAGAGGAAGTGTACATGGCACAGCCAGAAGGGTATGTACACCCTAGATATCCCACTCACGTATGCAGGTTGAAAAAGGCATTGTATGGTCTGAAGCAAGCACCACGTGCTTGGAGTGATAAGATGAGCAGATATCTTATCTCACTTGGTTTTCAGATTTCTACAGCAGATTCTTCACTCTATGTGAAGAAGACACAGCATGGGATTGTTTTACTAGTCATCTATGTGGATGACTTGATTATCACAGGTGATCATGGTGCAGATGTGATGCATGTCAAGAAAGCTTTGAGTGGGCAATTTGACATGAAAGATCTTGGTGAGTTGAGATACTTCCTTGGAATTGAAGTGGTGAAAGATCATGCAGGTACTTGGTTAGTACAGCGCCAATATGCATTGGCAAAGTATAGCATGACAGGGTGTAAGCCTATGAGTACACCATTGGAGCAAAATGTGAAGTTGCGGGCTGATTATGGCGAGGAATTGGATGATCCTTCTATGTACAGGAAGATGGTTGTAGTCTCATATATATGACTATCACACGCCCGGATTTGAGTTATGCCGTGGGGCTAGTCAGCCAGTTTATGCAGAGCCCCAGGAAACCACATTTGGATGCAGTGAGACGCATCATGAGATATGTGAAGACCACAGCACATTATGGTCTATTTTATGAGAGTGGTAAAAGCTTGGACATACATGGCTACACAGATGCTGATTGGGCAGGTAGCGCATATGACAGGAGGTCTACTAGTGAATATGCTTTTACACTTGGAAGTGCTGTGGTGAGTTGGAGCAGCAAAAAGCAACCTACAGTTGCTTTATCCA
Source organism: Cibotium barometz (assembly GCF_041138505.1). Lineage (NCBI taxonomy): Eukaryota > Viridiplantae > Streptophyta > Polypodiopsida > Cyatheales > Cibotiaceae > Cibotium > Cibotium barometz. Next base: position 542,896 of record NC_141063.1, read on the forward strand.
GTACAGAGGCTGAATACAGGGGTGCAGCCATTGCTACTTGTGAGGCTATATGGTTAAAGAGTCTCTTGGCAGATTTATGTGAGCCTCTTGATGGGAAAGTTGTCATTCATTGTGACAACATGAGCAGTATACAGTTGGCAAAGAATCCAGTGTTTCATGCGAGGACCAAACACATAGAGGTCCATTATCACTTTGTCAGAGAGAAGGTGCTCGATGGTTCAGTTGATCTTGACTATGTGAAGACTGATGAGCAGGTGGCAGACATCTTTACGAAGCCACTTAGCAGGGAGAAGTTTGAGTACTTCCGGACTATGTTGGGAGTACATGGGATGAGCTTGAGGGGGAGTGTTGAGAGTCTTGATATCCCAAGCTCATCTACATCTTCATCGGCAGTACATCATGAGCTTGAGAGGGGCTGTTGAGATTCAAGCTCAATGTCAGTGTGAGCCAGCTATGCTATGTGCTAGCAGATTAGGTAGGAACATGTGTGAGACATAAATGACCACGTGTCCAGCTGGTCATAGTGTGTGGACATTAGCTAGGGTTAGTTGAGTGTGGACACAACTCATTGTGTGTTGTGTGGATTATGGATGAGTGCATTATGCTTTGTGTGAGAGTGGACATGGCTTCCCTCTATGATTAGGGTTTGCAATATACATTAGGGTTTGCTCCTGTGTGTGTGTCTCCTCCTCCTCTACCGTTCTTTCAACATTGCTCAACCTCCAGGCTTTGAGGTTGAAGGGTCTGAACGCAAGGTATGCCGGCTTAAGAAAGCCTTATATGGATTGAAGCAAGCACCCAAGGCTTGGTATGACAGGATACACACTCATTTGCTTAGCCTTGGCTTTTAGAATAGTCCTACAGAAGTGACTTTATATATCCGCAAGAGGGGGGTAGATTTGCTGATTTTGATTCTCACTGGGCCACATCCCGAGAAAATTGCAGATTTCAAGCGGGAATTATAGCAGTCTTTTTCCATGACTGATCTTGGCCAGTTGCACTACTATTTGGGCATTCAATTTGCTCGATCTGAGGGGGGAATTGTGATGTCACAATCGAAGTACATTGGGCAGCTTCTACATAGATTTCAGATGGAGGATTGTAAGCCTGTCTCCACCCCATTAGAGACTGGTTTTCATTTTTCTACTGAATATGGCAGTGGTCCATGTGATGCTACCTCCTATCACCAGGCAGTTGGTTGTTTGCTTTATCTATGCCATACTCGGCCAGACTTGCAGTATGTGGTTTCTCAGTTGAGTAGATACATGCACAGTCCCACTCATCACCATTGGCATGCAGTGAAACGTGTCTTCAGGTACATCAAAGGCACGCAATACTTGGGCCTTCTCTACAGGGCTGATACTTCACTTATCATGCATGGGTTCACTGATAGTGATTGGGCTGGTTACCAGGATACACGCAGATCCCACAGTGGCAATTGTTTTATGCTTGGTTCTTCATGCATCTCATGGTTCAGCAAGAAGCAGGCTATAGTTGCCACATCTAGTTGTGAAGCTGAGTATAGAGCAGCTTTCACAGCTACAGTAGAGTGTGTTTGGCTACGGAAATTACTTGCAGATCTTTTGGTTGGTCAGACAGCTCCTACCGTCATCCATACTGACAGTCAGAGTGCTTTGGCTATAGCACGAAATCTAGTGTTTCATACTCGCACAAAGCACATTGAGGTTCATTATCATTATGTCAGAGAGAGATGGTCAGATGGCTTCGACATCATCTCTCTCTATCCCAACATCCCCACCGCCAAGGGCCTCCTAGCCCTCAAATCCTCCATCCTCCCTCACTTCCCCCCCGCCCCCCCCCCATGGTCTCCTTCATTGTTCGTCTCTTGGAGCTTGTGCTACGCAACAACTTCCTAGAGTTCAACAATTCCTTTTTGTTTCAAACCAAGGGAACCGCCATGGGTAGTAACTTCTTGGTGGTTTATGCTTGCCTCTTCTTGAGTCATCTCGTGGACGCAAATCCCCTCTTCCACTCACCCTCCCTCGCCTTCTATCGCAGGTACATCGACAATGCCTTTGGAGTATGGATAGGGGATCTCCCCCCTCTCCACGCCTTTCTTGATTCTTATGGCCATCCCCTCAAGCGCATCGATGCCTCCTTCTCCCACTCCAAGGCAACCATCCTCGACATCGAGTTCTTCAAAGGAGACCTCTTCTCCGATTATGGCATTCTCGACTTTCAATGCCATCAAAAGCCTCTCAACAACTACAACTATCTCCCGTGGCATTCCTTCCATCCTCTCCATATCAAAAAACCTCCTTCGTCGTTGGGGATCTCTGCTGCCGTTACATCATCCGTGAGAGCTCCCTCGCACGCTACCTTCGCCTCTGACAACGCTTCTACTCTGGCCTTCGCGCTCACGGCTACCCTCCCGCCTTCCTAAAGGCGTGCTTCAAAAAGGTGTCTTACTCCTGCTGGCTGCAAGCTTCTTCTCAAACCCTCCTCGCTCGGGCCATGGGACCCCGTTGTTCTTAAGATCCCCTTTTCCCCCAGACTTCGGGGCTACCCTAAACCCTAAACTCCGCACCTGCTTCAAGAAAGATCCCAAGATGGCCCGACTCCCTCTTTCGATGATATGTTGGCGCAATGGGAAGAAGCTCAAAAACTTCCTTGTGCGTGCCAAAATCGGTCTTCCATATCCTCGTCTTCGACCTTCTTCTCACCCTCGCCGCCAACCCCTCCCGTACCTCTCCTCGCCCCTTGTAAAAAAATCCCCTCCTCTTTTGGTAACCCTGCCTATTTTCACATGGTATACCTCCCTGTTTTGGCTCCTTCCTCTTTTAGCCACCCTGCCTGTTTTGGTAATGTTGACTTGCCTATTTTGGCACTATTTCTTTTTTGTCAATCTTGCCTCTTTTGGAACTTTTGACTTACTTGTTTTGGTGGTCCCCCCCCATCTCCCCTCATTTTGAGGCCTTTTTCCCTCATTTTGAGGCAATCTTCCCCCTTTTCCATGCACCTCTCCCTCTTTTTGAGGACCCTTTCCCTCACTTTGAGGATTTCTCTCCCTCACTTTGAGAAAATCCCCCCCCCCCCCCGCCCCCGCTCGCCCCCCACCACCCCCCCTCCTCCTCCTATTTAAGCAAAGCCTTCTGCTCTCATTTTTTCATTGCACTGATGAGTGCTCTAATGCACGAAACTAGTTTGCAAGTTTAAAAGTGTTTGCATCAAGGCTTGTCTCTTCTTCTTCTTCTTCTCTCCCTCACTCCCCTCTAGGGCCGCTCGCCTTACATTTGTTTTTAAACTTAAACTTAAATTTTTAAATTTTTAAACTTAAACTTAAATTCTTAAACTTAAATTTTTAAACTTAAACTTAAATTTCTAAACCCTAAACCCTAAACTTGAACCCTAAACCTGAACCCTGAACTCTGAACCCTGAACCCTAAACCTGAACCCTGAACCCTGAACTTGAACCCTAACCCTGAACCCTGAACCTCAACCTTGAACCTGAACCCTGACCCTGAACCCTGAACCCTGAACCGTGAATCCTGAACCACGTGAACCATGAACCATGAACTGTGAACCACGTGAACCACGTGAACCGTGAACCATGAACCGTGAGCCTTGAACCCTAAACCCTAAACCCCCCATGCCAAATTTCAATTTCCGAGTGGACAACGCATACAAAGCCTTGGGTCTTTTACACAAACTGTACATACTGTATCTAACCCATTGGCTTGTAAGTTTTATGTGGTTCCCACAGGTGAGACAAAAGAAGAAATCATCCTTGGAGGAAGATGGGTCCCTGACCGTGAAGCGTGAACCGTGAACCGTGAACCGTGAACCGTGAACCTTGAACCCTGAACCCTAAACCCCCATGCCAAATTTCAATTTCCGAGTGGACAACGCATACAAAGGCTTGGGTCTTTTACACAAACTGTACATAATACTGTATCTAACCCATTGGCTTGTAAGTTTTATGTGGTTTCCACAGGTGAGACAAAAGAAGAAATCATCCTTGGAGGAAGATGGGTCCAGAACGCTACTACAAGTACCATCAACTTTGCTGACAACACAGCCACCCTCAAGCTTCCCCAGGGCAAGGTAACAACGATCCTCTGGGATGGGGAGTGCATCAAATCCAATCCTCTGTCCCCACCAACTACTTCCACAAAGGGTACTCCCTCACCCCCCACAATAACCGGTAAGTCTTCCACTGCCCCTGAACTACCCCCAGAACTCAACTCACCAAGAATATGGATTGGACTCCCGACCGAGAATGGTCTACAACAGTGGCAAGCCCACATATATCCTATGGGCCACACCAATCTCATATTCTTGGAGGCATGGAAAGATCTTGGAAAACCCACACTAACAAAAGCAAACAATTATATTCAAATTTCACATGAAATGCATTTAATGAGTATTGGGTATTTCATTTCTAAAATTTCTATTGAAAATAATTAGTTGGAGTGTAGATTTCATGTTATAGATGCAGGAACACACCAAGGCCAGATAATAATTGGGAAAGAGTGGATTGATGCCACTCACGACCAAATCAATTGGTGCAAAAAAAATGACCACCATGGAAATCAATGGTAAATAGGCCACCGTCCTCTTGTGTCCCCAAAAGGACATCATCCACACACCCTCACCCTTGACTGCCCTTCCCCCTCACACCCCATCCTCATCACCGGTAGTCTCCCATGTTCCCACACACCATGCCTCCCCAAAGACGGTCGATCGAGCATTGTCGCACCCTCCACCTAGGATAATCAAGCTTTGTCGTCAACAATCTCCCTAAACTCTACATCCTTGACCACCCACACAGCAGACACCCCGACGACCTCCTACCTTTATCGGTGACAATCAATGGTGGGTGCCCAAGAATCTTCTCGCCACTTAGGGCTTCTATGATGGCTACATAGAACTCTAGATCCCCAAATGGCCATCTCTGAAACCCAATCGCAAGAAACCAACTAAGACAACAAAAACCAATCCTAAGTCACAACTTCAACGTTGGTTCGTTCCCCGACCACCTGTTAAGCACAAGTGTTAAAACCACTCTAGTTAACATGACCTTCGAGGGGCTACTATGCCCTTTTATAACTCATCTTTTCGGAACCACAAAATGCACTAATTGTAATTGAGACATGGGATGACCGAGCTTATGACATGTGTAACGCCAGTCATGAGAATTTGATGTACATAGAGCTAGTAAAACTAGGAAGACTAATTTTGGGCCCCCACTTGTAATTGGGCGGCCGGACATTGTAAATATGAGCTCATGTATATAAGACATTTTATGAAATATAAAGAGGGACAATCCCATTTGTCTCGACGGAGTGTTGTTCTCTCTCTCTCTCTCTCTCTCTCTCTCTCTCTCTCTCTCTCATTTGAGCTTACGGTTGCTTGTGTTGTTGCCTGCTTGCTTTGATTGTTGGTGTATGTGAGGAGGAATGGTAGTGCTCTCCCTTCTCTTGTGTTCTCTTCTCTTCTACATTCTCATTGCTATCTACCATGTCCCATTTGCATATACGATTAACATGAGGTAGAGGTTAAGCTCTCCATATCTCCTTTTCTCTCTTCTTCTCTACCTAGCATTGGATCTCTCCTTGGGTGATACAAGGAGAGTGTGGAGTGAGCCCCTAGCGGCTTCACATCGAAGAGTTAACCCTCATAAGTGCCATTCACCAGATTCAACTCTTGCATGCACCTTTCTCTTCTTCTTTCTCTTGTGTGTGTGAGGTAGTATGTTATTCATTAAAATTTTTGGCACCACCTCTAGTTAAGATGACCTTCGCGTGGCTACTACGCCCTTTTGTAACTCATCTTTTTGTAACCGCGCTAATTGTAATTGAGACATGGGATGACCAAGGTTACGACATGTGTAACACGCCGGTTATGAGGATTTGATGTACATAGAGGGTAAAACTAGGAAGACTAGTTTTGGGCCCCCACTTGTAATTGGGCGGACGGACATTGTAAATATGAGCTCATGTATATAAGACATTTTATGAAATATGAAGAGGGACAATCCCATTTTTCTCAATGGAGTTTTGCCTTCTCTATCTCTCTATCTCTCTCTCTCTCTCTCTCATTTGAGCTTATGGTTGGTTGGTTGCTTGCTTTGATTGTTGGTGTATGTGAGGAGGAATGGTAGTGCTCTCCCTTCTCTTCTCTTCTACCTTCTCATTGCTATCTACCATGTCCCATTTGCATACGATTGGCATGAGGTAGTGGTTGAGCTCTCCATAGCTTCTTTTCTCTTGCTTCTACCTAGAATTGGATCTCTCCTTGGGTGACACAAGGAGAGTGTGGAGTGAGCCCCTAGCAGCTTCACATCGAAGAGTTCCTTCACTTGATTCATTAGCTAGAGTCTTTGATTTAGCCCGGTTGGAGTGCAAATTCATCAGTAGGTTGATTAACCTTGTTTTATTTTGTGTTTTGATGATGATTATTCCAAGATTTGGTTGTTAATCGAGCATTGGCACATTTGAGTTGTTCACTGAGAGCGGAAGAAGCAAGTGAGTGCCCTTAATTGGGCATAAAGTGCATTGAAGTGCATTCAATCTAAAGGGATATTGTATTGACAGAGAATATCTAGGGAGGCTATCAAACCTACAGCCATTAAGCCCCAGTCAATTCTAAAAGTTCCTAGTCTGACTATGCCACAGCTGTTCCTAAACTTGCCATGTCTGTTCCTTCTCCCCTGAGAAACAAACGCCCGTTCTAGTGCACATTTGCAACTGCCACGCCCGCGTCTTATCTTTGATCCCTGATCTTGTGAGTGAATTCCCATTCCCTCTTGTCATCTTGACAAACGTCCATTCCTGCTCTTTTGGAAGCGAACGCCCGTGCCTTCATTGCCACGCCCATTCCATTCTACACCTAATCTCAAAATGCCTGTTCCTTGTCATCGGAAAAGCGAATGTCCATTCCACTCAGTTTTTGAAGTGAACGTCCGTGGATTAACTTGCCATGCCCGTTCTATTCCGAACCAAATTTTGAACATCTGTTCCTTGCTTTTTGAAGCAAACGTATTTTCCATCTTGTCATCTTTGAAGCGAACGCCCGTGCCTTCATTGCCACGCCCATTCCATTCTACACCTAATCTCGAAATGCCTGTTCCTTGTCATCGGAAAAGCGAATGTCCATTCCACTCAGTTTTTGAAGTGAACGTCCGTGGATTAACTTGCCATGCCCGTTCTATTCCGAACCAAATTTTGAACATCTGTTCCTTGCTTTTTGAAGCAAACGTATTTTCCATCTTGTCATCTTTGAAGCCATGTTAATATTAGCCATGGAAATAGGGAGGGGGGTAGTCGCGATGAGCATCACTCCCCCTGCGCGACCCAGACAGGGAATGAACCAAACCAGTAACATCTCTAAGTTGATTACAAAGTTTGATGGTACACGTGACCCCATTACTCACCTGGAGATGTTTAATCAGATTTGTGAAGAATTTGGCCACATAGATGACCAGACTAAGATAAGTTCTTTTGGCCTTACCTTGGATAGCAAAGCTGGCCAATGGTTTAGATCTTTGAAGACGGAAGATAAATCTTCCTTCAAATCTTTAAAAGAAGCTTTCAAAGTGGAGTATTCTCATCAAGGTACTCAATGGGGCCTTGTCAAACAGTTGAATAACATCAAGCAAAATGAGGGTGAAACCATCAGGGATTACATTCATAGAGTCAGATATCTCCACTCACGTTGTACTGTCAGAGATAAGTTCTCTAAATGAGAGATTAATTGGGAGATTTTTGGAGGGACTCAACGATATTCCCCTACATAACTCCTTGTTTTCCTTAGACCATGCCTCCTTTGAACAATGCTACAGGATTGCTTTAAAGTTTGAGGACAACTTCAAGGGAACACGTTCCCGACAACTCCATGAAGGCACATCAAAAGCCTCCTTCAAAACCACTAGCACAAAGCCTAACAAAAAAGGTAAAGAGTCTACATCTAGACAAAGTGTAGAGCAATCCGCTACCCTAATGCAACAGATGACCCAGTAATGGAGGATCAACCAAGGTCAGGATTGAGGGGGCCATCCACATCTTTATCCTAGAAGGGAACTCGTATGGTGCCCGACCTATTGAGAAAACCATACTGGCACACTGAGTGTCCTCGTCTGAGACCCCGTCCAAGCCTCTCTATTGTACATATTGTGTGTAAAGTGGGGCAATCATGAAATATCCAACTGGTATCACCACAAGGCTGCTCTAGCTCAAGCTTTGCCTCCAGGCACTACCCACCATCCCCAGGCAACCGTTGGCTTTTTCAGCTTTAGTGCATCATAATGCACCTCAACTTGGCCAATAAGTGGCCCAAAGTGGAATCCTTAGGGTACCAAAAATGCCCTTTCTCCTCCCAGTTCTTCCACCTCAGCCCCCATTACCCAGAGTCTCACCAGTTCGTTCATCACCGGATAACCTTGACAGAACTCTTTGAGGAAGGGAATGAGGGAGAAATTCTAGAAACTCCCACCTATGAAACCCAAGAGCCAACAAGCCCTCCTTCACAAATCCTAAGTCACTATGTCATGGAGGGTGATCAAATGTACCCTATATACTTTGTAGCCCTGATATAGGCTAGGGACATGAATTCTAGAAACTCCCACCTATGAAACCCAAGAGCCAACAAGCCCTCCTTCACAAATCCTAAGTCACTATGTCATGGAGGGTGATCAAATGTACCCTATATACTTTGTAGCCCTGATATAGGGTAGGGACATGAATCGAACAACTAAAAGACCACCCATACAGTGCTATGACTTTGGCGGACCTCACCAAGTGGCTGGGTGTTCCAACAGGAAGGGTATGGCGAGTGTCTCTACAAGTGTTCCCACCCCAGCCCCATTGTGTGTAGGGTGCGGTATTGATTACCTTTATAAAGACTGCCCATTGAGACCTGGATCAACTAGAAAGGCTCATGAAGCTTATCCCATCACCAGCCTTAACCTGCTGAGTGTTAGAGATGGTTTCATTCGAGTAGTCCCTCTCAACGCTGTGACCAAGCTACAAAATAGGCAAAGGGCTGCCGCACAATGCTGCAGTAGAGGCATCAACCTCACAAAATCAGGGTTAAGCAAGGGGCCCTGAACAAGCACGAATAGCTCGGCACTCACAAAACAAAGCCACCAAGGTTGGAAAGGGAGAAAGCTGAGTGATTATCAAAAGTGGTTCGAACTCTGGGCACAACAACTCATCCATCAACTTCTTCCTCCAAAGAAGAATTGCTACGAGCTGCCGCCCAAGCCAAAGAACCCATTGACACCCGCCAGTTACCAAAAAAGCTCACTGAGTTCCCTAATTTTATTGAGAAAAATGAGAGACTCTTGGTAGCCCAAGGGTTAGTCCATGAGTGCCAAGAATAAATGGAAGACGAGCCTCCTACCACCTTCCTTGAGCCATGCCCATCCATCTAAAACTTGAAACCATCCAAAGAAGCTCAAGCTTACTCTGGAGAGCTTCCAGACTAGCAACCTTCACAAAGACTAACTGAAGCCGCAGTCTCTACTATAGCAGCTACCTCCCAGCAGGGAAGTAAGGTAGTTGAATATCTCAAGAATCTAGGGGATGATCATCTTAGAAAAACCAATGTAGAAAGACCTGTTCACATCCCCTACACTTCAAAAAGCTTAAGACAAAGCAAACCCAACCTTCCTCAAAAGGGAACAACCTCCATTCCAAGAGACATTGTAGGTCTCTCTTCTTTTCTCTCGTCTCAGGTCCAAATACCTATTGGCACCTTTCTCCAAGTTAGCCCAAGCCTATGGAACAACCTAAAAGACAAGATGGAGGGACATCTTAGAGCAGGCATGTACTAAACCATGGAGCCCAACAGCTCTAATGAATCCAAGGAAGAGGAATTTCATATACCTCATAAGGTAAGAAGAACCCCCAAGGTTCGAGTGAATAAACTTGGGAAATACTTTGAAGAAGGTGATGAAAACGCAACCTTTGATGGCCTCCAAGTTACTACAATCTTGTATGAGGGAGCTTTAGTGAGCATTGTTACCAAACAATGCTGGGAAAAATGGGGAGCACCTGCCTTGGACAACACCTGATTGCTAGTTAAACTCGTTGATGGAGCCACCGCTAGACCCATTGATGTCAGCCAATTTCATATGACTGCATCCTCGACAGACCCTTTATGAGAGAATCGAAGATGATCCATGATTGGGACATTGACCACACTTACATTCAGAGAAAAGATCTTACCTTCAAGATCAATATACACACATGGAAGGTACACCCCATGATTGGCAGACCAGTCACAAAGGACTCTATCACAACAACTCGATCTATGGCAGTCCATTTGTGCTAGACATGCCATAAAATGCTTGAAGATGAAAGGGAGAGTGAGGATTGCGCACCGCTTTTGGAGCTAGAAGACTCTGAGAACTGGATGCATATCCTTGCTACCCTGGATATCTTACCTTGACGCATGGGCAAAGGTTTGCCATGGTAGACGGGCAAGAGAGTACATCATTATATATGCTCAGTTCAACATACTTACCCAATGTAGCCACTGAAGAGCTTGAATAGACTGCTAGAGCAAAGCCATCAAGGATTACACGCTCCCATAGAACTCACAAGCTTGAGGGATTCCCTGGGCCAGAGCAATACATCAACTTGGAAACGCATTGGTTGAAATATGTGGGTGCTGTGGAAGTGCATGAGCATTTCAATGAAATGTGGCAAAAAGAGTTTGCAAACAGCTCTCTTTTGATCCACACTACCATCTCTCACAACCAGTTAAACCCATTGAACCCAAACCAACCCCCAACAGCTTTGCCGCTCCGTGCACAAGGAACGCAACAAAAAGTTAGCACTCGCTCTGAAAAAGAAGCCAAAAAGCTAATTGATGAGGAAATTGCTAAAGCAGAGAAGAGACAAGATAGGTGCCCAAGCACTTTAAGACCTTCCAAATAGCCGATCAATTTGTCTAATAGGATTTAGCTTAGAGGCCTAATAGTGGGCAACCTGGGACCTCATATGACGGCCCAGCTAAGGTCAAGGAAGTAAACTTAGCAGGCCGTGGTGAAGATCCGAGCCAGTATTTATTACAAAAGACCTTTCAAAGGAAGAAGAGACTGAGCTCATCGCTCTCCTGACTGAATTCTAGGATTGTTTCGCTTGGAAGTACATGGATATGAAGGGTTTACCTCCAAAAGTGCTCCAACATACCATACTAATGGTTGATGGAGCTAGGCTGGTCAAACAGTGAGCTTATCCTATGAACCCTAAGTACTCCAAGATGGTCCACGAAGAGATTAAAATACTTATCAATGATGGATTTATCTATGAAATCAAGCATACGAAGTGGAAATCACCAATCATTGATAGTGCCCAAAAAGAATGGAAAAGTCAGAGTCTCTGTTGACCTCAAAAAGGTCAATGCTGCCACCATTAGGGACCACTATCCCCTACCATTCAACGAACATGTGCTACAAAGAGTAGCGAGAAAGGAAGCTTATAGCTTTCTTGTTCATGATACAACTAGGTGCTGATTGATCCCCCAAGGACCAGCACAAAATGGCCTTTGCCACCGAGTGGGGTATATATGCTTACCGAGTCATGCCCTTTGACAAATGCCCCCGGAACCTTCCAACACCTCATGCGTACAGCTTACAAGGAATATCTTTGGAAGTTCCTTGACGTCTTCATGGATGACCTTTGTGTCAATTTCTCTTGGAAGGAGCACCTAGCATGTTTGCACAAAGTGCTAGAAAGATGCAAGTTATATCGCATCTCGTTGAACCCTCTCAAATGTCAATTTTGGGTTCGACATGGTGTGATCCTCAGACACGTTGTCTCCTGGTAGAGGGAATTTCAATTGATGACAGTAAAGTGCAGCTCATTCTCGAGCTGACCCCACTCACAAACTTCAAAGGTGCCCATCGCTTCATGGGACATGTCGGCTATTATCGATGATTCATTTTCATGTAAACTGACACTCAAAAAAGCCTTGGCAAGCGCTCCAATCCTCAGATCCCCCAACTGGGATCTCATCTTCCATGTCCACATTGATGCGTGCTAGACCAACCAGGCAAACACAAGATGTACTTCCCCATCAATTTTGCGAGCTGCCAACTCAATGAAGCATTCACAACCTAGAGAGAGGGATTAGCGATGGTTTACACAATTAAAAGTTTTCATTATCTTTTGGTGGCGACAGTTTGTTTTCTTTGTAGACCATCAAGCCCTTTTGTACCTGGTAAATAAGCCCTGTATGACAGGTAAAATCACCAAGTGGCTGCTTATTTTGCTTGAGTTCGACTTCACTATTACGGCGGTAAGGGAAGGCTCTCAGCATGTTCTTGTTGACCACATGTCAAGGATCCCCAACGGCGATGAACAGCCAATGGGAGTAGATGACAACTTACTAGATGTCACCCTATTCTAACTTTTCTTGATTCCTGAATGTGGTGAAGAATTGGTTCACTTTTTAGCCAATGGCTTACCGGTTGATCCTCTCCTTAACAAGGACCGCGCCCGTCTCGCTGAATCAAAAAAGCGACCCCTTACCAGCTTATCGACGGGCCAACTTTCCAATCAAGGCAAAGACAAAATCCTACGACGTTGTATTCAGGGGGTTGTATTCAGGGAAAACGAGTATGTCTTCCTTCTTGAATAGGCTCACTCTACCTGTGCTAGGGGGGCACTTTGCGCAACAAATATCACCAATTTTGCAAGGTTCTCACATCTGGGTTATGGTGGCCCACTTTAATGTGGCTAACGCTGCTGAGTATGTCAAATGATGTTATGAATGCCAGCGTGCAGCAATTCCTCGTTTCAAGGATCACATGTCTATGACCCCCATCATGTCTTTACAACCATTCAAAAAATGGGGCATAGATTTTGTTGGACCTATCAATCCAGGCCAAATACACTCAAGCCCGATATATAATTACTACCCCACGGATTATTGCACCAAGTGGGTAGAAGCTTGCACAACCCGCAAGGCTGATGCTCGATCAACGGCTAAATTTTTATATGAATCAGTGTGATCACACGCTTTGGTTGCCCTCTCAAGATTTTCAGCGACAATGGGACACATTTCATCAATGAGGTAATTAAATTCCTCTTACAAGAGTTTCTTGTCACCCATAGAAAGTCCTCCCTATATTACCCGCAAGAACAAATGGCCAAGTTGAAAGCACAAACAAAACCTTGTGTGCCATTCTTACCAAAACCATGGAGGCTAGCCACAACGATTGGGAGCAGAAGTTGCTGGCTGAGCAAATGGCCAAGTTGAAAGCACAAACAAAACCTTGTGTGCCATTCTTACCAAAACCATGGAGGCTAGCCACAATGATTAGGAGTAGAAGTTGCTGGCTGCACTTTGGGCTTATCAAACTTCATACAAGGAAACAACCAATGCTACCCCCTTCAGTTTAACCTACAGTACTGAAGTGGTCATGCCCATGGAGTTTTTAGTCCCTAGTCTACGTATTGTAGTACACAAAAAACGCTCTGAGCTATCGCTTATTGGAGCTTGAGAAGCTCAACGAAACACTCCTTTTTGTGGTTTACAGCATGATTATAGAGAAATTACGGTACAAACAATGGTTTGACGACTAGATCAAGGATAAACAGATGAATGAGGGAGACATGGTCCTCTCAAAACACCCAAAAAAAAAGCTTAAGCTCAAAGGCTTAGGACCTTTCCTAGTCTTTGAGATAACACCACAAGGCACAGTGCGTATTGAAACACTTAATGGAGTTGAGATGGTTGGTTACTTCAATGGTAGTAAATTTAAATGCTACTACAAACCTCACAGAGGGCATCTTAACAGCCATTCATGATTAAAAAAATAACAAAAGAAGGACATGAGGATATGAAAAAAATTGTGCAAGAAGAGTCCAAAGCAAGGCAAGCCAAGCTTAGACAAAAGCATATCATGGCCAACATGGCCCCAAGTGGTTGACTTAGAAGAAGAAGATTGGGAGGTGAAGCTAGCTCGATTATGGTTAGGAATGACCACCCCGACAAGCTTTGTCCAAAAATTAGCTCTTGCTGATATAGGGGCTGGTTCCAATTTAATGTCATATGAAACTTGGTGTTCCCTTGGGGAACCTACACTAAAAGAAACCCCTGCCACTATCACAATAGTTACCTCACGGAATGTTCATTGCATAGGCACAGTCACACTCTTATTCCACATTGGAAATAATCCCTTGGTAGGGAAGTTTTATGTGATGCCTGTAGGAACAATGCATGAAGAGATTCTCCTAGTGGGCAGGGGTGGATGGGATATAACCAATGCAACATTGGCTATGGGATGCACGAACGACAACCCTACAATTGGCTTATGGCCAAGCCACTATTCTAATGACGGACAAAGAACAAGTCTCTGTTGCTCCCCCCATGCCAAGCACTCCCCATTCCACCACCACCCACAACCATCACGTCACCTAACCCCTATCAGTTCATCCCCCCAAAAAAGAGGCCACTCATCATGTCAACCACATCAATGCCTCTCACACCCACACCACCACGCATGGCAAAAACTCACTCTCACATTGCCAAATCACAAGCTACGGCCCCACCAAGTCACACTAACTACACTAACACTACTAACCATATTAACACAACTCCACAGGGTTTGTTCTCTCACCACTAAGTGCGTAAGAAACTTCTCATGGGACAAGGTTACTATGAGGGCATCTCAATTGTGGATCCCCAAAGATCCAACCATCCCCCTCATCCCCACAGGCACACAAAGATCCTCGTCCCCAATGTCAACCACCCATTTGCCAACCTCAAGCCTATAGGGTACATGACCAACACAAACTCAAGCGCTCTCCAAGGAGCTCCAACCCTTGATCGAACCCTTAACCCGTGAAATCAACCCCAAGGTTGATCCCAAAACCTCTTCTCTGTGCCCAATATTTCTATCAAGGAAATCCTAACATTTGGATCCCCAAAACTCCCCAACCTAAACCTCCACCTTGTGTCACTCCGCAGTCTCCTAAACTTCAATGGGTACCAAAGACAACATCCACAGTAAAGCCTACTCAGGAAAAAGGCAAGCAGAAAGTCCAATGTGACACTGCAATCCCCATGGTTGATCCCAAAACCTCTTCTCTGTGCCCAATATTTCTATGAAGGAAATCCTAACATTTGGATCCCCAAATCTCCCCAACCTAAACCTCCACCTTGTGTCACTCCGCAGTCTCCTAAACTTCAATGGGTACCAAAGACAACATCCACAGTAAAGCTTGCTCAGGAAAAAGGCAAGCAGAAAGTCCAGTGTGACACTGCAATCCCCATGTTGCCGGCTGACAAAGTTTCTTATAGATATACCTTTAACATCAACAACCCCCCCATCGTTCATTGTGAGGCTCAAATGTACTACTAAGCTACCATCCACTCCTCAGCAGGTACTTCTTACGATGCTAATCACAGCACACTGGGAAGTGATAGACAATGAGGGCCAAAAATACAAGGTGCAACTTAGCGTCGAGCTAATAAGGGACACCTTGTCACTGCCCTATATAGATCAACCATATGTACACCTCAACAATGTCACAAAGCTAGCCAAAGGCCTATATAGGGGCAGCCCCAACAAAGACGGAGTTGAGTGGGGGAATATAGCACAAGTTGACCTGGTTATGCCCGGATGGGCCTTGTAGTTTCTACTTACTACCAGGTGGATAGACTGATTCGACTGTTTGCAACATGACTACCTTGGCTCGTGTGGTCCACCAAGGCCAGACAATCAATTGGTTAGATTACCTTTTTAGAGAGCTGCACGTTGTTTGCTCAAACCCCCTAGTGGCGACAACATTATATCCCCCCCACTTTTTCTTCCAAGGCCTCCTTTCAATCCAGCACCCACATGATTTTTTTGAGCTCCGCATGCACCCTCTCCAAGCCCTCCTGATAGGTTGGAGCCTCCTCCTCTGCTATGGCTTTCCCTCCGACACCACCCAACCCACTGACCTACTCGATTTATCTATCCCCGACGGTTTCTGCCCTTACCCATACTCCTTTGAGATCTCCCAAAGGGCGCTGGAGTATTTTCACACCGTTGGGTGGCTTGTGGTTAATGATGCATACCTATCTCTTCTTCATGATCCTCTACCGCCATACTCCACAGGTGGATTGCTCATTTTATACCACAGATGGAATTCCCTAGTTTGATGATATGCATGTAGCTTTTTCCTAGGAGTACAGTGAAGCACAGGCTATCGTGGCTATTCATTTTTTCTATGCTAACGGTCCTCGGGCTGTTGCTGAACTGGCCCTGCCCCCAACGACAATGATGGCAATGATGGGCAAGGCAGCTTGCCACCTCCACCCCCAAGAGCTTCTTCACCCCCACCTCCACCTCCACCACCCATTTCGTCATCCACACCTCCCCATCACCAACCCCCACCCTCACCACCCCCTCAGGCACATCAACCCTCCCTCTTTTTCAGGCACACTCTTCTTCACCTCCCCTTCATTTTCCCACTCCACCCCCATCACCCACACCCCCCTCACCCCCTTTATTATCCCTTCACTTAGGAATGCACACCACATTCCAGGAGATGTAGCCTCCACATCCGCCAAACCACCACCACTGCTCGATGCTAGCCTTGCTACACAACCTTCATCATCAGCAGCCCCTCCCGCCTTGTCGCTAGCTCATCAACCCTCCACCCAACCACTTGAAGAAGGGGAGATCCTGCCGCCACCCCATCTAAGAACAAGGAAGTCAACCCTCCGCTCAACCGCCTAAACTGGTGCGATCCCTTGGACTACACTGAATTTCGAGCAGGAAATAGCCATCTTTCTCGGTCGACAACTTAAAGAGCAGCCACTTACCCGTGTCATGGACCGTCTTGATGTCCACTTCCTTTGCCCATGCCTCGACACACTAAGCACAAGCACTGGCGATGTGACCACCCATCTCGAACATGTGGTGGTGGCTACCACCGGCCACCTACCCCGCTGCTCGCCCCATCACATTTGATCTCATGGGCAAGCAGCTGACCTAGCATGCAGCCATTCCTAGCCAAACCCTTCATGTGGGAGACATTCTCTCACACACAACGCGCACTAAGGATCACACCTGACTATCTCCCCATTCACGCCGCTGGTGGGCTTGGATTACCTTTCACGGAGCATCTAAAGAACCCCAAGATCCAATTCAACTTCCCGTGGTTTGCTTCCCATCCGCATAGCATCCTTGCATCAAAGAGCATATGGTTACGTGCTTTAACAAATTTATCTGCTACTACGACCAGGTTCCCGACCCAGCAGATTGTCACCATTAGGTTCTTCCACCTTATTATCACACTCCCACAACTGGGACCACTACTACTACGAAGGCGCCCAAGGCCTCGCATTTGACATCAACAAAGGGCCCACACTCAAGTGGCTCTTCGGATATTATGAGTGCGTCATGTGGATGCCTACTTGGTGGCTCCAAAATTTTGAAGACAGGAGAACACTTTTTGGACTAGCTACAGGGCTTCTATCAATCCCCTCATGCTCCTACATCCCCCTGGGCTTTTTTTTAAACATACTCCACCTATTATCAATAGATCCGATCAGCTCCGAGGACGAACCTGCTTTAGGGAAGGGGGTATGTTAACCACTCCGGTTAACATGACCTTCTCATGGCTACTATGACCTTTTGTAACTCATCTTTTTTTGTAACCACAAATTGTGCTAATTGTAATTGAGATATGGGATGATCGAGCTTACGACATATGTAACACCGGTCATGAGGATTTGATTTACATAGAGCTAGTAAAACTAGGAAGACTAGTTTTGGGCCCCCACTTGTAATTGGGCGGCCGGACAATTGTAAATATGAGCTCATGTATATAAGAAATTTTATGAAATATAAAGAGGGACAATCCCATTTGTATCAAAGAAGTTTTGCCTTCTCTCTCTCTCTCTCTCTCTCTCTCTCTCTCTCTCTCTCTCTCATTTGATCTTATGGTTTCTTGCTTACTTGTGTTATTGCTTGCTTGCTTTGATTGTTGGTGTATGTGAGGACAAATGGTAGTTCTCTCCCTTCTCTTTTCTTCTGCCTTCTCATTGATATCTACCAAGTCCCATTTGCATACGATTGGCATGAGGTAGAGGTTGAGATTTTCATAGCTCCTTCTCTGTACGATCAGCTTGGAAAGTATATCAAACATAATTTTGTGTACAGGTGGCAAGCAGAGCAATACAAAGAATGCTTGTCCAATTTTCATGAAGATGTGGTAATATCTGTTGTAGACTTTGATGTGATGAGAATTAATCTTTCAAGGAGCAAAATGAGATATAATCAATGCACTAGTATTCAAGCCAAGTGTCCATATTTATGCATATTACATACTTTTGCATTGCAGGTGACATCCACAAAATGATACACTTTTAAGAAGCATGATACCCATTTTGTGCAACATTGTTTCAAGCTACATCATAATTGGGTATTACCTTTTGGCATTCCCCTACAACATCATTGGGTTTGGTATGATGGTGCTTCATCTCAATTCAAAGGGAAAAGGCCTTTCTACTTTGTTTCTAGATACACTGCCATCACAAAGTTACAAATGGCATGGATTCTTTTTGGCTCTTGTCATGGAAAGGGAGAGCATGATGGTGCAAGGGCTGTAGTGAGAACAGAGCTCTAGCTCATTGAGTAACTCAAGCCTAATGGTGCTAAGCTCCAATGTGCAGCTGATGTTGTAAAGTTTTTGCAAGAAATAGTCACCACTAGAGCCAAGTCCACATATGCATAATAAGCTCGGTACATTAGTAGAGTCTTTTGGGAGATAAAGTTGGGTGATATAGATAGAGATGAGGCATGGGATGTCAAGGCTATAACAAACACAATATCCCTACTTTCAGTCTCTGCATACTCTTAGCACGATCCAACATCATTAAGAGTGCGTCAGTTATCATATTATTGTAGTAATTGTATGGAACACTTATGGCGTAGATGTAGCAATTAGTCTCATATTCATATCTGGGACTACATTTCCCTTGAACCATTGGCAGAAGGCACCAAAGAAGATAATGTTGACATTGATGTTAACATCGCAAACATTGAGGAGGCCACCTACGAAGGGCACCATGATACCCTTAGTGATGTCCTTCTTGTAGGAGACAATTTTGCGATGACAGCTGAACAAGGAAATCCAGAGAATGTAGACTTCTACATCTTGAAATGCACAAAGGAGAAAGAGACCTACAACGGATGGATGGGAGAGTGCCATTGCACGTGTTGTTTTATTATGAAAGGGTTCTTCTATGCACCTGAAGATGAGCAAACCTACGAGTTCTGGGATGACAAGTTGGAGGCCTTCATAGAGATGCATCGTGTATGAGCAATCGAATTTCCAATGGTGGACCCACACCCAGTTAACAAAAATATGTTTGTACTATCCTCTAAGGTACATGAAGCTATGTATAATAGTATGCCACTAAATTTTTAGCATACTTGTTAGATACAAAGTTGTGTAAAATAGTATGCCATCAAATTGTTAGCATACTTGACATGTTTCTAATGAAAAAAAAGAGACAACAATATTCAATATCTTGTAAATTTTAGTTGATGTATTCATATATTTTAGAAAATATACATGTGTGTCACTCTGTGTATACATGTGAGAATTTTAGGGGCTGAATGTAAACACTAAATATAAACTAGCACCATAACACCAGCATAACACAAATCCAGAGCACCAATCAACTTAGCTAATAGTTGACTCCTCCACAACGAGAAGATGATTGTGGGGGATGGCGACGAGGTGTCTATGATTGAAAATGTGAATGTGAACGTGAATGTGACTATGACTGGGGTGGCCTTGGATTAAGGCTCTCTTCCTCTCTTTCCATGTCTTCTCACAATCTTTCATGTCCTTGCCTCAGCCTCCTGTTCTTGCCTTTTGGGCCTCCATCTCAACCTACCTCCTAGATTCCATCCATTCCTCCACCTTAGTTGTGTACCTTTCATATTCTTTGATAGCATCTTGCTGCACTTCAACATCCCTTTAGTATTATTCCTCTTACTAATGCAGTCGCTCTTTGGCTTCCCTGGGGAATTGACTTGCCCGTCTGATATCTTCTTCTGCACGATCATGGATAGTAAAAATAATTTTTTGTACAGATTTGGTCTTGAATTAATTTACGTGCAATGGATTATATTTGTGCAAATTAATTTCCTGTACACGAAGGGAAATGTTTTGTTAGAAACCTCATAGCTACGTTAGATGATGGAGATGTATGTTATAAAAGTCACTTACATCAAGAATATTAAAAATCTTTTTTAACAAAATAAATACATTTAGGCACGTCCTCCATCCACAACTGTAAGATTCCTCCCCAGCCCTCAAGATGTCCAGTATCTTCCCCTGTAATCAATCCCCTCTTCAGAATGATAAAAGATCTTGTTCTACCTTTTGGCTTAGAGAGAGAAAATATTCTAGAGAGAGATTATTCAGTTTTGAGATATTTTTGGATGGAAAAATATCTCTTCCTATTAAAATCAATTCTCCCAAAACAGAAGTTCAAAAAGAATTTCAGAAGGTGCATTAGAAATAAATTATAATATGTTCAAAAGGCCTTATCCTAAGGGTCTAGATTTTTTAAAAATTTTAGATTAAGGTTTTGAGGGGACAATCAGATTAATCCGAATGTAGGGAGGAGATAAATTGAAGAAATAAAGAACAAACCCCCAAAAATGAGTAAATACTCACATAAGATGAAGAGTGGACTAAGGACCAAAGGAAATACTAAAAAAATGAATTTTTGACACCTCAGAGTGGGGATTCTCCCTCATGAAGGAGGCGCCTATTTCACATGTGTGGTGGAGTTTTAAACTCTCAAATAATGAGATATTTCATCTCTCCTCTCTCCTAATTTAAGTCTAGTTCCAAAAAGTAAGCTAAACTGACCCAAAAATTGACCAAATTCATCTGGAAAATTTTAGAAACAATTTTCTTGGTTAGAGTCTCATTTTTTTCTATAAATAGAAGCCTCCCCCTTTGTAGAAGCTTAATAGTGTTTTGTGCACTGTTGCTCTACTCTACCCCAGAGCCAAAAACATTGAATTCATTAATAATTCACTTCTTTTTGACTATTTCCTCTACAATGCATTGGTGGCCACTCTTGATCCAAGAAAGAGTAGAACCCTCAATCTCTCAAGCCAAAGGATAGCTCACAAAACTCCATCTAAGTTAGAAATTCTACTTTTTTCTAATTCTATTCTATGGTTTTATGATTTCTTGCTTCTTTTAATTTGAAATTGGATGTTATGCCTTGATGGAAAGGCTTCCCTTTTCTCTTCATTGAATTCATCCCTTCTTTATCCTAGATGTGTAATCAAATAAATAGAGTTAAACTTTTTGTATTGTTTACTCTTAAAAAAATGAGAATTGATTAGATTAGAGTGCTAAATTCATCTTGGGGTAAATTCTAAGTAGATTTAAAATGTAAAAATTGAAAAATGGTCAGCCATACAAAGGAGGTTATGGAAAAATTTTTGTAAATTTTGTGGAAATAAGTTTTATCTTTATGTTATTTAAAAAGAGTAATCCCCTCTGTTTGTGTATTCTAAATGTGTTATTTTCATTATATGCATAAAAAGATGCATATTGGAAATATTTTTATTATAAAAGTGTTACTTTCATCAATATTAATTTTTATGCATAAAAGAATTTATTTTTATTATAAAAGTGTTACTTTCATCAATATTGATTTTTATGCATAAAGTGATGCATAAAAGAATTTATTTTTATTATAAAAGTGTTACTTTCATCAATATTGATTTTTATGCATAAAAGGATGCATAAAAGAATTTTTTTATTATAAAAGTGTTACTTTCATCAATATTGATTTTTATGCATAAAGTGATGCATTAAAAAAATTTTATCATAAAAGTGTTACTTTCACCAATATTGATTTTTATGCATAAATTGATGCATAAAAGAATTTTTTTATTATAAAAGTGTTACTTTCACCAATATTGATTTTTTTGCATAAAGTGATGCATAAAAGAAATTTTTTATTATAAAAGTGTGATTTTCATTAGATTTAAATTCTATGCATAGAAAGATGCATATTGGATTTTTTTTATTATAAAAGTGTGATTTTTCATTAGATTTAAATTCTATGTATAGAAAGATGCATATTGGATATTTTTTTATTATAAAAGTGTGATTTTCATTAGATTCAAATTCTATGCATAGAAAGATGCATATTGGAAATTTTTTTAATTATAAAAGTGTGATTTTCATTAGATTCAAATTCTATGCATAGAAAGATTCATATTGGATATTTTTTTATTATAAAAGTGTGATTTTCATTAGATTCAAATTCTATGCATAGAAAGATGCATATTGGATATTTTTTTAATTATAAAAGTGTGATTTTCATTAGATTCAAATTCTATGCATAGAAAGATGCATATTGGATATTTTTTATTATAAAAGTGTGATTTTCATTAGATTAAATTTCTATGCATAAAAGGATTTTCTTTTATATAAAAGTGTTATTTCCATTGAAGTTGGATTTTATGCATAAAAAGAGGCATAAAGAATTTTTATATCAAAACTAAAGTTCTCTTTGATTCTATGTTTAATTTCCATGAATAATCGATAAATAAATAAGTAAATACACTGTGAGAGAAAATTCTATCGTTTCATATTCACTCGGATGATAATGAGAAAATTCAAAAAATCTATCGAAGTCAAAAATTTAGATAAATTGATTAATTTATTCCTCATAGGAATTCGTGATTAGTTTAGAAATCAGTTAAGTGAATATTCAATGAATGAAATTCAGTAAAATAGTGATTGAAATATCACCCCCTTTTGAGAAAGGTAATTCAAGAAGAACCTTACCAGACTCGGACACAGAATCAGACTTTGACCAAGACCAAACTCCTTCAAGGAAAGACGATGTGACCAATTCAAGAAAAATACACTCAAACCATTCACCAAATCTGAAACTAAGTTGAGACCCTTTGATTTTGATCTGAGGATCAAGGTTATAGAATTCGAGGAATTCTGTTTGGAATTCAGACCTGTGATCTAGAAGTCTTGGATACGGATTTAAGATATACTCATTATATTCAAAGAAAATCAAAACGGAAAACTTGTATAGAAACCGTGTTTTCTTAAAGGACTATCTTATGCCAGAATGCTGGAGGGAGCATTTGGTATATGTGTTTTTCTAAGGGAAGTTCGGTTGCAAAAAGAATGGCTCACGCGGTAAAAACCTACCTAGGTCTTGACCAGCCTCGGCATGGTGAAAAATGGTGTGCTTTCGGTATGATGGGCGAGGGCCGACGAAGCGGTCCCTGATGAGTGAAGTGCCAGGACACCTAAGGAGGATCCTGGAGGGTTCTGACCAGGTAATGCATAGGCTCGCGGTGCTTAGGACACCCATGCGTATGTCGTGGAAGATATATATGTATGATGACGAAAACAATTATTGTAATCAATTACTGGATCTCCTTGTTGACCACCTGGTCTCGACGGAGAGTCCAGAGTGATACCTGTTTTTGAGAAACAAGGAATTGGATGCAAATTTTGAGTTATGATATCTGTAATCAATAACTGTTTGTTCAATGGATCATTTTATAAGTTCAAGTTTAAAGAGGAGTGTGTGCGTATCTGTTTTCTAAAGCTAAAGTTAAGAAAGGCATTCATTTATGGGTGGGTGAGTACTTGTATGGTTCTACCAATTCCAGTAGTTGGGCGGTGGCTAACCCATGGGCCGGATAGGCTGGAATCATCAGTAGAGTTTTAATAATAAAATTGTTTAATAGGAATGCGCTTAGAACTCGAGTAGTTAAATAAAAACCTGAAGACTTCTCAAATGAATAGATCAATGGCTGTGCCTGATTCAATTAGAAAAAAAGCATCGATTTCTTCAAGTTGAGTCTACAATAGTTTTCCTTCTATCTAGTTTATTCAGATGAAGGTTAGTTTAGTCTCTTGACCCCGTTAGAAAATTCGTTAAGAAATTCAAAAAAGTGGAATCATCCCCGTTTTTTGAGCATGGGAAATTTTCTCGGTTTCGATTTTCATAATGACCACCAGCTTAGTCTCGTGCCCGGACATTCGAGGAGGAGGCCCCGAGTGGGAAACTCTGCCCTCCCGCGCAAGAGGGAGTTGCTTCCGCTGCTGCAAACAATTGGGAATCCGGTATGCGGAGGGGATAGAGGGATCTCACAGTAGGTATTAGAGCGCTATTGTAAACTTATGAAATAGCAGTAGAAACTGCCTAAAATTCTAAAGTAAATCTGCGAAAAAAATGTTTTCACTTGCTAAGATTATGTTGAAATGAATTCATAAATTGAAAACTCATAAATTGAATTGGATTTTTAGATGGATACCCCAAATCTGTCTAGCATTCCTAGACTTTCCCAAAGTCAAGATATGATCGCCTTTGCCTTCGAACATCTCGTCAACTCCGCTTCAACCCGTGTAAGCAGAGTGAGGCTTGCCCGTCACTTTGAGGATCTATACTTCCCTGATCCTATAGAGAGATGTCGGTATATGTGGTTCTTTGGAGACGAAGATGTATTAATATCAATACCAATCAGCGTCAGAGACTCAGGCAAAATATTTCCTTAGCCATGATCTTGATAAGGCTAGGGGTTGTTCATTATGTACAACTCTTTAATCATTCACCTAGGAATTTTAGAATTTCTTGCTGAGTTTTTAGGCTTCTTAGCCTCTTTATCCCTAGAAGTAGAATTACAGCACCTCTTTCAGTGATGAATCGTGTTTATCATGGCATGTCTCCTTCACAGTTTTGCTTCTTTATGCGTATGCGATTGAGGCAGTGACTTTGGAGCCGTGATGCTCTATGTATATATCTCAAACTTTTGATAATAAACGATGTTTTGCAAAAAAATTCCAAATTGTTTTCATGATTGTGAATATGGTTAGTAAAATTATCAGAGTAAATCTTGTTTCAAGAAGTATGATGAAATAATTATCTGTTAAAAAAATAAATTGTAAAAATTAAATAATCATAAATCTGCTGTCAAAGTTAAGTTGACGAAAATCTCGTTTTGTCAGAATCATGAGGCACACAGCCCATGCAAGGCAACCGGATCCTCTAACCGGATGAGGAAGACTCAGATCCGGATGTTCGTAAAGCCGTGCACAGATCCCAACCTGGTCCCTTCAAGGGTGAAGGGGAGCAGTTAGGTGAAGTAGTGGAAAAGTGGATCAAAGCCTGCATCCTCTAACTTTAAAAGATTCCAAACCTCGGGAAGTACTTCAAGCTTTCCACCCCCAAAGAGGTAGCAAGGTCCAAATCAGAATTAGGATACTCAGAGATTCAGAAGTGAAGAAAGACCCTTCCCAGAGAACACTTTCTCAGGAGCCCCACCTCTTTCAAGGACTCAGAGGGATGAGCTCAGAAGTGAGAACCGGTGTTTTGGATGTTAGGGTTTTGGTCACCAGTCGACTCCTGCCATGTCATCAAGGAGACAGGGAAGTCAAGGACTGGGAGTGCAAAGACCAACGCCTTCATATCAGTCAAATCAGGGTCCCTCTCGCCAAAATCAAGGCAATCCAAGGAGAACTCCAGCTCAGCCATCTGCCTCTATTTAGAGTAGTCTCAGAACTCCTTCCCATAACTAGCGTAACCAAAGAGAAAGAGTTCCACCCCAATCTGCAGTAGCCAGAGCAGTGACAATAGCAGAAGTAGTGGAAGAGAAAAGACAGATTTATGTAGCAATTAAAAACCAAGGGCCAAATCGTCAATTCTCCATCATCCATACTCCAACTGAGTATCAGGGTAAGCCTTTTAAGCTTTTGATTGATTCAGGTAGTACTCATTCATTTATTTTCCCAGGATACTTGCGTAAGCTAGTCTTAGAACATAAATCAGGGAAACCTATGCAAGTTGAATCAGCCAGTGGGAAGATTCTTTTCACTCACCATGAGACAGATCGTATTCAGTTCAATCTAGATGGGAATATAACTGAGTGTCATTTCAAAGTCCTACCTTTGGGAGTTTTCGACGGGATCCTTGAAATGGATTGGCTCCACAAAAATCAAATTGACATTCACTGTCATAATGGAGCCATTTCCTTTCGTGACCTTCACGGAAACAAAGTTCAAGGAGCCAAAATTTCAGGATCCCCAAGTTTGCAATTAGTAAAAGCTTCTAAGTTACTAAAAGGACTTAGAAAGAAGCAGCTCATTTATGTTGTCAAAATAAATCTAGTAGACACAAAGTTAAAGGCTAAAGAACCAGAATGGTTAAGTGAATATGATGATTTATTCCCAGCAGAGCTAACTGAGATGCCTCCAATTCGGGAAGTAGATCATGTGATAGAATTAACCCCCCTAGTAGCCCAGCGCACATACAAAATGCTAGTTCCTGAAGCCATCAAACTCAAGGAATAGCTTAGATAGCTGTTAGAACAAGGGTTTGTAAGACCCAATGTTTCACCTTGGGGAGTGTCAGTTCTCTTTCAGAAAAAGAAGGATGGAATGTTAAGACTCTGTGTGGATTATAGAGGTCTCAACCAGCTGACAGTTAAGAATAAATATCCTATCCCCAGAATTGATGAGCTTCTGGACAGGCTAAGTGAAGCCCAGATCTTCACAAAGATAGATCTCAAATCAGGGTATTACCAGATCAGGATTAATGATCAAGATATCTCGAAGACAGCCATCAATACTCGCTATGGGCATTATGAATTCAATGTCATGCCATTTGGTTTGACAAATGCCCTAGCTACATTCAATCGCCTAATGCAGGACATTCTCAGAGAATACTTGGATGATTTTGTTCTTGTTCTCTTTGATGATGTTCTGATTTACTCAAAGAATGTAGCTGACCATGAAGCTCATGTCCGAAAAGTTCTTGAGATTGGAAGCACCAACTCTTTGCCAAAAAGAGCAAATGCACTTTCTCTGCCGACCATGTTGAATACTTGGGCTTTCTGGTATCCAAAAATGGAATTTCTCTAGATTCCGCAAAAGTCCAAGTAGTCACATAGATTGACCTGAACCAAAGATAGTGAAAAAACTCAGGGGATTCTTGGGATTGACTGGTTGGTATAGAATTTTTATACCGAAGTATGCTCTCATAGCTTTCCCCCTGACTAATCTTCTTAAGAAGAATACTCCGTTTCAATGGTCTGCCAGGTGCCAGAGTGCTTTTGATAAGCTAAAGACCACCTTGGTAACCAATCCCGTTTTGAAGTTGCCAGATTTCTCTCTACCCTTTGAGGTAGTAACTGATGCCAGTGGTTTTGCCCTGGGAGGTGCACTCATGCAGGAAGGTCATGCAGTGGCCTATGAATCCCAAAAACTCAGAACGCATGAGAGGAATTATGCTGTCCACGACTTGGAACTACTTTTAGTAGTCTATGCCGCCATGAAGTTGTGGAGACATTACCTACTAGGTCAAAGATTCACTTTGATGACAGATCATCAGAGCTTGAAGTGGATCTTCACTCAGAAGGATCTCAACATGCACCAAAGAAGGTGGATGTAGACCCTGCAAGAATTTGATTTTGAAATCAAGTACCGCCAGGCAAAGAAAATGTGGTAGCAGATGCCCTCAGCAAAAAAACCTCCTTGCTTTGCAATTATAGTGGTGTCAAATCCATTGATTAATGAGGCAAGAGAGAAGATCATGCAAGATAGATTCTTTGGACCTATTGCTACCCTACTTATGCAGGAAAGCAAAACTCCTCAGGAGTTGAACCGAGTTCAAGGGTACAGTCTGGATGGTGGAATTATGTATTATAATCGCAGGCTATGCATTCCCAAAATGATGAGGGGACTAAGGATCAAATTCTGAATGAAGCCCATGACAGCCTTATTGTAGGACATCCAGTTTCATCAAAACCTACGTCTGTAAAGAAAAGCTTTTTTTGGCCTGGTCTAAAAAAGGATGTGCTTAATCATGTACGTCAATGTCTGACATGTCAGAAAGTCAAAGCTGAGAGAGTAGAAATGCCTGGGAAGTTACATCCATTAGACATCCCCCAGATGAAGTGGGAATGTATCAGTATGGATTTTATTACTAGATTACCTTCAATGCAATTAGGTTACAACTCCATCTTCGTGGTAGTTTATAGACTAACCAAAGTTGCCCATCTGATTCTAGTAAAAGAAACCTACACTATAGTGGATGTGGCCAGAGTGTTCCTCAAGGAAATCTTCAGATTGCATAGTAAGTGATTGAGATCCCAAGTTCACGTCAAGATTTTGGACTGCATTTTTTGAAGCAGTTGGAACTTTCTTGGATCTCAGCATAGCTTACCACCCCGAGACTAACGGTCAAACAGAAAGCGTAAACCAAGTAATCGAAGATATACTTCAGTCATGCTGTGTGGCAGGGAACCCAAGAAGTGGCTAAGCTATCTGCACCTAGTCGAGTTCGCCTACAATGCTTCTTATCACCAAAGTATCGGGATGAGCCCTTTCAAAGCTCTGTATGGACAAGATTGCTTAACTCCATTAACTTGGTCCAACCCATTGATTAGGGTCGAGATGTCCACACAGATGCTTGACGACATGGAGCAGCAGATGCAGTCAATTCACAAAGATATAAAAGCTGCCCAAGATAGACAGCAGTATGCAAATAAGAAGAGGACAGATAGAGAATTCGAAGAAGCAGATATGGTCTTCATTCGAGTATGCCCCAAAAGAAGTTCTCTATCTCTTGGGAAGTACAAGAAGTTATCCCTCAGGTATTGTGGGCCATATCTGATTATAAAGAAAGTAGGTGACTTAGCCTACAAGCTTCTCCTGCCTCCTCATCTCAAAGTACATAATGTATTTCATGTCAGCCTTCTTAAAAAGTATGTACCAAGCCCGAATCATGTGCTTGATGAAATCTTAACTTCTTCAGCCCAAGGGCAGATGGAACTCCAACCAGAAGAATTCCTTAATGTTCAAGAGAAGGTTATCAGGAATAAAATTCTGAGAGAATTATTGGTCAAATGGAAGTTCTATCCTTTTGAAAATGCCACCTGGGAGGAGAAAGAAGCCGAATTGTTGCGGGATTACCCCTAGTTTGCGAGATGAGGACATCTTGCATTTTTCACGTGGGAGAGAATGTAAGATTCCTCCCCAGCCCTCAAGATGTCCAGTATCTTCCCCTGTAATCAATCCCCTCTTCAGAATAATAAAAGATCTTGTTTCTACCTATTTTGGCTTAGAGAGAGAAAATGTTCTAGAGAGAGGTTATTCAGGTTTTAGATATTTTTGGATGGAAAAATATCTCTTCCTATTAAAATAAATTCCCCTGAAATAGAAGTTCAAAAAGAATTTCAGAAGGTGCATTAGAAATAAATTATAATCTATTCAAAAGGCCTTATCCTAAGGGTCCAGATTTTTTGAACAATTTTAGATTAAGGTTCTGAGGGGCCAATCAGATTAATCCAAATGTAGGGAGGAGATAAATTGAAGAAATAAAGAACAACCCCCAAAAATGAGTAAATACTCACATAAGATGAAGAGTGGACTAAGGACCACAGGAAATACTTTAAAAAATGAATTTTTGACACCTCCGGGGATTCCCCCTCATGAAGGAGGCGCCTATTTCACATGTGTGGTGGAGTTTTAAACTCTCAAATAATGAGATATTTCATCTCTCCTCTCTCTTAATTCAAGTCTAGTTCCAAAAAGTAAGCTAAACTGACCCAAAAATGGTCACAAAAATTGACCAAAATGATCTGGAAAATTCTAGAATCGGTTTGCTTGGTTAGAGGCTCATTTTTTCCTATAAATAGAAGCCTCCCCCTTTGTAGAAGAACTTAATAGTGTTTTATGCACTGTTACTCTACTCTACCCCCCAGAGCCAAAAACATTGAATTCATTAATAATTCACTTGTTTTTGACTATTTCCTCTACAAAGAATTGGTGACCACTCTTGATCCAAGCAAGAGTAGAACCCTCAATCCCTCAAGCCAAAGGATAGCTCACAAAACTCCATGTAAGTTAGAAATTCTTGTGAGATCCCACTGCCCCTTCTGTGCACCGGCGGATTCTCGGATGGTAGTAGTGAAAGTAACTTCCTCTTGCGCAGGGCATGGTTTCTCACTCGGGGCCTTGCCTTTGAATGCACGGGCACGAGACTAAGCTGGTGGTCATTCCGAAAACCGAAACAGAGAAAATTTCCCACGCCCAAAAAACAGGGACGATTCCACCATTTATATTTTCTTAACGAATTTTTCTAACGAGGTCAAGATACTGAACTAACCTTTATCTGAATAAACCAGATAGAAGGGAAACTATTACAGACTTAACTTGAAGGGATCAACGCTTTTTTCCTAATTGAATCAGGCACAGCCGTTGATCTATTCATTTGAGAAGTCTTTAAGTTTTTAATTAACTACTCGAGTTCTAAGCATAATCCTATTAATTAATTTTATTATTAAAACTCTACTGATTCTAGCCATCCGGCCCATGGGTTAGCCACCGCCCAACCATAGGAATAGTAGAACCAGACAAGTACTCACCCACCCATAATTGAAAGCCTTTCTTAACTTTTGCTTTAGAATACAGATACTCACACACTCCTCTTTAAACTTTAACTTGAAAAACAATCCATTGACAAACAATTACTGGTTACAGATGTCATAACTCAAAATTTCTATTCAATCCTTGATTCTCACAAAACAGTATCACTCTAGACTCTCCATTGAGACTAGCAGTAGCAAAGAGATCCAGTAAGATTACAATAATTTTCTTGTCATCATTCATATATACATCTTCCACGACATACGCATGGGTGTCCTAAGCACCGCGAGCCCGTGCATCGCCTGGTCAGAACCCTCCAGGATCCTCCTTAGGTGTCCTGGCACTTCACTCAGGGACCACTTCATCGGCCCTCGCCCATCGTACCGGAAGCACACCATTTTATACCATACCCAGGTTGGTCAAGACCTGGGCAAGTTTTTGCTGCATGAGCCGTTGAACACTCCTCGCCAGCTGTTGCAACTGAACTTCCCTTAGAAAAACACATATACCAAATGCTCCCTCCAGCATTCTGGCGTAAGATAGTCCTTTAAGAAAATAGGTCTTCTGTGCAAGTTTTTAGTTTTGAATTTCTTTTGAATACAATGGGTATTTCTTAAATCTGTATCCCAATACTTCTAGATCATCACAGGTCTAGATTCCCAAGCAGAATTCCTTGAATTCTGTAATCTTGATCCTCATATCAAAATCAAAGGTCTCAAGTTAGTTTCAGATTCGGTGGGTGATTTGAGTGTAGATTACTAAACTGGTCACATCATCTATTCTTGAAACTGATGAAGGAGTTATGTCTTGGTCATAGTCTGATTCAGGGGATTGAGTCTGGAAAGGTTCTCCTTGAACTATCTTTATCGAAGGGTAATATTGCAATTACTACTTTACTAAATTTCATTCAATGAGTGTTTGCTTAACTAAATTCAAAACTAATCACGAATTCCTATGAGGGATAAATTAATCATTTAACTGAAATTCCGACTTCGATAGGTTTTCTGAATTTTCTCATTACCATCCTAGAGAATATGAAACGGTAGAATTTTCTTTCACACACAGAGTATTTACTTATTCATTTACCAATATTCATGGGATTTAAACAAAGGATTAAAGAGAACTCTTGTTTTGATATAAAAATTCTGTATGCATCTATTTATGCATAAAAATCAATATTAGTGAAAGTAACACTTTTACAATAAAATTTTTCTTTTATGCATCATTTTATGCATAAAAATCCATTTTGATGAAAGTAACACTTTTATAATATAAAATATTCTTTTATGCATAAAAATCCATTTTGATGAAAGTAACACTTTTATAATAAAAAAAATTCTTTCATGCATCTATTTATGCATAAAAATCCATTTTGATTAAAGTAACACTTTAATAATTAAAAAATATTCTTTCATGCATCTATTTATGCATAAAAATCCATTTTGATGAAAGTAACACTGTTATATTAAAAAAAAATTCATGCATCTATTTATGCATAAAAATCCATTTTGATGAAAGTAAATTTTTTATAATAAAAAATATTCTTTCATGCATCTATTTATGCATAAAAATCCATTTTGATGAAAGTAACACTTTTATAATAAAAAATATTCTTTTATGCATCTATTTATGCATAAAAATCAATATTGATGAAAGTAACACTTTTATAATAATAATAAAAATATTCTCTTATGCATCTATTTATGCATAAAAATCCATTTTGATGAAAGTAACACTTTTATAATAAAAAATATTCTTTTATGCATCTATTTATGCATAAAAATCCATTTTGATGAAAGTAACACTTTTATAATTAAAAATTTATTCTTTTATGTATCTATTTATGCATAAAAATCAATATTGATGAAAGTAACACTTTTATAATAAAAAAATATTCTTTTATGCATCTATTTATGCATAAAAATCCATTTTGATGAAAGTATCAATTTTATAATAAAAATATTCTTTTATGCATCTATTTATGTATAAAATTCCATTTTGATAAAAGTAACACTTTTATAATTAAAAAAATATTCTTTTATGCATCTATTTATGCATAAAAATCCATTTTGATGAAAGTAACACTTTTGTAATTAAAAAAAATAACCAATATGCATCTTTCTATGCATAGAATTTATATCTAAAAGAAATAACACTTTTATAATAAAAAATATTTCTACTATGCATTTTTCTATGCCTAGAATGAAAATAACACTTTTAGAATACACAAATGGTGGGGATTACTCTTTTTGAATGATAAAAGATAAAACTTATTTCACCAAATTTTAGAAAATTTTGCCATAACCTCCTTTGTATGGCTGACCATTTTTCAATTTTTCCTATCTTAAAATTACCTAAAAATTATCCCCAATGGTTTTAAGCACTCTAAACTAATCAAATTTCACTTTAAAAAAAGAAACAATATGAAAAGTTTAATTCCAACTATTAGATCACTTAACTAGGATAAAGAAGGGCTGATTTTAAGAATGAGAGAGGGGGAAAGCCTTTTCAATAAGGCATAGCATCGATTTATCATTTCAAACAAAACAAAAATTAGAAAACCATTAAAAGAGTAAAGAAAAATATAAGATTTCTAACTTACATGAATTCTGGGAGCTTTCATTTGGCTTGATGGTTTGAGGGATCTACTCTTGTTTGCAACAAGAGTGGCTACCAGATCTTTAGAAGAGGGAATGGTCAAAAACTAGTGAATTATTAAGAAATTCACAGTTCTTAGCTCTTGGGAGGAGTAGAGTAACAGTGCATAAAACACTATTAAACTCAACAAAGAGGGAGGCTTCTATTTATGGGAAAAAGTGAGCTTCTAACCAAGCAAACTGATTCTAGAAGTTTCTACATCAAAATGGTCAATTTTTGACCATTTTTAGGTCAGTTTAGCTTACTTTTTGGAACTAGACTTGAATTAGGAGAGAGGAGAGATGAAATATCTCAATTTTTGATAATTTAAAACTCCACCACACATGTGAAATAGGCGTCTCCTTCATGAGGGGGGAATTCCCATTGTGAGGTGTCAAAAATCCATTTTTTTAGTATTTCCTTTCATCCTTAGTCCACTCTTCATCTTATGTGAGCATTTACTCATTTTTGGGGGGATTTTCTTTATTACTTCTATTTATCTTCTCCACACATTTGGATGAATCTGATTGGCCCCTCAAAACCTTAATTTAAAATTTTCAGAAAATCTGGACCCCTAGGATAAAGCCTCTTGAACAGATTATACTTAATTTCTAATGCACCTTCTGAAAATCTTTTTGAACTTTTATTTCGGGGGAACTTATTATAATAAGAAGATATATTTTTCCATTCAAAATCTGAATAATCTCTCTCTAGAATATTTTCTCTCTCTAGACCAAAACAGGTAGAAACAAGATCTTTTATATTTCTGAAGAGGGATTTGATTACAAGGGAAGATGCTGGACATCTTGAGAGGCTGGGGAGGAATCTTACATTCTCTCCCACTTGAAAAATGCGAGATGTCCTCATCTCGCAAACTGGGAGTAATCCCGCAACAGTTTGGCTTCTTTCTCCCAGGTGGCATCTTCAAAAGGATAGAACTTCCATTTGACCAATAATTCTCTCAGAATTTTGTTCCTCAGAACCTTTTCTTGAACATCAAGGATTTCTTCAAGTTGGAGTTCCATCTGCCCCCTTGGGTTGAAGAAGTTAAGATTTCATCAAGCACATGATTCGGGCTTGGTACATACTTTTTAAGAAGGCTGACATGAAATACATTATGTACTTTGAGATGAGGAGGCAGAAGAAGCTCGTAGGCTAAGTCACCTACTTTCTTTGTAATCAGATATGGCCCACAATATCTGGGGGATAACTTCTTGTACTTCCCAAGAGATAGAGAACTTCTTTTGGGGCGTACTCGAATGAAGACCATATCTGCTTCTTCGAATTATCTATCTGTCCTCTTCTTATCTGCATACTGCTTCTATCTATCCTGTTGGGCAGCTTTTATATCTTTACGAATTGACTGCATCTTCTGCTCTATGTCATCAAGCATCTGTCTAGACATCTCGACCCTAATCAATGGGTCGGACCAAGTTAATGGAGTTAAGCAATCTTGTCCATACAAAGCTTTGAAAGGGCTCATCCCAATACTTCGGTGATAAGAAGCATTGTAGGCGAACTCGACTAGGTGCAGATAGCTTAGCCACTTCTTGGGTTCCCTGCCACATACAGCATGATCGAAGTATATCTTCGATTACTTGGTTTACCCTTTTTGTTTGACCATCGGTCTCAGGGTGGTAAGCTTGTTGAGATCCAAGAAAGTTCCTACTACTTCAAAAAATGTAGTCCAGAATCTTGACGTGAATTTGAGATCTCAATCACTTACTATTCTTCTGGGTAGGCCATGCAATCAGAAGATTTCCTTGAGGAACACTCTGGCCACATCCACTACAGTGTAGGTTTCTTTTACTGGAATCAAATGGGCAACTTTGGTTAGTCTATCAACTACCACGAAGATGGAGTTGTAACCTGATTGCACTGAAGGTAATCCAGTAATAAAATCCATACTGATGCATTCCCACTTCATCTAGGGGATGTCTAATGGATGTAACTTCCCAGGCATTTTTACTCTCTCGGCCTTGACTTTTTGACAAGTCTCAGACATTGACGTACACGATTAAGGACATCCTTTTTTAGACCAGGCCAAAAGAAGCTTTTCTTCACAGACATGTAGGTTTTGATGAAACTTGGATGTCCTGCAATAAGGATGTCATATGGGCTTCATTCAGAAGTTGACCCTTAGTTCCGTCATCATTGGGAATGCATAGTCTACGATTATAATACGTAATTCCATCATCCAGGCTGTACCCTTGAACTCAGTTCAACTCCTGTGGAGTTTTGCTTTCCTGCATAAGTAGTGTAGCAATAGGGCCAAAGAATCTATCCTGCATGATCTTCTCTCTTGCTTCAATAATCAAAGGATTTGACACTATAGTAATTGCAAGCAAGGAGGCTTTTCTACTAAGGGCATCTGCTATACCACATTTTCTTTGCCTGGGTGGTACTTGA
The DNA here is from genome assembly GCF_041138505.1 of Cibotium barometz. Taxonomy (NCBI): domain Eukaryota; kingdom Viridiplantae; phylum Streptophyta; class Polypodiopsida; order Cyatheales; family Cibotiaceae; genus Cibotium; species Cibotium barometz. The sequence continues at coordinate 578,358 of NC_141063.1, forward strand.
TTTCAAAATCAAATTCCTGCAGGGTCTACATCCACCTTCTTTGGTGCATGTTGAGATCCTTCTGAGATGAGTGAAGATCCACTTTAAGCTCTGATGATTTGTCTCATCAAAGTGAATCTTTGACCCAGTAGGTAATGTCTCCACAACTTCAAGGCATAAACTACTGAAAGTAGTTCTAGGTCATGGTGAATAGCATAATTCCTCTCATGCGTTTTGAGTTTTTGGGATTCATAGGCCATTGCATGACCTTCCTGCATAAGTGCACCTCCCAGGGCAAAACCACTGGCATCAGTTATTACTACCTCAAAGGGTAGAGAGAAATCTGGTAGCTTCAGAACGGGATTGGTTACCAAGGCAGTCTTCAGCTTATCAAAAGCACTCTGGCACCTAGCAGACCATTGAAATGGAATATTCTTCTTGAGAAGATTTGTCAGGGGGGAAGCTATGAGAGCATACTTTGGTATTAAAATTCTATACCAACCAGTCAATACCAAGAATCCTCTAACTTCTTTCACTGTCTTTGGTTCAGGCCAATCTATGACTGCTTGGACTTTTGTGGAATCTAGAGAAATTCCGTCTTCTGATACCCAGAAAGCCCAAGTATTCAACATGGTTGGCAGAGAAAGTGCATTTGCTCTTTTTTGCAAAGAGTTGGTGCTTCCTTAGAATCTCAAGAACTTTTCTGACATGAGCTTCATGGTGGTCAGCTGCATTCTTTGGGTAAATCAGAATATCATCAAAGAAAACAAGAACAAAATCATCCAAGTATTCTCTAAGAATGTCCTGCATTAATCGATTGAATGTAGCTAGGGCATTTGTCAATCCAAACGGCATGATAGTGAATTCATAATGCCCATACCGAGTATCTCTGTCTTTCGAGATATATTGCTCATTAATCCTAATTTGATTATATCCTAATCTAATTATATCCTAATCTGATTATATCCTGATTTGAGATCTATCTTTGTAAAGATCTGGGCTCCACTTAGCCTGTCGAGAAGCTCATCAATTTTGGGGATAGGATATTTATTCTTAACTGTCAACTGATTTGAGACCTTTGTAGTCCACACAGAGTCTTAGCGTTCCATCTTTCTTTTTGTGAAAGAGAACTGGCGCACCCCAGGGTGAAACACTGGGTATTACAAAACCTTGTTCCAACAGCTGTCTAAGCTGTTCCTTGAGTTTGATGGCTTCAGGAACTGACATTTTGTACGTGCATAAGGCTACTGGTGGCTAAGAGGGGTCAATTCTATCACATGATCTACTTCCCGAATTGGAGGCATTTCTATTAGCTCTGCTGGGAATAAATCATCATAATCACTTAACCATTCAAGTTCTTTAGCTTTTAACTTTGAGTCTATCGGATTCATTTTGACAAGAGAAATGTGCTGCTTCTTTCTAAGTCCTTTTAGTAACTTAGAAGCTTTTACTAACTGCAAACTTGGGGATCTTGAAATTTTGGTTCCTTGAACCTTGTTTCCGTGAAGGTCACGGAAGGAAATGGTTCTATTATGACAGTGAATGTCAGCTTGATTTTTGTGGAGCGAATCCATTCCAAGGATCAAAGGTATAACTCTGAACTGATAGTCAGTTAAATTCCCATCTAGATTGAACTGAATACGATCTATCTCAAGGTCTCAAGGTGAGTGAAAAGAATCTTCCCACTTGCCAATTCAACTTGCATAGGTTTCCCTGATTTCTGATCTAAGACTAGCTTACGCAAGCATCCAGGGGAAACGAAAGAATGAGTACTGCCTGAATCAATCAAAAGCTTAAAAGGCTTACTCTGATACTCAGCTGGAGTATGAATGAATTGGCAATTTGGCCCTTGGTTTTCAATTGCAGCATAAATCTGTCCTGTTTCTTCTTCCACTACTTTTGCTATTGTGACTGCTCTGGCTGCTGCAGTCTGAGGCAGAACTCTTTCTCTTTGGTTGCCCCAGTTCTGGGAAGGAGTTCTGAGGCTACTCTGGACACAGAGGCACATGGCTGAGCTCTAGAGTTCTCTTGGGATTTCCCTGATTTGGGCGAGATGGACCCAGATTTGACTGGAAGGGGCTGGTCTTTGCACTCTCGGTCCTTGACATCCATGTCCCCTTGACATCCATGTCCCCTTGACATGGTAGGAGTTGGGCAGTCTTTTAGCTGGTGACCAAAACCCTGGCATCCAAAACATCTATTCTCGCTTCTGAGCTCATCCCTCTGAATCCTTGAAAGAGGTGGGGCTCCTGAGAAAGTGTTCTGTGGGAAGGGTCTTCCTTCACTTCTGAATCTTCCAGTATCCTAATTCTGATTTGGGCCTTGCTGCCTCTTTGGGGGTGGAAAATTTGAAATACTTCCCCGAGGTTTGGAATCTTTTAAAATTAGAGGGTGCAGGCTTTGGTGGGACCTTAACAACAAAGACTTTAGCAAAGTCCTTTGCCATTCTTACTGCTTCGGCCATTGAGACAGGTTTGGCATTCTTTACTAAGGTGTCCAATGGCTCGTTCATTCCTCGAATGAATCTGGCCACCATCAGCTGCTCTTCATCCAACAGAGGGGAATATTTGAGGAGAAGGGCAAAAGCTTGATGGTACTCTAATTGTCCGGCTATCCTGCTTTAGCTCCAAGAACTCATTCATTTTAGTTTCAAGGAAGCCCGGAGGACAAAACCTCTTTTTGAGGTAAGCTTTAAGACCGGTCTAGGTCTAGGTATTCTAGTTGAGACGGTTAGTCTCACAGTGATTCCTCCAAGCAACCCTAGCCGTTTCCACAATCTTTAACCTCGCGAGAGCCATCTTGCTTCTCTCATTGTAGCCAGTTACATCAAAGTATTCCTCTATTGCCTCAATCCACTTTTCCACTACTTCACCTAACTGCTCCCCTTCACCCTTGAAGGGACCAGGTTGGGATCTGTGCAGGGCTTTTCGAACATCCGGATCTAACTCTTCGTCATCGGTTAGAGGATCCGGTTGCCTTGCGGCACGGGTCGCGCGCCTCATGATTATGACAAAACGAGATTTTTGTCAACTTAACTTTGACAATAGATTTATGATTATTTAATTTTTATAATTTATTCTTTAAATAGATAATTATTTCATCATACTTCATGAAACAAGATTAACCATATTCACAATCATGAAAATAATTTAGAATTTTTTTTACAAAACATCATTTATTATCAAAAGTTTTTGATATATACATAGAGCATCATAGCTCCCCAAAATCACTGTGCCAATTGTATACGCATAAAGAAGCAAAATTGCGAAGGAGACATGCCATGGTACACACGATTCATTACAGAAAGAGGTGTTGTAATTCTATCTCTAGGGATAAAGCGGCTAAGAAGCCTAAAAACTCGGCATGAAGTTCTAAAGTTCCTGGGTGAATGATCAAAGAGTTGTACATGCTGAACAAGTCTCCTAGCCTTATCAGAATCATGGCTAAGGAAATATTTTGCCTGAGCCTCTGCTGGCTGACGCTGACTGGAACTGACATTAATACATCGTCCTCCACAAAACCACATATACCGACATCGCTCAAGAGGATCAGGAAAGTAAAGACTCTCAAAATGATGCGCGAGTCTCACTCAGCTCACTCGAGTCGTAGCAGAGTTTATGAGGTGCTCAAATGCAAAGGCTATCATATCCTCACTCTAGGAGAGTTTAGGAATGCCAGATAGATTCTGGGTATCCATCTATAAATTCCAATTCAATTTATGAGTTTTTAATTTCTAAAGTTCCTTCAACATAATATTAACAAGGAAAATATTATTTCCCAAAATTACTTTAAAAATTTTAAGCAAATTTTGCTCTGCTGCTGTTACATAAATTTACAACAGCACTGTGATACCAACTGTGAGATCCCACTGCCCCTTCTGCGCACCGGATTCCTGGACGGTAGCAGTGGAAGTAACTTCCTCTTGCGCGGGGTAGGGTTTCTCACTCGGGGCCTCGCCCTCCGGGCACGAGACTAAGCTGGTGGTCATTCCAAAAATCGAAACCGAGAAAATTTCCCATGCCCGAAAAACGGGGACGATTCTACCATTTAACGAATTTTTCTAATGAGGTCAAGATACTGAACTAACCTTTATCTGAATAAACCAGATAGAAGGGAAACTATTACAGACTTAACTGGAAGGGATCAACGCTTTTTTTCTAATTGAATCAGGCACAGCCGTTGATCTATTCATTTGAGAAGTCTTCAGGCTTTTAATTAACTACTCAAGTTCTAAGCGTAATCCTATTAATCAATTTTATTATTAAAACTCTACTAATTCCAGCCTAAATCTCAAATTTAGGAATTTTGGGAAATATGCACAATTTTGGGACAATTCTTTATTAGATCCAATACAAAGTTTACTGTGCGATATGCAAGATTTATTATTGGATGTTCTCAACAAGCATTTGAATAATGCGATATGATTTATGTACTATTGTACATTTGTAACAAGTATATATGATGTTGGTGGGATGTAAATTTGCCTGCACACACACACACACATGCACACCAAGAATTAAGTTTGTTTATATCACATAGCCTCCAGTTGACCATCAAACACACAAACTTTAACAAAGAAAGGATATTCAATGTAACTTTAAGTTGTAAGAAAGACTAGGTGATAGAATTAAAAAGATCACCATCTGTATTGAATCAAAATTCTTGAACAATGGGTGAACCATAAATCTAAAAGCTTAAGAAAGCCTTACAATCTGAATAATGATTGAACTATGAGTTTGGTAGCTTCATACAACATTTCTAAAAGATTACGAAGCTAGTTGCCCATGTGCTAACAAATCATTCTTGCTCAACTGCACTGACGTGTGACGGTGCCTCACTTTCATGTTGATTCAATTGATTCTGTTTGGCCTTGAGTATTATAGCCTTTGGAATCTTGATTTTCTCTGGAAGTCATCCACCCTTGGGCTTCCATGTCCAAATGATGCAGCTAGTGTCTTCCCAGCGCTGAGAATCATTTATGTTCTCTCGCCACCAATACTTGTTCCAGCAATCCTTATAAACCTCCACATCACTTGCATTCTTCTTCTTTGAAATTGGTGCCCAATATTGTATCTGAACTTGTAAGTAGTTTATCAAGTTGTCGTTTTGATCATCACTTGTTGTCACTCCCAACCATATTGGGTAATTTGCATCACAAGGTTGTACAAGCACAAAATCTCCTTTAGACACATCAAGAGTCGGGTTGACCTCTTTAACAGGTCTGTTGCGCATTGGACCACAATAATGGTCCTCATTTACATCAAACCTTTCATCTACATCATCCTCCACTTGAAGGTTAAGAGGCTCAGCTTTTTTGCATACAGTCCTTGGCCAAAAGTCATGAAATCCAATGTTGTCTTCCCTTGCACTAGGGGTTTGCATGTTTAACATAAGATTCTCCCAATAGGCAAGGACCGGATTGATCAACTTAGCATAATCACTTTGGTCTCCTTTCTCTTGCAAGTGCTCTTTCCACCAATTGACATGTTTTTTAAAGCCCTCCACAACCTTCTCATTTTCCTTACATACGCAAAGGGTGGTAATACTTTTAGAAAACCTTCAGGAAGCTTGGATCCTCCTTGGTCATTTCTCTTCCATAACTCTATACTGCTTTCTGGTAACCAATCAACATTTTTGGGATGTACTTTGTATTTCATCAACAAAGGTATTCCATCACTCATATAAAACCTGAATTGCAATGGCTTTGAATGTCCAATCAAACTATCAGCTCCATCATGTAAGCATCCCTTGACAAAGCCTTTGAAGTCTGCCACCTTTTGTAGGAGAAAGGGTGCTAGATGCATGCTAATACACTCATTAAAGATCTTCATCAAATGTGGAAATTTAAAAATGGTTTGTTTCCTCAACTTCTCAGAGAAGCGACTAAACAATGCATCAATATCTTCATGAGTATGACCAACCATAAGAAAACCAAGCTGCACCATGTCAAACACTCCTTGTGCAACCAATAGGGATAGATAGGCAAATACATAATGATTCTTATTTTCAGAACCACAATTGTCAAGTTGCCAACAACAACGTCCTTGGTAATCTCTTGAAAAATGTCCTTGAATTTTCAGAACCACAATTGTCAAGTTGCAACAACAACGTCCTTGGCAATCTCTTCAAAAATATCCTTGAATTTGATGTCCTTGAATTTGATGGCATTAAACTTGAGGCATTGACATTGCCCCTATCCTGCACATGTGTGTTAGTATGAAAGACTGACTGCATATGTGAAGAACAATTTCCCTTTGTGTCCACATTTGTTTCTACATGTGTGTCTGCATCTGCATCCTCAATGCTCTGCTTGCAATATGCGTTTCTCTCCTTTAGCACTTCCATATGAAAGACTGACTGCATATGTGAAGAACAATTTCCCTCTATATCCACATTTGTTTCTACATGTGTCTCTGCATCTGCATCCTCAATGCTCTGCTTGCAATATGCGTTTCTCTCCTTTAGCACTTCCATATGCTGATACAGGGCCATAGTAGACAAAACACAAACAAAAAAAAAATCATGGTTCTACATTCTGAGTTTTGTGAGCTCAAGTCACCATACATGTGTTGCTCTCCTCTTTCTAAGTTTCTTAAACATTTTGAGAGAGATGAAATTGTGAAGTTGGGATCACTTGGCCATAACCCCAAGGCAAAGTGACCACAAGCTGTTTGTCCATGTCCATGAGTGAGCATTCCTGTTAAGGATACTGGAAGCCTCTCAACCCCATTGAGAGATTTAGGAACTGGTTTAATTTGTGGTATGGCAGTCTTGCTATGGTCCATCTTATCATGTATAATACACAAATACCTGTTTGGGTTCATTTCGAAAGAGCTCCTCCAAGCATAGTATAGATTTCTACAACTCATTTGCTGCTGCAACATGTGTGCCCTTCTTTGTGCCATGTATCTAGCACGCTCCTCTTGATTTTTTGTTGATTCCAACTTGACCTTGATTGCCGTACAAATGTCGCATTTTGAGAAGGTGCTAGTTTTTGATAAACTAACTATCTTGAACTCTGTGTTCCACAATCTTGAGAATGATGGTTGTGACAATGGCCGATATTCGAATGAGACAAGTGTGTCATTCACTTCACGCAATATGTCCACCTGTTTGTACATTGCTGGTAGAACACGTTGGGTCTCGTGGGCTCCATGCATAGTTGTCCTTGATCTATGTGGCATTTGATTGGCATTATTATCTATGAAGCCCTGTATGATTGATTTTGCCATCTCAACATGTGTCATGCCCTTCCGTATTATCCCACTGTTGCCATGACTGACATTAGATGCACCATTCAAGAACTTCTTTCTAAGCCTATAGAACGTTGACTTACCAATGCCATGCATTACATACCATACTTTACTACAAACCTTCTTCCCATCAAACTGAAAGCACTCGTCATCTTGACCTTGTCTATAGGCCATGCCCATGCAATCCAGTACAAATGTGTATCGTGTACTATAGCTCTGTCCCCAAAAGTGTACCCTAGCTTGCATGATTTTGGATCTATCTCCAAATTGACAACATCGCTTCTCACAACAATCAATGGTTTTTGCGACATTGTGAATGTTTGCAACATCACATTTTTTGCTAGCTCCATGGGTTTTATCGTAATTTTTCATTACCCTTACCCTATGGACATAGCTCCTTTTCTTATTTGTCCCTTCAATGATATCATAGTCAGTGATCATGGCATCATGGTGTCTGTCATTAGAACTATCACCATCATTGCCCTCTACATCATCATCCTCTTTTTCATCACTTGAATTGTTTAGGCTGTCAATATTTTTTTGCATGAAGTGATCTTGAGTACCCTCATCAATAGAAGCTTGAGCCTTGCCTGCATATGCTAGCTTGTAGTAGGAGGCTTCATGAGCCTCACCATCATATGTTAGTTTGTTAGGAGGCTCCAGTTAAAGTTATCATCCTCACTTGCATAATATATTAACTTGCATATGTTAGCTAGAAGGGTAGGCTCCTCCAACAAAAGTTTGAGCCTCACCTGCGGATGCTAGTTCGCTTCTAGGAAGCTGAAAGTAAAGTTGTAGGAAGCTGAAAGTATATTTGGGTGTATGGGGAAAGAGGGAAGAAAAAAAAAATCTCAAGCTCAAGCTCAAGGGGCTCAAACTTGAGTTTGAGCCTTGTCTATTACACAAGCAAGTAGGAATAGAGAGGGAAGCTAGAATAATCCCAGAGAACAAGTGGGGTGTGGGTGAAGAAGGGTATATAAACAAGTGGGGTGTGGGTGAAGAAGGGTATATAAACAAAACTGAAACTAACTATAATCAAAAGACCTGGGACCTGGGGCCTGGGCTTGGGCTTGGGCTTGGGGACTGAAATCGAAATTCCTTTCTGCATGACGACGCCTGCGCCATTGATTGTCTATATCAATTGACAAGAAGTTCCACCGTCGCCATATCAGAGCCTCTCCCTCTCATAGCCGCCATCGCCCCCTCTTCTCTCACAGAGCCACCCCCCTCTCCCTCTCGCAATGCCAGCCCCCCTCTCCTCTCCTCCCTCTCGCCATCGCCAGCCCCCCCTCTCCCTCTCGCAGTCGCCCCCCCTCTCTCGTAGCGCTAGCCCCCTCTCCTCTCCTCTCTCTCGCAGCCGCCCCCCCTCTCGCCATCGCCAGCTAGCCCTCTCCCTCTTGCCATCGCCAGCTAGCCCTCTCCCTCTCCTCTTGCCATTGCACAGCCCCTCCCTCTTGCCATCGCCTCTCCCTCTCTCGTAGCACCCGCCCAGCCACCCCGCCCCCCCTCTCCTCTCGCCATCGCCAGCGCGCCTGCCAACCCCCTCTCCCTCTCTCGCAGCGCCCATTTGAAATTTGAATTTCAAAATTTTCCCCTTTCCATTTGAAATTTGAATTTCAAATTTTTCCCAAATTCAAATTTGAATTTTAAATTTCCCCCCGCTCGGCGCCCGTGCCCTTATTTCAAATTTCCCCCCAACTACCTGCTCGGCACCCCACTTCGAAATTCCATCCACATAAAAAAAACCGACCTCAGACGTCCCTTCCATTAAAAAACCGACCTCGCGTTTGAACCAAACCAAAGGACCTGCGAACCCTAAATGCGATTAACGCGATTCTACACCCAAAGCACAAGCGATTCTGTGTGGTGAGCGTACACTGCTCGTCGTAATCACCATCGTATGCAGCAATAATCATATCTTTTTCATATCTCTGAAGTACTCGCTCAGCCTTGCGTCCTCCTGCGTTTCAAACAAGTTCTTTTCCTCCCGCAATTGACACGTCTGCATTGGTTTCGACCTCTGTTTCCTACAAAACCATCATGCTCACACGCCATCGGAGACTTCAAGCATCCGTCTCACGTCTGTACGACATCGGAGACTTTCGTGCACCCATCTGCGTTTTGTGTTGTTCCCTCATCTAATTGAATACTTTACGCAACAAGTAAGTCCTTCTTTAATTGATTGTCTATATCAATATAAACGCTTACTTGATTGCACGCTAAGTGTGCCATTTGTCAATCGTTGCTCGTCGTAGATTGTTTGCACTAACCAAGAAGGAGTAAAATGGTTTGTGGATAGCTACGATGCTAGTGCAAACTTCAAAGGAGTCCTCCATTTGTTTCTGTCTCAAGGTGATACATCATATGGAGATATGGGGATTGTGGTATAGGTGCTAAGGATGATGTGGATGTAAGAGCAAACCCATGCTTCACATGCAATGTATTGCCAGAAGGAGAAACTACAAAAGCAAATAAGTTTTGCTTATCATTGGACACTTTTCACCCAGCAGACATGACTGGTAGTAAACTAGGAAAGGATAATTCTATTGTAAAGCTAGGATTGAAGATCATTGACTTTTCCAATCAAAAAGACTCAGGGGTGGATAATTTGGAGGACCTAGTGAAAGCGGTGAGGCATGCAAAGAAGGCTTTAGATTCAAGAAAAAAGTCCATACCTGAAAAGGAGACAACAACCACTCAAGTTAGGAAAATTGTGGAGAAAAAAGGCAGGGCCATAGTGACCAGTGCACTTGAAGCATCTAGAAATGCTGGTGCAACTTCTTCAAAACATAAAAAGGAGGGTGACAAAACAAAAGTCCTTGATGTAAGCACAATAGCAGCTGAAGACATGGCAGGCTCTCAGGTGCAAGAAGAGGAGCAAGCACTTGCAAAGAAGAGAAAGGCAAAGCACTCTACAAAGGTTCAAGAAATCTCTTCAAAGAGGCAAAGGACAAAACCAGCAACAAGTGGTTCAAAGGAGATAGATGCGTCCGATGACGAGCTAATGGAGGTTGAGACTCCAAACAAGGGCAGCAAAGCAATGATCTCATTAGAAATAAAGAAGGGATATTATCCCTTTGGTCTAAATGAGGTCTTCAGCATTGATGTGATGAAATGTTATCCTGCTCCTTCAAACTATGTGTATAGAAGGTTAAATAAGGATTGGGTTTGTATTTTGACCCAAGAATTTATTGAGGACCCAAAGCAAGAGGAGATACTTGCAATTTTGATGCCTTGTAATCGTGCTATGAAACAACCCCTTGATAAACTGGCAAAAGAAGATATTCATAAACTTGAATATTGGATTATCTCTAGTTTTAGTGCTGCAAAAAGCTTGCAGGCTCTAAATATGGCTAAAGTGACCCCTCAATTGCGTTAGCAATTTAGGTTCAGGAGATCAAAGATAATTGTAAATTGCCCGCCCAAGATTTCTCGTGACATTTCCAAGGATGCAAATTTATCTGTTGCAAAGTCAATGCAAAAGGAGCCATTCCTCGATCAACTTCTACAAGCTCAAGCACAATGGCATGCAAACGGTCGTCCTAGTAAACCTTTACCTGGTGTCAATCAACCCAAGATGGACGAGTCTTGGAAGGTACTCTTTTGATTCTTTGCTATATCTTGGTAAATCATAGACATACATTACTTCTTCTTTACTTTTCATAATATCTTTTACGGATCTATAGTTCCAAGTGTAGCAGTAGCATAAGAAAGATGCATGTGAGGCTTCTTCTCAAACTGTATAAACTTAATAGTTTGGTTTGAAATTTAACTTCAAGCCTCACCTCTCTGTGATGGTGTAGCACTTGCATATCTAATTGTGTCTCGAACTTAAGTTGGAGCCTCACTTGCAAGTGCTAGATTTGCATACGGAGGTGATGCTCAAACCTAAGATCGAGCATCACCATTATATACTAGTTTAGCACTAGCAAGTGAGGCTCAAACTCAAGTTTGAGCATAAGCTACAAATTATTGAAAACCCATAGATGCATGATTCCTCCTAATATTTTGTGATATCTATAGTAAGGGGGCTAACTTCTTACTTTGCAACTTTGCAGGCCTTTGTGGACACCACAAAGCATGTGCACACTACATAATAAGAATTTTGCCAAAAATGATTTAAAATGATTTACACTTGCTTCTATGTGATGATGATGCATGGCAAAATTGGGTTAAGATCATGAGGCTATATGCAAAAGGCTTGCTACCAAATACAAAGGGCGAAACTCAAACTAAAGGTCTTGATCAAAATCCCAAACTTCTAACTTTGAAGAGTGGGCAAATTCAGCAGACACCAGGAATAGTCACGCTAGGCCCAACGTTGTTTAGGTGCATTTTAGGCCTCAAAAGAGTAAAGTTTTGGACATTCAAACAACACTTATTGACAATAGAATATTGCTTAAGAAGGGAAAGCAAACCCATCAAAGAATGGATATGGAGGAGATGGCTTGGAAGCTAAAAATAGATCGAGTGCTCAAAGATGCAATAACTGCCTTCTATTTTGATCTGACAAGGAAAAAGATGACTTGGGAACAGGTGTGTGAGAAATATAAGCTAGGGGAGTATGAGTATAATCAATTGAGGAGCTACAGCCAGTCCTTTGTTAGGGATGCTCTCAATTGTTCAAAAAAAAATCCTTCACTTCCAAAAAGTGTAGTAACTTTACTGAATCACCTATATAGAGCATCTATGGGTATTGTATCTCAACAAGAGTCTATTCCTTGGACAATTAGGGGGGTGGGTTTTGATATGACAAAGATTATAGCCTTCTATAGTGAAGAGCATGTACCATTTCAACTGGCAATCATAAACCTACATGGTACAAAGGAGCAGCTCTCATCAGAATTTTTCTCCAAGTTGGCACTTACTTTGAACACACTAAACCCACAATATGAATATATTCTTGTGTGTTTTGTTGATTTCATCACCATTGGAATGCTTATCGAAGGGATTTCTAGCCAGTCAACAAAGGTGCACTATGAATTTGGCGTGATCCACACACAAAAAGATGATGCCTGGACATCTGGAACAGTTGAGATTGCAACTGTTATTCTTTTCATCATTAGCAAGGTTGACAAGTTTGAGGCCATTGATAAGGTTCTCACAAAAAAATGTATTCATCTCAGGCTCTAGTGGCCAAAATAGAGAATTCATCGACAAAGGCTTTATTGACAGTCTCATCAGAGGGTTTTGTCCTGAACACAGCTATGTTGTAGAGATATATTGTGGTGGAGTTGTGCTAGAGGAGAGCTTGCTAAAGAAGAGACGATGTATTGCTTTATGCAAAGATGATTTGGAAGCGATGGCATTAGAATCAAAGTGCTCTACTCTTTTAGACGGTCACCCATCCTTGCAAGAGTGGTGTGGTGCAAGTGGCGGCACAAAAAAGCAAACACTAGATGATGCAGAAAAAGAGAACCTTCAAAATCTTCACATTGACGACCCGACCAAGTACAAAGGAGGAAGACTGTAAGATCCCTGTTTCCACCGAGCAACGGATTCGGGGTACTAGCAGTGGAAGTAGCACTTCTCGCGCGGGACAGGGGTCCCACACTCGGGGCCTCACCCACGGATATCCAGACAAGAGACTAATCCGTTGGTTTTTCCAAAACCGAACCCGAAAAAACTTCCTTCACCCGGAAAGCACGGGCGATTCCACTAGGATAACTCTTTACTCTAACGTAGTCAAGACCATTACTGATCAAGCTAATCCGCTGACTGCACCTATAAAGATACTCGGTCAGATCAAGGAAGAAACTTGCACTTGGATCATTGGGATCAACGCTTTTTTCCCCATTAAGAGGCACAACCGTTGATTCCTATCCATAGAACAATTACTATCCGGGATTTACTTTATCTATCGTAAACAGAAATTGAGTCTAGATTTACAGATCCATAAGTCCAGCCTAACCCCATCCAGTCCCATGGGTTAGCCAACCGCCCAACCACTGTAGTGATGGGATCCAATTAAGAATTTAGTTAGGTTTTGTCCCGGGTACCAAGGAAAAGAGTTCCAAGGCCCCCTAGCCGGAAGTTCATGCAAACATAAAACTAGTCACACCACTTACACACCCAATATGAAATTGCCTTTTTCTTAGCATCAACTAACTTTAAAACAATCCTTTAATGAAACCATTATATCACTGATGACAATCCTCAAAGTCTCTGGTTGAATCCTTATTTCTAGTCATTCATTCATCGGTATACTTATGGCATCATTGGTAACCAGAATGCTCACCACCTGTTCACTCAGGGGCCTTTTCCATAGTTCCTAGCTCATAGTAACCGGCAATATATTCATATAATAGAATGGAATCTCCGTGGAAGATCAACAAGATCAACCCACAGATCCATAAAAGAGCCATGGACTCATCCAACAAGGTCAATCAACCAGATCCATGCCCGGTTTCAGAAAACAATTCTTATTCTTTATTCCAATATCTTCCACGATGCACGTGTGGGTATCTTCGGCGACCCAGAGCCCGAGCACCGTATGGTTCAGCACCCTCTAGGATCCTTCGCAGATGACCTAGCGCTTCACTCATAGGCCGCTTCCTTGGTCCCTCATCCACCGTACCGGAAGCTCACCATTTAAATCGAACCGAGGAGGCTGGTCAAGACCTCAGTCGACCTTGCTACGCGAGACATCCTCCATTGACTCTCCGTCAACAGTTGCAACTTTAACAGTTAGGTCTTTATGACCTTAATCCACAAGACGGTCAAAATGCTTCCCCAGCATTCTTGACATAAAACAGTCATTTACAAACAGTCACAAAATACAGTTTCTAAATCGAACTCTCGTCTTTCCACATTATCCCTCCTTAGTCCACATTACTTATTCCACATTCCATTCAATGTGTACTCATTCTCATCCATTTCCTCATATCGACGACACATTAATTCACATAAATATTCACATTCACATCATACATCCACATCTACATGCATACATCCATTTTTACATCCTCATTTATATATCCACATCCCATATCCACATTCATACATACACATCCATATCCACATCCATACATCCACATCCACATCCACATTCACATCCATATCCATACATCCACATCCACATCCACATCCACATCCATACATCCACATCTACATGCTTACCTCCATTTTCACATCCTCATTTATACATCCACATCCCATATCCACATTCATACATACACATCCATATCCACATCCATACATCCACATCCACATGCATACATCCTCTATCACGTTCTCATTCATACATCCACATCCACATACATACATACATCCTCTATCACGTCCTCATTCATACATCCACGTCCACATACATCCTCTATCACGTCCTCATACATACATCCACATCCACATTCCCATTCACATTTATACATCCACATCTACATCCACATACATACATACATCCACATCCACATTCCACATTCACATCTATACATCCACATTCACATACATCCACATCCACATTCCCATTCACATCTATACATCCACATTCACATCTATGCATATACATCTTCATGCATACATCCATTTTCACATTCATACATCCACACTCCCATCTCCACATCCACACATCCACATACATACATCCATTTTCACATTCCCATTCATAACGTCCTCATACATACATCCACATCCACATTCCCATTCACATTTATACATCCACATCTACATCCACATACATACATACATCCACATCCACATTCCACATTCACATCTATACATCCACATTCACATACATCCACATCCACATTCCCATTCACATCTATACATCCACATTCACATCTATGCATATACATCTTCATGCATACATCCATTTTCACATTCATACATCCACACTCCCATCTCCACATCCACACATCCACATACATACATCCATTTTCACATTCCCATTCATATCATACATCCACATCCACATACATCCTCTATCACGTCCTCATACATACATCCACATCCACATTCCCATTCACATTTATACATCCACATCTACATCCACATACATATATACATCCACATCCACATTCCACATTCACATCTATACATCCACATTTACATCCACATTCACATACATCCACATCCACATTCCCATTCACATCTATACATCCACATCCACATTCCCATTCACATCTATACATCCACATTCACATCTATGCATATACATCTTCATGCATACATCCATTTTCACATTCATACATCCACACTCCCATCTCCACATCCACACATCCACATACATACATCCATTTTCACATTCCCATTTATATAACCCCATATGCCTTCACATCTAATCTTTTACATCACATCCATTCTCGCCCTATCATATACATCTTATCCTATCACATACATCTCGCCCTATCATATACATCTTATCCTATCACATACACTTCTTACCTCATCCCATACACATCTTATCACATCTTAATTCATCTTATCACCTCCTAACTTATTTCATAAGCATCTTATCACATCTTATACACCTCTTATCACATCCTATCACATCTCATATCTATTTATAGAATACAAGAGAATTCTTATATTTGATATAAGATTTCTTTACACATTTATTTATGCATAAATTCTATTTAAGGAGATTAATACTTTTGAAGTAAAAATCAATCTTTTATGCATCTTCCTATGCGTAAATTCATTTTAAATGAAAATGACACTTTTGAATTAAATTTCAATCTTTTATGCATCTTCCTATGCATAAATTCAATTTAGATGAGAATGACACTTTTGAATTAAAAATCAATCTTTTATGCATCTTCTTATGCATAAATTCATTTTGGTAGGAATTACACTTTTAGAATAAAAGAATTTCTCTTATGCATCTAAGTTATGCATAAAATCCATTTATGATGAAAATCACACTTTTAGTATAAAAAGAATATCTTTTATGCATACCTCTATGCATGAAATCTAAATATGTTAAAAGTAACACTTTTATAATAAAAAAATCAACTTTTATGCATACCTCTATGCATGAAATTCAAATATGATAAAAGTAACACTTTTATAATAAAATAATCAACTTTTATGCATACCTCTATGCATGAAATTCAAATATGATAAAAGTAACACTTTTATAATAAAATAATCAACTTTTATGCATACCTCTATGCATGAAATTCAAATATGAAAAAAGCTCAGCCATACAAAGGAAGTTATGGCAAAATTTTTAGAATTTAGTAAAAGAAAATTCATCTTTTATTTTATTATAAAAGTGTTACTTTTAGTATAATTGAATTTCATGCATAGAGGTATGCATAAAAGATGAATATTCTATTATAAAAGTGTTACTTTTAGTATAATTGAATTTCATGCATAGAGGTATGCATAAAAGATGAATACTCTATTATAAAAGTGTTACTTTTAGTATAATTGAATTTCATGCATAGAGGTATGCATAAGAGATGAATATTTTATTATAAAAGTGTTACTTTTAGCATAATTGAATTTCATGCATAGAGGTTTGCATAAGATATGAATATTTTATTATAAAAGTGTTACTTTTAGCATAATTGAATTTCATGCATAGAGGTATGCATAAGAGATGAATATTTTATTATAAAAGAGTTAATTTTAGCATAATTGAATTTCATGCGTAGAGATATGCATAAGAGATGAATATTTTATTATAAAAGTGTTACTTTTAGCATAATTGAATGTCATGCATAGAGGTATGCATAAGAGATGAATATTTTATTATAAAAGTGTTACTTTTAGCATAATTGAATTTCATGCATAGAGGTATGCATAAAAGCTGAATATTTTATTATAAAAGTGTTACTTTTAGCATAACTGAATTTCATGCATAGAGGTATGCATAAAAGATGATTATTTTATTATAAAAGTGTTACTTTTAGCATAATTGAATTTCATGCATAGAGGTATGCATAAAAGATATGGGAAGTGATAAGATGTGATAAAATGCATATGAGATGAGTTAGGATGTGATAAGATGAGTTAAGAAGTGATAGGATGTGTATGGGATGAGGTAAGAAGTGTATGTGATGGGATAAGATGTATATGGGTTGTGATAGGGTGAGAATATGGATGTGAATGTGGATGGGTATGTATGGATGTATGCATGTAGATGTGGATGCATGAATGTGGATGTATGGATGTGAATGAGGATGTGGATGTAGATGCATGGATGTAGATGTGGATGTATGCATGTAGATGTAGATGTATGGATGTGAATGTGAATGTGGATGTGGATGTATGCATGGAGATGTGGATGTATGCATGTAGATGTAGATGTATGGATGTGAATGTGAATGTGGATGTGGAGGTATGCATGGAGATGTGGATGTATGCATGTAGATGTAGATGTATGGATGTGAATGTGAATGTGGATGCGGATGTATGCATGGAGATGTGGATGTATGCATGTAGATGTAGATGTATAGATGTGGATGTGAATGTGGAGGTGGATGTATGCATGTAGATGTAGATGTATAGATGTGGATGTGAATGTGGAGGTGGATGTATGCATGTAGATGTAGATGTATGGATGTGAATGTGAATGTGGATGTGGATGTATGCATGGAGATGTGGATGTATGCATGTAGATGTAGATGTATGAATGTGGATGTGGATGTATGCATGTAGATGTGAATGTATGCATATAGATGTGGATGTATGGATGTGAATGTGCATGTAGATGTGGATGTATGGATGAGGATGCATGAATGTGCATGTAGATGTGGATGTGAAAATAGATGCATGGATGTAGATGTGGATGTATGGATGTGAATGTGGATGTGGATGTGGATATATGTATGGATGTGAATATAGGATATGTGATGTGAAGGAATCTGAAGTGATGAGATGGAAAATGATGTGATGGGATGAGTACACATATAAATGGAATGTGGAATAAGTAATGTGGATTGATGAGGGATAATGTGAAAAAATGAGAGTTAATATAGAAATTGTATTTGTAAACTGTTTGTAAATACTGTTTGTAAATGGCTGTTTTATGTCAAGAATGCTGGGGAAGCATTTTGACCGTCTTGTGATTAAGGTCGTGGAGACCTAACTGATAAAGTTGCAACTGCTGATGACGGAGAGTCAATGGAGGACGTCTCGCGTAGCAAAGTCGGTTTTGACCAGCCTCGGTTCGATTAAAATAGTGAGCTTCTGGTACGGTGGATGAGGGACCAAGGAAGCGACCCAAAAATAATGTGATATATATGAGGAAATGGATGAGAATGAGTACACATTGAATGGAATGTGGAATAAGTAATGTGGACTAAGGAGGGATAATGTGGAAAGACGAGAGTTCGATTTAGAAACTGTATTTTGTGACTGTTTGTAAATGACTGTTTTATGTCAAGAATGCTGGGGAAGCATTTTGACCATCTTGTGGATTAAGGTCATGAAGACCTAACTGTTAAAGTTGCAACTGTTGACGGAGAGTCAATGGAGGATGTCTCGTGTAGCAAGGTCGACCGAGGTCTTGACCAGCCTCGGTTCGATTTAAATGGTGAGCTTCTGGTACGGTGGATGAGGGACCAAGGAAGCGGCCTATGACTGAAGCGCTAGGTCATCTGCGAAGGATCCTAGAGGGTGCTGACCATACGGTGCTCGGGCTCTGGGTCGACCCACACGTGCGTCGTGGAAGATATTGGAATAAAGAATAAGAATTGTTTTCTGAAACCGGGCATGGATCTGGTTGATTGACCTTGCTGGTCCTCAACGGATGAGTCCATGGCTCTTTTATGGATCTGTGGGTTGATCTTGCTGATCTTCCACGGAGATTCCATTCTATTATATGAATATATTGCCGGTTACTACTATGAGCTAGGAACTATGGAAAAGGCCCCTGAGTGAACAGGTGGTGAGCGTTCTGGTTACCAATGATGCAATGAATGACTAGAAATAAGGATTCAACCAGAGACTTTGAGGATTGTCATCAGTGATATAATGGTTTCATTAAAGGATTGTTTTAAAGTTAGTTGATACTAAGAAAAAGGCAATTTCATATTGGGGGTGTGTAAGTGGTGTGACTAGTTTTATGTTTGCATGAACTTCCAGCTAGGGGGCCTTGGAACTCTTTTCCTTGGTACCCGGGAAAAAACCTAACCAAATTCTTAATTGGATCCCATCACTACAGTGGTTGGGCGGTTGGCTAATCCATGGGACTGGATGGGGTTAGGCTGGACTGATGGATCTGTAAATCGAGACTCAATTTCTGTTTACGATAGATAAAGTAAATCCCGGATAGTAATTGTTCTATGGATAGGAATCAACGGCTGTGCCTCTTAATGGGGAAAAAAGCGTTGATCCCAATGATCCAAGTGCAAGTTTCTTCCTTGATCTGACTGAGTATCTTTATAGGTACAGTCGGCGGATCAGCTTGATCAGTAATGGTCTTGACTACGTTAGAGTAAAGAGTTATCCTGGTGGAATCGCCCGTGCTTTCCGGGTGAAGGAAGTTTTTTCGGGTTCGGTTTTGTAAAAACCGACGGATTAGTCTCTTGTCCGGATATCCGTGTGGGCAAGGCCCCGAGTTTGGGATTTGGGACCCCTGTCCTGCGCGAGAAGTGCTACTTCCGCTGCTAGTACCCCGAATCTGTTGCTTGGTGGGAACAGGGATCTTACAGTTGGTATCAGAGCCAATTTGAAAGTTAATAAGGATAATTAAATTCTTATCTCAAATTGGTAATAAGAATTCAGAAACAGCATTTTCATAATGTATTTTCATTCCATAAGCTTCTTTAATGAAGAAATTTTAATCAAAGAAATTATTTTTATAGATGGAAGTTCCCCATTTATCTGGTATTCCCGACCTCACCCAGTCTCAAGATATGATTGCATTTGCCTTCGAGCATCTCATCTCTTCCGCTTCAACTCGAACAAGCCGAGCAAGTCTCGAGGAATTATATTTTCCTAACCTAGTGGAGAGACAACAACATAAGTGGTTTGCAGGGCTATATATCCACGCCTCTTGCAACCGGCACGCAATGCTGAGGCAGAACCTCTCATTGGCCATGATTTTGATAAAGCTGAAAATGACGCGTGGTGTCATTCTATATCATTCAACGCCTCAAAATTTCAGACTTGCTTGCTGAGTTTATAGACTCTTTAGTTGATTTATCCCTAAGGAGAAAATAATAGCTCCCTTTGCAATTAGAGAAATTATGTAACAGGGCATGACTATGGCCCATTACCGTCGTCTTATGCGTCTCTCAAGGAGATTTTGAATTTTGGAGCCGAGCCACTCTATGTACTTATTGCAACTTGTATATAAATATACAAATGTTTTTTTTATTATTTAAGTGATTGTTTACGGACGATCGGATAAAGAAAAATCTGTTTATCAGACATATGTCATAGATCTCCAATAAGATCAACTGAAGAGCGAATTATGTCAAAAGTTTATCAAGATGCACAAAAAGGTTGTAATTGTGTGATATAATTCATACAAATTGTTATTCAAATTGAAATTCGTAAATTAGTAATTGGGTCTTCAATTGGAAGTACCGCAATTGTATGGAACCCTAACTTGCTTGAGGCCTAGATATAATGGTATTTACCTTATAGTTCGAGTATCATGACTATCCGTATAAACCGAGAGTATAACTGCAGCTCTTTACCGGTAGTATATACGAGTAAATCTAAGGCTTGAAATTATAAGCATTAATGCTATCTAGTTGATGAATTCGAATGTGGTTGATATGATTTTTAATTCTGTTTGGGAACTGATGCATTGATTTGGATTCTGATTGAAAAATGATGATCCCTGAAAATTGATTGAAATGTAATAAGCTGAGCGAAACCACAATGTGGATGATTGGGACGAGTCTCTGTAATGATAAATGATGATAATGATTTCAGTAAATCACTATGAGATTAGTGGATTATACTATCAAATTGCTATTGTTAATACTTGAGACGGTAGATCAAGTTAAGGGATGATAAATTGAGAACTTGCTTAACTAAAATTCCCGTGGAGGAATGTTAATCAGAAGGAAATTTTTTCGATCTAATGGACCATTATCGTGTTAAAGATATGAATGATATGAATTGAATGAAATTGTTATGTAATGATGAGTTCTATTTAAGGGATAATTATCCCCGTATTCTGTTGGGTTGACCAGAATATAAGAAACCCCAGAATAAATTGGATCTTAAGAAAAAGAGTTGTCCTCTACTTTGCGAGATAAGGACATCTTGCACTTTTTAAGTGGGGTAGAATGTAAGATTTCTCCCCCAGCCTTCGAGGTATACAGGAGAAAGAATCTCCTTTTCTGATCTTATAATTATTTCCTCTCTAAATAAAAGAAAGATTCTGTTTAAAAAGGGAAGATACTTTACCCAGAATACCTTCTCAGGAGCCCACCTGTTTTAAAGATTCAGAATGATGAATTCAGAAGTGAGAACCGGTGTTTTGGATGCCAAGGTTTTGACCATCAGTTAAAAGACTACCCGACTCCTACCATGAAAAGGGCACAGTGAAGTCTAGAACCCAAATTCAGAGACCAATTCCTTCATACCAATCTAATCAGGGTCCGTCTCTCGGACAAGATTGCTTAACTCCATTGACTAGGTCTGACCCATTGATTAGGGTCGAGATGACCAGTCAAATACTTGGCAACTTAGAGCAACAGATGCAGGCAATTCATAAAGATATAAACGCTGCCCAGGATCGACAGAGACAATATACAGATAAGAAGAGGACAATCAGAGAATTCAAAGAAGCAGTTATAGTCTTCATTTGAATACGGACCAAAAGAATTTCTTTATCTCTAGGGGAGTATAAGTAATTATCCCCCAGATATTGTGGACCAAAGAAAGTAGGTGACTTAGCCTACGAACTTCTTTTATCTCTTCATCTCAAAGTTCTTAATGCCTTCTATAGAAAAATGTGCCAAACCCAAATCATGGAAAGACGGTAAAACTTCAATGGCAAGATACCGTTGGCTTCTAAGTTACGCTAGCTCCTTCCTTTATATAAGTCGTAACTTTTACTTGTCGCTCACAGTAATCTTACTTCCATCGATCTCCCTTCTTCTTAATCTCCTTCATGGCTTGGCAACAGGAATTAGTTTTATCCATGATGATTTCTCACCTTCAAGACGCAAGCGAGTCTGTGAAGAAGGATTTTATAGAACAGTATGAGCGCTCACTTTTTCCTCACTTGGGAACTTCTGTAGCTCAGACCAAATGGCGGACCTATCAAGACATAACTAGGGTAACGCCCTGGGGTCAGCAACACTTTCGTAACAATGTCCGCTTGGCCATGGTTATTGAAGCCTTGGGTTTGGGTCCCCGATACTACTGCATCATGAGATCAAGACATCTTGGGTTTTCTGAGCGGGTCTTCTTACTGGCGTGTTTTCTTCCTCATCAGAAGATATGTCTTTACCCCATTTTTGGCTTGCCTCTCAGAGGTCCTTTTGTTAGATCACCTCATACCACTGAGATAGGTGCGGCAATAACCAACAGAATTATTCCCATAGATGAGTTACCTTATACGTGCGCAGCTTGTGAGTGCTGCTTTTGTGATCATATGATGGACGGGCTTATGGAAGTGTAAAGAGTTCTTCTATCCCATAGATGAGTTACCTTATACGTGCGCAGCTTGTGAGTGTTGCTTTTGTGATCATATGATGGACGGACTTATGGAAGTGTAAAGAGTTCTTCTATCCTTACTGTATATGTTCCAAGAATGAATAAAGTTTAAATCTTGTTCTTGTCTTGACCCTTACTCTCTTTGAGACTTTTTTATTTGGTGGTTAATCTTAATTAAATCTTTCTCTAAGTCTCATGTTCGTGCATCTTGCGAAATTATCCCAAGTTTGTGAGATGAGGACATCTCGCGTTTTTCAAGTGGGAGAGAATGTAAGATTCCTCCCCAGCCTCTCAAAATGTCCAGCATATTCCCCTGTAATCAATTCCCTCTTCAGAAATATAAGAGATCTCGTCTCTGCCTATTTTGACATAGAGAGAGAAAATATTCTAGAGAGAGAATATTCAGATTATGAATATTTTTGGATAGAAAAATAACTCATCTTATTAAAATAAGTTTCCTTAAAACAAAAATTCAAAAAGAACTTTCTAATGTGCAATTAGAATTAATTGAAAATGGATATGAAGGACCTTAGCCTAAGGGTCTAGATTTTCAAAAATTTTGGATTATGGTTCAATTAAGGTTCTTATGGACCAATAAGATCAATCCATGTGTGGGGAGGAGATAAATCCAATTTTGTAAAAGATGATACCCAAAAATGAGTAAATGCTCACATAAGATGAAGAGTTGACTATGTACAATGTTTATTAGTAAGAAACTATGAGTAATATAAAAAATATGAGATATTTTGGGTATCCAAAAATGAGTAAATGCTCACATAAGATGAAGAGTTAAAAATGTACAAGGTTTATTAGTAAAAAACTATGAGCAATATTAAAAATATGAGATATTTTGGGTATCCAAAAATGAGTAAATGCTCACATAAGATGAAGAGTTGAAAATGTATAAGGTTTAGTAAAAAACTATGAGCAATATTAAAAATATGAGATATTTTGGATATAATGATTCCATTTTGACACATATGTAAGGAAGGGGAGTCCATTAAAGGAGGTGCATATTTCACATGCTTGAATGAGTTTTAAACTCATAAATAATGTGATATTTTATCTCTCCTCTCTCCTAATTCAAGTCTAGTTGCAAAAAGTTAGCTTAACTGACCTAAAAATAGTCAAAAATTGACCAAACTGAGTTGGAAAATTCTAGAATCAGTTTGTTTGTTAGGAGCTCACTTTTTCCTATAAATAGAGGCCTTCCCCTTTGTTGAAACTCAACAATGTCTAATGCATTGTTACTCTACTCCACCTAAGCCAAGAACTATGAATTTGTTAATAATTCATTAGTTTTTGACATTTCCCTCTTCCAAAGATTGGTGGCCACTCTTGTTCAAACAAGAGTTGAACCCTCAAACCATCAAGCCAAAGGAAAGCTATCAAAGTCATTAGTAAGTTAGTGGTTCTTCTTTCTTTCAATTATTTTATGGATTTTTATGGTTTTAAAATGGTTTTTATGCTTTATGCCTTCTCTATAATGTTAGGCCTCATTACAAAAGGCATTCCTCTCTCTTCCTCTCTAACAAAACCAACCATTCTCTATCCTAGGTGAATGGTTAAGTGATTAATGTCAAATTTTTATAATGTTTATCTCAATAAAGTGAAAAAAAATATTTACTTTAGGATAATTTCAATATTGGTGTACTTTTAATTAGTTTTAAAGATGTAGAAAATTAAAAAATGGTCAGCCATACAAAGGAGGTTATGGCGAAATTTTTAGAAATTAGTAAAAGAAAATTCATTTTTATTATTATAAAAGAGTTACTTTTAGCATAATTGAATTTCATGCATAGAGGCATGCATAAAAGATGAATATTTTATCATAAAAGTGTTACTTTTAGCATAATTGAATTTCATGCATAGAGGCATGCATAAAAGATGATTATTTTATCATAAAAGTGTTACTTTTAGCATAATTGAATTTCGTGCATAGAGGCATGCATAAAAGATGATTATTTTATCATAAAAGTGTTGTCACTTTTATAATAAAATAATCATCTTTTATGCATGCCTCTATGCACGAAATTAAATTATGCTAAAAGTAACACTTTTATGATAAAATAATCATCTTTTATGCATGCCTCTATGCACGAAATTCAATTATGCTAAAAGTAACACTTTTATGATAAAATAATCATCTTTTATGCCTGCCTCTATGCATGAAATTCAATTATGCTAAAAGTAACACTTTTATGATAAAATATTCATCTTTTATGCATGCCTCTATGCATGAAATTCAATTATGCTAAAAGTAACACTTTTATGATAAAATATTCATCTTTTATGCATGCCTCTATGCATGAAATTCAATTATGCTAAAAGTAACTCTTTTATAATAATAAAAATGAATTTTCTTTTACTAATTTCTAAAAATTTCGCCATAACCTCCTTTGTATGGCTGACCATTTTTTAATTTTCTACATCTTTAAAACTAATTAAAAGTACACCAATATTGAAATTATCCTAAAGTAAACATTTTTTTCACTTAATTGAGATAAACATTATAAAAATTTGACATTAATCACTTAACCATTCACCTAGGATAGAGAATGGTTGGTTTTGTTAGAGAAGAGAGGGGAATGCCTTTTGTAATGAGGCCTAACATTATAGAGAAGGCATAAAGCATAAAAACCATTTTAAAACCATAAAAATCCATAAAATAATTGAAAGAAAGAAACTTACTAATGACTTTGATAGCTTTCCTTTGGCTTGATGGTTTGAGGGTTCAACTCTTGTTTGAACAAGAGTGGCCACCAATCTTTGGAAGAGGGAAATGTCAAAAACTAATGAATTATTAACAAATTCATAGTTCTTGGCTTGGGTGGAGTAGAGTAACAATGCATTAGACATTGTTGAGTTTTAACAAAGGGGAAGGCCTCTATTTATAGAAAAAAGTGAGCTCCTAACAAACAAACTGATTCTAGAATTTTCCAACTCAGTTTGGTCAATTTTTGACTATTTTTAGGTCAGTTGAGCTAACTTTTTGTAACTAGACTTGAATTAGGAGAGAGGAGAGATAAAATATCACATTATTTATGAGTTTAAAACTCATTCAAGCATGTGAAATATGCACCTCCTTTAATGGACTCCCCTTCCTTACATATGTGTCAAAATGGAATCATTATACCCAAAATATCTCATATTTTTAATATTGCTCATAGTTTTTTACTAAACCTTATACATTTTCAACTCTTCATCTTATGTGAGCATTTACTCATTTTTGGATACCCAAAATATCTCATATTTTTAATATTTCTCATAGTTTTTTACTAATAAACCTTGTACATTTTCAACTCTTCATCTTATGTGAGCATTTACTCATTTTTGGATACCCAAAATATCTCATATTTTTTATATTACTCATAGTTTCTTACTAATAAACATTGTACATAGTCAACTCTTCATCTTATGTGAGCATTTACTCATTTTTGGTATCATCTTTTACAAAATTGGATTTATCTCCTCCCCACACATGGATTGATCTTATTGGTCCATAGGAACCTTAATTGAACCATAATCCAAAATTTTTGAAAATCTAGACCCTTAGGCTAAGGTCCTTCATATCCATTTTCAATTAATTCTAATTGCACATTGGAAAGTTCTTTTTGAATTTTTGTTTTAGGGGAACTTATTTTAATAAGATGAGTTGTTTTTCTATCCAAAAATATTCATAATTTGAATATTCTCTCTCTAGAATATTTTCTCTCTCTATGTCAAAACAGGCAGAGACGAGATCTCATATTTCTGAAGAGAGAATTGATAACAGGGGAATATGCTAGACTTTTTGAGAGGTTGGGGAGGAATCTTACAAAGACGAAGGTGATGATATTGACAACAAAAATGACACAGATGATGATAAAGAAGTTGGGGATACAATAGACTTTGAAGATGCAAGGCAAAGGAATGAAGAGGACCAAGGGAATGATGCTCTATTCAATGAGGATGCCGAAGAAAATTTTGAAGATATTGGAAGGCATGAAAATGATGATGAAGGGTGGGAATGGTGATGATATATTGGATACTGCAAAAGCCATGGAAGCTTCAAATGTTGGGGTTGCTATGGCCGTTGAGAAGATTGGGGATACAGATGTCAACAAGGCTTTCCATGCTCATAGCCCATCAAGCTCTCAACCAAAGAAAGGTAGAAAAGTGCTTATGAATGTACAACGAATGGTGATCATTGAAAGGAGCTTATCAACTACTAATATTAACATAGATCTTGTTCAAAGTGTGGATTTGTTGAAATAATTATTAGTCTTTTGATTAATACATTGGCTTTTTTGGATTCACTTTTAACATTTTTCTATTAAAGTGAATATTTCTATTCTAAGTATCCTTTATTTCATGCCAACCTCTGGTACAAATGAGGATGCACACTTACTATTAAGAAATTACTCCATATCCTAGTGTAACAGCGAGGCTCAAAATTAAGTTTGAGCCTAATACAAATGATGATGCACACTTACTATTAAGAAATTACACTTACTCCATATCCTAGTGTAGCGGTGAGAATCAAACTTAAGTTTGAGCCGTACCTCCACTTATGTCCAACCTTGGGGATGTCTTATAACACAAGGCACAATCTCAAGTTGAGCGATCTTTACTTTGCCCTTATAAGTGAGGCTCAAACTCAAGTTTGACCCTTATGTGAAAGTCTTGGCATGTAATATGGTTCCTAATTCATTATGGTACATCACTCAATGTTGAGTAATCTAAGTTTGGATACAAAGTATATGTGTAGATATAAAAATGACTAGTATTATCCTTGGTGTATTATTTAAATCCTAAAAGCAATAGCATGTTATTTTAATCTTACAGATATATACAAAGAAGAGAAAGACGAAGATAACATTGCTCAACTAGAACATCATCATGAAAGCCCTACTAGAGAGATCAACTCTCATGATTCAAATGCTAGAAATAATGAAGACAACATGGTGGAGGTAGATCACATCGATGATTCAGCTTTGCAAACATCTTCAAGGCATTCAAGTGATAGGACTAAAGAGACTAAGGACATTCTTCATTTAAAAAGTTAATGTTGAGGTTAGTGAGAATAAAGATAAAGTTAATGAAGAGCTTCAAGAGACTTTTCCAACCAAGGAGAGACAAGAAGAGATTGTCGAACAAATTGATAAGGCTACATATGCTACGAATAAAGGGAAAATAGTTGAAATCAAGGACTCTGTGGCGGCAGAGGGTGTTGAAGAAATTGACGAGGCTACATATGCTATGAATAAAGAGAGAACAGTTGAAATCAAAGACTCTGTGGGCAGAGGGTGCCAAGAAAACTAAAGGTAGATCTTTTTCAATAGGATGTAGTTTAAGATGATTTATTCAGCAATTTTGTGTGTTAAAAAGTATGGTTCTCAGCGAGAGTTGTTTTTGCAGGTACAGCTGCTTCTAACAATCACAAGTTAAGTGCGCAAGAAATAGAGCAATGTGTTGAGGAGCTACGTTCCGATACACAAAAGAGTAGGCCTCTAGGAAGTTTATATTCTTTTGAGAGAGATGGAGATAGATTAGTATTTCAATCTTCACCAAATCAATAGGGAAATGCAATCAAGTCTAGGAGCCATCGTCATAGATGAGTATGGGAGCATGAAACGAAAGTAAACTTGTGGATGTTTTGTTGTAATTAGCTCTCACTAATAATATAGGATCACTTGTTTTAACATTGTTAAGTATGTAAACACATAAAAGTGTTATCATTCTTTTGTATCGTATGAAAAAAATATTCCTCGTGTAATCACCATAAAGAAACATGCACTTATACTTGATCTTCATGGAGTTTTACTCAATAAGGAAGAGAAGAGGCATCCACAAACAAATTGTATTCGAATTGATATTGGTTGTACCACAGTTGTTATTCGCCCCGGGTGTTTTGAATTTTTGGATAAGATTTGCCAGTACTTTCATGTTGGTATTTGGTCCACCATGCTACACAAGAATGTTTGTGCCTATGCAAACACTCTTGAACAGTATGCACATAAGAAATATCATTTCTTTATGGTGTGGGGACAAGAAGAATGTTATATCCATAATCTTCAAAAAGTGTATAGGCCAGATAAGCCTACTGTTGAGGCTATGTTTAAACCTTTACTCAAGGTTTGGAATCAGTGCCAAGATATTTGCAATAAGAAGAATACATTGCTTATTGATGATAGCCCTTTCAAGGGATGTGTTAATCCAAAAGACAATTGTCTCTTCCCTGATGAAAGTTTTCAAGGAGGGCACGACTACGTACAGTGCAATGACCTTCTACCCTACCTTTTAAATCTAAATAATACAAATGACATTAGGTCTATTATTTTGCTTAAGGTCAATCT